>NC_134131.1:14566830-15218660 GCF_040939455.1 Microcebus murinus
CGCGCCCGTGGTCTTCAGTGGTGCCCCCAGTAACCTGACTGGGGCCCAGACAAAAGTTATAGCCAGGAAGGAGGGAGAGGCCGAGGGAGGGAAAACCCAAGCAGACTGTAGGGGACATTCTGGTTGGTTTGGTGGAGGCAGGCCGGCCTGGGAAAGGTACTTTGCTTCTCTGCACCTCACTTTTCTCCTGTGTAAAATGGGGATGTTAATTATTACTTCGGAGATATAGTAAGGCTTAAATTAAATTACATATAATGCGCTTGTCACACAGTAGATACTGAATTCTGCTACCCAAAGTGTGGTCCATGCTCCAGTAGCAGCAGCATCACTTGGGAATTCGTTAGGCTCCACCCCAACCATGAGCCCCAGGTGATCCATATGCACATTAATGTTTGCGAAATCCTGGTGTAATAAGCACTAGTTCCTCACTTCTCAACTCTTCTACTTCCCCAACAGGACACAGCTGAACTTCACAGTAGCTATTGACTTCACAGCTTCCAATGGTGAGGCATGGGCGGGGGATTTGTCGGGGGTGGAATCCTAAGGGAGTCACTAGGGATTGGCCTGGATTCCTAGCTTGGAATAAGAGTTTTCCTACCCAAGAAGCCCAGACTTGGGACGGTACTGGGGTAAGAGTGTTGGAGGGAGATTATTAGGTACAAGGGTGCCAGAGGATATAGGAAAATAGGTGGATAGATAGATCAAAGAAAGTTGAAATGATAGACAGCTCAACAGGTGGATTAGTAAATGGACGTATGGGAGAGAATGGGGTTATAAGGAGAGATGGATAGATGACTAGGTAAGGAGTGATGAATGGATGGGAACATTGATGAACAGAGTGGGTAGATGGGTTGGTGAGTGAGTGCAGTAGGTACAAGTAGATGTAGGGATGGGTAGGTGGCTAGACAAATGGACAGATGTTTAAGTTGAGAAAATAACAGGTAAGTAGGTAGGGGAATGGATGAATGCATGGATCCATACAAAAATAGACAAGTGAATGAATAAAATGGAGAGGAATAGCTGGATGGATAGATGGATAAAATAATATTGCTGGCCGGGCGCGGTGGCTCACGCCTGTAATCCTAGCTCTCTGGGAGGCCGAGGCGGGCGGATTGCTCGAGGTCAGGAGTTCAAAACCAGCCTGAGCGAGACCCCGTCTCTACTATAAAAAAATAGAAAGAAATTAATTGGCCAACTAATATATATAGAAAAAATTAGCCGGGCATGGTGGTGCATGCCTGTAGTCCCAGCTACTCGGGAGGCTGAGGCAGGAGGATTGCTTGAGCCCAGGAGTTTGAGGTTGCTGTGAGCTAGGCTGATGCCATGGCACTCACTCTAGCCTGGGCAACAAAGTGAGACTCTGTCTCAAAAAAAAAAAAATAATAATAATAATAATATTGCTGGATAGATGGATGGAAAAGAAAGAAAAATGACAGGTGAACAAGTGGATGTATGTATGTATGGATGGATGGATAGATGTATAAGAGAATGGAGAGGTGGGTGGATAGAATGGATAGGTATATTGAAAGATGGATGTACAGCCAGGTAAGATGGGTGGATGGATGTATGGGTAGGGGATAAATGAGGATAGACATAGGGATGGTTGGGTGGATAGATGGATAAATGAACAGATGGATGATTGGGTAAAATAATAAGGGAGTACATGGGTAGAGGGGGGATAAATGGATATAGGTAAACAAATGCATACAAGGGTAAGCAGCTGAACAAAAGGATGGTCCAGGTAACCATGAGGCTGGGGCTCCTGTGTCCCTACAGGGAATCCCCTGCAGCCTACCTCCCTGCACTACATGAGTCCCTACCAGCTCAGCGCCTATGCCATGGCCCTGAAGGCAGTGGGAGAGATCATCCAGGACTATGACAGTGACAAGCTCTTCCCAGCTTATGGCTTTGGGGCTAAGCTGCCCCCAGAGGGACGGATCTCCCACCAGTTCCCCCTGGTATGGTATGGGCCAGAGCCTACAGTCCATGCCCTGGCACCTGGCACATACAAGTTGATGAATTTCTTCAAAGGGCAAGGGCCTGCAGAAGAGCAGGGAGCTATGAGAGGGTGGCAAAGCAGGGAGGGGAGCAGGCCTGGGTTTGGAAGGGAGCATGAAAGGCACCAATGGAAAAAGGAAGGAGTGAGCTGGGATCAGAGCACTCCTGGGTATACGGTGCTGCATGGGCTCAGCCTGGCAAGGCCTTTTCTTTGACAGAACAACAATGACGAGGACCCCAACTGTGTGGGCATTGAGGGCGTGCTGGAGAGCTATTTCCAGAGCCTGCGCACTGTGCAGCTCTACGGGCCCACCTACTTTGCTCCTGTCATCAACCAGGTGGCCAGGTAAGGGAGCTGGGTAGTGGCTGGGGGAAATGAGGGCCGCCAGATAGGGAAATGACTCCCTAAGGGTAGTCACGACCACTCTTGTGTGAACTTGGGCACTGGGGAGAAAGGGAAAGGTTTGGTGTTGGCCAGGCTCTGGTACAGAGAGGTTACATGATACATTCTACCCTCCATATCCATGGGTTCTATATATATGGATTCAACCAACTGCAGATAAAAAATATCTGGGGGGAAAAAACCCAACAGCAAAAAGATATGAATTTAAAAACAATATAGTATGACAACTATTTACACAGTATTTATAAGTAATCTGGAAATGATTTAAAGTATATGGGAGGATATGCGTAGGTTATAGGTAAATACTATGTCAGTTTATATAAGGGACTTGCACATCTGAGGATTTTGGTATCCATGGGTACTACTAACCCCCCCATGGATACCAAGTGCTGACTGTACCTTATTGTGGGGCAGAGAGGGTGTTGACAAACTACCCCAACCCCACTCCCTGGGAATGACAACCCAGGCCTTGAGTTAGGGTCAGAGAGAGAAGAGCCTGTAGCACAATGGTGAAGGCACAAGCTTTGGCATCAGACCTGGGTGTGATCCTGGCTCTACCCACTCACTGACCACGTGCCCTTGAGCAGCTTAGCTTCTTTAAGCATCCATTTCATTCCTATAAGGTGGTGTAATAATGCATGACAATAAGCAGTTGCTTCTTCTTCTTTTTTTTTTTTTTTTTTTTTTTTTTGAGACAGAGTCTTTCTCTGTCAACACAGAGAAACTCACCACAAACTCAAACTCCCGAGCTCAGGCTCCTGCTCAGGCTAGTCTTGAACTCCTGACCTCAAGTGATCCTCCTGCCTCGGCTTCCCAGAGGATCACTTGAGCCCAGGAGCTGGAGGCTGTAGTGAGCTATGATTGTGCCACTGCACTTCAGCCTAGGCAACAGAGTGAGACCTTCTCTCTAAGAAAACAAATACACACACACACACACACACACACACACACACACACACACACATACACACATATATTTACATTTATATACACATACACACAGGGAAGAAAACCCAGATCATGTATCAAATGATTTTAAAACACAAAGAGGGCCAGGTGTGGAGGCTCATGCCTGTAATCTTTGCACTTTGGGAGTGCTGAGGCTGGAGGATCTCTTGGGCCTAGGAGTTTTAGGTTGCAGCGAGCTATGAACACACCCAGCCTAAGCAACAGAGTTAAGACCCTATCTCTTAAAAAAAGAAGATAATTAGAGGGAATTAAAAATAAATTTAAAACAAATTTAAAATAAAATGATAGAACCAAACATACATCAATAAATAGGATAAGCTCTGAGCTTGAAAAATAAAAAGATTCTCTAATTGAATAAAAATATAAGTAAACCCCACTATATGCTGAATAGAAGAGACCCAGTTAAAACAAAGTACCTCAGAAAGCTTGGAAGTAAAAAGATGAAAAAAAAAAAAAGAATAACAATAGATGGATTTCAGGGAGATTTATATGTGTCCATAGACTTCCTTTTTCCCTAATAAAGATTTATTTTTTAATGCATAATGATGACAATAGTTTCTAAATTATAAAAATAACATAACATTGCTATAGAATATCTCAAGGATACAAAAATGAAGTGAGAAGTCAACCTGATATTGCCCATGGGAATGTGGATATATAGATAGTTCTCGACGGTATTTTCCATACATATCCATAATTATAGTCAAATTACATATAACATTTCACTACATATTTTTTCTTTTTTTTGAGACGGAGTCTCACTCTGTTGCCTGGGATAGAGTGCCGTGGTATCAGCCTACCTCACAGCAACCTCAAACTCCTGGGCTCAAGCGATTCTTGTGCCTCAGCATCCCAAATAGCTGGGACTACAGGCATGCGCCACCATGCCCAGCTAATTTTTTCTATATATTTTTAGTTGGCCAATTAATTTCTTTCTATATTTAGTAGAGATGGGGTCTCGCTCTTGCTCAGGCTGGTTTTGAACTCCTGACCTTTAGCGATCCACCTACCTTGGCCTCCCAGAGTGCTAGGATTACAAGTGTGAGCCACCTCGCCTGGCCTAAGCATATTTTTTTTTTTTTTTTTGAGACAGAGTCTCGCTTTGTTGCCCAGGCTAGAGTGAGTGCCGTGGTGCCAACCTAGCTCACAGCAACCTCAAATCCCTGGGCTCAAGCCATCCTCCTGCCTCAGCCTCCCGAGTAGCTGGGACTACAGGCATGCACCACCATGCCCAGCTAATTTTTTCTATATATATTAGTTGGCCAATTAATTTCTTTCTATTTATAGTAGAGATGGGGTCTCGCTCTTGCTCAGGCTGGTTTTGAACTCCTGACCTCAAGCAATGCGCCCGCCTCGGCCTGCCAGAGTGTTAGGATTACAGGCGTGAGCCACCGTGCCCGGCCCTAAGCATATTTTTTGTTGTTATTAAGTAGACTTCTTAAATGTTATCTTGAGCAACTACACTGATTGATTTATTCATTCATTTAGTAAACATTCGGTAAAGGGGCAATGAGCCAGACTCACTAAGTTAATACAGCAGCTGTATCACTCACAAGCTGTGTGGCTTTGGTCAAGACTCTTAACCTTTCTGTAAAATAATAATAATAATATCTACATCATAGGGTTGTCGTGAGGACTAACTAATTAATAGATGTCAAGCACTTAGAACAGTGCCTTTCACATCATAAGTACTATAAGTGCTAGCTATTACTGTTACTATTATTATCATTATTACTATTCAAAGTGCATCTGCTGTGTGCTTAGCTCTCTGCTGGGGCACAGGAGACTCACAGATTAATCAGATGTAGTCCCTGCCCTTGGGAGCTCCCACCTTGGTGCAAGAGACAGAAATATAAATAAATCATTACCTTCTGTAGGCCAGAGCTTCCCAGACTTCTCTAGTGAGTTGCCTGTCTGCAAAGGCAAGCGACTGCATCCCCCTGGGGGAATCTAGGGGCACAGCTGAAGGCAGCCAGGCTGAGAATGTCTTTGAAGTCTCCATATTTCATCTTAAAGATTCATGCAAATTTTATATTCTTCTCACATGGCATCCATGTTTTTTTTTTTGGTTTTTTTTTTTGAGACAGAGTCTCACTTTGTTGCCCAGGCCAGAGTGAGTGCTGTGGCATCAGCTTAGCTCACAGCAACCTCCAACTCCTAGGCCCAAGTGATCCTCCTGCCTCAGCCTCCCAAGTAGCTGGGACTACAGGCATGCGCCACCATGCCTGGCTAATTTTTTTTCTATATATTTTTAGTTGGCCAATTAATTTCTTTCTATTTTTAGTAGAGGTGGGGATCTCGCTCTTGCTCAGGCTGGTTTTGAACTCCTGACCTTGAGCCATCCTCCTACCTCAGCCTCTCAGAGTCCTAGGATTACAGGCGTGAGCCACTGCGCCCGGCCGGGCATCCATGTTTAACCACTTCGGTACAAGCATTGACTATAGTTGATAGCCACAGATGAACGCACACAGCAACTTTAGCTGACAGCCATGATATGACTTTTCTAGTTTTTCATTTATCAAAATAAAATTGTGAACGTTTAAAAATAACGTAATGAAAACATATATGTATACATTACCTATTCTGATTTACATTACAAGTAAAGCTGGCTGTAAAGTAAAACAAGCTTTCAGTGCTTTAAAGCTTTCCTCATCACACAAGAGCAAAATGGATTTGTCAATGCACAGCACAGACTATCGTGGGGACTGTGAGTACCAACTGTGGGCGAGGTTTTGCGGCCTGTGAGCACCGTACTGAAGTGGTTAATTTAGAAAAATGAAAGGGCGTTTTAAATGTACTTATAATCATCTAGCTGTACCCACCAGATCACGCAGTGAAGACCCACGTGGAGAAGCACCGACAGCCCATCTTTGTGGGCTGCGCAGAGGGAGAGAGAGGGGAGGGTGTAGGCCTACTGCAGAGGGGACTGCTCAGTGGGGTCTAGAGGGCAGAGTGGGCTTTATTAGAGAAAGAGGGGTAGAGTAGGCCTGGTAGAAGAAATGGCATGTGAAAAGCACAGAGACACGAAGGGGCAAGTTTAGGAAACAATCATCAGTTTAGTATGACTGGGGCGTGCGGTGTATATGGGGAAGTGTCCAGAGAGCAGACTGAGAATGGAGAGTGATGGAATCAAGAGCTTGAGCTTTAGGGTGTTACTATTACACAGTTGGACCCAAGTTTTACCAGCTCTTGGGGATGCTACTTTTTTTTTCTGGGTCTCACTCTGTTGCCTAGGCTAGAGTGCTATGGTGTCATCATAGCCCACTGCAATACCAAACTCCTGGGCTCAAGTGATCCTCCTACCTCAGCCTCCCAAGTAGGTGGGACTACAGGCATGTGCCACCACTCCTGGCTAAGTTTCAAAATAATTTGTAGACATAGGGTCTAGTTCTTGCTCAGACTGGTCTCGAACTCCTGACCTCAAGCAATCCTCCCGCCTTGTCCTCCCAAAGTGCTAGGATTACAGGTGTGAGCCACTGTGTCAGCCAAGGATGCTACTTAATGTCTCTAAACTTCAGTTTTCTCATTTTAAAAAACAGGAATAAAAAAGGTGCCTACCTCATAGAATGGCAGTGAGGATTGAATTCAATCGCATATGTTGAGTGCACAGCTGTGATTTTGATGATGTCAAAGGACTCGGTTGTTTCCTACCCTACAGCCAAGTGAGACACAGACTGGCCTCCCCTGGCCAGTCACCCATTTCCTCTGCCAACTTCCAGATCTACATGCCTTGGAATGCAAGGCACCTATAGGGAACCAAGTATACACCTCCCAGGCCTCCAAACTAAAGGGTGATGCCTGCTGCCCCCAGCTCACAATCCCTTTACAAGTGGGCCCTCCCTACTGCCCCAGCCTCATCTCTCCTTTGTAGGTCTACGTGCAAATCCTAGAACATACTCTCTTGGTTTGCACTTGCCACTCTCTCTCTCTGGAACACGTTTCCTCTACTCTCCCATCCCTATCACCCTTCCCCACCTCACTGTCATCTGGCTGAACTCTGCTCATTTTTCAGGTCTTAGGTTAGATGTGAGGTCCTCAAAGCCTTAACCTCAATGCATTCTAGTAGTTTAAGCATCTCCCCTAGGACGATACCCTATTCTGTGCTGCATGCTCAGCACTGAGCTTGGTGACCAACACATAGCACGTATGCAATGACTATTCGTGAAATGAGTGAGTGACAGGAGAAGATGCCAGGCCAGACCTATGCAGAGGCTGGGGCCAGATTTCAGGAAGGGGGCAGGGACTATTACAGAGGATCATGACCCACCCCCACTCTGGGCCCTGGGCAAAGTGAGCCAACAAAGTGAGCCAAAGCTATTTTAATTCTATACTCTATAACCATGCCTTTCTGCTGACTTTTCGAGATCAGGTTTAAATACCAGCACTATCCAATAGAACTTCCTAAAATGATGGAAATGTTTTGTATCTGTGTTGTCCAATGTGGTATTCACCAGCCACATATGGATACTGAGCGCTTGAAGGTAGCTAGGGTCTGGGTGCAGTGGCTCATGCCTATAATCCTAGTACTTTGGGAGGATGAGGCAGGAGGATCACTTGAGGCCATGAGTTTGAGGTTGCAGCGAGCTGTGACAAAATGATGCCACTGCACTCTAGCCTAGGTCACAGAGTGACACCCTGTCTCAAAAAAAAAAAAGAAAGAAAGAAAGAAAAAGGAAGGAAGGAAGGAAGGAAGGAAGGAAGGAAGGAAGGAAGGAAGGAAGGAAGGAAGGAAGGAAGGAAGGAAGGTAGTTGGGTGACCAAGGAACTGAATGTTTAATTCTCTTTAATTTAATTAAATTTAAATTTAAATAGCCACATATAGCCAGGGCTACTTGGACAGCATAGCTCCATCCTTTCCAATCCACATAGGATTTGAGACTAGAAGTAGAGAGACTAGGGTCTGCCACTGCCTTTGTGCCCTCTCTATGTTTCATTTTTCTTTTATGTAAAATAAGGGCACTGGACTCAATGACTTCTGCACTTGATCTTAGCCAAAAGGCCAAGAAGCGATTGGACTCAATGACTTCTGACGTCCTTTTCAGAGAGAAAAATCTTGGATTTGAAGATTAGCGAGAGAAGGAAAAGCAGCTTGGGAACAGCTATTAGACTGTCTGAGGGAGGACTGACTGGCTGCAGGGGGACCCAGCAGCCCAGACAAGGGGATGTGGTCAGCAGAGGGGAAAAGAGAGAGAAAAGAAATGAGGGAGAGAGGGAAGCGAGGAAACCTTTAGTCTTTGTTCTTGCTCTTGTATCAACATCAAAATCTTTCCAGGGGTTGATAAAGCCCAGTGTGGTCAGGCCTCTATGCTCCCTCCGCCACATGGTCCACTCTGCTTTCCTCACTTTCTGACCTCCGGAGAGGATGGGCTTCCTTCAGACCCACCAGAGGGCCTCTGTCTATGTTGTTCCCTCTACTTAGAATGATTCCCCCTGCCCACTTTACTTAGCCTCTCCCCTATCCTCAAACATCACTTCCTCAAAGAAACCTTCACCAGGCCAGGTGGGTCACGCCTGTAATCCTAGGACTCTGGGAGGCCGAGGTGGGAGGATTGCTTGAGCCCAGGAGTTTGAGATTGCAGTGAGCTGCGATGACGCCACTTAACTCTACCCAGGGTGACAGAGCAAGACTCTGTCTCAAAAACAAAAACAAAAACAAGTGAAGAAGAAGAAGCAGCCTTCACTGACCTTGACTTTCTGGACCAGGTCAGGATCCCCTATTGTACACTGTCACAGTAATGTCCCCTCCATGACAGCACTCATCCCAGTAGTAATTTATACCTCTTTGTGTGATTCATGGATTAATGCCTGCCTCACTCTAGAGGGCTGGGATGGATTTGTTTTTCTTCCTTGTGTATCTCTAGTCCCTACCATATTAGGTGCTAAATAAATATTTCTGGAGGGATGGCAGGCAGGGGTAGGCTGCCAGGTCTGGTTAAGGAACATGAGCTTCAGAAACCCCAGTTCTTGTCTTTTGTTCACACGCTGGCTGTAAAAGCTTTGGAGGTAGGAGGTTCCTTTGGCCTGTCTGGCTTTCAGCTGGATTCTGATTTTGGCCTCTCACCCAGGGCTGCAGCCAAGATCTCTGACGGTTCCCAGTACTATGTTCTGCTCATCATCACGGATGGAGTCATCTCTGACATGACACAGACCAAGGAGGCCATCGTCAGTGTGAGTCTGAGGAGGAGGGCTTGGCAGGGAGGGGTGATGGCAATACTGTGAAGGCGCTGAGATTTTACCCTACTTGCAAGCTAACACGTTAGCCTGCCAGTTTCATGGGTGCTGGCAGCAGACACAAGACTCTTGGATCAGAGACACAGGACTTTGTTATTCCCAGCATGAAACAGTAGGTGGAGTATCAGCACTTACTCTGGCTCTCTAAGTCCCAGTTCCCACAAGATGATGTGAAGAGGGCAGGATGACACTTGCACCTGCTGTGGATTGCATTGCAGAAGAGGAACCCTAAGCTTAGGGAACCTGCATCTTTTATAGTGAGCAGTAAGCATGCCTGCCCATTGTTCCAGTGGGAGCTCTTTGTTAATGATACTGGACATTAAATAAACCTACCCTTGCTCTAGAGAAAAACAATATATCTTTCGAGGCTGCTAATACATAAACACCCTTTTAAAAACAGTCTGGAACAAGAGAATCAGTGCTTCTGCTCACAAGATGTGTAGAAACATGACACACACACAGAAAACTGTCTCCCGACAGTTACCTTCCTGGTTATGGCTGCTCACCTCAACCATTCACCTCTCCCCTACAGGCCTCCTCACTGCCCATGTCCATCATTATTGTTGGTGTGGGACCAGCCATGTTTGAGGGTAAGTAGGATGGAGGTGCCCATGAGTGGGACTGAGAACTGGGTAGAAATGTGGGGATGGGTAGATGGATCTGGACAATAAGGCCTACGTCACAGACAAGACAGGGTGGTTACCCTTGGGGAACCCTGGCCAAGTCTTAGACCTTCTCTGAACCTGTCTCCTCACCATAACTAAGGCTGATGATACTATACTTCCTCCCAGGGATTCTCGGGAGGATGGAATGTGTGGGAAGGCATGATAATGGTAATAACCATTTTTAATATTAACACAATTATTAGGCATTCTCATGACAGCTCTGAAGGGGAGCTAAGAGGGAGGGCACAGCACGGGTTGGGGTTGGAGAATCCAATCAGCTAGCTGAGGGGTGTCTTTCTGCAGCCATGGAAGAGTTGGATGGTGATGATGTGCGCGTGTCCTCTAGGGGACGCTATGCGGAACGGGACATCGTTCAGGTAGACCTGACTCAGAAGAGGTGGTGCAACTGAGAGGCACAATGGGAAGAGACTGAGTTGGGAGCCACCCTCCCTTACTGCCTTCTCAATCACCCGCCCTTCTCCCCCTCACTCCTTCATCCTCCCTCATTCACTGAATACATTCTTTCGACAAACAGGAAGGTTGCCGCAGGCTTGATAGATCCATGGTGTGGGAGAGCCCCAAGGTTCTCGCCCTCTAGTGGAGGCAACCAACAATGAGTAATCACAAGCTATGCAGCTATGTATCTCATTAGATCGTGATACGTGATACGCACTCCGGAGGAATATCAAATGGCACTATGAAAGCCTGTAACAAGGGTCTCACTTAGAGTACCATAGTCAGAAAAGGGTTTCTATTTGAAAGCAGTGTTTTTGCTGAGACCTAAAGGAGGGTATGAGCACTACAAGGAGAGGAGCAGTGCGTGAAGAGGACCTGAGGCTCAGAGGAATTGGCCTAATCAAGGAAAAGGCAGAACCCAGGATAGCAGGATCACACTGAGTGAGAAGAGGGAGGCAAAATTGGGGTTTTGTTCTTAAAGACTTGGAAAACTCTTGGAAGATTTTACATAGGGGAGTGAATAAGAGGGTCAGACTTGCATTTTTAAAGGATCTCTCTGATTGCTACCTGGAACGTGGACTATAGCAGGGCAGGAGAGAAGGCAGGTAGACCCCTTAATGAGGAAGCCTTTGAAGTAGTAGAAGGAAGGCGATAAGGATCTTGGTGGAAGCAATGGGAATGGTTCAAAAGATATGTAAGAAGAAAATGGTACAAGGCTTGATGTGATTAGATGGTGATGAGAGTGAGGGGGCTTCAAGGATGACCTGCAATCTTCTAGCGTGAGCAGCAGGGTGAGTGATGGTCCCATTTGCTGTGAAGGGGAAGGCTGGAAGAGGAGAGATGGCAGAAAGAGCGAGAATTCAGTTGTGGACACATTGGGTTTGAGGCATCTGTGACAACTGAATGGTGAGGCAGTATGTGTAACCAAATATGTGATTCTGGACCTTAAAAAAGAGATCAGGGATGGATATATAAATTTGGGAGTCATCAGGAAATAGTTTTCTTCTCCTTCTTCTTTCTACTTCTCTTTTCCTTTATCAGTCCCTCCTCCCCAGCAACCCCTTCCTTCCTCTTCTCTCCCCAAGCCCCTTTCCTGGCCTCCTCCCATTCTCAGCCCCCTTCTCACAGACACCTCCCTCTTTTTGCCCCAACTCCATCCCTCTGGCCCTCTCCCCTTCTCAGGTCCCCTCCTCCCTGGTACCTGCCCCCTGGCTCCTCTTCCTTCCCACATCCCCTTCCCTCCTCCTGCCCCCCTCTACCTCCCTCCAGGGAACAACTTTCACAGAAGTGTATGAAATCACCCAGGAAGAGAGCTGAGAGAGAGAAGGGACCAGGTTTAGAGAGCAGGTAGACCCAGGGGAAGGAGGGGGCAGGGGGAGCTTGCAGAAAGGTAAGAGAAAAAGCAGAACGGTGCAGCTTCTAGAGTGGGATGTGCCCAGGAAGATCATGGTCGAATGTGACGGAAAGCTAAGGTGAAGTCCAGCAAGATGAGGACTGAAATGTTGCCCACTGAACTGATTTAGCAACGTGGGGATACTGATGGCATTAGCAAGAGCAGTTTCAGTGGACTGCATGAAGCCAAATTGGAGTGGGTTGAGGGTGAATGGAAGGTGAAAAAAAAAAAGTGGGTGGAGAGAAAGCAAATGTAGAAAACTATTCAAGATGGAGGGGAGAGAGACGGTGTGATATTTTGAAAGAGATACTGGGGGTCAAAGAAGAATCCTCCCTGCTGCACCCCCATCCCCTCTTTCCAGGCCACAGCCCACACCTTCTTGTCTGTGCCTGTCCCAGTTTGTCCCATTCCGAGACTATGTCGACCGGTCGGGGAACCAGGTGCTGAGCATGGCCCGACTGGCCAAGGACGTGCTGGCCGAGATCCCAGAGCAGCTGCTGTCCTATATGCGCACGAGGGACATCCAGCCCCGGCCCCCGCCCCCAGCTAGCTCCAGTCCAACCCCAGCTGCAGAGCAGCCCTGAGGAGCCCACATATCCAATGCCCAGCAGTCTGCTCGCCTGCTCACCCACTGTTTCTGCTGAAAGCCAGAGGCACCTGAGCCCTGGACCCCACTGGGAGGGCCAGCTTGGAGGACTGGTGCTGGCTGACAAGCCCTCTGCTCCCTCGCCTGCAGAAGGGCCTGGCACTGTCACCACCTCCCTGCCTTCATGCCAACAATAAAGCTAATCATTACACCCCTCTGTCTCATGGGTCTTGGAGAGGGAAGACTAGGGGCCCCAGGGCCTGGAGCCACACCAAGAGGGAGGGAGCAAGAATGGCCTGAGCTCATCCCTACCCTAACGCACATTCATCCAATCACTTCTTTATACATTCTTCAAACACTTCAAGAAATAAGTGAAATGTGTGTGTGTGTGTATGTATGTATGTTTTTTTCTCAGGAGAGAGGCCCATAGCTTTCATCAGATTCTCAAACAGGTTCCTGATCTCTAAAGGGGTTGGCTTTAAGATGATTCTGTATAACTCGGCTTTGATCTATTTATTGTGAAATTTTTTTTCTTTTTCTTTTTCTTTATTTTGAGACAGAGTCTCACTCTGTTGCCCAGGCTAGAGTGCCATTGGCATCAGCCTAGCTCACAGCAACCTCAAATACCTGGGCTCAAGCAATCCTTCTGCCTCAGCCTCCCGAGTAGCTGGGACTACAGGTGTGCATTACCATGCCTGGCTAATTTTATACATATATATATATATTTTTTAGTTGTCCAGCTAATTTCTTTCTATTTTTTTAAATATTTATTTATTTATTTTTGAGAGAGAGTCTTGCTTTGTTGCCCAGGCTAGAGTGAGTGTTGTGGCGTCAGCCTAGCTCACAGCAACCTCAAACTCCTGGGCTCAAGCAATCCTGCTGCCTCAGCCTCCCGAGTAGCTGGGACTACAAGCATGCGCCACCATGCCCGGCTAATTTTTTTCTATATATATTAGTTGGCCAATTAATTTCTTTCTATTTATAGTAGAGACAGGGTCTTGCTCTTGCTCAGGCTGGTTTCGAACTCCTGAACTCGAGCAATGCGCCTGCCTCGGCCTCCCAGAGTGCTAGCCTTATAGGCATGAGCCACCTTGCCCACCTATTGTGAAATTTTTGATTAAAGAGGATAACAACAGCTAATATTTTCTTTTCACATTCACTACATAGCAAACACTGTGCTAGGTGATTTACAAGCACCATCTCATTTAATTCTCATAACAGACCTGTGAGAGTAGGTACTATATATTATTACCATTTTAAACATGAGGAAACTGAGGTTCCGAGAGGATAAGTCACTTCTTTATGAGAACTCATTAGTTTGACTTCAGATCCCAAGATCTTAACCAGCAAATGTCTTCCTGGAGTGTCAAATTTACTGGGATGCTTTTTGGAAAACACCATGTATGACAACATACATTTTAGGGGGGTCAAAGGCAAAGTTTGCATTAAGATAAAATAGAAGCTTTCGGATGCTTTGGGCTTTGCCTCAAAATCCTGGTAGACCCTTTCATGCTCCTCTTTCATGACAAAGCATTGTTTAACAAGGATGTCTCCTTAGCATCCAAGTTCCCCGAAGCCCCCAAGAACTATAGAGTTTTCGAGCTCCGTTTTAAGATGAGGAACTCGAGGAAAAATTTAACAACTTGCCCATGTTCACATTGCTAGGAAGTGGCTCAGTCACAATAAATCAGCTATTCATGTTTTGAAACCTTCCAACCAGCAACTTGTAGCCATGCAGCGTCTCCCTGCCAACCGACAGCATTCCCGGCACCTGAACCCCACTTTACCATACACACCCACAAGCCCCCTGCACGACCTCAAACCCGGCCCTTCCTGCAGATCCACAGGTTCCCTCCAGCCCCTCCCCTGCACCTTCCCGAGCTCCTTCCCTTGGTCACGCCCAATTATCCCTCACCGGCCCGCCTTTTCCGCTGTAGCCCCGCCCCTTTGCCTTTCCCAAGGCCCGCCCTTCCCTTCAGCCTCGCGTCGTTTGTTCTCAGCTCGGTCCTTTATTCCCAGGCCAGCTCCACCGTCCGGGCCCACCCCAAACTCCGCCCTGTTTCTTGAGGCTCACTCCTCCGTTTAGCTGCACTCTACTCCGCTACTCTCCGGACTGGGCCCCGCCCCTTCCGGCAAGCCCCGCCCACAGCGCCAGGCCACGTCCCCGCGGCTCCGGCCCCGCCCCGGCCCCGCCCCGCAGCTCTGGCCCCGCCTCGCCGCCCTCCTTGGAGGCCCGAGGCAAGTCCGGAGCGCAGCCGCGGCGCCAGCCAGAGGGAGGGAGCAGGGAAGGAGGCGGTGGAGGGGGAGGGGAGAAGGGCGGGCTCCTCACGCCCAGCCCCGCGCGCACCGTCTGCGGCCGCAGATTCGCCACAAACGGCTCAACGACCCCGGATCCCGAGCGCAGCGACTTCGGTCTCCAGAAGCTCAGCTCTAAGATGGAGGCGCTCGAGGAGCCCTGTGCGGTGTCTTGGGGCCCGTTCCGAGCCCCAGAGCACGGCCTCTCGGACCTCAGCGGGCGGTCCGGGACCCGTGACGAAAGTGCAGCTCGGCAGCGCCGCGGCGCCGCGTTTACCCTGCGCAGACGCCGTCGCCGCCGCCGCCGCTGCCGCCGCCGCTGCCACTGCCTTTGCCGCCACGGTCCCTGCCGTCGCTGTCCCCGCGCTGCCGCCGGGAGCTTCCATTGTTCCAGCGGCGCCGGGTCCCGAGCTCCGGCAACCCAGGGGCTTGCGAAACGGGCGGCGGCCGGCGGAGTTGAAACACCGGGGCGCCGGCGGACCGGGAGCAGCAGGGGTCAGCGCGGGAATCCCGGGCAGCTGGGGCCAGAGTGTGTGGCTGCAGGGGGCCGGGGTGGCGAGGTCCACGGTCTCCGGAGTTGGGGCTACCCCTTCCCGGCCCGACTTTCCCCGCCGGCCTCCCCAAGCGGGGGTTGGAGCCCCGGCGGGCGCGCTCGGCGATGAGCCCGGACTCGAGGTGGCCGGTGAGTGCGGGCCCGGGACCGGGGCGGGAGTGGCCGGTGGGGAAGGGTGAGGCTACTTTTGCTGGGCGCGCACTGAGCCGTCTGGCCCGGGGACCTCTTGGGCTACTCCAGCTGAGAGAACTGACAGTGCATTCTCTCCCAGCCCGCATCCCCGGGCAACAGTGTATCCTTGGGGGCTGCCTGGGCCAATGGCAGGAGGAGAGCCTTGTTTAACTTGTTACACTTCGACAAAGGGGAAATGCGGCCGCATCCGGGAGAGAGGGCTGCGGGCTCCGCCGGGGCCGGGCCCTGTCCCTCTGGCCTCCGCCCCCTACTTCCTCCAGCCGCCATACCCCTGGGCCCCAGGCCGTCCCCGCGGGCTTTGAGGTCTAAGCTCTCCCTCGCCTGTGCCTCTGCCGCCGGGTCCCAACGGGACATTCTGGGTGAGCTGTGCTACTTCTGAAGCTAGGGCAACAGAGCCGCCGCGTTCAGCTGGGACCCAGCTTGGAAAGAGGAGAGTTTGTTTGTACCTCTGGTTGGTTTGTGTTTAAAGACACAGCTGTAGGTGGGAACTAGAAGCTGGTTGGAATTGAACGTGTAAATTTATTGATGTGAAAGTCAGGGGCTGTTGAGAGAGGAGCTGGAGCAGTCCACTTTCCTGGTTAAGCACAGGAGGAGAGGGGCCAGAGGGGTCACTGTCAGGGAGCTCAGGGTGGCTGGCTATGCCTAGCTGGGGTTTGCCAAGCCCCCAGCTGAATTGTTGAACTCAAGCAGGCCGAGAAATTGGGACAGTTTCTGACCAAGCTTGAATTCCTGGGGGCTGGTGCCATCTGCTGTCTCCAGGAACACTGGAGAGGGGGAAGGGAGAGCCCCCGAGGACCAGCATGGAGCTGAGCATTCTTAGATTGTCATGTTCCTGTTTGTATCCTTGGGGCCTGGCACTTGGTAGGCCTTCAATTGATGTTTCATGAATGGGTGAATAAGGAGCTCAAATGTAATACCTACTGATATCACTGACTAAATGACCTCGGTTTTCACTTGGCTCTACAATACATCTCCCTATCCAGTCCCTGGGCCAGTGTGAGCCTCCCTATAAAGACCTCAGAAATAAACTAATTGTTTCTGTAATCCAGTAATTGCCAGAACTAAATCATTGGCCATCATTCAGACTTCTACATGAGGTAAAACTAGTCTTCATCCCCTCTCTCTCAGCTCCAAATTTGGTGATCCCCTCATTCAGCTCTTCATTCATCTGCCAAAAACTAAGTGTCCAGTGCATGCTAGGTACAGGGGATATAGAGGTGGACAGGCTTTGTTGTTTGCACTGCACAACTCCCAGTCTAGTGGGAGGAGAAAAAGAACTTTGAATGTGGCAAGTACTGTGGTGGAGGTGAGAATGGAACACTGTGGAAACAGAGCTTCCCACTGCAGAATCAAAGAAATAATAACAGAAGTGACATTTGAACTGGGTTTTGAAAAATGAGTAGAAGCTTGCCAGTCAGAGAGGATGGAGGGCATTCCAAATAGAGATCATTTTGTAGGAATGAGAGGTTAAAATATTCAGGGAATGGCAAGTTGCCATGTGTAGACAGAAACAGCTGTACCTGGTAAAAAGAATCTAGAAAGGAGCTCCTTGAATGTTACCATAGACAACTTGGATAATATCCTGAAGAAACGGGAGCATCAGGAGGCTTTTAGTCAAGAGACTGGCCTGATAATTGCTACTGGGTAGAAAGACCATTCTGGCCACATATGTAAGATTGGGCTAGAGGAGTTGAGACATCAGGCAGGGTGACCAGGCAAGAGGTGATGAGGGCCCAGATTAGGGCCTCGGTGGAGGAGATGGCACTTGGAGACACTGTCGAGGTGGGCTGGCCGGGACCTGGTGACCCCTGGGGAGAGAGGACGGGGAGAGAGTGGGGTCTCTGATACATGTGGCCAGGAACTCTTCCCTGGGCCTGTGCTAACTGATCTGTGTATTCTAGATGTGACAGCATGGGGGTGGACTTTGACGTGAAGACTTTCTGCCACAACTTGCGGGCAACTAAGCCACCATACGAGTGCCCCATAGAGACCTGCCGCAAGGTCTACAAGAGTTACAGTGGTATTGAGTACCACCTGTACCACTATGATCACGACAATCCGCCACCCCCGCAGCAGACCCCGCTCCGCAAGCACAAGAAGAAGGGGCGCCAGTCACGCCCAGCCAACAAGCAGTCACCTAGCCCCTCAGAGGTGTCACAGTCACCAAGCCGTGAGGTGATGAGCTACGCACAGGCCCAGCGCATGGTAGAAGTGGACCTGCACGGCCGCGTCCACCGCATCAGCATCTTCGACAACCTGGATGTGGTGTCAGAGGATGAAGAAGCCCCCGAGGAGGCCCCTGAGAACGGTAGCAACAAGGAGAACACTGAAACGCCAGCTGCTACTCCCAAGTCAGGCAAGCATAAGAATAAAGAGAAGCGTAAGGACTCTAACCATCACCACCACCATAATGCTTCTGCAAGCACCACTCCCAAGCTGCCAGAGGTGGTATATCGGGAGCTGGAGCAGGACACCCCTGATGCCCCACCCCGGCCAACTTCCTATTACCGGTAAGGCCACCTCTACCTCCCGACTCTGGAAGACTGTTGAAGGAGGGCTCAGGAGCCAGAGAGAGGTGACAGGCACAGATAGGAGAGTAGCAGGCATAAGAATAGCGAAAGAGTAGTGACCCTGTCAGGGCAGTAGGAGGAATGGTACCCCTGCTAATGGTGGCACGTGTTCTACACCGCCACATGCCAAGCCCTGCATTCAGTGCTTTATAGCCACTCCTCAGGTAGGTATTGTTCTCATTTCACAGATAAGGAAACCATGGTCATGAAAGGTTGCCAGACTTATCTAAAGCCACATGCCAATAGACAGCTGAACTGGGATTCAAAACCCAGGTCCCTCTGACTCCAAAGCTGCACTATTTCCACGGTACCAAAAAACACTGTTTCTGATTCCCCCACCCCCTTCGCTCCCTCCCTGTGTGGCTTTCAGAATGCATCCAGCTTCTGATGTTCTAGTGACCCGTCTGCAGAGCAGGTGCAGTATTCCTCTGCCAGTCTGCAGGTGGAAGGCTAGGTCACTTGTTTCATAAGGTCCTAAAGCAGTTTGTAAATCTGCTTTCATTTTTTTCTGTTTTTATCATTCATCCTTTAGCACTGTGGTCCCCAACCCCCAGGACACAGACCGGTACCGGTACTGGTCTGTGGCCTATTAGAAACCGGGCTGCAGAGCTCTGCCTCCCCCACGCCACCCACCCATCCATGGAAAAATTGTCATCCATGAAACCTAGGAATCAGGCTGCATAGCAGAAGGTGAGCGAGTGAAGCTTCCTCTGTATTTATAGCTACTCCTCATCACTTACATCACTGCCTGAACTCCCCTACCCTGTGCACCCCTCCTTCCTCCCCCCACCAACCGTGGAAAAATTGTCTTCCATGAAACCAGTCCCTGGTGGCAAAAAGGTTGGGGACCACTGCTTTAGTGTGTTTCAGCAGCATTTTCATCGTCTTATGTTTCATACTCCTCCAGTGGCCCTTTTATTTATTTCATTTAATTGTTTCTTTGGACCCTACGCCTTCCAAAGTTAGTCACAGTGGCTCCTACTGAAGTCTGAGTATAATAAGGCTAAATTCCTTTAACATGAAGTAAAAGATAAAGGAATGGGAGCAGTGAAACTGTATGCAGAAATCCTTGCTGAAGGATGGTACAAAAACCAAGTGTAAAACTCTCAGAGTCTGCACCCAAGGCAAAGAGGGAATTCTGATGAGTTAGTTAAGCAGTGGTCTTTGTAGTCAACTAATCAGATAGCCTGACCTCTGAGAAGGATTTGTCATAAAGGCTTTTAAATGAAAAGCAGTTTTTACCAAAAGTGAAGTCTACATGATGTTATGTTAAATCTCAATTCTTTTTTTTTTTTTGAGACAGAGTCTCACTTTGTTACCCAGGCTAGAGTGAGTGCCGTGGCGTTAGCCTAGCTCACAGCTACCTCAAACTCCTGGGCTCAAGCGATTCTGCTGCCTCAGCCTCCCAAGTAGCTGGGACTACAAGCATGCACCATCATGCCCGGCTAATTTTTTCTATATATATTAGCTGGCCAATTAATTTCTTTCTATTTACAGTAGAGACGGGGTCTCACTCTTGCTCAGGCTGGTTTCGAACTCCTGACCTTGAGCAATCCGCCCGCCTTGGCCTCCCAGAGAGCTAGGATTACAGGCGTGAGCCACCGCGCCCGGCCTAAATCTCAGTTCTTTAAAAGCGAATCTGTGGGAACATAAGCAATATGGCCCAGTATGCCAATTTCTTTTCTTCCCAGTTTGAGTTTTAGGCAGTCTCCCTCTTTTCTCTCTTCCATTCTTTCTTCTTGTTAGCCTAGCTCTTCTTCCTTCTGGCTTTACACTCTCTTTCTCTTTTCTCTTAGCCATGACTATCATGCCCACTTCCACCCTACCCTGCACCCCTACCCCCAACACACAGGCTCTCTCTGGGCCGTCCCTCCCTCCCAGTGGCTCTTTCTCTCTCTCGCTGCTCTAACAGGCAGCCCAGGTCAGCTCCTTTTCTTCTTCCCTCCACTCAGATTCACTCTTTCCTCCTGGGGATCAGATCTGTTCCCCAGGGGAGCAGTTCTCATGTGATGCACTATGCATAGTGGAGAGGTATGTTGCATGTAATTTGTTACCACTGTTAGTGAAACTGTCCAACATTTGGAAATGATTTACTTTTTATATAAATTTGCTAAGCTTTGAGGTCATCGTTCTAGTACCATCACTTTTTCCTTTCTTGCTTTCCTATACGGTTCGTTGAGGGGTGAGATAGTGTGGCATGCTAGCTGGTGTGCCGGGAATTGCACACGACATGCAGCCTACCTTATCTGTACCACAGCCTGTAATCTGGGTGCCTGTGGGAGTATGTTATGCACCATCACATAATGTCATGTGTATCATGGCAGAGAATAGGGTGAGAGTTGGTGCTTGAGAGCTGATGCCAAGGCCTGGAAGTAGCCAGATGGTTCACACTAGCCCTGAGTCGTACCCTTGTTCAAAGATGGGGAGGTTGCAGTCACCTTGGGGAAGAGGTAAAGGGAAAAGGAAAAAGCTGCTGCTTCCTGCAGACAATGTTTTAGTCTCTCCTTCCCTTCTACCCCCAAAATGTTTTTCAAGTGAACAGTGAATGCCTGTATCTATGTAGTAAATTAGACATGGTTCCTTTCTGTACTGTGTAGTGGAGGAGTTAGAGACATAAACAGCTGTAATGCAAGGAATGTGGGTAAGGGCTATACAGAAGCTAAGGTGTTAACATTTATTGAGTATTTGCTCCACACCAGGCACTGTTACAAGCACTTCACCAATATTAACTCATGTAATGCCCACAATAGCTGTGTCAAGTGGGTTCTAATGAGTGTTGCTGCTTTACAGCTGAGGAAACCAGAGCCCAGGGAGCTTAGCTCACGTACCCATGGTCATACAGGGCCTCGCAGTATGGCCCCAGAGCCTATGGGCACCCAGCCTGCTCTGGCAGCCAGAGCTCCATTTCCCACATGAAAAGAGGAGAGGAGAGATAAGAACTAATGTTTTTCTAGGGCTCTCTATGTGCCACTCGATTTAGCCTGTTAATTTTTGTAATTCCCTACAATCCTGACAGAGTCTTTGTGAGAAGGTAGTAGTGCAGTAGTAGTATCCTCATTCGGTCATCAAGAAAACCGAGATTCAAAGAAGAGCAGTGATGTCTTAAAGGTCACAACGTGACAGAGGCAAGATTTATTAGTAAGACCATGTTTTTTAGAGGCTGAAGCCCCATTCTTTCCTTTGTAATACAGTATCTGGGGTTCAGGCCACTTAGGGTATGGCAAGAGCATGGGGCACCTGCTGTGTATCACAAGCACTTGGAGCAGCTCTCCACTCCAGGCCTGTCAGCCCAGTGAGTACTACAGGGTGGAGGTTAAGCGCACCAAGGCTGGAAGTTGAATGCGTCCAGCTCTGCTACCCGCTGGTTATGTGGCCTGTCTGTGTTGGAGAGTTAATCAACCTCTCAAAGCTTCCATTCCCTTATCTACAAAATGAAGACAGTAAGAACATTGACCCTGTGGCTGTGGGAAGAATAACTTAGCACAATGCCTGACTCATAGTAAATGCTCAATAAGTCTTAGCTGTTACGATCATTATCTCTCAAGGCTATCCAGAGAGCAAACATAGTACCTAGAGTTTGATGGATCTCTGAACTGATGATGGCAGCAGCTGAGAGAAGACCTACTGCAGCTTTAGTCAATGCCCTGCCAGCTAGTGCTAAAATGACTTAAATTATAATTTGCCAGTGACATCCTTCTTCCCCAGATTCTTTGCACATATCTGGACTATCCCAATGGGTCCTAGCTGCCTCACCCTCCTCCCTTTAGAGGAGTCTGGCTGAGCTTCTGCAACCCAGGGAGGTAGTGTCATAGAGCAGCTAGGACACAAGCTTTGGAGTAGCAGGCCTGGGTTCGCATTCCAGCTCTACAAGTGGGCTGGGGCAGGTGGATTAACCTCCCCAAGCCTTAGGGTTCCTTTTCTGCAAAATAGGAATGATTATAGTATCTGTAGCACCTGGGTTAAGGCAAGGATGGAACAAGACAACACATGTAAAGGCACAGGCACAGAGTAAGTGCTCGGTGGCAAATATGACTCATTGTCATTAAGGGAGGGAAATCTCAACCATGTGTCACTGAGCTCCCTGTGTGCACCACAGGTACATTGAGAAGTCTGCAGAGGAGTTGGATGAGGAAGTAGAGTATGACATGGATGAGGAGGACTACATCTGGCTGGATATCATGAATGAGCGTCGGAAGACAGAGGGTGTGAGTCCCATTCCACAGGAGATCTTTGAGTACTTAATGGACCGGCTGGAAAAGGAGTCCTACTTTGAGAGTCATAATAAAGGCGACCCCAATGCGTTAGTGGACGAGGATGCTGTTTGCTGTATCTGCAATGATGGTGAGTGCCAGAACAGCAATGTCATCCTCTTCTGTGACATGTGCAACCTGGCCGTGCACCAGGAGTGCTACGGTGTCCCCTATATCCCTGAGGGCCAGTGGCTGTGCCGCCGTTGCCTGCAGTCACCCTCCCGTGCTGTGGACTGTGCCCTGTGCCCCAACAAGGGTGGTGCCTTCAAGCAGACAGATGACGGGCGGTGGGCCCACGTGGTTTGTGCCTTGTGGATCCCCGAGGTCTGCTTTGCCAACACAGTCTTCCTAGAGCCTATTGACAGCATCGAGCACATCCCACCAGCTCGCTGGAAGCTCACCTGCTACATTTGCAAACAGCGGGGTTCAGGGGCCTGCATCCAGTGCCACAAGGCCAACTGCTACACAGCCTTCCACGTGACATGCGCCCAGCAGGCTGGCCTTTATATGAAGATGGAGCCTGTGCGGGAGACAGGTGCCAACGGCACATCCTTCAGTGTCCGAAAGACAGCATACTGCGACATCCACACGCCCCCAGGTTCAGCGCGCCGCCTGCCCGCCCTGTCCCACAGTGAGGGTGAGGAGGATGAGGATGAAGAGGAGGATGAGGGTAAGGGCTGGAGCTCAGAGAAAGTCAAGAAGGCCAAGGCTAAATCCCGGATCAAGATGAAGAAGGCACGGAAGATCCTGGCAGAGAAGCGGGCAGCAGCACCTGTGGTGTCAGTGCCCTGTATCCCACCACACAGGTATGTGGGAAGCAGATGGACAGGCAGGTGAGGGAAGAAGCGGCCCTCCTCGAGAGGAACTGACAGCCCCCTGAGTGAAATGGCAGTGCTAGGTTTCCTTCTTCATATCAGGAGCTGCATAGAAGTAAAAAAGAAAGAAAAAAAACCCACCAAATTCCAAAAGAGGTTATCTTTAGCAGGTCACTTGACTTTTCACAGTAAGAGCCATAAATATCAAACTTTATCTGGTATACCTAACATATTTTAAATTCCCCTTCCTTTTTGATAGAAAGAGGATGGAACAGCCATAATGGAAGAAATTATCTGACTATGAAAAGAGAAATAGAATGAAGAGAGGGGAAGGGAACACTTAAGTTGTGAAGTGATTACTGCCACTAATTTGGGCTGTGATCGCCTGTTATTTTTAACTCTCTTGTGCCATTCATTTAATTTATAGGTTTCTGTCATACAATTGTACTTTATCTAAAAACCTTCAAAAGGCCAGGTGCAGTGGCTCACGCCTGTAATCCTAGCACTCTGGAAGGCCGAGGCACATGGATCGCTCAAGGTCAGGAGTTCAAAACCAGCCTGAGCAAGAGCGAGACCCCATCTCTACTAAAAATAGAAAGAAATTAATTGGACAACTAAAAATATATATACAAAAAAAAAAATTCGCCAGGCATGGTGCCACATGCCTGTAGTCCCAGCAACTCGGGAGGCTGAGGCAGGAGGATTGCTTGAGCCCAGGAGTTGGAAATTGCTGTGAGCTAGGCTGACACCACGGCACTCTAGCCTGGGTGACAGAGTGAGACTCTGTCTCAAAAAAAAAAACTTCAAAGGCTCAGTCTGAGTGGGGCTCCCAGGGTCAATTAGTACTGTGGGGTGCAGTAGTGACTAAAGCAGTCTCAGGGCAGAACTCCCTGACCCCCTGGTGTACAGGGTTAGGGAGCTGGCTTTGTGCTGGGAGTTTGGTTTCCTGTCTGCTGCAGTGGTATCAATGGTACCACTCACTCTTCTTTCCCATAAGCCCAGAGTCCCAGGCCTTTTTGGCAAGAAGTGTATTTCCCCTTTTCTCACTGGCCAGAGACCCCTTGTTCTGTTTGAGAGAATCATGGCCCAACAGGTTTTCTCTTTGTTCCCTGCCTCCCAGGCTCAGTAAAATCACCAACCGCCTCACCATCCAAAGGAAGAGCCAGTTCATGCAGAGGCTGCACAGCTATTGGACACTGAAGCGGCAGTCCCGGAACGGGGTTCCACTGCTACGTCGCCTGCAGACACACCTGCAGTCTCAGAGGAACTGTGACCAAGTTGGGGTACTGCGTCCAATTCCCTGTGGAACTGGGGCCAGGGAGACAAGGACGGAGATTTTCAACTGTAGCTTCCAGTGTCAGGGGACGTAGGCTGTTTCCTTCTTTAAGCTAGCCCTCAAACCAGGCTCAGCATAAAATCCTTATAGGTTATAAGCTCATTGGAAAGTTGTTCCTTTGTGTTCATTTATTCATTCAGCAAACACATACTGAGCATCTACTCTATGCCAGGCTCTGGGGACACATAGGTTGAGGAGCTACCAGTAAATTCTTGTGCTCCCTCCTTTGGCTTGGCCTGCCCTTCCCCCAAGTTTCCTGGGCTCTCTCCTCCCCTTAGGCCTTTCCTCTGGCTCTCTCATCTCCTGATCCTCCTTTTGCCCCTACAGAGAGATTCTGAGGATAAGAACTGGGCCCTCAAAGAACAGCTCAAGTCCTGGCAGCGGCTCCGGCATGACCTGGAGCGAGCTCGGCTCCTGGTGGAATTGATCCGCAAGCGGGAGAAACTCAAAAGGGAGACGGTGAGTGTTACTGGGCCAGCTCTATGTTACAAAGAAGAAAACAGACAAAGGAAAAGAAGAAGTGTGTGTCCCCCAGCCAGCAAGCAACAGGGACGATGCTAGAGTCAGATCTCCTGGGGCTCAGTGTGCTCTCAAGCCTACTAGAAACATGGGAGAGTTTGGATTTCTGCTTGTATAAACTAGAAAAGTAAAAAAAAAAAAAGAAAAAAAAGTAAATAAAAATAATAAATAAGGCCGGGCGCAGTGGCTCACGCCTATAATCCTAGCACTCTGGGAGGCCAAGGTGGGCGGATTGCTCAAGGTCAGGAGTTCGAAACCAGCCTGAGCAAGAGCGAGACCCCGTCTCTACTGTAAATAGAAAGAAATTAATTAGCCAACTAATATATATAGAAAAAAATTAGCCAGGCATGGTGGCGCATGCCTGTAGTCCCAGCTACTCGGGAGGCTGAGGCAGTAGGATTGCTTGAGCCCAGGAGTTTGAGGTTGCTGTGAGCTAGGCTGATGTCACGGCACTCACTCTAGCCCGGGCAACAAAGCGAGACTCTGTCTCAAAAAAAAATAATAATAATAATAAATAAAAGATAGAAACACGGGAGAGTATGAACAGAATCCTAAATTGTGTGATACAGGTAGCTGGTAGGGGGAGTTTGAGGAAGGGGAAGACCAGAGTGGGTGAAGCAGGTTTTATTGGGTGGGGTCTTATAGAAGGTAGACCTGAGTGAGTACACCCAGTTGTGGGTGTGGGAAGGAAGACAAGTTTCCAAGCCAGCTGGGACCATCTCCTCAGACCTTTGTGCCAGGGGACTGCCCTGGGCCTGGCTGATCGGGCCTTTTTTCTGTCAGATCAAGGTCCAACAGATTGCCATGGAGATGCAGCTGACCCCTTTCCTCATCCTCCTTCGCAAAACCTTAGAACAGCTCCAAGAGAAGGACACAGGCAACATCTTCAGCGAGCCGGTCCCTCTGTCTGAGGTAACCGAATTGGACGAAGTAAGAATCCCTTCCCCTCACTCCACCTTCTTTCTGTTCCTCTCCCAGTTGGACCCTTGCTGCAGGTCTGGGCCAGGGACTAGGTGGGAACCTTGAAGAGGGGCTGGTGGCTCTGGGGCAGGATAAACAGAAGCCACCTGTGTGACCTAGACTCTGTCTTATCTCTGTCACACCCCAAGGGCCCATAATGGGAGGCAGTCTGCACCGTTTCCTCAGAGGCAGGGACTGAGTTTTGCCAAATGAATAATCCTAGGGCAGGAAGACACTTTTGGGGTGCTGAACCCTAGAACGGAGACTTTAGAAGGCTCAGCACCTAAAGAACCAGCTCTGAAGCCCTAGGTCCGACTGGCAGATTCTTCTATCTAAAAGGTATAAAATGAGAGGCCTGAAGCCGCAGCTTCTCTATATAAAGTCTTACTGATAAGTAAAAAAAGAGCTGTAGGAATGCAAGGTCGTGTTTTTTTCAGAGAATTCCCCTAGTCGTTTTCCTAGTGAAGCCTCATGCAGCTCTAGGAGGTAGATATGGCTGTACTTTCATCACTATTCTCCAGAAGAAAAGAAGGCCTAGAGAGGTCAAGAGACTTGCCAAGGTCACACAGTTTGTGACTGGTAAAGTCAGGACAAGAATCCACCTCTCCTTTCCCCTGTGCTAAGTGCCTGCCTCCAACTGTGGTGGGAGGAGGTTGCTGGATGCATTTCATGGGGGCTTGTTAGGAGGGTTTGGGGATTGAGGAACATATCTCCACTTAGACACACCTGCCCTGCTCTCCCAGGTACCTGACTACCTAGACCACATCAAAAAGCCCATGGACTTTTTCACCATGAAGCAGAACTTGGAGGCTTACCGCTACCTGAACTTTGATGATTTTGAGGAGGACTTCAACCTTATCGTCAGCAACTGCCTCAAGTATAATGCCAAGGACACCATCTTCTACCGGGCGGCAGTGCGGCTCCGTGAGCAGGGTGGTGCTGTGCTCCGCCAGGCCCGGCGCCAGGCAGAAAAAATGGGCATTGACTTTGAGACGGGCATGCATATCCCCCACAGCCTGGCTGGAGATGAGGCCCCACACCACGCTGAAGATGGTGGGTGATATGTCACACACACACTTAAGAGGCCAATGCCAGGGATGGACAGCTTTCCAAAAGTCCCCTCCTGGGAGCAGGCAGTGTAGGCAGAAAGGAGCTAGGCTGAGCAGTGGCAAGCTATCCCCAGGAATGCTCCCCAAGAAGCCACCCTGGGAATGGATAGCAGTGCCCGCCATTCCACATCTTGGTGCTGCTATTTTACAGCTGTTCCTGGTGAGAAGCTGAGGGGGGAAGAGTGGGTTTCTTGCTGCCTGCCCAGGTTCTAGGGGCCCAGAGGCTGCCCTGAGTCTGAGCTTTTCCTCCCAACCCTATCCCTAGCAGCAGAGGAAGAACGGCTGGTCCTGCTGGAGAATCAGAAGCACCTGCCCATGGAAGAGCAGCTGAAGTTGCTGCTGGAGCGGCTGGATGAGGTGAATGCTAGCAAGCAGAGTGTGGGCCGCTCCCGGCGTGCAAAGATGATCAAGAAAGAGATGACGGCGCTGCGGCGGAAGCTTGCCCACCAGCGAGAGACTGGCCGGGAGGGGCCTGAGCGGCACGGCCCCTCGAGCCGGGGTAGTCTGACACCCCACCCAGCAGCCTGTGACAAGGATGGGCAGACAGACAGTGCCGCGGAGGAGAGCAGCAGCCAGGAGACAAGCAAAGGTCTGAATCCCATAGCAAGGTGGACCCCAGAGCCAGTCACACTTTGGCTCTGCAGCACATACTCACCCCTGCCACCCCTGGCAGAGGTCCCTCCACAGCTGGCTGTACTTTCTTTCTTATCCCCCAACCAGGGGCCTCTTAACTGCCTCTCTGGCTATTTGTACAAGAGTTTATTGTTACAAATTCCACACCCCCAAAATCATTTCCTGAACTCTAGCAGGAGTAATGACCCTGGATCTCTATCCTTCTCACATCGGGCCCTCACCAACTCTCCTTCTCTCTTTCTCTGCTCCAGGCCTGGGTCCCAACATGTCCTCAACCCCCGCACATGAGGTGGGCAGGAGAACCTCAGTTCTGTTCTCCAAAAAGAACCCGAAGACAGCTGGACCGCCCAAGAGGCCGGGCCGGCCCCCCAAAAACCGGGAGAGCCAGATGACCCCCAGCCACGGAGGCAGTCCTGTGGGGCCCCCCCAGCTCCCCATCATGGGCTCCCTGCGTCAGCGCAAGCGGGGTAGGAGCCCCCGGCCCAGTTCGAGCTCAGACAGCGACAGTGATAAGTCCACAGAAGACCCCCCAATGGGTGAGCGTCACCATCACCCAGCCCCCAAGAGAGTGAGCAAAAAGGCTGCCATTCTTCCCAGCTATCCCTTTATTTGCCCATAAAAGAGCTGTGAGGGCCCCTAGGAATCCTTTAATCCCAATCCACTCACTTTACAGTCGGGAAAACTGAGGCACGGAGACACTGACCCAGCTAGATTCCCACCCAGGGTGCCCCCTCCAACCCCCATTGTATCACTTCACCTTTCTCTTCTCACCTTCCTTGGGGATCTCCTGCCCTTTAAGCCATTTGTGTCCTAAGGCCGATAGCTGCCCTGGGAAGCAAGGGTTGGGCAGGGCTATGTACAACTGTGGTAGACACTGCCCAGAGCTAGATCCGCTGGCCAAGCTTGGAGGAATTTTCCAGCACAGAAGGGGAACCCAAGCTCAAAGTCCCTCTTACCAATGTCATCTCTGATCTATACCTTCCTGACCGGTTCGTTCCCTCCTCCTCATCCTCCCACCCAAGACTTACCAACCAATGGCTTCAGTGGTGGAAACCAGCCGGTGAAGAAGAGTTTCCTGGTGTACCGTAATGACTGCAGCCTCCCCCGGAGTAGCTCAGACTCAGAGTCCAGCAGCAGTAGCAGCAGCAGCGCTGCCTCAGACCGAACCAGGTACCAGCTCTCCAGATCAAGGCCAGCCTCTGTGGATGCCCTTCCCATGCTCATGGGCTTTCCCCGGTTTCCGTATTGGAAGTGGGGTGGCTGCCATCTCAGCGTAGATTAAGATGGTTCAAACCAAACGTTCTCTGCAAAATAAATGGGATAAATCAGTTTCACCATTATGGAACAGAGAGAACCTTCCTGGGTTAAGGTGATGGTTTAGAGATGAGGGCATAAACTAATGCCTTGTGGCCTGGATTTGACCTATAAACATATTTTGTTTGGCCAGCAGGGTGTTTTTAAGAGATGGATCCAGACATGCCACATAAAATTCCTAGGCTCTGTATACTCTTTAAAAATCAGAAGATCTGTCAAATCTGGCCAATACTTCTTTTAGACAATGCATGCATTCTTCTCCACCACTGCTCACTCCAGCCCACCTCAGTCAGATCACCAGCCTAGTCCCTGAGGGCATTTGAGTTTGAAATTCCTCATTTAGCCTCTGCTATCCAAAAGTCTCAGACCCTGGGAGCTTAACATGGAGAAGACACCTCCCATGTCACTCCCCGTTCTTCCCCTCTGTTGAGCTGTGCTCTCCATTGTCTTTTTTTTTTACGCCATCCTGAAAAAATGCTGACTGATCCATTGTCATGTCCACAGCACAACACCCTCAAAACAAGGCCGGGGCAAGCCCTCTTTCTCTCGGGGCACATTCCCAGAGGACAGCAGTGAGGATACCTCAGGCACTGAGAATGAGGCCTACTCCGTGGGCACTGGCCGCGGCGTGGGCCACAGCAGTAAGTACCCTTGCCCAAGGCCAGGGTTGCTGGGAACCCATTGTCAAGGCCTTGCCAGTCCCCCAGCTGCTGATCCACCTTCTCTCTCCCATTCCTGTGAAGTGGTGAGGAAGAGTCTGGGCCGGGGAGCTGGCTGGCTGTCAGAGGATGAGGACTCCCCCCTGGACGCTCTGGACCTTGTGTGGGCCAAATGCCGAGGGTATCCATCATACCCGGCTCTGGTAGGTTTCCACTACTCTCGTCATACCCTTGCTTTCTAACCCCAGAACACAGACTTACAGTTAGCAGATGTCTCTTACTCTCTGCTGAGCTGTGGGACAGAAGGTTCCCTGGCAGATTGACTGGTGGGCAGCCAGTTTCTCTGTCTTTCCTTTTCCCTTATCTTTGCCCCTTGAACTCTGAAATAATTTAGCATGGAAAGAAGCTAAGAGTCAGCGTCGCAGCCCTAGTAGCATGATAACCTTTCTCTGTCCCTGCTTCAGATGTAATCTACAAATTCTTGGGTTGGACAAGCCTTAGGAAGTGGACTGAATCAAACTATGCTCTTATTACACCCTTAGATCATTGATCCAAAGATGCCCCGAGAAGGTATGTTCCACCATGGGGTTCCCATTCCTGTGCCCCCCCTGGAGGTGCTGAAACTGGGGGAGCAGATGACCCAGGAAGCCCGAGAGCATCTCTACCTCGTCCTCTTCTTTGACAACAAACGAACCTGGTAAGAAAGGAAGGGAGCATTTGGTGACTCAAAGCCACAGATGCAGGCCAGTGTGGTATTGGGGCAAATTGCCAGGGAACTCTAGCAACAGACAGACTGGACTATCACAGATCAGTGGAGGGGGGACTTAGAACGGATTTTGAGCAAACAGGTTGTATTGACCATGAGTGTGCGGGGCTGAGTGGGCAGTAGCTGACAAACAGCTGCAGCTAGAAACCAAAGGACCATCAGTGACTATAACAAATATGGGGGTGGCTCCCCGCCCAGACTCAGATGGCTTCTAGACTTAGTTTTCCCATCTCTGCCTCCACAATGACAAGATGAGGGTAAAGCAGGAATAAACATTCAGACTCTGAATCCTTGTTTTACATACGTAGTCTTTTTGTTAACTGTCTGCACAGGATATTCAGTTTCATTAAAGTCTGCCTGGAGCCCTTAGAATAGGTTGCCTGTTTCTGGTTAGGTCAGGGCTCCTCCTTTTGTACCTATAAACACCCTATGATTACCTACCCTCCCTGCCACCTCCAATATATCTGTTGACTGGGCTCTTTCATCACTAGATTATGAGCAGACCCTTGAGCGCAGGGACTGTGTCTATTAGTCTCTGTAACCCCAGTACCCACCACAGAGTCTGGCCAGAGTAGGCACTCAGGAAGTGTGTTCTAGAGAATAGAGGGAGGAAGGCTGGTACTTGTTCTCCCTGCGATAATTTATTACTTATCTTTACCTTGTCCTATAGGCAGTGGCTGCCCAGGACCAAGCTGGTTCCTTTGGGTGTGAACCAGGACCTAGACAAGGAGAAGATGCTGGAGGGCCGCAAGTCCAACATCCGCAAGTCAGTACAGATCGCCTACCACCGGGCTCTGCAACACCGCAGCAAGGTGCAGGGCGAGCAAAGCAGTGAGACCAGCGATAGTGATTGACACTGCCCAACACAGCCCAACCTGCAGTGCCCTATGACCTCTCTCCTCCCCTTAGCTCACTGTCCCGGAGTGGCACCGGCCTCTGCACTGACTCATTCCTGGTCTTGGGGCCAGTTCTCAGGGGAAGCTGGGTAGGGGAGGTCCCTCCTGCCCTGAGTGCAGCTGGACTGTACAGAACACTCCAAGGGCCCATGGTGGTTCAGTGCAAGGAGAAGGGAGGTCCCACAGGTCAGAAAGAGCTCCAGAGACCTCACGGTATTGTAGGGCAGGGTGGTGGGCCAAGGTTAGGACACTGCATAAAACAGGCCATCCCACCACCTCTGCCTGCTCATGCCAGGAGAATCCGCAACTGCCTAGAGGCCTGAGGCCCCTACAGGTGGTGAGGTGAGCGGGCATCTGCCCAGCCTAGCAGTGGGATTGATGTCTGTCCAGCCCGGAAGAGGGGCACTAGGTGACCCCCTCCCCTGCTGTTGTAAATACTGTAATTATCGGAGAATTTAAATTATTCTCATTTGTAACTGCGTTTCCGGGTCGCGCCAGAGTCATTTGGTACTAAAAAAAAAAACGACTGGGGCCTGTCCCCATTTTTCTTCTCTTTCCCATAGATTTACCCCCCACCTTTCAAACTGGTTTGTATTTATTTCAAAGGAAGAAAATATATTGATTCTTAGAAAATATTTCTGTCTATTTAGAATTCTTTGTTCTTGCCTTTTGCCAGAGCAAAGGGATACAAAGGGAAGTTCTGTGTCCCAAGGATGGTACCTAATTGGGTCCAATGGTTGCTGACTGCTGTGCATGCTGCATTTATAAGACAACAACAGAGACCTTATGAGAGCTCCCATTTCTCATGCACTTACTGAGTGGCAGGCCCTGTGCCACACACCTTTAGATAACACAGTTTTATGTAATCCTTGTAACTATGGGGTACTTTAATCATAGGCTAAGCATCTCCACAGAGATGCTGAGGTTTAGAAAAATTAAGTAACTTGCCTAAATTCCCACAACTAGGAAGCCGTAGAGCCTAGGATTATGAACTCTGGTCTATCTGTCTGCAAAGTGGGCTCTTCAACCAGTACGCTGAACTGCCGGAGGAAGAGTCAGCTAGCTGCTGATTCCTTCAGACTTCCGAGGCCTCGCGTTCTCTGCCGGTGGAGTGGCTCCAGTGCTTCGGAGTCGCCACAGCTGAGACCTTCCCCTGCTTTTAACTGGGGACGGAGCGTGGATGTGGAGGGCTGCTCTTCCGCTTATCCGCAAGCTTTTCTGACCCCGCCAGTATTTATTGAAGGGGTGTCTCCCGAGTGCCAGGCACCCGTGGGATGCCACGCCTGCAAGAGACAGCCACAGGAAATGGCTGCCACCGAGTAGAACTGAGACACAGACCACGCAGGTCTGACGCTGACAGGTGCGCGCTGCTGGGCACTGCGGGTGGGACACAAAGAGCCATCAGCTGCAGACCTAGCCCTTCAAGAACTTGCAGTCTCGTGTACTCAGGTATTATGCAAGGAGGTGAAAAATGGCCCCAGATAAAGTTCATGGCCCCTAGCTTCCTGTTCCTCCAGAAGGGAAGAAGTCACAGAATATATATTCCCCGGTCCAGGTGGCCGCCCCGAGGCCACACACCGGTACTTGGACGCGACCTAGTGAGCCCCGCCAGAGAGAGCGCCCCGCACAGGCCCATCCGGCAGGCGGCGCAGCGGTGCAAACGGGCGGGACGTCGTTGAAGGCACGCCCGGGCCTGAAGGGAGCAGCTGCGGCCGCCTGAGGGCTGCGGCCGGCCCCGACGGAACATTCTCGAAGAGACAGGCCTCCGAAGGCGCGAAGTCTGTGAGGACGCCCGTCCGCGAAGTGGAGGCCCGGCGAGAGGGCCTCGGAGGGGGCGAGCCTAGCGGGCGAACGCTGACGAGAATCCTCTGGAGACGCGCCGGAGACGTTTCCCGAGGGGCGAGGGGCCGGAGCCGTGTCCGGTCCGGTTCTCGGCGGCGCTCAGAGGGCTCGTGGGAGGCGGCCCAGGTAGGGCGAATGTCTGAAACTCTGAGGAGACTGGTGGAGAAAAGGCTCCCTGAGGGCGGGCTGGGGGACGGTGCGGCTCTGAGGACCGACGGCCCTGAGGAGGATAAGGGCTCAGAGACCAGTCAGGAAGATGGGGGCCTGAGGGCGCGCTCTGCGCGGGGCCCGCGGGCGCCGGGCGGGGACACGGCGGCGTGCGGAGCGCGGCGAAGCCCGAGAGAGAACGAGGCCAATAGCCGGCGGGGAGCCCAGCGCGCGCCAACCGCTTCGGCGCCTCGGAGAGCCCCGCCCGCGCGCCGCCACGCCCTGTTTCCCATTGGCACCGCCCCCTTCCTCCTCCTATTGGCTACCTCTGGGTCAAATAAACGGCGCTTGAGCCGTATTTCCGGTGATGGTGAGGTCGGCTCCCCGGAGGAGCCGGAAGAACACGTTTGCGCGCGCTTCCGAAAGTCTGGGCAGCCGCGGGAACTGATGCGAGTGCCCAGAGGCCCGGGAGGAGACGCCGGGAGGCGGGGGCGGGGCCTGCGCCTCAGCAAAGGGGGAGGACTGGGACAGGTGGTGGGGACAGAGCGGGAGGAGCGGGACTTTGGCAAAGCGCGAAGCGAGGGGCCCGCAGGTAGTGGAGGCATCTGGTGGAATATGGCGGGGCCTTAAACAGAGACTGAGAAGCCAGGACCCAGTGGGTGAAGCCGTAAGAGACGTGGTCTCTGGGCTCGGAGTTAGTCCGCTTCCGAGTGGGCGGGGACGTGTTAGCCCAGCAGCATGGGGCATCGAACTCTGGCCTCCGCCCCGGCCCTGTGGGCCTCCATTCCGTGTCCATTCTCCGAGCTGCGCCTGGACCTGGTTCTGGCTTCTGGCCAGTCCTTCCGGTGAGTGACTGCCCCTGGGAGGCCCCTCCCAGGGAGCCCTGGCTCCTGACTCTCAGCGCTGCCGGCCGTGGGTGCACAAGAATTTTGGGGGTGATAGAAGAAACTCCAGGGTACAGAAGAGGAAGCAGGCATGGATAGCCAGCCTCTTACCTCCTTTATCTAGTAGAGGTCGTGTGTGCATTGGTGTTGTATGGACCCAGTGGTGTAACCGACGTAAAAGATAGCTCTTTTACTTTGCAATTAAATCAGTTTTGTAAATGGAGTGGTTATAGGATGGGAGGGATCCCAAAGGGTGCAGGAAGGGAAACTGAGTGCTGCTAAGGCTGTTGTGTACCTATGGACTTAGGTGGAGGGAGCAAAGCCCTGCACACTGGAGTGGTGTGCTGGCGGACCAAGTGTGGACGCTGACTCAAACTGAAGAGAAGCTCTACTGCACTGTGTACCGGGGGGACGCGGGCTGGGTTGGCAGGCCCACACTGGAGGAGCTGGAGGCTGTCCGCGATTACTTCCAGCTAGATGTCTGCCTGGCTCAACTGTATCACCACTGGGGTTCCGTGGACTCCCACTTCCAAGAGGTAGCTCAGAAGTTCCAAGGTGAGTCCAAGGCCTAGGGCAGGGGTTAGGGGGTACTTGGACGTTGGTGAAGTTACTTCTCTGTGACTCAGTTTTATCATCTGTAAGATGTAGACTATCTACTTTGTAGAATTTTATGAGGATTAAAGGAGCTAACATATAAAGCGCTTAGAATAGTGCCCAGCACAAAGTAATTATTATTACTATTTATTTAATTTTGTTGTTGTTGTTGTTAGAGATAGGGTCTCACTCTGTCACCCAGGCTGGAATGCAGTGGTGTGATCATACCTTGCTGTAACCTCAAACTCCTGGGTTCAAGCGATGCTCCTGCCTCAGCTTCCTAAGTAGCTAGGACTACTTGCACGTCACCACACCTGGCTAATTTTTTTTATTTTTTGTAGAGTAAGAGTCTTACTATGTTGCTCAGATTGGTCTTGAACTCTTGGCCTCAAGCAATCCTCAGCTTCCCAAAGTGCTAGGATTACACATGTGAGCCACCATGTGTGGCCAATTATTACTATTATTATTATCCTACTGATCACCACAGTGAAGTGACAAGGATATTGAGCCCATTCCTGGCTGTGTGACCTGGGACTAGTTACTTCATTCATTTTGTAAATATATACAAAGTATCTGCCATATGACTGGGGATACAGCAACAAACAAAATAGACACAGTTCTTGCCTTCATGGTGATTACATTGTGGCCTCTTTTTCTGTAGAGTGATATGGTAACTCAGTTCTCACAAGATGCTGTGAGGAATGATAAGAGGTCTGGTGACGGCCGGGCGCAGTGTCATCTTCACGCCTGTCATCCTAGCACTCTGGGAGGCCAAGGCGGGCGGATTGCTCGAGGTCAGGAGTTCAAAACCAGCCTAAGCAAGAGGGAGACCCCGTCTGTGCTATAAATAGAAAGAAATTAATTGGCCAACTAATATATATAGAAAAAAATTAGCCGGGCATGGTGACGCATGCCTGTAGTCCCAGCTACTTGGGAGGCTGTGGCAGCAGGATCGCTTGAGCCCAGGAGATTGAGGTTGCTGTGAGCTAGGCTGACGCCACGGCACTCACTCTAGCCTGGGCAACAAAGCGAGACTCTGTCTCAAAGAAAAAAAAGAGGTCTGGTGTTGCTTTGTTTTTTATTTATTTATTTATTTATTTTGAGACAGTCTCGCTCTTTTTCTTGGGCTAGAATGCTGTGGTGTAACCTAGCTCACAGCAACCTCAGACTCCTGGGCTCAAGCGATCCTACTGCCTCAGCCTCCCGGGTAGCTGGGACCACAGGCATGCGCCACCATGCCCGGCTAATTTTTTGTATATATGTTTTTAGTTGGCCAATTAATTTCTTTCTGTTTTTAGCAGAGACGGGGTCTCGCTCTTGCTCAGGCTGGTTTTGAACCCCTGACCTCAAGCGATCTTCCTGCCTCGGCCTCCTAGCATGCTAGGATGACTGGCAGGGGCCACCACGCCCAGCTGGTGTTGCTTTCTCTAACAATGCTATCCCTCATTCTCACCTGGAGCCCTGATACCTAGGGTCTGATCTGAGGGTGAGAGGATGCCACTCCTGATGGCAAGTGCTTCTCCTCCCCACTGCCTTTTTGGTTCCCAGGTGTGCGACTGCTGCGACAGGACCCCATTGAATGCCTTTTCTCTTTCATCTGTTCCTCCAACAACAACATTGCCCGCATCACTGGCATGGTGGAGCGGCTGTGCCAGGCCTTTGGACCTCGGCTCATACAGCTTGATGATGTCACCTACCATGGCTTCCCTAGCCTGCAGGACCTGGCTGGTGAGTAGGTGGGTCCCCTACCCCTAGGCCTTTGGTTAGCTTTTTTTTTTTTGATACACAGTCTCGCTTTGTTGCCCAGGCTAGAGTGAGTGCCATGGCGTCAGCCTCGCTCACAGCAACCTCAAACTCCTGGGCTCAAGCAATCCTCCTGCCTCAGCCTCCCGAGTAGCTGGGACTACAGGCATGCGCCACCATGCCCGGCTAATTTTTTCTATATATATTAGTTGGCCAATTAATTTCTTTCTATTTATAGTAGAGATGGGGTCTTGCTCTTGCTCAGGCTGGTTTTGAACTCCTGACCTCAAGCAATCCGCCTGCCTCGGCCTCCCAGAGTGCTAAGATTATAGGCGTGAGCCACCACGCCCGGCCTGCTTAGCTTTTAGGAACTGTTCAGTTCTTTGGTTACTATATCTCAAGGCTTCCTGCCTTCCCCAAAACTGCCCCCATACAGAACCACCCTGCCTGGTCTGGTCAGCTCCAGTTTCTCCTCATCTTCCCTATTCGTCCCTGAAATGTCAGCACCTCACTAGTCTGTGGATTTTGCCCAGTGGTTTCAGTACCTCATCAGAAAAACATCTGTATGCAGTTTACAGTAGTTTGGCGTCAGGAGCATGCCTTCTAGAGACAAACTTCCTGGATCTGAATCTCAGCTCTATCACTTGGGCACATTATTTAGCATCTCTATACTTCAGTTTCTTTATCTGCATAATGGGATAATAATAGCATCTACCTAACAGAGCTGTCCCAAGGGTTGAATAAAGGAATACACATACTGCACCTAGCACAGTGTTTGGCACTCAGGAAGTATGTGTAAAATTCAAACTGCTATCGCTACAGTGACTCGAACAATTTTGCATCCAAGAACACGTGCGCTTCACACAGCCCTGTGTAGCAAGTGTATCAGTTGGCAGATGTGAGAAGAAAGCTATGGGAAGTGCTTGGGGACTATATAGCAAGGAGACAGCCTACCTCAAGAAAAGAGAATGTGGCTCACGCCTGTAATCCTAGCACTCTGGGAGGGAGGCTGAGGCGGGAGGATCACTTGAGCTCAAAAGTTCAAGACCAGCCTGAGCAAGAGCGAGACCCCTTCTCTACTAAAAATAGAAAAAATTAGCCAGTGTGGTGGTGCACACCTGTAGTCCCAGCTGCTTAGAGCCTGAGGCAGGAGCACTGCTTGAGCCCAGGAGTTTGAGGTTGCTGTGAACTAGGCATGGCCCCCTAGCCCAGGTGACAGAGAGAGACTCTGTCTCAAAAAAAAGAAAAGAATGTTTTTAGTGCTTAGAAACCTGATCTTGAATCTTAGCTTCTAGCTTAGTTGTCAAAAGACCTCAAGAAATGTATTCACTTCTCTAAGCTTATCTTAACTTGTTTGTAGAATAGAATAACAGTTTGTATCTAGAAGGGTTTGGGGGATGAATAAAGGAGTCATGAGGCAGTACACTGTAAGGCAAGGGGTTAAGAGCACAAGATATTGGTTGCCCAGACCTGGGTGCAAGATCCCATCTTTCCCGTGTCCTTCTTAAGCAAGTTAGTTAACCTCTGCTAAGCCCTCATTTCTCCTGCCCTATAAAATGGGGAAAACAATAGTATTGTCATCGAGATTCTTGAGAAAAGTCAGCATGGTAATGTACCTAAAGCATTTTGCTAATGTGTGATACCCAGCACTTGATAACAGAAGCTGTTGTTATTACTATGGTTATTTTTTTAGATCGTGGGTGTGACACACTCTTTGGAAAGATTAAAGAACTCAAATGGGGAGCCGAGAAGAACAGCAAGTCCTTCCCAGTCCCAGGACTAGAGTTGGGCTCCAGTGCCCAGTGCGTAGTAATAGTTACGCAGAAAACATTTGTAGTGGGGCAGAACCCAAGCTTTAACCATTTCCTTTGCACATAAAGGTGGCTACTGTCTCCTAGGTGGTGAGGTGGGAGGGGGTATTTAAGAAAAGCATTTATGTGGGGTGGGGGGCTCACACACCAGCCTGAGGACAGGAAAGACTTGACCCCCTGCTTTCCTCCCGACTCCCCACAGGGCCGGAGGTAGAGGCTCATCTCAGAAAGCTGGGCCTGGGCTACCGTGCCCACTACGTGAGTGCCAGTGCCCGAGCCATCCTGGAAGAACAGGGCGGGCTGGCCTGGCTGCAGCAGCTGCGGGAGGCCCCCTACGAGGAGGCCCACAAGGCCCTCTGTGCCCTGCCCGGGGTGGGCACCAAGGTGAGGGCCCCTGTGGGGTAGGAGCTGCCCTCTCCACTCATACTGAGAGTAAGAGAGTGGGAAATGAGGCAATCCTGAGAGCTAGGTGGACGGTTGGCTTCCAGGGGCAGAGCTGGAAGGACAAAGGATATAAGCAGATGTTTTATGAGAGCAGAAAGAGTATAAAGGATTTTGCCTTTGGGCCGGGCGTGGTGGCTCACGCCTGTAATCCTAGCACTCTGGGAGACTGAAGCTGGTGGATTGCTCAAGGTCAGGAGTTCAAAAGCGAAACCCTGTTTCTACTAAAAATAGAGACAAATTAATTGGCAACTAAAAATATATAGAAATAATTTGCTGGGCATGGTGGCACATGCCAGGAATTTGAGGTTGCTGTGAGCTAGGCTGACACCACGGCACTCTAGCCCAGGCAACAGAGTGAGACTATGTGTCAAAAAAACCCCCAAAAAACGAATATTGCCTTTGAATGAATTTCTAGAAATGCCATTTGTTCAGGTGGATATATGTGCTGCTATACGTATGCAGAAATTTCCAGAAGGAATTAGAGGAGGAAACTTAATAGTGGTTCCCTAGGGGAAACAAATAGGAAGTTGTTTCTATGTTTTGTTTTTTTCTTTTCTTAAAATTACATGTACAGGGTTAACTAGCAATAAGATAGAGAATTAGACTTTTTTGTCTTTTTTTTTTTTTTTTTTTTTTTTTTGAGACAGAGTCTCGCTTTGTTGCCCAGGCTAGAGTGAGTGCCGTGTAGTCAGCCTAGCTCAGCAACCTCAAACTCCTGGGCTCAAGCGATCCTGCTGCCTCAGCCTCCCGAGTAGCTGGGACTATAGGCATGCGCCACCATGCCCGGCTAATTTTTTCTATATATATTAGTTGGCCAATTAATTTTCTTTCTATTTATAGTAGAGACGGGGTCTCGCTCTTGCTCAGGCTGGTTTCAAACTCCTGACCTCGAGCAATCCACCCACCTCGGCCTCCCAGAGTGCTAGGATTATAGGCATTAGCCACCGCACCCAGCCTAGACTTTTGTCTTTTTCTTCTTTATACTTCTGTATGGTTTAAAAAATGAATTTGTTTGTTTAAGACAGAGTCTCATTCTGTTGCCCGGGCTAGAGTGCCATGGTGTCAGCCTAGCTCACAGCAACCTCAAACTCCTGACCTCAAGCGATCCTCTAGTCTTAGCCTCCCAGAGTAGTAGGATTACAGATGTGAGCCACTGTGCCTGGCCAAGAATGAATTTTTGATTAAAGAACATTTAATAGAATATTTTAATAGCTGGACTTCAGCTTAACATAAATCTTAGTTCTGTTTGTTCCCAGCTGTGTGACTTTGGCCAAGTCACTTCACCTTTCAGAGCCTGTTATCTTGTCTATAAAATGAGTATGGCAATACCTTTTTCCTATGTTGAGAACCTGGTCTACACAGGTGTGCATGCAGTAGCAGTTTCTATTACAGCTATTTTTAAAATTATTAACAGATAGTACATGTTGATTGGAATTATAGAACAATAGTAACCTCAGAGTGGAGGAGGAAGCAGCTGGTTTGGGGGCTAGAAGCAGGATGTTGGCCAGATCTACCATTCCTCCTCAAGGACTCACTCTGTGTCTGTCAAAGGTGGCTGATTGCATCTGCCTGATGGCCCTAGACAAGCCCCAGGCTGTGCCCGTGGATGTCCACGTGTGGCAGATCGCCCGGCGTGACTATGGCTGGCACCCCACCACGTCCCAGGCGAAGGGCCTGAGCCCCCAGACCAACAAGGAGCTGGGTGAGGAGAAAGATTGGGATGCTGGGGCTGGCGGTGGGCTGAGACGGCAGAAACTTCTCACTCTCATAATCACCTCTCACTCAGACCCTACCTCTGTTCAGAAGAGACCAATTAATTTAACTTCATCACCTCTGATTTAGGAAACTTTTTCCGGAGCCTCTGGGGACCTTATGCTGGCTGGGCCCAAGCGGTGAGTGTACCTAGATTTCCCCTCCTTCTGCAGCCCAGACCCGATAGGACCTCTACACAAGCCCTCACCCAGTGGACTCTTCTAGAAACCCATCACCACGGACTCTGCCATTACCTCCACTGCCCCAGGTGACCCTAAAGAACTTTCCCGCCACCCCAGCTCTAGCCCCAGTAAACTCGTGTTGCCTCTGCTCCCCATGGACCCTTCCATCTACCAACACTGTCACCAGCCCTGACCCTGGTGTCCTCCTCCCCACACAGGTGCTGTTCAGTGCTGACCTACGCCAGTCCCACTGCGCTCAGCAGCCGCCAGCAAAGCGCAGAAAGCGGTCCAAAGGGCCTGAAGGCTAGGTGGGAGGGCACTGGGCAAAGGAATTCTATCCCCTTCATTCATTTCTCCATCCCCATCTAGTCTCATCTTGGAGAGGGCCCTCCCTGCAACTACCTCAGGTGCCAGGCACCCACAAATCAAGCAGTTTGCACAAGATAGGGTGGGGGCTATTTGGAGAGACAGTTATTTATGGTTTTATCTTCTTCCCTTTATTATAAGAAGGAACAATAAAATAGAAACATTTGTATGGAAAATGCACTGAGCAGTGGTAGGGAAGGGGGGTGAGGAGGGGACGGGGCAGGGAAACTCCCGAGTTCAGAGAGGGAAGGGGAGCAGGCTGGCCCCAACCCCTCCGATGCAGGGGTTCCTGACCCTAAATCCAGGGCTCTAGAGCTGGGGGGGCAGTGAGGGGGGCAGTTCTGGGCCCGGCTCCACACAGCAGTCTCGACAGCAGCAGCCAGCTGCCGGCCCTGCATAGAAAGAGAACAGGGTTGGCCGTCGGGGCAGACCCTCCACTCCAGCCTGGCGCCTGTTCGTGGACCACCCGTGCCCTTCTAGAGCGCCACGCTCCTCACCCCCAGCTGCTGGCGTCAGCAGCTCCCCGTGGCTCGCCGTCTGTCCCTGCCCCTCCTGGCTGGTGCCCAGCTGCAGCTTCCTCATGTGCCGTACCACAGCTGTGGCGTTGAAGGCTTGCTGCAGGAAGAGAGGGTGAGAGACTTCTGAGAGAGTGGGAGGTTGTGGGGCTGGCAGTGGGATTCTTACAGCGGTTCTGTTATTTTCATTCAGTGGTTTATCGATTCCCCTAAAACCCTCCAAGCCTCTACAAGGCTTTAAGTTATATTCAGTCACATATATTTACATACACATGCATGCATATATATAAAATATATATATATAAACTTGTATATATAACTAATTCCTTTTCATATGTATAGAAAACGCTATGTAGCATTATATATTAATAACAGGTGCTGCTCTAAGCACTTTACATAATTCTTCACTCTTTGAGGTAGGCACTATTAATATCAACATTTTCAAAGGCAGAAACTGAGGTGCAGAAAGGTTAAGTAACTTGCTCAGGTGTGTGATTCTTTATGCAACATAACCACCTAGATGTTCCAAATATCCTTTCAAATTCACCATATTCAAAACTAAAACTATCTCCTCCCAAAGTTATGTTTCTGCCCTTATGATCACCATCTCAGTGATGGTACCACTGTCTACTCTGTCCCCAACCAGAATCGTGGGGCTGGCCCTCGTTTTTTCCTCCAACATCTATCCCATCGTCGTCACTTCTTGTTGATGTCACCTCCTAGATGACTCCAGGCTCAACAACAGCTCTCTCTTGTTGCTACTGCTCTGGTCCAAGCCAGTCACTGTCTCCTGCCTGCATCTCTGCCATAGCCTCCTCATGGGTCTCCCAGTCTTAATGTCATTTTCTGCATCCTGAGAGCATGTTCTAAAGACCACATTTCTGCTTAATATCTTCCTGGGGCTCTCAGCACCCTCAGAATTAATTCAGTGCTCCACTATGGCATTTAAGGCCCTGAGTGACCTGGCACCTACCTGCTCCTGCTTCTCAGTCCCCTCAGCCCCTCCAGTCCGGCCAGGCTCAGCATTTGTACTTCCCTGAATGCCATGCTCTATCTTGCCCTTGGCCATTTGCACACCTGTTCCCTCTACCTTAGACACTGATCCTCTGTGCCTGGCCCTTTCCCACCCAACTGACAGGTCTGTCAGGTCATCACCACCTTCGTGATCCTTCCTGGACCCCATAGGCTGGACCAGATGCCTCCTGAGGAATTATAGACAGTTTCCTCTAGACTTGGAGGTGAGAGGGAATGTTTGTTGAGTGAATGAATGTGTAAGTAAGCATCCCTGAGCAGTCACTGTGTGCCCAACTTGGTGGTAGTTGCTATGGGAGATGAGCCTTGATGAGGGTGGAGGGGAGTCCTGGGACCCAGGATTAGGGACGTAGGCTCACCTTCCACTTGCTCTTGGCGAAGTTCTTCTTGATCTGCTCACTCACTGACTGGTGGATGTTCTTATCGAGAGCCGTATCTCCTGCAATCCTGCAGTACAGGGATGTGGAGGGTTGCCTGTGAGGGCAGAGGCAGGCCTGGTGGCCCCAGACTCCACCCCAGCCTGCAGCTTGTGGGTGCTCTCACCATGGGTGCTGCAAGGCCTGCTCACAGGTGAACCTCTTCTCTGGATCCTTCTCCATCAAATGCTGGATGAAGTCTTTGGCTGAACCCCCAAGAGAAAAGCAAAGACAGCATGGTAGTGCCTGTGGACACCCCAGGATAGTACCCACATCCCTTAGGTCTGGCCTGGCATCAAAGCAAGACAGGCCAGATCTGTCCATGCACCACCCTGGCCAGCCTGTGCTCTTCCAAACCCAAAGCCACACCCCAAGCCTTCTAGCTCTCTCCTTTCTCTCTTAAGAAAAACGTGATTAATTGACAGTGACTTCATGGGTTTGCCTCTTTTCTTTTTTTTTTTTTTTTTTTGACAGTCTCGCTTTGTTGCCCAGGCTAGAGTGAGTGCCGTGGCGTCAGCCTAGCTCACAGCAACCTCAAACTCCTGGGCTCTAGTGATCCTCCTGCCTCAGCCTCCCAAGTAGCTGGGACTACAGGCATGCACCACCATGCCCGGCTAATTTTTTTCTATATATATTAATTGGCCGATTAATTTCTTTCTATTTATAGTAGAGACGGGGTCTCCCTCTTGCTCAGGCTGGTTTCGAACTCCTGACCTCCAGCAATTCGCCCGCCTCGGCCTCCCAGAGTGCTAGGATTATAGGCGTGAGCCACCTCGCCTGGCCGGGTTTGCCTCTTAATAGGGGGCACAAAAGGAGGGATGAAAATGTTCATGGGGATATTTTAGACATTAGGATGTCAGTAGGGAAAAGGTTTTCAAAATACTATGTTTGAAGTCTAACTGAATGAATGCCTACAAGTTTCTCGGATGGAGGGCCAAGCAGAGGGAAGCACCCAGGGTAGGGTGTCTGGTCTAAAGGACAGCTCTTAGTCTGGCGCTGAAGAACGTGACAGAGGAAGAGAGTAGGGAGAGCCCCCCAGAAAGAGATGAGGATGTCACCAAAGGCAGGGCCCAGGGGAAGAAGGCAAGGCCGTAAATACCAGAGTCAGAGATGTCGTCCCAGTAAGGAGAGTCAAACTCATACTCAGCCTTCAAAATCTGTTCAAAGAGTTTGGCATCATTCTCGTCATAGAAGGGGGGGTAGCCGCAGAGCCTGGCGGGGAGAAACTCATCCTCATTTTCACATTCCATGCACCCACTGCCTCTGGGGTGGAGCTATGGGGCAGTCCCAGGAGTCAGGCAGGACCCACGAGGAGTTGCCCCCAACCTTGTAAACTCCACTCCTCTCTGCCTGCTCACTCATGTCTAGCTACACTGGCTTTCTTTCTGTCCCTTGAACATGCCACCATCTTGCCCCCTCCTCAGAGCCTTTGTACTTTCTGTTCCCTCTGCCTGCACCAATCTTCCCGTACTCCTTAAATGTGTGGCTCAGATGTCAGTCACCTCCACAGCAAGCCCTTCCCCGACCCCCCTCCCTGAAATGGCATCATCCCCATCTCCCTATCCCTGCTTGATGTCTCTGCAGCATTTTTTATCAGCTGGCATTATTTTGTAGATCTGTTTACTTGTTGATTGTCTTCTCTATTAGGTCAGCTCCCTGAGGGCCAGCACTTTGGTTTGTTCCCTGCTAAATCCCCAGTGCTTGGGACAGCACCTGAAACATAGTATCTACTGAATGAAGTGATGTTAGTGATTGATTGGTCAATATAACTATGGATGGAAGGAAAGAAGGGATAAGAGGGAGGAAGAGAGGGAAGCAGGGAGAGGGTAACTCTCAGGCCACCTCCTGCCACAGCGGGGTTCTCACTTACAGGATGTAGGCAATGACTCCAATGGACCAGCAATCCACGGCCTTGCTGTAGGGCTTCTGGGCCAAGACTTCAGGGGCTATGGAGGCAAGGGGACATGGTGGTGACAATCTCTGCCCTGTAGCTCCTGGCTCCTCCCCTGCCCATAGCCCCAGCCCAGGGCCCTCCGCACCCACGTATCCTGGGGTCCCACAGGCGGTGGAGAGCACACTGCCTGGGTCCTCCATCTTGGAGAGGCCAAAGTCGGAGATCATGATCTTGGAGTCTTCATCCAGGCTGTAGTACAGCAGGTTCTCTGGCTTGGAGGGTGGGAGGGAGGGGGTAGGCAGTCAGAGATGGCTATAGGTTGGCAGAACCTTCTACCTTCCCAAGCACCCCCTGAGAAACAGTGGACTTTCCAAAAGCCACTGTGGCTTCATGGCTGCCGTCTTGGCTGGAGGCATGAGGAACTCAAGGAAGTTCTCAAGAAGGCCAAAAGTTCCAGAAAGGACATAGGCCAAAGAGGCGTGGGAGGGAATTTTCTGTAAACCTCAGGTGTGTGTTGTGTAGCCCTAAAGAAATTTTTGAGCATCTACTGTGCCAGGCCCTAGGTTTGTGCTTGATTTCATGTCATCCTTACCACGTCCCCACTGGGCCAGTCTGGATAATCCCACTTAACAGATGAGGAAACTGATGCCTTCAGAGGCAAAGTGACATGCCTAAGAACCCACTTAGGGAGTAGCAGGACCAGAGTTCAAACCCAGATCTGTCACCCCAGCACTCTTCTAGACCAGAATGAGATGTACTACAAAACATGAACACCATCACTATCTCAGTGGAGTAGGGACTCGGGGATTTCTGGCTTTCTTCTTCATGCTTTGCTGTCCCATCTGAGTTTTCTACAAAGAGCAAATGGGGACTTTTATTATCAGAAAGACACGGGAGGGGGATGGAAGGGGGTGGCGTGTCGCTTCAGTGGTGTGTGCACTGAAGGTCCTGATTTCCCCACAGTGCAACACAGCAATGCAACAAAATCGCACTTGTTCCCCATGAATATATACAAATAAAAAATAAATGGAGAAAAAAAAGTAGACCAACATTATTTGGATAAAACAACAGCATCGTTCACTTTTGTGTCCCTTTGAGCATCTGAACTGGAATGGCAAGAGGCAATTTAAGGGTTACAAGTCCATTTTGCAGATGGGAAGCTGAGGCTCCCTGAGGGCTGCCCAAGGTTAGACAGCGAGGGGTTCGTAAAGGCCCCATCCCCAGGTGTCCCAGGTCACCACGCTCCCTTGAGCCCCACCTTGAGGTCCCGGTGTACGATGCCCAGGTCATGCAGGTACTTGACAGCATCCAGCACTTGGAAGATGAGGCGGCTGGCATCCCGCTCTGTGTAGAAGCCTTTTTCCACGATGCGGTCGAACAGCTCCCCGCCCGACACCCTGCAGCAGGGCATGGGGCAGTCAGGCCAAAAGAGTGGGGGCAGAGGGAGAGGTGTGAGGAAGGGGCAGAAGTAGGGTCACTTACAGCTGCATGATGAGGTAGAGGTGGCCCCCACTCTCATAGATATCATCCAGGGCTACAATGTTGGGGTGCTTGATCCTGAAAGGAAAAATAAGGTGGTTCAGCCAGGCGTGGTGGTGGCACCTGTAGTCCCAGCTACTCAGGTGGCTAAGGCAGGAGGTTCACTTGAGCCTAGAAATTCAAGGCTGTAGTGTGCTGTGATGGCCATGCCTGTGGATAGCCACTGCACCTCAGCCTGGGCAATGTAGCAAGACCCATTACTTAAAAAAAATGAGATGGTTCAGAACCATAATCACAGCTCATCAGCTACCTCCCAACTGCATGCAAACCTGGGCAGGACAAACCAAGTATCTGGGTCCCAAAGGGAAAAGCTGATTTATTTCTTGGAAGAGCAGAGGGGTAAACGCTGAGCTCTGGCATCACCCAGACTTGGATCCAAATGCTGCCTCTGCTACCCGCTATTTGTAAGTGTAAGTCTTTTTACCTCATAGCACTTTTTTTCTTTTAAGAGACAAGGTCTCCTTTGTTGTCCAGGCTGGAATGCAGTGATAGCCATGGCACAACATAGCCTCGAACTCCTGGGCTCAAGCAATCCTGCTGCCTCAGCCTCCTGAGTAGCTGGGACTAGAGGCGTGCACCACTGTGCCCAGCTGACGTATAACTTCTGTGAGTTTTCTGTTTACATGTTTGTCAGCCTCCCTGACCAGAACATCAGCTCCACAAGTCCAGGGACTTTGTGGAGCTCACCACTGTTCCTCAAGTATCTGGTGCAAAGTAGTGCTCAATACTACTTGTTTAGGTCAGGAGTTCGAAACTAGCCTGAGCAAGAGCGAGTTCCCCGTCTCTACTAAAAATAAAAATTAATTTACCAACTAAAAATATATATATACAAAATGAGCCAGGCATGGGGGTACATGCCTGTAGTCCCAGCTACTCAGGAGGCTGAGGCAGGAGGATTGCTTGAGCCCAGGAGCTGGAGGTTGCTGTGAGCTAGGCAGACGCCACGGCACTCTAGCCCAGGCAACAGAATGAGACTCTGTCTCAAAAAAATAAAAATAATAATAATAGTAATACTTCTTTAAATGAATGTAACCTCCCAAAGCCTCAGTTTCTTCATCTGTAAAGTGAAACCAATGACAGGACATCATCCCTCAAAGAGTTGGGGTGAGGATCACGTGAGATAATGCAGGTAAGGTACCTGGCACAGTACCTGGCAGCACTCAGTAAACACTCAGATTAACCAATAATGGTGATGGATCTTGATAAGGAGGAAAATTCAGCTCTGCCACAAACTTGCTGTGCGACTGTGGGCAAGTTCCTTGTCCTCTCTGGGTCTCATGCCCCCACCCTCAGCCCCTGATAGTGGAAATGATCATTTCTTCCCTGCCCAGGGTGGTTGGGAAGCTCAGGGGGATCCCAGAAGTAAAGATTCCCTATGAGCTTTCCGGCGGGGGCAGGTTTCTATCAGCATGAGCAATTCATAGGCCAGCCAGTTGCTGACTTAGGGGGTCAGCAAACAGGCATTGTTAAACTTGCTGAATGGCACCGATAAGTGGGGAGAGCTTGAGGTATGTCCAGAGGTAACACCAGCTGAGGTGCATAGGTGCAGGCCATGTTCACAGATTGGCCTTGAGACCTGACTGGACAGATGAAAATGTTGTGAACAAGCACTGGCATCTCAGTCACGTGTGTCCTGTGTACGGCTGTCACAGGCACTGGAAATACAGGACCTCTGACGTCCCCACAGCCTGCCAAGTAGAAATTATTATCCCCACTTCACAAACGAGCAGCTTGAGGCTCAGAGAGTTCACATAATCTGTCCAAAGACAGGGAAGGTAGAGGGTGGGAGGGTCAAGGCAGGGTCAGCCGGGGGCAGAAACAGGCTGTAGCGGCGTACTTGTGCAGGACAGCAATCTCGTTCTCCATGCTGCCCTCCTTGCCCTCCAGGGCCTTCTTGGCAATGCATTTGATGGCCACCAGCTTCCGCGTCTGCTTATCTTCTGCCAGGATGACCTCTGAGAAGGCCCCCCTATGGGGAGAGATTCACAAGGTGAGGAACAGGAACCCATTTCCCTCTAGCGTTTCCTCTACCCACTGTAGGTGATGTGCCCACCACCTCTGGATCAAGGGAGGTGGGATGAGCCTGCCCCCAGCACTCATTCACACTTTGGCCGGTCAGAGTGGTCTCTCCCCTGGCCACAGCAGTCGGTCATGCGAGGCAAGCCAGGTTACTGGCACTTTTGAGAATGAGGCATTCTTTCCTGCTCAGCTGGCAGGGCGTAAGCTTGGAGCTAACGGTGATCATCTCTGCTACCCTATTTAGGGAAAGCCTGCTTGAAAATGAAGCCAACACAAAGGAAGTCAGACCTGAGAAATTATTTCCTGATAGTATCATGTGGGGTCCCACATCTAGCCATGCCTGAAGTCTACAGCCTGAACTATGTGCCCAGTTGATTCTTTTTTCTGCTAAAGCCAATTTCAGGCGTGGCTAATTTAAAACCTTTTAGAACTTCAGAAAACCATCAGCATCACCTGGGAACTTTTTAGAAATACAGAATCTCAGGCCCCATCCCAGACTTAGTAAATCAGAATCTACGTTTTAACAAAATGCTCAGGTGATTTGTATGCTCACTGAAGTTTAAGAAGCAGTGCTTTAGAATAGGCTCTCAGAACAGAATAAACTCATTTATGTTAAAGTTCACTGATTAAGGAGGATTTACTGGAGTATTCTTTCCACATCTGTTTGCTTTCCCTGGGAGAATAAGAAGTCATAAGTCATGTCTTATGGTGAAATGGTAATCTCATCACTCATTCCCAGTCTTGCCTCACTCCAATTTGCCCTCCATGCTGTGGCCAGAGTGACAAACCTGAATTGCAAACCTGCCTCAGTCTTAAATGTCTTCCTGTGGGATAATACCCAGCCTTCTCGCCTAGCATTCAAGGCCCTACATGAACTGTCATCTCCGGCATCTTTGTCCGTTCTTCCCTCAGCCTCTGATTTTAAGCTCCACTAAACTCTACCTCTTTCCACGTATACCATGACTCTGAGCCTTTGGTTATGCTATTCCTTCGGCTGGAATGCCCTTCTTCCTCATGGCAAGTGCACACCTACCCATCCTTCAGTCCCCAGCTCCAATGGCCCCTTCTCCAGATACTTTTTCCCCAGGCGGAAGCCACAACTCTCTCTGGGCTCCACAGAGCCCTCATTCCAGACCTTCACTAGAACACAGTGCACACCCTGTTGCTACTTTCTGTGGGTCTGTCTCCCCTACATGTCTGGGATCAGCTTGAGGGGCCGAGACTGGGTTTGAGTTATTTCTGGATTCCTAGCACCAAGAACAGAGCCGTGCCCAGCTTCAGTTCCCAAACCTAGGCCAGAACACCCAGCTCTTGGCAGCAAGTTAGATAACTGGCCCCTTCATTCTCCTCCACTTCCTTCTCTCTGGCAGAAGCCCAGAGCTGTGGGAAGAGCAGCCCTGTCCCACCCACTGGCGGCCAGAAGTGAAAAGCCAAGGCCTGTCTAGGCCGAAGCGAGGCTGCCCCAGGGCCTGGGCTGTGAGAAACAGGAAGCATTGATCAACTGACCAGAGGAAGCACCACCCTGGACTCAGCCTCCCCCCAGCCATCCAGCTCCCAAACCCCCACTCTGAGACTCACGTGCCCAGAACATCTCGGAAGTCATAAATGTCCCTAATGTCCTCCACCTGCTTCCAGCTGGGGCCTTCCACTGCCCCCGGCATGGCCCACTGCCCCCTGGCCACAGCCAGGGCTCCTGGGAAAGGGAATAGAGGGAGGAAGCTCAGTGGGGCCCAGCCTTCTGTCTAGACATTCACTGCAGGCCCCATTCAGTCAGCGAACCTGCATTTTTATTCATCCCTTGACCCATTCATTTGACAAAATCATTCAGCGCACATTCATTCATTCATTCACCAGTCATTTGTTCATTCAACAACACTCATTTTGCAAATGCTTATGCGTAGAGGAAAACCTTCATGGTGGCAGCAAAATTCTTTATCCAATAAAGTCACGCATTCAATCATTCATTTATTCAAGCTCACTTCCCAGTTTCCCCCTCTCCACATCCAAAGACGCAGGAAAACCCTGACCTCTGGCCGTACAACGGATAAAACCCCAGAGCCGCTTGTAGAAGTGCACAGCCCTGGAGGATCCCCCTGTCCCCACATCCAGCAACGTCCCAGCCCCATCCTGAAAACCGCTGGGGTGTCTCCTCTCCCTCCTCCTTTTCCTCCCCACCCGGCCTCTTGGAAATCAGGTTTCCGGCAGCCTGGGCTTCCAGCAATATCTCAGCCACGTTTTTAAATAGCTCTTTCTGCCCTGTTACCACAGCAACAGCAGCCACAGCTGGAGTTCCCCAGGCCTCTCCCTCCTGACTCCCCATCTGGGTCCGGGCAGCCTGAGAATTGGTCCTACCTAGGCTGGTGCCGTCTCATCCTGACCCAGCCCAGCCCAGCCCTTCCCCTGCTGAGGCCTCTGTCTCATTTCTCCCACCGGGCAGGAGAAGCTAGGAGTTCCCCACCCATTTGTCAGATGGAGGATTGAGAGACTGAGATTGGAGATGGGCAGGGCCTGGGTCCAGAGGCCCAAGTGAAACCCAGCTAGGCCTCCAGCTCAACTTGCTGAGGGCAGAGGCCATGGAGGAACTGCCCTCAGCTGGTCCTTCCAATATGAAACCAGGCTGGGGCCCATTCAGAGAACACAGCCTCTCGACCCCAGCCCAGGCCCACAGAAAGTGAGGCCAAAACAGAGCCCAGCATGCTGTGTGACCAAAGGGAGAGCACTTTCCTTGTCTGTTCTCTGTGAGAGAATGAGGGGAAGGTGAGGGACTAGAGTCCCTGGTGTGAGACTCCACTCCTTGCATGGGACCTTGTTCCCAGCAGGCCCTGGCCATACACCCCAGAGGCAGAAATTTCTAGGAAAGGAGACTTGATGATAAGCTCCAGAGGCAGCATCTTTATTTATTTATTTTTTTTGAGACAGTCTCACTCTGTTGCCGGGGCTACAGTGCGGTGGTGTCAGCCTAGCTCACAGCAACCTCCAACTCCTGGGCTCAGTTGATCCTCCTGCCTCAGCCTCCTGAGTAGCTGGGACTATAGGTATGCGCCACGCATGCCCGGATAATTTTTTCTATATACTTTTAGTTGGCCAATTGATTTGTTTCTATTTTTTGTAGAGACTGGGTCTCGCTTTTGCTCAGGCTGGTCTCGAACTCTTGACTTCAGCAATCCTCCCGCCTAGGCCTCCCAGAGTGCTGGGATTACAGGCCTGAACCACCAGGTCCGGCCCAGAGGCAGAGTCTTAATCCCATCTGGAGGCCTGGCCTATGGCACTCCCAAAGTTCCACACCACGGAACCCAAACATGTGCCTCCCAGATCCAGCACGCCTTGCATGACACCTCGCCATACGTGGACACCAGACATCAGCTGCCTGTCCACACGCACACTCCCCAGACGTCCGTCCACACGTCTCCCACCCAGACCCGTCTCCCACCGCAACACACACGTGCACCCGCACCCCGACTGCGAGACGCCCAAGCGCACGTGCACGCACACTCGGACCCCCAGCCTTACACCCTACATCCCCTGCTCCTCCACCCCGCACCCTCGAAGCTCCCACAGTCCAAACCGAGCCCCAACTCCTTGCACATCTAACGGCAGCTGTCCTGGGCACACATTCGCACCCCAGTCCAACTCCGGCCGACTGCCCTTCCGCCCAGCCGGGCGCGCACCACACCTGGACACCCACCTGCAGCACAAGCACCGCGCTGCGCTGTCGCCCTCACACGCCCGGCCACCGCAAGCCCACGTCCCGCCCGCGGCGCCCACGCCCTTCCACGCGCGGCCCCGGTGCACGCGCAGCGCGCGCACGCACACAGGCCCGCGCCGCCCTCCGCGGTGGCCCGCTCGATTTTCCGCGGGCCTGCCCCGCGCACCTGCGCCGCACCTGCTCGCCGGCCCGGCCCTGCCCATCAGGGTCCCGCCCGCCGGGAAGGGCACCCACCCAGTGACCCCTCCTGGGGGACGGTCGCCAGTGGCTGGGGTCCCCGCCGCCCCTGCGCGGCGCCCGGGCGTGGAGTACCTGCGGCTGCCTGGCCGCGAGGCTGGCGGGGAGGCCCGAGGAGGCCGGCGCGGAGCTCTGGCAAGGGCCAGCAACCGCCGCGCGCCCGCCCGACCGCCCGCTCCCCCGGCGCGGCGCCCGCCCGCGGCGCTGACGTCAGCGGGGGCGGAGCCTGGGCGGCCGGGCAGGGCCGCGGGGAACTGCGGCGCGGGTTCGGGCCTGAGAGACACGCTGGTCGCTTTCCGCCCTCGGCCTCCCGCAGGGCTGCATTCCGGCCGAGCGGGCGGCCTAGGAGACCCAGAAAGACGAGGACGGCTTCGAAGTCGGCAGAGCAGGATTCGAACCCGCAGCCGCCCGGCGCCAGATACTGGCTGACTGGCCGGCTCCGCCCCGTCGCCTCGCGGCTTTCCTCTCAGACCCGCTCTGCGGCCCTCGGGCTCCCGCGCTCCGCCCCGCCGCCCTGGCGGAGCCGCGTCCGCTGAGCCGGCGCGGGACGGGCGGGAGCCGGCGACGACACACACGGTCGCGGCGGTCGCTCGTGGGGGTGGGAGCCCCGCTTCACAAGCGGGGAAACTGAGGCCAGGCCGAGCGCGGTGGCTCACGCCTGTAATCCTAGCACTCTGGGAGGCCGAGGTGGGAGGATCGCTCAAGGTCAAGAGTTCGAAACCAGCCTGAGCAAGAGTGAGACCCCCATCTCTACTATAAATAGAAAGAAATTAATTGGCCAACTAATATTTATAGAAAAAATTAGCCGGGCATGGTGGTGCATGCCTGTAGTCCCAGCTACTCGGGAGGCTGAGGCAGGAGGATCGCTTGAGCCCAGGAGTTGGAGGTTGCTGTGAGCTAGGTTGATGCCACGGCACTCACTGTAGCCTGGGCAACAGAGTGAGACTCTGTCTCAAAAAAAAAAAAAAAACTTTGAGAATCTCTTTCCTAGGTAGCAGGGAGCCAGGGGTGGTCTGTGAGCTTTGTCTGTGGCGTATGACCGGAAAGGGACTGAAAGTCTCCTCTGGCGTCTTACGGAAGGCCTCTGAGCGGCCCAGCCTGGGTCAATGCCCCCTTCTTGAAATAATCATTGTAGCTCAAGGGACAGGGTGCTCGACTGGCCAAGCTGGGGTCATGGGCCCACCCTGGTGTGACAGACCGTCTAGAGCCACATGTGTTGAGGAAGGGACGTTTCTCCAACAGGAAAAGAAAGGGGTGCTGAGTGTACAGGAACACAGCTGTCCTCCTCGGTTTTGTTTGGTTTTTCCTGCTAAACCGTCCCAGGGGAATTGCCATCCTTCTTTATAGCTCAGTTCATAGGTCATTTCCTCAGGGAACCTTCCCACAGTAAATCGCAAAGCATCCCATCTTTCAGATGAGTCTGGGAACAATCTAAGTCAGGGACGAGAGCACATTGATTCGTGTTTCCCTTAGGCCACGCGTCCTGCTCAGGCTGTGGAACAGACGCTGGTGGCCTATTAGTGTTCCCTTCCCCTTCCTACGCGGATTTTGCTGGGCTCCACACTCTCTCCCCACTGCCTCAGCGTTGGATGGCAGGAGACTGCACTTCATTAGGGTCCTCCTTTGCCTCGGTCACTGTTTGAGGAGCAGGCATGTGAGATTGAGTCTGAGCCGCTGAAACATAAGGGTATCTGGGAAAGGACTCCTTGTTCTTTTGGGTGGGCCATGGAAGCCAGGTGGCTCCCGCGCTCTCCTGTGCTGGACATAAGTGAGCAGGCACTTGGCCTCAACTACGACTGCTCACCTCTCACGGGTGGAGGGAACCCACCTTAGGCAGAAGCTGACACTGTGGAGGGCAGTGCGGAGACCCCTAAAGAATCTGGATTCTGGCCGGGTGTGGTGGCTCACGCCAGTGAGGACTGAACTCTGATTTTTTTCTTTTGCTAAAAACTCCTTCCTAGGGAGGCCACCTGGGTCAGGCTGACAAACGCTAAATTCCCACTAAGCGGCTTTTGTCAACCAAATGAAGCAGTGGTTTACTTCCCGACCTGATTCTGGTATGGCATTAACATCACCAAAAAGATAAGAAGCCCCTGTCTTAAGTCAAACATCATAGCAGATGCCCATCATAAATTTAAAATGTCTTAACTCAAGCATCCTAGCAGATGCCTATTCTTAAATTTAAAGCATCTTAAAACATCCTAGCAGGCGCGTATTGTAAATTTAAAATGTCCTCCTCTCTGGACCTCCCAGAGTGCCCACAACCTTATCTTAAAATAAGCATATCCTTTCTGGTCTTCTAGATAAAGTCTCTCTCAGCCAATTGCCAGCCAAAGAATCTTTAAACCCACCTATAACCTGTAAGCCCCCCACCCTTCGAGATGTCCCACCTTTTTGGGCCAAACCAAGGTATGCCTCTCATGTATTGATTTATGACTTTGCCCATAAACCTTGTTTCTCTGAAAATGTATAAAACTGAACTGTAAGGCCGGGCGCGGTGGCTCACGCCTGTAATCCTAGCACTCTGGGAGGCCGAGGCGGGCAGATTGCTCGAGGTCAGGAGTTTGAAACCAGCCTGAGCCTGAGTGAGACCCCGTCTCTACTATAAATAGAAAGAAATTAATTGGCCAACTAATATATATATAGAAAAAATTAGCCGGGCATGGTGGCGCATGCCTGTAGTCCCAGCTACTCGGGAGGCTGAGGCAGGAGGATTGCCTGAGCCCAGGAGATTGAGGTTGCTGTGAGCTAGGCTGATGCCATGGCACTCACTCTAGCCTGGGCAACAAAAGCGAGACTCTGTCTCAAAAAAAAAAAAAAAAAAACCAAAAAAAAAACTGAACTATAACCCAGCCACAGCCAGCCCATTTGCTCAAGGCTTCTTGAGAGTGGCTCTGGGTCATGGTCCTCAAATTTGGCTCAGAATATATCTCTTTAAAATTATTTTGCAGACTTTGGCTTTTTTCCGTTGACACCTGTAATCCGAGCACTCTGGGAGGCAGAGGGAGGAGGATTGCTCAAGGTCAGGAGGTCGAGACCAGCCTGAGCAAGAGTGAGACCCGTCTCTACTAAAAATAGAAATTAATTGGCCAACTAAAAATATATATATAGAAAAAATTAGCCGGGCATGGTGGCGCATGCCTGTAGTCCCAGCTACTCGGGAGGCTGAGGCAGGAGGATCGCTTGAGCCCAGGAGTTTGAGGTTGCTGTGAGCCAGGCTGATGCCATGGCACTCACTCTAGCCCGGGCAACAGAGTGAGACTCTGTCTCCAAAAAAAAAGCTGACCCTGTTGAATTGCTAGATAGGCCAACCCTGACAGCCACCCTGCCTGGCACTGCCAAGCCCCCCCCCCCCGCCCACACGTTTCCTTATTGGTAGCCCACTTTTAGGTGGGAGTATTCTGTTGCCTGTGGCCACAAGTCTCCTCAAAAAGTTCTCCTTAAACGAATGCCATGGGTCAGTGGCCACAGGCTGAGAGCCACCAAGTGTGCCCTCCTGAACCTTTGCCACCCACACCGGTTCCTTCCTACCCCACAATAACATTCAAAGACCCTGGATGCTTTTTTTTTTTGAAAAACCACAGCAGTCACTTTACTCTTAAATTTGCACTTTACAAAACCACAAGGGAGAAGTCCTTGAGGGGGAGAGGGGTGTTGGCGTGGGGGTAGGGTGAGGAACGGTAAAGAGGGGGACGAAGGTGACCCAGAAATGAAGACCCCATTCATCTGGGGGACCAAGCACAGACTGGGACCCAGGCTAGCCAAGCAGGACTTCCTGTGTCCTGGCTGTACAGAGCTGGGCCGAAAAGACCTCAGAGGAGGGCCACAGTCCTCTAGAGACTGTCGCCATTTGACGGGCCAAAGCTTCTGATGCCCAAAAGAAGGAAGTGGGCCTCCCCTCCCTTCCTCCAGGCCAGGGAAGGCAGGGCTGAGGGCTACCCATCCAGCAGCTTCAGGATGCTCTCACGCTCCTTCAGAGTCTTCCAGGCCTGGTCCTTTTCCTTCTTGGTGGGAGTCCGCTTCTTCTGCCGGGCAGCCATGATCTTGCGAAAGGCATCCATGACCTCATTGTCTGCCATGCGGACCCGCTGCCTCAGCTCCTGCCGGCTCACCTCCTCCTTTGCCAGCCTGTGGGACCAGCCCGCCAAGTGCCACAGTCAGCCCACCTCCAGCGTGCGGCTCCCTTCCTTCCTCCAGACAGAGCCCACCCACCGTCCCAGGCTGGCACTCCTGTGCACTGTTCCATGTGATCATGACCAAAAAGCAGTGACTGAACCGCACTTACATGGTACTATTTTAAGTTCTTTAAAAATACTAATTCATGTTGATCTTGGGGGAGGTTGTACACATGTAGGGATAGAGTCTATGGGAAATCTCTCTACCATCCTCTCAATTTTGCTGTGAACTTAAAACGGCTTTAATAAAGTCTTAGTGTGCACCTGTAGTCCCAGCTACTCAGGAGGCTGAGGTGGGAGGATCACATGAGCCCAGGAGTTCGAGGCCTGCCTGGGCAACAGACCAAGACCCCATCTCTTAAAAATAAAACAAAAAGTCTTAAAAGTATATACAGCAGCCCCTTCCTTATCCACAGTTTTACTTTCTGTGGATTCAGTTACCCCCATCAACCATGGTCCAAAAATATTACAGTATTTTGAGAGAGAGAGACCATATTCACATAACTTTGACTACAGCATATTGTTATAATTGTTCTATTTTATTAGTTATTCTTAATTTCTTAGTGTATTTAATTTATAAACTTAATCATAGGTATGTATGCACAGAAAAAAACACAGTAGATATAGGGTTCAGGTACCCAGTGGGGTCTTGGAATGTGTCCCTCACAGCTAAGCAGGAACCGCTGTGCGCCTGTGTTCCCACCCCCCTTACTTAATCCTCATAACAACCCTGCTAAGTAGGTACTATTATTCCTATTATACCAGTGAGGAAACTGAGGCTCAAGGACAAGAAATGCTCCGAGATCCCACAACCAGTGAGTGGGAGATCTGGAACAGACTGGCGCCAACTCTCGTTTTTAAACAACATTCCTTAAGGGGTGTTCTGGTGCCAGTGGAAGGGCTGGTCACTGGAATCCATGTCCCAGAGCAACCTACCTGTCCAGACGGCCTGAGCCCACAGGAGGTGGGGGAGGGGGCCACACCCATCCCTCTGCATGGGATCTGGCTCACAGATTTTGTCCCAGTATAGCTGGAAGGTCACTGGAGATCTAGTCCAACCTGCTAATTTTCCAGGAGGAGCAAGTGCTGTTCAGGTGGGGGGGGGCTTTGCTTCAGGCCTGCAGCTGGTCTGCAGCAGGGCTGAGGGCTGGGACACTCTGGCCTTCTGACAGCCCTAGGCTCCTTCCTCACTGCCCATTACTCCCCTCGCTGCACGTCTCGTCCTATTCTCCCTCTCCTTCCCTGGGTGCCTCTATCACTTGTATTTTCCTCCTCTCCCCCTTGAGAGGGAATGTGAACCAGAAAGAGGCTTGGATTCAGCCATTGGCTCGAGTCTCAGTGTGGCTGTTTACTGGGTGTGTGGCTTCACTTCCCAGGGCCTTTGTTTCCTCCTCTGCTAAACAGGGAAAATACAACCCACCCCTGGGTTGTTTTCAGTTTGTTTGTTGTTTTTTTTTTTTGAGACAGAGTCTCACTCTATTGCCTGGGCTAGAGTGCCGTGGTGTCAGCCTCGCTCACAGCAACCTCAGACTCCTGGGCTCAAGCGATCCTCCTGCCTCAGCCTTCCCGAGTGCTAGGATTACAGGCACTCACTGGTCTCCCTTATCCTTAAATACTCCAGCAGCCCGGCAGCAACTACCTCTCCTTTTAACCACTTAGTACCAGCGTTGACTATAGTCGACAGCCACAGATGAATGCGCCAGTGACTTTAGCCTATAGCCGTGATATAACTTTTCTAAGTTTTCATTTATCAAAATAAAATTGTGAACATTTAAACATAACATAAGGCCGGGCGCGGTGGCTCACGCCTGTAATCCTAGCTCTCTGGGAGGCCGAGGCGGGCGGATTGCTCGAGGTCAGGAGTTCGAAACCAGCCTGAGCAAGAGCGAGACCCCGTCTCTACTATAAAATAGAAAGAAATTAATTGGCCAACTAATATATATACAAAAAATTAGCCGGGCATGGTGGCGCATGCCTGTAGTCCCAGCTACTCGGGAGGCTGAGGCAGGAGGATTGCTTGAGCCAGGAGTTTGAGGTTGCTATGAGCTAGGCTGACGCCATGGCACTCACTCTAGCCTGGGCAACAAAGCGAGACTCTGTCTCAAAAAATAAATAAATAAATAAATAAATAAATAAATAAACATAACATAATGAAAACATATGTACATGTTACCTATTCTGATTTACATTACAACTAAAGCTGCCTGTAAAGTAAAACAAGCTTTCAGTGCTTTAAAGCTTTCCTTGTCACACAAGAGCAAAACGGATTTGTTGTCAATGCACAGCACAGACTTCCATGTGGACTGTGAGTGCCAGTGTGGGCGAGGTTTTGCGGCCGGTGAGTGCTGTACGGAAATGGTTAATGGTGCGTGTCATTCCTGATCCTCTACGAGTAGTCTGCAAGTCCCATGCTCTGCCTCTCCTCCCAGCCGCCAGCGCAATGTCTGAGAGACCACAGAGTTGGCCAAATGAATGAGTGTGTCCTGCCCTGTCGGGGCTCTGGGAAGCCGAGACAGGCACCTGCCCGTGAGAGAAGCAAGGTGACTTGCTTGGGTTGCTTCTCTGTCTCCCCAGTGAAATGGCAAAAGAGCAGCTACTCAGCGGTCCACCTCCAGATCCCACCCACACCCTTGTTGCTGCCCATCCAGGACAAGACAGATGGGAGCTGCCATCAAAGGAGTGGCACTGTGACTGATTCCCTAAAATATTGGTCCTAAAACACTGGCCGATTTCTGTTGATGGGCCAGTAAAAATCATAGATCTCCAACAAAACGTTAATAGTTAACCAGTTTAAGTGGGAAATATATTGGTGTTTACTGTATTACCCTTGTAGATTTTCTGGTGTATGGCATTTTTCAAAATAAGCATGAAAAGACTTAAAAGTCAATCACACGACAATGTGAATACAGTTAACACTACTAAATTGCACACTTAAAAATGGCTAAGAGAGGTCACAGACTTGGGGATCATTACAAAAATGGTCAAGAGAGCAAATATTATGGTTTTTTTCACCACAACTGAAAATCAAATCAAATCAAGCACAGGTGCCTGGGCCTCACCTGTAGGACCAGACTCTGAGACCTGACCAGCGGGCTGGGCACTGACGCCAGGTGCTGCAGAGGCCCAGCCCAGCTTCTAAGCCTGTTGTGAAGCACCGGAAGGCGACCAGACCCCCCGCTGGCACGTCCGTGTCCGCTCACTCACCTCAGCAGGTCGTGCTTCTTGGTGCGGTTGTGCGCGCTAAGCGCCTTCAGCTCTGCCTGCCGCTTGCGCAGCTCGGCGAGGACCTCGTCCTCCGAGTCCTCTGCGGGGCGGTCCTCAGACTCCAGCAGGCCCTGGGCGATCAGCTCCTCCTTGATGCGGCTCTCCAGGGACTTTGTGTGAGGCACACTGGGGGGAGGCAGGCCCCTCAGCGCAAGAGCCGGCGTGGGGGGGTCCCCCAGAGCTTCCCAGGGTCTCCCAGAGTTAGTGGACACTAACCTTTCCCTCAGGGGCGCCCATCTGTCTATCCAGATATAGAAGCAGTGAGAGATGGACTTATCTGGTATGTTTTTTAAAAACAAGCAATATGTATCTATTGTCCAAAAAATACAAAGAAACCCATAATGCCAACAACCCAGAGAGAATCACTATTATTTTGTGATGTGTTACTATTATTTCATAATATTATTTTCCAGATCTTGTTATATATTATTGCCAATCTTTTGCTATGTTAGTCCAGGTTTTCTCCCCTATGTACAGACTTAAATATATTTTAAGTAAAAACAGAATCATACTTTCTATACTGAGCTACAACTGACATTTTCCCCATTTGGCACCCTGTTGTTTACATCTTTTCGTGCCAATTAAGTATGTTTCTCCAACGTGATAAATAATTGCAAGTTATTTCATTACATGGAGTTGTATGCCAATTTAGCCAACTAATCCCCTTCAGCTGGACATGTAGGTTACTTACAGCACGAACAGAGCTGTAACGAACAGCCCTGCGCTAAGTCTGTTCGAGAACTTCTACTGGGCGTTACCAAGCTGCCCTCAGCCTGTCAATGCAGACCTCCCACGCCAACGCCGACAGAAGCCAACAGAAGCGAGGGAGCGACAGTCAGGCGTGGCACTGTTGCACTCACCTGAAGGGTTTGTTCTGATTGCGGGGGGAGGTGCTCGCCCCGTCAGCCCCCGATTCTTTCCCAGACATGTCAGGAATAGGAGAGTCCTCCATAGGGGAGATAATATTCTCCTGGAAGACCAAAGAAACGGGTGGAGGGAAAGAGTAGTAGTATTTCCATTTTCCTGCTCCTCTCTGACCTGCATGGACAGTCTTCACAGACCAGAAGTATCTTGTTATCTTTTCTATCCCACCTCCTCCGGGAAGCCTTCCCAAACTGAACCAAACTGCTCTGATCATTCTAGAAATACCTTTTTTTGGGTACTGATAGCAAAAGAAAGGACACAGAAGAGCAATGATGATGAGAACAGCCAAGGTGTGAAGCACCTGCAGTGCACCAGGCGCTGTGCTAAGTCTGCCGTGGCAGAGGCTGTTAGCTGTCCAATCACCATGCTCTCCTTTCTTCCACAGTAGCTGGGCTATGTCTACCTAGCTACACTGTATTTCCCAGGCTCCCTTAGTCAGGTATGGTCATGTGACAAATTCTCTCCAGGGGAAATTGATCAGAAGAGACAGCCATAGCTAGTCACAGCCCCAAAAGCTTCCTTCATACACTTCTCCTTGCTCTTATTCTGTGGGGCTGGAGTGGTGATCAAATCCAATGTGACCCTGTGCAGGGTACAAAGCCACCATCATGTAAGGTCCCTCCCTAATGGTATGAGGCAGAGACCTTCCCACCTCCTACCTTAGTCACCCTGGAACATGTGCCCCAGACTATTAAAACAAATTGCAGTGTTTGAGCCAGAAGAGAAAACTGAGGTGAAGGGTGTGTCCAAGTTCAGCCAGCAGGTATAAAGACAGGGACCCTGGCCGGGCGTGGTGGCTCATGCCTGTAATCCTAGCTATCTGGAAGGCCGAGGTGGGCGGATTGCTCAAGGTCAAGAGTTCGAAACCAGCCTGAGCAAGAGCCAAAATAGAAAGAAATTAATTGGCCAACTAATATATCTAGAAAAAAAATTAGCCGGGCATGGTGGCGCATGCCTGTAGTCCCAGCTACTCGGGAGGCTGAGGCAGGAGGATTGCTTGAGCCCAGGAGTTTGAGGTTGCTGTGAGCTAGGTTGATGCCACGGCACTCACTCTAGCCTGGGCAACAAAGCGAGACTCTGTCTCAAAAAAAAAAAAAAAAAAAGACAGGGACCCTGAAGCCAGGGTTTGAATCCTGCCTCTATTTATTAGCTGTGTGACCTCAAGCAGAGTTTCCTTTTCTGGGCCAGGCATCATGGCTCATGCCTGTAATCCTAGCATTCTACGAGGCCAAGGTTTGAGCTCAGGAGTTCGAGATCAGCCTGAGCAAGAGTGAGACCCTGTCTCTACTATAAAAAAAATAGAAAGAAATTAACTGGACAACTAAAGATATACAGAAAAAAATTAGCCGGGCATGGTGGAGCCTGTCTGTAGTCCCAGCTACTCCGGAGGCTGAGGCAAGAGGATTACCTGAGCCCAGGAGTTTGAGGTTGCTGTGAGCTAGGCTGACGCCATGGCACTCTAGCCCGGGCAACAGAGTGAGACTCTGTCTCAAAAAAGGAGTTCCCTTTTCTTTTCTTTTTTTTTTGAGACAGAGTCTTGCTTTGTTGCCCAGGCTACAGTGAGTGCCCTGGCGTCAGCCTAGCTCACAGCAACCTCAAACTCCTGGACTCAAGCGATCTTCCTGCCTCAGCCTCCTGAGTAGCTGAGACTACAGGCATGTGCCACCATGCCCGGCTCATGTTTTCTATATATATTAGTTGGCCAATTGATTTCTTTCTGTTTATAATAGAGATGGGGGTCTTGCTCTTGCTCAGGCTGGTTTCGAACTCCTGACCTCAAGCAATCCGCCCGCCTTGGCCTCCCAGAGTGCTGGGATTACAGGCGTGAGACACTGCGCTCGGCCCTAGCTCCCTTTTCTGAGCTTCAACCTTCTCTTCTGTAGCACAGGCCTCAGCCCTTAGCCAATACCCAGCAAAAGTAACCAGAGTTTGGCTGGTCCGATAGTAGTAGGTTATCAGAACTTATTAACATTAGTGTCACCAAAGTTGGTATTCAACCTCCCACTGCTAAATTTGACTGGCTTTAAAAAAAAAAAGTAACCAGAGTATTGACTACCTTTGGGGGAGGTCAGAGGCTAGGAAGGGCATGACAGCAGCTTCTAGGATATGGTAATATTTTATTTTGTGATCTTGATGCTGGGAGTACAAGCTCATTTGTGAAAATTTATCAAGTTACAGATTTATGATCTATGTGCTTTTCTAAAGGTATGATATATTCTCATAAAAAATTAACATAAAACATTGAAACGGAAAGTAAATGTGGTTCCTTTTTTAGGGTGGGGTGCTCACCTCCACTAGGGCCTGCAGGAGGCGCTGAGTGAGGGCCCCAAAGGGGCACCCGTCTTCGGGCTGCTCGTGCTGGGCCTCGGACTTCTTCAGCAGCGCGTCCACATCTGCAGCGGGCAGGGAGGAGCAGGACAGGTAGAAGGGAATTCTGGGGCCTCCAGTCCCGGCCTGGGGCGGGCAGGGAGCTGAGGGGCCTACCTTTAGTGTCCAGTTCAGTCAGCGGCCCCATGAGGCCTTTCTTCTTGTCAGCCACGGCCGCTGCTCGGGCCCCATCCTTCTGCTCCTCCAGCAGGTCCTCCTGGGCCCAGCGCTGGGAGTAGTGCTTCCCCAGGGGCGGGATCTGCAGAAGACACGGCACGGCTCCACCGGGGTAAACAATGCCCAGCCACGCCTGGAGTGCTCAGGGCTCTCTGTGCACTTGGGCACTGCCAATAAGCTTTTTTTTTTTTCAAGACAGAGTCTCACTCTGTTGCCTGGGCTAGAGTGCCGTAGCATCAGCCTCGCTCACAGCAACCTCCAACTCCTGGGCTCAAGCAATCCTCCTGCCTCAGCCTCCCGAGTAGCTGGGACTACAGGCACATGCCACCATGCCCAGCTCATTTTTTCTATATATTTTTAGTTGGCCAGTTAATTTCTTTCTCTTTTTAGTAGAGACCGGGTCTCGCTCTTGCTCAGGCTGGTTTCGAACTCCTGACCTTGAGCAAGCCGCCTGCCTTGGCCTCCCAGAGTGCTAGGATTATAGGCATCTGGCCCCAATAAGCTTTTCACTCATTCCCTCATTCATTCATTCATTCACTTCTCCATCTTATCTGTCTCCCCAGTCCTTAGTCCAAGGCCAAGGCCAGTGCAGGTATATGCTAGAAGGGACAAAGGAGATAAAATATCTACATGCACACTGTACCAAGGGAGACAAGCGTGTAAAGAACTAAAACACACACAGAGGCCAATGTAGAACAATTCCAAAGATACAAGGTGCAGAAATCTATACACACATGGCTTAGGTCAGAGATATTGCCTCTAGAGGAATTGTCTTTTGTTTTGCTGGGAGTTTACTACTGCCTGTATCCTGTATGAGTTACTTTTTCTTTCTTTCTTTCTTTCTTTCTCTCTCTCTCTCTCTGAGACAGCATCTTGCTCTATCACCCAGGCTGGAGTGCAGTGGTGTGTTCATAGCTCACTGCAGCCTCAAACTCCTGGCCTCAAGTGATCCACCTGCCTTGGCCTCCCAAGGTGCTGGGGTTACAGGTGTAAGCCACCATGCCCAGCCTACTTTTCCAAATAATTTTTTTAAAAATTCAGGTAAGCGTAGCGAAAGAAATAGATCAAGGTGCTATGGAATCATAAATGAGAAATCAACTTTCTGGTGGAGAATCAGAAAAGGTGTTTTGGTGGAAGTTACATGATATCAGGGCCTTGAAGGGTGAGGCAAGTCTGTCAGGAAGAGTTTGCGTGGAGGTCGAGGTCTGAGACTAGCAAGGACCCTGTGGTAGCCTGGCGGAAGGGCAAGGTGCCTGTGGGGGCTGGTCAATGCAGCAGTGAAGAGCGATTAGGCTACGGGAGGGGCGCTGGGGTTGGGCCACCAAGGGCCGAGACACTTGGACTTGATCCTGTGGATAACAGGAGCCAGGGATCTCTAGAGGCCTACAAGCAAGGAGAAGAGTAAGGAGGCTGTTTGGATAAAGGCTGATGAAAACTTGAACCAAAGCAGAGGGGATGCAGATGAGGCAACAAGGGCAGACCTCACTGAAGTAGATGTGATGACTTCACTGAGGCGGCAGTGACACCTGGCTGTGGTCGAGGGGAGGGAGTATAAGGAGAAAGCTGAGGGTCTGAGCACGGATGGATTGCTGGGGCAGACAAAAGGCTGGGCAGGGTGGAGGAAGGAAGGTGACACATGCTTTGGTATCTTTAATCCTGAGACACCTCCGAGCCCTCTTGCTCTCCACCACGTCTATCGAGGCCCAGAGCCTCTACCTTATAATGTTCAGCCTCATCTTCTGGGGGCTTCAGCAGCTCCTCCAGCGTGCGCACCTCCTCGCTGGTGATGTCAGCACAATAGGGCTCCACCGACGCCCAGAACCTGCAAGGGAGAAGCAGATCCTGATCGGACGCCCCTCTGCCCCACCAGCTCCAGACCTGGGTCCCTCTAGAGCCTCTACCACCAGAATCCTGGAGCGCCCCCCGCCCACACTCTCCAGCTCACAACCTATTGGGGGCATCATTCTTGGGGATCCTCGGCACGTCAATCGGGTCATCAGTGAATTCATATTCTTGGATCTTCGGCTGAAGGTTTTTGGATTTGGGCCGCCCTGGGCCAGGGCCTGGCCCATGTCCTGCCTTCCCTTCCAGCTTCTGCTTTTTGGGCTTCCCATGTTTAGGGGGAGCTCCAAGCTCATGGTCTCGACCCAGCTTCAAGAATCGTCGGTCACCTTTCTTATCTTGCCAGTCAGTGAGGATCTGAAATTTACAGAGACTGTCACCAAAGGGGAGAAGGTAAGATAAGGACAACTCTTTCCCCCAGTGAAGAAATTAAGATCTAGAATCCAAGGAGGCACCAAGGTCTTTCCCCATCCCCTTTTATTTAGTAAACTCCCATCGACCCTTCAAAACTCAGCTCCTTTTCAGTATCCTGTCTCTTAAGACTTTAATCGTATACTTATCATCCCATTTACCTATTTGTACTCTGATCCACTTGTGTAACACTCAAGACAGTCACACACTGTTTAGTAGAAGAGTCAAATAAATGATCACACCCCCAGTGCATGTTGGCCCTGTGAAAATATGCTGGTGGTGACTTTTCGGCAAAGGCAAGCAGCCTCCCAGCAAACCTTCATTTCAAATGACACCACAACTGGGAAGCCCTCTCCCCATCAGTCACCTAGCTTCTCAGTTGCTAAAATGCAACTTGTTGTGCCATAGCTCTCCTCAAATAGCTTCCATGGATTCCCAGGCACCACAAGTTAATTCTATTCAACCTTTTAGGTACAGCTGAGCAGGCATTTCCTTCTTCTACAAGTCTCTGGCACTTCCTACCTCCACCGTAGACCCAATTGTATCATTTCATTACAGACCATAAGCTCCCACAGACCAGGAAGCTTATCTTAACCATCTCTATTACGCAGAACCTAGCACAGTGCTTAGCATACAGGGCTCAGGGGAAGTTTACGCAGTGAATAAAAATAGAGTAGTACCAATAAATACCACTTGAAATGCTTGCTTAGTGTCAGACACTGGGCTGGGCTTTGCAAAAATTCTTTTACTCCCCACAAAAGCTCTGAGGTAGGTCCTTTTATTCAGTCCACTTTGCAGATAGGGAAACTGACACTCGGAAATATTACGTAACTTTCTTAAAGTCAGAGCTAAGAAACAGCAATGCTAGCAAGTGCCTAGGCCACGATTCAAATCCAGGCTGCCCCATTCCAGCTCTCTAGTACCCCTAACCATAACATATCACTTGGTATTTACCTGACCTCCCCCTTTCATTAGTTGGCAGGGTCCCTCATGACCAAAATTGTCCTAACTACCTCTCTCTAATGACTAGTACAGGACCCAGAACGCAATGGGGGATAGGGTGTCAATAAAAGCTTAGTGAATTGTAAATCATGTATATTCTTGTATATTTCACATGTAATGTGAGCCCAGTTTGGGTCTCTCTCTTTAGCCATAAGCCTCTGTACCCCAAGGCTACCTCAACAACCCATCCCACAACTTATCACAGCCCATCTCTGGTGATATCCCCTCTCTGGGGTATCACCTGGGTTTCGGCTTCAAGCACGCGCAGGCGCCGGCTGGCAGAGGACAGCAGAGTCTCAAGCTCCAGCTGTAGGGTGTCCAGCTCCTCGATGCCGATGCCGTCATCTTCAGAGCGGGCCAGCACTGCCGTGTAGCGGGGACAGACCTTCAGGTGGTCCACAGACTTGAAGTCGTGGAACTGCAAGGGGCAGTCCTTCAACTCACTCATGGCCCAGGATGGGGGACTCTGTGGAACTAGAGAGGAAAGGGCTGTTGGTGGGGGCTGACAGAGTGGCACGAGAAAGGCCCAAGGGCTTCTTCTCTCCAGACAGCCTCAACAAGGAAGCCAAAGCCCATAGCACGGTTCCTACTCACAGGGCACCTGCTGTCCGCCAAGCTAGGTGCAGAGCACTTTACCAGCTTATCTCACTGAATTCCTCACCCAACTCCATGACCAGGGACCACTGTGATCCCCTTTCTACAGAGGAAGAAACTGAACCTCTGTAAGGGTGGGTACATGCCTAAGCTTCTGAGATGCAATCTGAACCCTGGTCATCTTGAATCCATATCCCAGTCACCATGATACGCCACTATGTTCTGTCCTTCTGACACTTGTCCCTTCTGCTCTACTCCTCTTGGGTTGAGCAAAGCCTTTGAGTCCCAAGCACCCAACTCGTACAACGTTCTCCGCCTCCCAGCCTCCTTGTCTCCAGCCACTCGCCTTTCCCCCTTTCTCTCTGTCCCTGATAGTGGCTTACAACGTGGGCTGGTAACCCAGACGGACCTGGCTGGGTTCAAGCCCAGGTTTAACCATCCTCTGCTTATGTGCCCATGAACATGTTACTTAACCTCTGGGAGTCTCGTTATTTTCTGTAAAATGGAAACAAAAGAAGTCTCAATCTGTTTCCCCACCAAAAAAGTATAACTTGTAAAACGGGGATAACAACAGCACCTACCTCCCTGAGACGTTTTCAGGATTAAGAGATGAAGCCCCGTCAAGAGCCCAGCTCAGTGTCTGGCACAGAAGAAGGGGGACTGGTTGAATGGCTGGCCCGACCCGGGGGTCGCCCCGAATGTCCCGCCTTCAGGGCCCCCGTCCTCTAGGGACACCCTAAGGCGGCCCCCGCCCCCTCTACCTCCTCACTGCGGCCTCCTCCGGCGGCAGGGCCGCGGGAGGGGGCGGGGAGTGCCGGTCGGCCGGAGCAACCGCCCGGGAGCGGGCAGTGGGCAGGCCTCCCGCAGCCGACGCGGGGGCGGGGACACGGCGGGGACCAGGCCACTGTGGGGAGCGGGGGAGGGGAAGGCGCCTCGGCAAACCCGAGGGAGCAGCCGGCCCGGGGGCGGCCGGTAGGCGGGGCCAGAGGGAGGATGCGGGCCCAGGACAGGAAGGAGCAGAAGGCTCCTCCGCCTCGGCTTGCCCTAATTTGGTGCCCAACCGGCGGTGGGGCCGTACCATTGCGCGACTGGGGGGAGCCTTTAAAGAAGGCGACGAGAAGGCCGAAGGCACAAACGAGAGATGCAAGAAAACCTGAAGAAGCCTATCAACTCGTGTTTCAGGAGTTTAAAAATGCTAGAACCATCCAGAAAAGGAAATTTCCTGAGGTTTCGAGTGTTCCTAGGGTATGTCTCCACCCGGACTCGAGACGCAGGTGGTACCTCCCGGAAGTCGGGGCGGAGACTGCGGCTGCGCCGCTCGCGAGAGGGCAGCGGTCGCGCAGCTGGCCACTTCCGCACTTCCGCTTTCCGGCCCAGCCAGCGCCCGAGATGGTGAGGGAGCCGGGCCCCGGGCGGGGACCCCCGGCTGTAGCGTCTCTAGGCTGCGGGTCGGGGGGAGACGCCGCCTTGCCGCGGAGGCCTGGGGCCGGGGGATACCGGGGTCTGTGGGGCACGGAGCGGGCGGGAGGAGGAGGACGGGGCGGGGGCCCGAGGTGGGAAGGGGGCGAGCGGGGGGACTCGCCGGTGAGAAACGGGCCTTAGCGCGGCCCTCCCGTCGGGCCTTCGAGGCAGGCAGGGAACATTCCCGAAGCAGGAAGGGTGCTGGAAGTGGGGCCTTATAGTCTTGTGGGAGCGTCTCATAGTAGGAAGGCACGCAGTAGGCCTGATAGCCGTTTGCGGAGCTGCGGAGGCTTGCAGTCGGGCCGTCTCCCCATCCATAGTCGAGCGTCACTAGATACACCCCTTTGTCCTTCGCTGCCTTTTTGACCCCCCAGTTTTCCAAGGCAGGTGTCCACACTTCCTTATTCCCACTCTTCTCGGCACCTCCATCCTTGCCTCGACATACCCCGCAGAAGGATCTCTTCTGTGTTGCCTCCACTAGGGCCCTTTCCTGGTCAGAACTATATATATAAAAAACCGTGTCTGCCTTGCTGTGTGTAAGCTCTGATACGCACATGCCTCTCTTCCTGCAAATTCTCCTTTTTGAACATGCGGGCATTTCTGGGAGTTGTGCCTTTGGCCTACCACCTCCTTTTCTTCACACTGTCGCTGGTAATGCCTGTCTAGTCGCTGTGTTTTGGTGGCCTTCTGCTTTCTGGTGACTCCTCAGTCTGCCTTCACAGCTCTCTTTCAAACTTCGCCTGGATCTCTCGAAGATGCCCTGGAATTAGACCTCTAGTTCAAAACTCATCTTCCCGTGTGAACTTGCTCTTCCTCCTGTCTTCCATATATTGGCAAACTTTGTGACCTCACAGCTCAGCTAGAAACCTGGTATTTTTTTTTTTTTTTGACTGATGACATGCCTCATTTTTTTTTTAAGTTCTAGTTTTTTGAGTTATTACATGAGACTGTTTTATTCGTGAAACAGCAGATGTCACAAGGCCGGCCACCTAAAATTCAACTTTTTTAGGTTTACTGTCTGATTACTGACCAAGACATGCCTGGCATAGTGCATACTTGTAGTCCCAGCTACTCCAGAAACTGAGGCTGGGAGGCTGCTTGAGCCCAGGAGTTGGGGGATGCAGTGCGCCATTATCACGCCTGTGCATAGCATAGCCATGCACTCCAGCCTGGGCAACGTGGCGAGACTCGGTGTCTTAGAAAAAGTCATGTAACCACTAATATAATCAAGATAAAGAAATTTTCATCACCCCAGCAAGTTCTTTCAAGTCCCTTTGTAATCATTTCTTTACCCTTCTTCCCACCTCAGACAACCACTGATTATTTTTTTCCCTATAGTTTTGCCTTTTCCCGGTTGTCATGTAAATGGAATCCTTCAGTATGTAGGCTTAAAAAGCTGCACTAAAAGTGTGGCTTACCATAATACATTTGCGAGTCATCCGTATTGTATCAGTAGTTTGTGCTTCTTATTGCAGAGTGGTATTTCATTGTATGGATGGACCACAATTTGTTGGGAGTTATTTTTTGATTCAGTTGTCCCCTACATCTAATGTCACTCAACACACCCTGTGATATTCTTTGCTTGTCCCTCTCTGCTTTATGTCTCACTTCCCTCTTCAATCCATTTGCCACAGAGCCACCATGCAGCTGCAGTCACGTAACTTCCTCCTCAGAAAGCCCCAACAGTTCCTTACCACCTTCAAAGAAAAGCTAGACTGAGTAGCCTGGCGTTCAAGAGTCCCTGTGATCTTGCCCCAGCCTACGACTGCAGCCTCATCTGCTGAATCTAAAATGCTTCCTTCCTCTGTGCAGGAACATTGTATTCACCACTACTTATGGAACTCTTGAAGCTCTTTTGTGTTATGCTAACCTTACTTAAGTTAACCTTACAATAAGTAGAGAAAATGAGAAAGACACTGTATATGTTAGGCACTGAGCTAGGTACAGGTTATATAGATGTGAATAAAATAGACATGGTCTGTTGACCATGAAGCTTATAGTTTAGTGAAGGAGCAATCACTCTACAAGAGACAAGGAGGGTGTGTCATTGTGAATTGTAATAAATGCTATGAAGGAGGAAGTCAAGAAAGGCTTCTCTGAGGAAGGAAGAGGCTGTCCCTAATAAACAGATCTGAAGGATGACTTAGGCAGAGAGAGGGGAGAAAATCCTACACATAGATGGTTTAGCGTAGATAGATGTAAAGCCCTGAGGCAAAGAACTTGCCTAATATAAGGAATTGACCAGTGTAGCTAGAAGCTGATCTGTCTACTAGGAATGTCCTTATTCTCCTTTTTTCTCATTGTAAAATCCTCCTAATCCTATTTCCATCTTCAATTCAAAGCCAGTTTCTTTTGCAAATATAAATTACTTGTAAATCTAAATATTTCACATTTTATCCTCCTTTATATCAGTTATTTTCTGTATCTCTTCCACCCTGTTGGGTTATTTGAGGATAGAGATGGTCTTAATCATGTTTGATTTCCCAGCTTGTTTAGTGCCTGGCAAACAGTAAATGTATCTATTTGTTGCCTTAATAGATTGAGGACAATCATTCATTCACCTGTATGCCTCTAGACCAGAGTTTCTCAGCTTCAGTACTGTTGACCTTAGGGGCTGAATAATTCTTTGTTGTGTATGGTAGTATGTTAAGTGGATATTTAACCACTCAATGCTAGTAGCACCTCCCTTCTGCCCATGTCATGACAATAAAAAATGTCCTGACATTACCAAATGTCTCTCGGCAGTCAAAATTGTCCCCTGTTAAGAACCACTGTTCTAGACTTAGACTGAAGGGCAGTCTTGAAAGTGCCTAGTCTGTGGTGTCTGAGAGCTGGGTACCCTTGGTCCCGCCTAGCTCCGTGGGTCCTGGAGTTGGGGGCCAGTGGTGTTGGCGAGGTAGGTTTTGATCTTTCCCACCTCTTGGGTTTTTTCCTGCAGACTGCCACTCTCCGCCCCTATCTGAGTGCCGTACGGGCCACACTGCAGGCTGCCCTCTGCCTGGAGAACTTCTCCTCCCAGGTCGTGGAACGACACAACAAGCCTGAAGTGGAAGTCAGGTAGGAAAAGAAGAGGTCAGTGGTCAGGGTGGGTCTGAGGGGGCAGCACGCAGGGATGCCTGCTGACTAGGTGTCCTGAACTCACATCCTGGAGTTGTCAGGACAGCTCTAGTTGACATTTTGTCTTGCTGCCAGATGAACCGTGGTTCCCAATTTGGAGTTACAAAAATAGGGTCACTGGGTCAGCAGGACAAAACCCAGGGGAGAAGCCAAGACACTCTACACATGATGTGACTTCTCAGAGCAGGGCTGTTTATGAAGTATACTGTGGCATTATTGAACCCACTGGCAGTTTAAGGGGCAATTGGACAATTTAGTCATCTGAGATGCGGTCTTCATGTTTTTCTAATTTAAGGATCAAGGATTTTTTTTTTCTTGCAAGCCTAGACCCTCCTACCCTGTACTCGAAATGTTCCATATTTGGAATGATTTTTCTCTTCTTTATTTTCCATTTCATAAATAAATTATTCTTTTTGCCCTTTAAAGTAAAATCTGGTGGCCGGGTGTGGTGGCTCATGCCTGTAATCCTAGCATTCTGAGAGGGTGAAGTGGGAGGATCACTCAAGGTCAGGAGTTCGAGACCAGCCTGAGCAAGACTGAGACCCCATCTCTACTGAAAATAGAAAGAAATTATCTGAACAACTAAATACATATAAATAAATAAATAAATAAGCAAGCCAGGCATGGTGGCGCATGCCTGTAGTCCCAGCTACTGGGGAGGCTGAGGCAAAGGGATTGCTTGAGCCTAGGAGCTGGAGGTTGCTGTGAGCTAGGCTGATGCCACGGCACTCTAGCCTGGGCAACAGAGCCAGACTCTGTCTCAAAATAAATTAAAAAAATAAAATTTGGCACATACATAATTGAGATAAGCTACGTTACCACATTAAGTGATATCTGGTTTGAATTTTAAAAAATAACGTGAGATGTTAAGATGTCCCGTGCTTAACATACATGATTTCTAGTAGGCGTTTAAAAATGATAACAGCTCACAGATACCACTATTACAGTTGACTATCATTATGGATATCTAGGGATTCAGTGGCATCAGCTTAGGACCTTTGCTACCTCAATAGTAAATAATAGAATCATTTCTGGATTGACAGTTGAAGGAGGCCAAACTATTCCATGTTAGCTTGTCCTTGTCTCTAGGCAGGTGCTCACTCCTCATCCCCTGAATGTATATTAGTTTGCCTGTGTGGGTTGAGTGTCCCTCATCTGAAATGCTTGGGACCAGAAGTGTTTTGGATTTCAGATTTTGGAATATTTGCAAATACTTAACCAGTTGAGCATCCCCAATCCAAAATCCAAAATGCTCCAGTGAGCATTTCCTTTTGAGTGTCATGTTGGCTCTCAAAACACTTTTGGATTTTGGAGCATTTTGGTTTTCGGATTTTTGGCTTAAGGATGTTCAGCCTATAGTTATTAAAATCCGATCTCTTTTGTAAAGCTCCTGTCATGTGCCAGGCACGCTATTAGACACTTGACCCTTTTCGATCTCTCTTAGTCCTCACCAGTGAAATAGGAATCAGTCATTTTACAGATGAGGAAATTGAGATTCCAACAGGGTAACTTGCCCAAGGACAGTAGCAGAGGAGGCTGGATTTCAGAACCTTTTCGCCCCGACTCCAGAGCCTGTGCTCTTTCTGCTGGAGAACACGCTTACTGGCCCCCATCTTGGAGCACCCCTGCTTGTGAGTCTTCTACTCCTTGGACTCTGTGGTCCCAGATAGTGATTCCAGGACCTGCTGTGGGGTTGCCCTGACTGTTCTGTTCATCTGTACTACAGAGGCGTCTGTGACATTTGTGTTTACAGGAGTAGCAAAGAACTCCTGTTACAGCCCGTGACCATCAGCAGAAATGAGAAGGAAAAGGTTCTCATTGAGGGCTCCATCAACTCTGTCCGGGTCAGCATCGCCGTGAAACAGGTGAGTTTGCCACGGAGCAGGCCCAGATTAGGACCTCTCTCCCAAGCCTGGGGTCTCCATCCAGGAGATGAGCATGCCAGATTCAGAGTGCAGGAAACCTGGGCTCTGCTTTCTGACATGTACTCAGGAGATGGTTTGCTAAACTCAGCAGGTCAGTAGAATAAAAAGAAAGAACAACCTCATCTTGGAGGCCTTGCTCTGGATTGGAAGGCAGGAAATGTAGCAGCTGAGGCTGGAGGACCAGTTTAGTGTCAGGTCACAGAACTATTCCTGAGGAATGAGGAGGAAGTCCAGTTCAGAAAGGTAAGCAGTGCCACTACCAGTTTGATAGCCATAGTCTCAGAAACTGAGACTGAGCACTGCGTCTTCTACATTTCCTCAGGCAGTGTTTCACAAATGCCTGTAATTCCCACCACCCCTTAATTTTGTCATACTTATGTGCCCCCCAGGTGGTTATTTATTTAATAGATTTCTTTAAATTGACTGACTTGCTTTTACTTAAATTTGTTCGAAAAGAAACTTTATGCCATAAATGGGAAAACTGCATCACTTGCCACAATAGAGGACAACTCTAAAAAGAAACACAGTAAACACAAAACAATGTCATTAAATTCAGACTGCGGTACTGTTGCCTACAGAAAACTCTAACCCTGGGACTTGCTGTCTTTGTTAAATGGAAGATTAACAAGTGCTGGGAGGTGATGTGGGCATACTAGCATCCAGCTGCTAAATTCTTCCTTGAAAAATACTGAAAGAGGACTGAGAAGGGAGAAACTTTGGGGATTGTTTGATGTTTGGTGTTTATAAAGCAGAGACCACCCAAGGTTATCTCTGATCCCCCAGGTGATACATGATACACACTTTGGGAAACAGGGCCTTGCTCCGTCATGCAGGCTAGAGTGCAGTGACAAGATCATAGCTCACTTTATCTTCGAACTCCTGGACTCAGGCGATCCTCCTACCGCAGGCCTCAAAGTAACTGGGACTGCAGGCACATGCGAGCATGCCCTGCTAATTTTTCTTATTTTTTGTAGAGATAGGGTTTCACTATATTACCACGGTGGCCTCAAGTGATCCTTCTGCCTCAGCCTCCCAAAATGCTGGGGTGGTAGATAGGTGTGAGCTGCCTGGCCTGGCCAACAAGTGTGGTTTTGCAGGAGAGGCAGCTTTGAGTATAGGTGTAGACTCTGAAGGAGTTGATAAAAGACTAGTTTGCCAGAATTACCTCTTTGGAATGGGTGAGGAAAAGATAACAATAATGCCTATTAAGTCAGAGATACCCTAAGGTAGACCCTTCTCTCAGTTGCCAACCAAGTCCCCCACAATTCAAAGGTCAGGCCATGATTGCTCATAATGCCAAACCTCACTGTCTCCAGCAAGCCTGGGGGAAACTGGGGACACAAGTCCAGGCTACTGAGTATTTTTTGCCTAGAGTGTTGGGTTTAGAGCAACCTGTCTCTTTGCTCTCTCTAGGCTGATGAGATTGAGAAGATTTTATGCCACAAGTTCATGCGCTTCATGATGATGCGAGCAGAGAACTTCTTTATCCTTCGAAGGAAACCGGTGGAGGTGAGACCCTGTGATCCATGAGTTAGTTCATAATGCCCAGGATCCTGTCCCTGAGTGGTGTCGGATTGTTTCTGCATCCAGGAATGCTGCTCCTCCAGCTGTAGGGCCTGCACTGCCTGAGTTGAGAGTTGGCCTTTATCTCAGCTGGAGTCGGAGCAGAGGGGATCAAAACCTTAGGAGAGGGAGGCCGGCGTGGTGGCTCACATAATCCTGGCATTCTGGGAGGCCCAGGTGGGCGGATTGCTCGGGGTCAGGAGTTCAAGACCAGCCTGAGTGAGACCTCGTCTCTACTAAAAATAGACAGAAATTAATTGACCAACTAAAAATATATATAGAAAAAATTAGCCCGGCATGTGAGACAGGAGGATTGCTTGAGCCCAGGAGATTGAGGTTGCTGTGAGCTAGGCTGACGCCACGGCACTCACTCTAGCCTGAGCAACAAAGTGAGTCTGTCTCAAAAACAAAAAGAAGCCGGGCGCGATGGCTCACACCTGTAATCCTAGCACTTTGGGAGGCCGAGGCGGGCGGATTGCTCAAGGTCAGGAATTCGAAACCAGCCTGAGTGAGACCCCGTCTCTACCAAAAATAGAAATAAATTAATTGACCAACTAAAAATATATATACAAAGAATTAGCCGGGCATGGTGGCACATGCCTGTAGTCCCAGCTACTCGGGAGGCTGAGGCAGTAGGATCGCTGAGCCCCGGAGTTTGAGGTTGCTGTGAGCCAGGCTGACACCACGGCAACAAAGTGAGACTGTGTCTCAAAAAAAAAAAAAAAAAGGGCCGGGCGCGGTGGCTCATGCCTGTAGTCCTAGCTCTCTGGGAGGCCGAGGAGGGCGGATTGCTCGAGTTCAGGAGTTCAAAACCAGCCTGAGCAAGAGCGAGACCCCTTCTCTACTATAAATGGAAAGAAATTAATTGGCGAACTAAAAATATATACAAAAAATTAGCCGGGCATGGTGGCGCATGCCTGTAGTCCCAGCTACTCGGGAGGCTGAGGCAGGAGGATGGCTTGAGCCCAGGAGTTTGAGGTTGCTGTGAGCTAGGCTGACGCCATGGCACTCACTCTAGCCTGGGCAACAAAGCAAGACTCTGTCTCAAAAAAAAAAAAAAAAAGAAGAAGAAGCTTAGGAGAAGTTGGATCTACTTCAACCATAGAAAAGGCAAAAATGATGAGACACGTTGCTCATCTTCCCAGAGCCTACGGTCTAGCAGCAGAACAAGCACAGCAAATTAGAAATCCTTTCTAAACTCTGCCACCAGCCAAGTCAGTCTCTCGAATCCACAGTTAACTTTGGGTCAGTGTTTGCCTGACTTGAATCCTCTCTACAGACCCCCTGCCACGTCAACATGAAGTACCCCCATGACTGAGCAACTACCATGCAGAGCAGCACACGCCATCATCACACACGTCAGACGTGTTGGCCAAGTTCTCCAAATTCATTCTCCTCTCCTGGTCCTAGATCTGGGAGGACCACCTGAAATAACTAAAGTTGCTCTTCCAACCCTACAGTAGTAAAAGGCCTCAGTCCACCCCTCTCCCTCATCATCTCTTCTCTGGACTACATCTTCCCTGGGTTTTTTTTGTTTTGTTTTTGAGACATAGTCTCACTTTGTTGCCCAGGCTAGAGTGAGTGCCGTGGCGTCAGCCTTGCTCACAGCAACCTCAAACTCCTGGGCTCAAGTAATCCTGCTGCCTCAGCCTCCTGAGTAGCTAAGACTATAGGCATGCACCACCATGCCCGGCTCTTTTTTTCTATATATATTAGTTGGCCAATTAATTTCTTTCTATTTATGGTAGAGACGGAGTCTCGCTCTTGCTCAGGCTGGTTTCGAACCCCTGACCTTGAGCAATCCGCCCACCTCAGCCTCCCAGAGTGCTAGTATTACAGGCGTGAGCCACCATACTCAGCCCTTCCCTGTTGTTTGATTAGATTTTTTGTTTGTTTTTGAGACGTGGTCTTGCTCTGTCACCTGAGGTAGAGTACAGTGGCGTCATCATGGCTCACTGCAACCTGAAGCTCCTGGGCTTAAGCGATTCTCCTGCCTCAGCCTTTCGAGTAGCTGGGACTAGAGCACATGACACCATGCCTGGCTGATTTTTCTGTTTTTATAGAGATGAGGTCTCGCTCTTGGACGCCTGGTCTCAAGTGGTCTTCCTTGCCAAAGTGCTAGGATTACAGGCATGAACCCTGGCACCCAGCCTGGATTTTTCTGTAAAAAAAATGTCAAGTCACTTCACTCATTCTGAATGCAGAACTGTTTGTGCCACAGATAGTCTTCCAGAGATGTCTGATACACAAAAAACTCACAGCTGGGTTCAGTTGCTTGGTTCTAACCTAGACACTACCCAGCCCCACCCACTGTACTCAGGGCAGCTGGGCTGCTGACTGGAAGAGCATGTCGCTTGGAAGAAGATCACAGCCTGCTGGAAGAAGGTGGATGAGTAAAGTAGAGGACTTGGCCAGCTAAGTGTCCCCAGAGCATTAATTGTCTCCTGTTTCTTCTCTTCCACCTCCCTACTGTCTTCCTTCCATAGGGTTATGACATTAGTTTTCTCATCACCAACTTCCACACAGAGCAGATGTACAAACACAAGTTGGTGGACTTTGTGATCCACTTCATGGAGGAGATCGACAAGGAGATCAGTGAGATGAAGCTGTCAGTCAATGCCCGTGCTCGCATTGTGGCCGAGGAGTTCCTCAAGAATGTGAGTAGGAGCCTTCCTGTTTCCTTCTAGAGCCATGGGTCACATTAAGAACTAAGCACCTGGAGGGGAAGTGGGGCCAACAGTGTGTTCACATTCCCTGGGGACTCTAGGGCCCCTAGAACATGGCAGGACAGCCAGGTGCTTTGGAACTAGAAGACCTGAGGTTCGTCTCTGAGAGCCACGGGTCATTTTTCACGTCTAGATGTCTGGAACCTCTTGTAGTCTCTCATAGGGATTTAGAGACTCCTTTCTATAGCTAGAATATCCATAAAGCCCTTCCCTATATGTAGTTCAAATCCCAAGTAAGGCAAATGAAGTCCACACGTAAATTTTCTAGGAATATGGGACACTTAATCGTAGTGTAATTCCACTTCTCAAACAGACTTCAGCATCTGTTTCTCAGTCTTAAAGTCATGGGTTTTTTTAACCTGTTTTCCCTCACTTCCCTGGCTTAAGTCCTCCAGATCCCTCTTAAATTGTGCCTTTCTAACCAAAAAGACTGCAGTCCTCTGAAGAGGAAGAATTGTTTACACTGATGAACCGATGACATAGTTGTTCTTATTTAGATATTCAGGGCATGCCTTCTTTTTCTTTCTTTCTTCCAAACAATCTTTGGTTTGTTGATAAGTTCCACCCAGAGTTGACTGATCCCCAGATGGTAGATCTACTGTTTATTCCTACCAGTACATGCAGACCCGGCCCAGAGGAGCTCAGATTCCTAAAAATGGAAGTGAAACCCGCTTCCCCCGGGGCTTAATTACACCGAGGGTGGCCAGCATGCAAAGCCGTGCTACGCGCACAGAGCAGTGTGGTTGTTCAGCTCACTCAGGCCATGTGGCCAGACTGCCAGGTTTGAATCCAGGCTCTGCTGCCTCTTCGGGCCCGTCACAGAACCTCTCCACTAAGCCTTGGTTTCCCAAGCTGTGAAGTGAGGACCTACTGATTAATGTTTGCTTTTCAGAGTGGTTGAGCATGCACTGAGATTGTGTATGTAAAGTGCAGCACCTGGTATATAGGAAGCTTTCCGTACACTGTAGCGCCACAATCTTGTGGTCAGGGCACTAGGAAGCCTCTGAACTGAACTGAGGGAAAATGGTTCTTGTCCCAGTTTTTTTTTTTTGTTTGTTTGTTTTTTTTTTTTTTTGAGACAGAGTCTCGCTTTGTTGCCCAGGCTAGAGTGAGTGCCATGGCGTCAGCCTAGCTCATAGCAACCTCAAATTCCTGGGCTCAAGCAATCCTCCTGCCTCAGCCTCCCGAGTAGCTGGGACTACAGGCATGCGCCACTATGCCCGGCTCATTTTTTCTATATAAGTTGGCCAATTAATTTCTTTCTATTTATAGTAGAGATAGGGTCTTGCTTTTGCTCAGACTGGTTTTGAACTCCTGACCTTGAGCAATCCGCCCGCCTCAGCCTCCCAGAGTGTTAGGATTACAGGCGTGAGCCACCGCGCCCGGCCTTGTCCCAGTTTAATATTTGGCTCACTCAACAGTCCTTTACTTATTTATGACCATTACATTTTTGGGGGGAGATGAGTCTCTCTCTTGTTGCCGAGGCTAGAGTGCTGTGGTGTAAGCCTAGCTCACAGCAACCTCCAACTCCTGGGCTCAGTTGATCCTCCTACCTCAGCCTCCCGAGTAGCTAGGACTACAGGCATGCGCCACCATGCCCAGCTAATTTTTTCTATATTTTTAGTTGGTTAATTAACTTCTTTCTATGTTTAGTAGAGACGGGGTCTCGCTCTTGCTCAGGCTGGTCTTGAACTCCTGACCTCGAGCAGTCCGCCCTCCAAGGCCTTCCAGATTGCTAGGATTATAGGCGTGAGTCTCCGCACCCAGCCAACAATTACATTTTTATAGGGTTATACAGCTAAAACAGCATGGTCACATTTCCCGTTTAATACTTAAAACAATCTTTGAGTCAGGTATTGTCAACATTTTACAGATAAGTAAACTGGGGCTGTGGAAGGGAAGTCACCTGCCCAAAGTCCCCCAGCCAGGAAGTGGAGGAGCCAGAATGTGGGGCTGGGTTTCCCAACTCAGAGATCTGAGACAGTGCCATAGCATCTGGCAGGGGTCACAGACTAAGGTGTACGCAGAGGTCGGACAGGTGGTGCGTGCGGGTGGCGTGGGTAGGGTGAGGACCTGCCGGGGGCAGGCCTCATGGGACAAGGGTTGCCGCCACATGGCTGCAGCCCGTCGTGGCTTCATCTCCCAACTTCTCATGAGAACCCCCAAACACGGATTTGTATGTGGCATCACCCATGTTTTCAAGGTTGGCTATGAGTTCGTATTTTTTCAGACAGTGTGTGGCCAAACAGTACTCATCTTCGGGCTGGATTCAGCCATGGGGCCGTTGGTTCACAGCCTTTGGTCCATACAGTGTCCGTGTCCGGGACTGTCCTAGACACCAGGGGGGGGATATGTGAGGGCAGAGGACATTTCCAGGGCCTGTCCTGGTTGGAGGCTCACCCGATCCTGGGTCCTTTTCCCCTTGGCCCTCTGAGGCCCTAAGCCACTTGCCTGCGAGCCCCCGTGTGTAAAGCAAGCAGCCTCAGTTCTCCAAGCAGGACACTGACAGCTGTATAGCAGCCTCCATGACTCGGCCCAGGGCAGCTGTGGAGAAGCCCTCATCGCCTTACTTTTTCTGCCTTATCTGGCACTAGGTTTGGGGACAGTACTCACAGGCCGCTCCTGAATGCTGGCTGAAGTAGAGCATGACCATAGGGTGTCCTGGGACCCACTCTGCCCCTCAGACCTGAGTACAGTGGCCACTCTCAGATCAGCCCACTTTCCTGGAGCAGGCCCACCAGGACACAGCAGTAATCACCGTGCCCTGCCTCTTGGTTCTTTTCACAGTTCTAAACCATCTGGCTGGATCTCGTGGCGTTCCCCCCACACTCCCCGTGTCTCTGCGAAGGCGTCCTGGAGCAGCGGCGACGGGGAGCTGGGTCGGGTGGGCGTTGGCTGTGGGAGGGGGTGGCAAGCTTGCTGCCTGGGCCAGAAAGCAGCAGTGGACCTGCCCAACGGCCGCACGTGCCTGGTCAGGCTGGCTTCTGATGTTCAGTCCCCTGGGCTGGGACGGATTCTTTTTTTAACGTCTTGAAACTTAAACTCTGTGCTTGTAGGAGACTGTAGCCTTTTTGTCTTTTTTTTATTATTAAACAAACAGCCTCCACCTCCAGTGGCTGTGACTGGTCCCGGTGATTGTACCTTATTGGTCGCTGTGGGTCTGGGCAGGCCTGGAGCCAGAAGGCGACTACCTTTCCTCCCCCGTGTCACCCCAGTATCACCCCAGTCGGGGGAAGGAGGTCCAGACTCCAGTTCCTCTCCCAGGCCTTTGTATTCCCAAGCCTGCTTGGGCCTGGCCTACGTGGTGGGGCCCCTCTGCCAGCTTCCTGAGCTCTGCCTGAAGATGGCCCCCCAGCACCACTTGGGGACAAAGGCTGAATCGGGGACCACTAGTCATGCCTAGGAGCTGGGGCTCCAAAGCCAGGCAACCTCCGGCTGTAGGGCCATTTGGTGCCCTCCCCGCTGAGGGGCCACCTTCGGCCGTGGCCGGCAGTGCAGTGCCCGCACCGCAGGCGGAGAGGTGAGTCCTCCCCGGCACTTCCCGGCCAGGCCCCTCCTCCCTCTCTGGCTCCTCTGCGCCCACGCTCGCTGTCCCTTTTCTGACTCTGCTGGATCCTCCTTCCCCTAATTAAAGTCTCTTCTTGCCCCTTTGGGGCTGCATGAGGTCTGTGCCCTGTGTGTTGTGTGAAAGGAGGGGACAGGGGGCTTTTTCCCGAGACCACATGGCTGGTCCCTGGGCCCAGAGACCTCTCACTACCATCCAGGCACCATCCCTTTCTGAAACTGTCTCTGCCTGTATAGAGTTTTGGTGCTTTTCACATAAGGATCTCATTTGGGCTAAAAGGTAACCTCAGAGAACAAAACAATCCCATTTCATGGATAAGGAAACTGAGGTTCCTAGAGGAGATGTAATCGCTTGCCTCAAATCTCTCAGCCAGTGAGCGAGGGGAGACTTCTGCCTGTGCTAAAACAGTAATCACTAGCCATGTGTGGCTATTTGATCTTCAGTTATTATGATTAAATAAAAAATTCTCAGTCCCATTCAAGTGTTCAGCAGCTACTGGTGACTAGTACCTATCATGTGACAGCACATGTGCAGACATTCCCATCATCGCAGAAAGTTCTGTTGGACAGTGGTAGACCTCCGTTTTACCTTAAAGTGCAAAGAAAAAACAAAACTTGTGTTTGAGTCTTGACCCTTGTTGCTGAACTTGGGCAAGTTGTTTACATTCTCTGCCACAGTTTTTTAAGCAGAGATGTGTCCCGCCACACGCACTGAATGAGCGATAGTTGTTCGTTATTAAATAGCCAGGCATCACGGGCTGTTTGGTAAGTGCCAGTGTGTAGGCATGGGGAATGCTGTCCCTGCCTCGAAAGGACTTGGGGGTCCAGTAAAGGAGTAAGCGTGTAAATAAGGCACTGAAGTGTTTCTTTTGAAACAGTCTGACTCTGCCACCCAGAGTAGAGTGTCGTGGCATCATCACAGCTCACGGCAACCTCAAACTCCTTGGGCTCAAGCGATCCTCCTGCCTCAGCCTCCCGAGTTCCTGGGACTGCAGGTGTGCAACACTGTGCCTGGCAAATAACGTCTATTTTTGGTAGAGACGGGGTCTCTTGCTCAGGCTGGTCTTGAACTCTGACCTCAAGTGATCCTCTGCCTCAGCCTTCCAGAGTGCTAGGATTACAGGCGTGAGCCACTACACCTGACCTGAAGTGTGTCATACTAATTTTACAAGTCTGGGGCCCTGGAGGGGGTATATTTACAGGAGAGGGTGTCAGGAAAAGCTTCAAGAAGGGTTGGCTTTGAGCTGAGCTTTCAAAAGGGATTCCTTCAGCTGGCCAAGGGAGTCTCTTTTGAAGGGGAGGACAAGGTAATGTTAAAGGGAGGAGGGAGGGGGTGGGGGCAGCTTGAACAGCTACCATCCCCTTTATGACATTACCTCTGTGACCTCCCCATCCTGCCTTGCTGAATTAGGTGTCCCTTCCTCTGGGGCACATGGTTATTTCCTAGCTTTGCAGTGAATGTTGGAGGCGCTCATGGTGAGACTGGGTGACTGCTAGGGTATGGCAGCTGGTCGCTCAACAGCCCTCACAGAACAGCACTGCCTGGGTGAGCCAGCCACAACCCTCCTTTGTCACAGATCTGTCCTCCAGGGTCCAAAGTCCCTAAAACCAGAATTGCAGGCCAGTGAGAATAGTCTGCGTGGTTGCCAGTCAGTGGATCCTCTGTTGGGGGCATGCTTTTTTGAGACAGTCACCAGCCAGAGGCAGGTCAGGAAAAGTGGTCTCAGTGGTTGGGGTCCCCCCTTAACTCTAAGATCTACCCGGTGACTTAACAGGTAGGTTCTTCACCCAGGGTACTCTTCCCCATGCTGCCTGAATGGGCACTGCTGGAGTTTGCCTCTCAAAGGGCCCCTGTTTGGTATTTCCACAACCGAAAGGCAACACCTCAGAGTGATAACATGGAGTTGGAGAGCAAGGCTTTGGAGTCAGACCTGGATTCTGGGGCTGCCTCTGCTGTGTGTGCCTTGAGGCACAAGATTGAACATCTTGGAGCCTTATTTGTGTTTTCCTTGTGACTTTTGAGGATAATACTTTGCCGCTGCCTCCAGAAAGGATATTTACAGTCTTGGCCTGGGGGCTGAGCATAAGTGTTCCATTTCATTTCTTCCTCAGTTGACGCAGGTGGTCTGTTTTTCTATTCCAAGTTACTGATGGGGACGTGCGTTGTGCTCTGCACTGCATTGCTGCCCCCTGGCTTTCATACCCACCCCCAAGGGAAGGGCCCTCCCTAGGCCCATCTGCCAGGCTCTGCAGAGCTCACCTGGCCTCACCCGCCTCCAGCCTTTGGCTCCCTGGAAAGGTTCTTAACCTCCTCGGGGCTGTTTTGGAGACCATTTCTGTCTGCCTGGAATACCATACCCTCCCTTCTTCCCCTGGAGACTCCTGACTCATCTATACCATCAGCTTAAATGTCACCTCTTCAGGGAGGACGTCCTTGAAGCCACCTTATCTAAATAAAGTGTATCCCCATGGCTGGGTATAGTGCCTTGCAGCTATAATCCCAGCACTTTGAGGCAGGAGGATTGCTTGGGCCCAGGAGTTTAAGACCAGCCTGGGCAACATAGCAAGACTCTGTCTCTACAAAAAATTAAAAAATTAGCCAGGCATGGTGGTGCACTAGTTGCCAGAGTCCCAGCTACTTGGGAGGTTGAGGCAGGAGGACCGCTTGAGCCCAGGAGTTTGAGGCTGCAGTGAGCACGCCTCTGCACTCCAGTTTTGGCAACAGAGCAAGACACTATCTCTTGCAAAAAAAAAAAGTCTCCCCCTTTCCTGGTTTCAGCTCATGGCTCATTCACTGCCCTTATCATCCCTGTGGCTATTCTATTCCTTTGTTACTGGCTTGTTATTCCCCGCACTGGGCTGTGAGCTCCATGAGGTCAGGGACCACCCGTCATGCCTGTAAACACTGTGGGATGACTCAGGCCCTAAGGCTGTCGGCACAGGAAATGCCGGATAAAGAAGCACGGACATCAGTAATAACGTGGCCCAGGGTTCACTTCCACCTTGAGTGTCCCGCTCATAAAGGGTCTGGGACCTCACAAAGGGCCCTGACCCGGAGTACGGAAAAAACCCTCGCTCCAATGCTCCGAGGCCCACGGCTGTTTCCGAAGCCGCCTATGGCCGTCTTGATCTTGCCCAGGGAATGGTTCCCAAGGCAACAGCAAACAGAGGGCGGGGCCTCGGAACGGAGGGACCTGCTGGGGCTCCGGCCCGGCCCTCCCCGGAGCGGAGGCGCGCTCTGGGGCGCCGGGAGCGCGCGCGGCGAGGGCCGCATGCGGGGCGCCGGCGGGGCGCTGCTGCGGGGCGCTGGGGAGTCGGGTGCCGCGCGCCTGGGCTCGGCCGCCTGGTACGGTCCCGAGGGCCGCCCGCGCTGCAGCTGGCCGCGGAACCCGCGTGCCGGCTCCCCGGCCCCGCGGCCCTGCACGCAGCGCCCCGACGGCCCGCCTCCCGGGAGACTGCCATGGCCCAGGCCCGCCTCCGCCCGGCCGGGGGAGGACCGCGCGGCCGTCGCGCGCCGGCCAGGCCGCGCCCCCGGGCCCCGCGCCCCGGGCGCCGCAGGTCCCCGCGCCCCGGGCGCCGCAGGTCCCCGCGCTCTCGTCCCCGCGCTCGCCCCAGCCCCGGACGGGCTCGCCCCGCAGGACGGTGAGCCACGCAGCCCGCCCGCCCCGGCCCGCGGCTGCTCCGCGTACAAGAAGCCTTTGGGGCGGGAGAGGAGCGGCAGAGGGCGGGCGCCCCGTGGTGGGCGGAGGGAGAGGCGTGGGCGTCAGGGCCAGACCCGCTCCCGGGCTGAGCCCCCCCGCGCTGAGCCCCCGGGACTCCCGCGCCCCCAGGCCTGCCGCGCCCTGACTCCCCGCCTCTCTGCAGGTTCCTTTGTCTTCTGGCGGGGATTCTCCAAGGTGTCTCACCACATGGGCCGGCTCCGGAACGCCAGAATCCACGTGGAGAGAGCTGTCAAGGTCGGAGCGGGAGAGGGGGCGGCTGGGCTTGCCCCCGCGTGGCTCCGACCATTTTGTCACATCCTTAAAAAACAAAAAAGCTTGACCCCCACGCCCACCTTCAACTGCCTCCCCATTTTTCACTCCCCCTGCAAGGCCAAATTCCTTGGCAGAATTGCCTGCTCACTGCTCCACTTCTTCACCTAGATCCGCACCTGCGCCCCCTCAGTGCCGGTTCCCTCCCCTTCCCCACTCCCACCGGAAGCCACTCTAGTCCAGGTCACTGGTGACCCCCACAGAGCCACGTCCTTGCCTGTCCCATTCTTGGTTGGGCACCCGGTGTCATTGTACACTGGCGCCCCGCACACCCTTCCCTTGGCTGTCTGACTGCACACGCCTGCTTTTCCTGTCTCTTGCTGGCTGCTGCTTTTCAGTTGCCTTTGAAGGTTCCTTGGACGTTAGTGATTCCCTACATCCCTCCTCACACCTATCTCCTTGGCTCTGAGTCCTGTCAGTGTGCTGTACCCCATGGAGGACCCTAATGGCCCAGCCCTGACTCCACACCCTGCAGGTCTGGCCTCCTACTTGACATCTCCACCCACAGAACTCACAAGCATCTCAAATGCAAGTCTCAAGCCATGCTCTGATTTTCCTGCCCAGACCTGCCATCCTCAGGGCCTTTGCACATGCCCTCCCTCTGCCTGAACCGCCGTTTGCCCAGCAATGTGTGCACACAGCTCCTTTTCAGCCTTCCTTGACCATGTATTTCGAAGTAGTTTGTCTAGTCCCCGTTATGTGTGCAGTTTCTGGAGCTGCCCTGCCTGGATTGAAATCTGTGCTCCTTTAACCACTGTGTGGCCTTGGCAAGCTACTCAACCTCCATATACCTCTGTTTTATAACCAGTAAAGTAGGGGTAACAGTATCTAATAAAACTACATAAGGCTGGGTGTGGTGGCTCACGCCTGTCATCCTAGCATTCTGGGAGGCCGAGGTAGGCAAATAGCTCGAGGTCAGGAGTTCGAAACCAGGCTCAGCAAGAGCGAGACCCTGTCTCTACTAAAAATAGAAAGAAATTAATTGGCCTACTAAAAATATATATACAAAAAATTAGCTGGGCATGGTGGCGCATGCCTGTAGTCCCAGCTACTCGGGAGGCTGAGGCAGGAGGATCGCTTGAGCCTAGGAGTTTGAGGTTGCTGTGAGCGAGGCTGACGCCACAGCACTCTAGCCTGGGGAACAGAGTGAGACTCTTGTCTCAAAAAAACATAAATAAATAAAACTACATATTATTGTTAGTAATGCATGTGAGTGCTCAGCACATAGTAGATTCTCAATAAACAGTAGCTGTTGGCTGGTCCGAAGGTAGTGAGTTATCTCACGTGATTGTTCACAGTCAGTTACAGATTGAACTCCTTATTCTACTACTTTCCCTCTCCTCACTCCTCCACTTGACTAGTCCTTAAAAAAAAAACAGGCCGGGTCTGGTGGCTCACACCTGTAATCCTAGCACTCTGGGAGGCCGAGGCAGGCGGATTGCTCGAGGTCAGGAGTTCGAAACCAGCCTGAGCAAGAGCAAGACCCCGTCTCTACTATAAATAGAAATTAATTGGCCAACTGATATATATAGAAAAAAAATAAACAGTAGCTGTTAGCACTATCATTATTACCATGCATATTTGTCTCTCTACTTGTTTGTAATCTGTTTCTCTTACTGGCACATTAAAATTTCCTGGTGGCAGGGCCCACAGCCGTCTGAGTAGCCCTCACACCCCGTGTCTGTCACTTAGGCGATACTTGTTGAACCAGTAGCCATCTCTCACCTTGCAGCAGAAGAAGATCTTCACTATCCAAGGCCGCTACCCTGTGATCCGCTGCCTCCTGCGCCGCAGGGGCTGGGTGGAGAAGAAGATGGTCCACCACTCAGGCTCCGCCCTGCTGCCACCGCACCAGGACGCCGACGGCTCGGCGGTGGGCGACAGCGACACCACTGAGGATGGTGAGTGAGCGGTCCCCTCCCTGGCCGCAGGCCACCCTCCTGCGTCCCCTCTCCTTCGGTCCCCACTGTCCTAGGGTTGAGGGACCCGTGGGGCAGGGACGGGGCCTCATCGGGCCTGGGCTCTGCAACCACAGAGGACGAAGATGAGGATGAGGAGTTCCGGCCACCGCAGCTCTTCAACTTCGATGGTCTGCTGGAACTCGAGGACCTAGATGGGACACATGCTCTGATGGTGAGGGCCCGGGGCTGGCAGGGGCTGCCCAGTTAGAGGAGGGCACCGGTGTCCATCCAGCCGGGCAACCTCAGACAAGGCCTTTCCTCCTCTTGGCCTCAGTTTCCCTATCTGTAGTAAACCCGACTGCTTCTCTAAAGGCTACCTAGGCCCTCAGAACTCTGCTGGGTCGTATCAGAAGCGGGCACAGCCTCCACACATGGCAGTTCCCCTTTCCAAATAGCCTGGTAGTTCATCTCTTTCCTCTGCCTGTGAAAGGTGGAAGGAAGGGGCCGGGCCCGGTGACTCACACTTGTAATCCTAGTACTCTAGGAGGCTGAGGCGGGAGGATCGCTCAAGGTCAAGAGTTCGAAACCAACCTGAGCAAGAGTGAGACCCCCGTCTCTACTAAAAATAGAAATTAGCTGGCCAACTAAAAATATATAAAGAAAAAAATTAGCCGGGCATGGTGGTGCGTACCTGTAGTCCCAGCCACTCGGGAGGCTGAGGCAGGAGGATTGTTTGAGCCCAGGAGTTGGAGGTTGCTGTGAGCTAGGCTGATGCCACGGCACTCTAGCCCAGGCAACAGAGTGAGACTCTGACTCAAAAAAAATTAATAAAAAATAACCGACATCACCACATGCTGGGCCCTGTTCTAAGGGTTTTTCATGTCAATGCATTTAATTATCACCACAACTCCGTGAAGTAGGGGCCACTGTTGCCTCCATTTCATAGTTGAGGGAACTGAGAAACAGGGAGGCTGAGTGATGTGCCAAGAGTTCACAAGGTTGAGCCATAGAGTCTGACAGTATTCAACCTTTCCTGACATACAGAAATGTCAGGAATTAGTAAGTGGCAGTGCCAAGGTTCAAACCTGTGTCCTCACTTCAGCATGCCTGTACTCCAAGCCAAATGCTCTCTCGTTGACCCCACCTCTCAAACTCCAGCCTCATTTGATGAGGCTGTGTGCTCATCAACTTGGAGTCACTATTCTGCCACTTGGCAAGTCCCTGATGGCCCTGGGCCAGGACAGCCTGTGGCATTCAGCTGTGCAGCTTCATCACTGCTTAGGGACAACCGGCCAGAGGGACACTGAGAGGCAGTCTGTTCTCTGCTCACCAAGCATGTGCCCTAGAGAGCTGTCTCCTCTTGCCTTACACCAAGATGGCGCCAGGGCTAGAGGCCACCTTGGAGGCAGCCTCTCCTTCCTGTTCACCTGCTGTGCTCAGCAGGCCGGGGAGAAGCAGCCTCAGGCCCTGCTGCCCACACTGGCCTCTCTGTCTCTGTCTCCTCCCCACTGCCCAGTCCCGCATGGTTCGGAATGAGACCCCCTACTTCATCTGGACCACCCGGCGGGACGTGCTGGACTGCCGCTTCCTCTCCAAGGACCAGATGATAAACCACTACGCCCGCGCTGGCTCCTTCACCACAAAGGTGGGCTCCCCAGAGGAGTGGGCAGGGAAGCTTCCATCCCCCTGGCCCTCGCGCCGGCAGCCCTACTCCCTGGCATCCTCGTCAGGAATTCTTAGGAGAGGGGAAGGTATACAGTTTGGTGAGACGTGGAGTCTGACGGGCCTGGGTTCAAATCCAGCCCCTACGCGGTATCTGGCACATGTAGACACAATGACTGAAACATGGGCCCCAGGATTCAGATGGAATCTGGAGCTGGAACAAACTCCAGATCCAGTGTCAGTGAGCAAAAGGGCCCTTAGCTCCTAAGCAGAGGATATCTGGCCAGTGGATCCATTTTATCTCCCCTGTTCCCTGGGGTTTTTTTTTTTTTTTTTTTGAGACAGAGTCTTACTTTGTTGTCCAGGCTAGAGTGAGTGCCGTGGCGTCAGCCTAGCTCACAGCAACCTCAAACTCCTGGGCTCGAGTGATCCTTCTGCCTCAGCCTCCCAAGTAGCTGGGACTACAGGCATGCGCCACCATGCCCGGCTAATTTTTTATATATATATATCAGTTGGCCAATTAATTTCTTTCTGTTTATAGTAGAGACGGGGTCTCGCTCTTGCTCAGGCTGGTTTTGAACTCCTGACCTTGAGCAATCCGCCCGCCTCGGCCTCCCAAGAGCTAGGATTACAAGCGTGAGCCACAGCGCCCGGCCTTTTTTTGTTTTTTGAGATAGAGTCTCACTCTGTTGCCCGGGCTAGGGCGCCGTAGCGTCAGCCTAGCTCACAGCAACCTCCAACTCCTGGGCTTAAGTGATCCTCCTGCCTCAGCCTCCCAAGTAGCTGGGACTACAGGCATGCACCACCATGCCTGGCTAATTTTTTCTATATATTTTTAGTTGGCCAATTAATTTCTTTCTATTTATAGTAGAGATGGGGTCTTGCTCTTGCTCAAGCTGGTTTCGAACTCCTGACCTTGAGCGATCCTCCCGCCTCAGCCTCCCAGAGTGCTAGGAATACAGGCATGAGCCACCGTGCCCGGCCTTCCTTGGGTTTCTTAGCAAGTGACTTAACCTCTCTGAATCTCATTCCTCATTTAAGTGAGAATACCAGTTAAGGTCTGTCTTCTGGGTTTGTTACAGGGACAAAGGGCTATATAATTGTGACCTGCCATTAGATTATGGGTGCAGACTGGGAAGGCTTCCTGGAGGAGGCAGCTTTTTAAGAATGTGAAAGGGTGGGCGGGAGGGATGTGGGGCATTCTCGGCAGAGTGGGCTGCCCAGGCAAACACATTGGAGATAAACATGAGCAAGACAGGGGCGGGGACAAGGTCTTCCTGAGCTGTTTGCATGTGTGCTGAGTGTGGGGCAGTCGCTTGGAGCTCTCTGGGCAAGTCCCACCTGCCCCTCAGCAGCTGACTCCTTAGGTGGGCCTGTGTCTCAATCTCCGGAATTTGCCATGGTTTGATGAGGCGGATGCCGACTCCTTTTTTCCACGCTGCTACCGCCTGGGTGCTGAGGACGACAAAAAAGCCTTCATAGGTGAGCAGACCCCCAGCCCCGTGCCCAGGCCCCTCGGGCTGAAGGACCAGGCCAAAGCGCTGGCTCACAGCAGAGAGCAACTGGTCTCCTCTCACGCCTTCCTCCGCCCCGGCAGATCTTCTCTCTCCCCACCCTTATCTTTCCCTAGCCTGCCCTCCCTTAGTGAGCCTCCTAGCTTGGTTTGCCCTGACATTCAGAAAAGCTTAGGTAGCTTGGCTTACGTTCTAGAGCAGGTTCTAACGTTTGTTAGTTACTGGAGTTTGGAATCCAGAACAGGTTCCAGGCCCATGTCAAGTTCTGCTGGTTAGATAGGGTTTCAAAAAAGGCTGTAGGCTTTGGATTTCTTTCTTTCTTTCTTTCTTTCTTTTTTTTTTGAGACAGAGTCTCACTCTGTTGCCTGGGCTAGAGTGCCATGGCGTCAGCCTCGCTTACAGCAACCTCAAACTCCTGGGCTCAAGCCATCCTCCTGCTTCAGCCTCCCGAGTAGCTGGGACCACAGGCATGCACCACCATGCCCGGCTAATTTTTTCTATATATTTTTAGTAGGCCAATTAATTTCTTTCTATTTTTAGTAGAGACGGGAGGTCTCTCTCTTGCTCAGGCTAGCCTTGAACTCCTGAGCTGAAGCTTTCCACCCGCCTCGGCCTCCCAGAGTACTAGGATTGATTACAGGCATGAGCCACCGCGCCCAGCCAGCTTTGGGTTTCTAAGGCAGAATAAGCTCCAACTCCAGAATATGTTTGAATTCATAATTGGATGCAGATTTAATGCTAGGTCTAGATTACATTACAAATCTGAAATAAGATTTGGGCCAAGGTCTGGTTCTCAGTCTAAAGTGAGTATCAAAATGGAGATTGGGAATAAGAAATAAATCAGGTAACAGATCCAGGCAAGATTCTAAAGGCAGAACATGAGCCAAGTCAGGTCAGATTTGGGGTCTGGCTCTAAAACTGAAACAAGAGCAAGTTCTAACCCAGTTCTGGAGTCAGAAAAGGTAAAGTCAGGTTCCGGATCAAAAATGGGGCAAGTCATGACCCGGTTCCGGAACCAGAACAGGCCTTGAGCCTAGGGGCTGAGCAGGGTATCCCCTGCCCCGGGAGCAGAGGACTTCTGGCTCACAGCTGCCCGCAACGTTCTCAAGCTGGTGGTGAAGTCTGAGTGGAAGTCATACCCTATCCAGGCAGAAGAGGAAGAGGCCTTGGGTGAGTGCTGTGCTTACCTCCACTCCCCCACCCATTTATCCTCCTACCCATCCACCCTTCCACCCATCTAGTCATCCACCCGCCCACCTCTTCGTCTACACATTATTATCCACATCCATCTGCCTATCTGCCACCCTGCCACCAACCTGTCCATCCATCCACCCACCCATTTCTCCATCCATCCATCTACTCCTCCGTCCATTCACCATCTCCCTACCTGTCCACCAGTGGGAGAGCTCGTTCATCTACCTGACATCAGCTCCTCACCTTCCTACCTATCCATCCACAGGTCCACCTACCCACCAACCTCCTGCCTTTCCATCCATCCCCCTGTCTACTACTTATCCATCCTCCAGTCCATCCGCTCATCCATTCTTCTGACCGAACCACCTACACACCTGTCTTACTATCCATTTGTTAGTCATTCCACCCCCTCACTCAGCCTTCCCGTGGGCCTGGCATGTGGCCAAGCTCCCCAGAGAGGACAGACTGAGAAGACACGTCCATCCCTGCCCGTGACCATCAGGTCTCTGAAGTTGGGGAGCAGTGAAACCAGGCAGTTCACACGTGGCCTGAGGACACCTTGTGCCCGGAGGAGCAGCTGGGAGTGGAGGGGGATGCAGAGGGACCCTCACTATCACTGCCTGGCAGCCCAACCCATTGCTTGCCCTTTTTCCCCCTAGATTTAGCTCCTAGCTCCATGCCCCTCCCCTAGTCCTATAACCCAAGGACCCATCAGCAAGGGATCAGGGAAGGGGCAGCTCCACAGGATGAGGGAAATCCCCGGCTCGTGCAGAGGCGGGCCTCCCATTGCTGACTCCCGGTTGTGTCGCACACAAGGGCGACAGTTTTGTGCCAGGGTCAGGGACACAGGGGCCTGGGTGTGGCCAGAGACCCCACCTTAAGCTCTCATAGTACAGGGCAGGCTGCAGGGGTGCGAGGGCGTCCGCCGTGCATTGGGATTTCCAGAGCATTACGACGTTCAGGGGTGAGTCACAACCGTGGCTGTGCCTCGTGTCCTCCAAGGGGCCAGTTCCCAGTTTACCGTGCGTCAGGGCCTCGCAGTGGCAGTGCTGCACACATGGGTTAGCGCCTCGGTGGGCTGAGGACTGTAGATGCAGTGTTTCCCCGAAAATAAGCCCTACCCATCTAACAAGTCCTAGCAGGATGTCTGAGCATGTGCGCAATAGCTCTACCCCGAAAATCAGCCCTAGTGACGGGCGTGGCTGTGCAGCATCTGCACAACCCATTTGTGTCGTCGAGGAGCGGGAAAGAACACGAGCAGCCCTTCTCATCCGCCCCGTGACAGCTCCAGTGCTCGATAGGAGAGATCGGGGCCAATGGTTCTGAAGGAAACAGAGTCGCAAGACATTCAGGATGACATTTGGGGTTTGGAGAGTGATGATGATGTTCCAGAAGAAGACAACTTCACTGTGTTTGAATCAATGTAGATGGTTGTACCGTCCTTAAAAAAAATAGCACATCCCCTGAAAATAAGCCCTAGAGTGTCTTCTTGAGGAAAAAATCAATATAAGACCCTGTCTTATTTTCGGGGAAACACGGTACATGTCGGATTCGTGGGAGGGGGTCTGGATTTCTGGTGTGTGGACTCAAGAAGCCATGTCCGATTTGTGGGAGGGGGTCCATGCATGACTACCTAAAGCTCCCAGGTGCATTCAAGGCAGGGCCTCAGGTGTGTCAGTGATCCCAGGAGCAGACAGGCTGCAGGTGTGTGCAGGGTGTACAGGTGCCAGGAGGCCTTGGGACATTTATGGCAGAGCCTCAAGTGAGTGACAGGTCCTGGGTCGGTGGGAGCCAAGGGCCAGAGCTAGAGTTGTAGTTGCATTTAGAGCAAAGCCTCAGGCAAGTGACAAATCCCAGGGCAGTAGGGGATCTATCTAGGTCCGTGCTAGGCCGCAGGTGTCTGTTGGGTCAATGACAGGCCTCAGGACAGTGAGGGCTGTGGCATGTGTCAGGTTACCTGGATGTGGGAAGGTGACAGGCCCCTCCCTGTCGCTGCAGGAGACAAGCAGCCCGTGAAACAGGGCAAGAAGCCCACGTCGGTGTCCCCAGAATTTGTGGACGAGGCCCTGTGTGCGTGCGAGGAGCACCTCAGCAACCTGGCCCACATGGACATCGACAGAGACCTGGAGGCCCCGCTGTGCCTGAGCGCCGAGGGCTGGTCCCTCTTCCTGCAGCGCTACTACCAAGTGGTCCAGTGAGTACCTCTGCGGCCGGCCTGGGCGGGAGCAGGTGCTCAGGAAAAGACCCTCTCTGTTGAGTGCAGCCCGCAGCCCCCGCCCCTTCCCCAAGCCTCCCTCTTGTGTGTGCACCGCTGTTCCACTCAGGGGCCCTCGTGACTCCCCCGCCTCCGGGGTGGGCCCAAACTGCCCTTCCCGGTTCTAGGTCTCTGACCTCGTGACCTGTGCCGGGAGGTCGACCTGAGCTCAAGTTCTGGCTCTGCAACTTGCAAGCTTTGTGACCTTGGGCACATCACCCGTCTTTCTGGACTTTTCTCAAACACAACATAGATTTAAAAATAACGTCTGCCTCAAAGATGGGATTGGACAGGATGATGATCTGTATTGTGTGCTCGGCCCAGGCTGGTAGTGTGCACTCTCGAAACAGGAACCTAAGTCGTTTAAACTTTCTCCTGGAGATCGTTGCCCAAAGTACGCTGCATGGGATGCTACTTCCACAGCAAGTTGAGTAGGTTTTGTGAAAAAAAGGCTTTTAGGCCAGGCGTGGTGGCTCACGCCTGTCATCCCAGCACTCTGGGAGGCCGAAGCGGGAGGATCGCTCACGGTCAGGAGTTCAAAACCAGCCTGAGCAAGAGCGTGACCCCGTCTCTACTAAAAACAGAAAGAAATTAATTGGACAACTAATATATATAGAAAAAATGAGCCGGGCATCGTGGCGCATGCCTGTAGTCCCAGCTACTCAGGAGGCTGAGGCAGGAGGATCGCTTGAGCCCAGGAGTTGGAGGTTGCTGTGAGCCAGGCTGACACCACAGCACTCTAGCCCAGCCACAGAGTGAGACTCTGTCTCAAAAAGTAAAAAAAAAAAGATTGACTTTCCACAAAAATACTGGTTTTTTTTTCTTTTTGCTAAAAATATAAAATCATATTATCATATTGAATATGCTTTTTCAAATTGCATGTGCTCTTGCCCTGTGATGTTGTCACAGGGGCCCCTGGGCCCCATCACAGATTTAGTGAGCAGATACTTCATTCCACGGAGCGTGGAAAAGTTCATCAGGACTTAGGTGTGACTGTTCCTGGGAAACCTTGCCAGGTCCCCTCCACCCAGCTCTCCCTGTCCCTGGCACTGCCCTGATGGCTGCCTCCTCATTAAAAGAGAGAGAAATTCTCTCCATGGCCAGAGACATTCAAGAAGCTAAGATGTTGGAGAGAGGTTAGCACCTAGTGGAGGCTTCCTTCCTATTCAGCCAGAAGAAAAGAAATGGGAGAGTTTGGATAAGGCGGCCAGCTGCAGTGCTTTGTGACTTGGGTTAGTTCGGGACATTTTCTGCCGTGTAGAGAACAGGTCCTTCTTTGTCCATGAACCATGAGCCCGTCTGTGCAGCCCTGTTGCCGAGGCAAGCTCCTGCCCAAGTATTTCCTTAGCCAACCATTCACCCATTGAACAAACTTTCAGGGACGCCTGGTAAGTGCCAGGTATAGTGCTTGCAGATGGGAATACAACAGGAAGCGACGACGATGAAAAATGTTTCTGTGCTTATGGAGCTCATGCTCTAGTGGGGGAGGCAGACGATGAGCGAGCGATGCATGTGTCAGGCCGGGGTGACGAAGCCAGGAGAGGTGTGCTCCAGATGGGCCTGAACCCCAGGAAGCACAAGGGTGCGGGAGTCAGGCAGGACACAGCCTGAATTCTGGCAGAGCTGCTCAACGTAATGTGTGGCCTTAGGTACATCCCTTCACTCTCCAGGCTTCAGTTTACCTTTCTCTAAAATGGGACCAGTGACACATCCCCGGCAAAGCCTTTGATAGGCTTTGAGTGACGCTGCGTGGAAAGCCCTGGGCCAGTGCGTGGCACACAGTGGCGACCCATCGTTAGGAGCCGGAATGATTGAATTCGGCCAAAGGCAGTGTTAATGTAACGGAAGGGAGGCAGCAGAGGTGGAGGGCCTGAGTTTTGGGGACGTGTAGTAAATGGAATTTTCTCAGCTTTCCTCATTCCCATTGTCTGGGCAGGTTAGGATTGGGGAGGCAGCTTGTGGGCAGGGGCGGGGGTTTGGGAGGAACGTATTGGGATCTGTAGCGGGGGAGGGCGTAACCAAGGCTGGTTGGACAGGGGCCTTGGGAGGCCTGTGTCTCCCGGCCCTGCCCACCCACTTGCCCCCGTCCCAGCCCTCCCAAGTCCCATCATCTCCGTGCAGCGAGGGGGCAGAACTCCAGCACCGGGATAGCCAGGTCCAGCGCTGTGAGGACCTTCTGCAGCAGCTGCGGGCCGTGGTGCCCCAGATCGACATGGAAGGGGATCGCAACGTCTGGATCGTGAAGCCCGGAGCCAAATCCCGTGGACGAGGTAGGGGTCAGCCCCCGCTTCCTGCACCAGCGCCCCATGGCCTGTTTCCCCTACTAGGGGCCAGAGAGGTGAAGGGCGCAGGCTCCACTGAAACCAGGCTGCATGGATGGGTTCATGAACCCTAGCTCTGCTACTAATGTTCTGTGTGACTTTGAGCAAGTTTTTAATATGCCACCTCTCTGTTTGTTTGTTTTTTTTTTTTTTTTTTTTTTTTTTTTTTTGAGACAGAGTCTCGCTTTGTTGCCCAGGCTAGAGTGAGTGCCGTGGCGTCAGCCTAGCTCACAGCAACCTCAAACTCCTGGGCTCGAGTGATCCTTCTGCCTCAGCCTCCCGGGTAGCTGGGACTACAGGCATGCGCCACCATGCCCGGCTAATTTTTTTTTATATATATATCAGTTGGCCAATTAATTTCTTTCTATTTATAGTAGAGACGGGGTCTCGCTCTTGCTCAGGCTGGTTTCGAACTCCTGACCTTGAGCAATCCGCCCGCCTCGGCCTCCCAAGAGCTAGGATTACAGGCGTGAGCCACAGCGCCCGGCCTATGCCACCTCTCTGAACCTCAGTCTCCTCGTCCATGAATGGGGACGGCAGCAGTGCCTCCCGTGAGGTGAGGATTAAAGGAAGAGGGCATCTAAAGGCACAACAGTGCCAGCACACAGCGACCGCCCCATACACCCCGCTGCTGTGATGACGATGCAGCCCTCCTCTCCTGCGTCCAGAGTTAGAGTTAATGTTCTGGGCAGGATTAGTGACGCTCATGTGCAGCGAGGTGCTTGTCATCTAAGGACTTTTAGATTTGACCAGTGCATCCTTGTGGGGTGCAGCACAGTGGCTAAGGACACGCAGGCTGGTTCAGATGAGGACAGCAAATGCAGAGTACTCAGATGCTGTGCCTTTACACAGCAACTACTGTATACACGCTATGTTTAGCTGCTATTCTGGCTGCTAGCCAAGTACGAGTGGAATTTAAATAGAAGAGGCAGCAAGCTGGGGCCGTGTCCTGAGAGGCAGAAGACAGATCGCGCCAGCTCTCTCCGCATGCTGCCCTGGATAAGGTCACTCAGGCCCGAGTGGAGCTGCCTCAGCCCAGACACTGTGAGAAGCTCCTCCTCCTAAGGACATCATGTCAAAACCAGCATTGGGGCCGGGCGCGGTGGCTCACGCCTGTCTCCCTGGCACTCTTGGAGGCCGAGGCGGGCAGATTGCTAGAGGTCAGGAGTTCAAAACCAGCCTGAGCAAGAGCGAGACCTTGTCTGTACTATAAATAGAAAGAAATTAATTGGCCAACTAATATATATATAGAAAAACTTAGCCGGGCATGGTGGTGCATGCCTGTAGTCCCAGCTACTCAGGAGGCTGAGGCAGGAGGATTGCTTGAGCCCGGGAGATTGAGGTTGCTGTGAGTGAGGCTGACACCACAGCACTCTAGCCCAGGCAACAGAGTGAGACTGTGTCTCAAAAAAAAAACCAGCATTGGGTTTCTTTTTTTTTTTTTTTAATTTAGAAATAGTTTTATTCCAATTATGAAAATGTTGATTATTTTAAAAAAGGCAAGCAATAGCCACCCTCGATTTCACTAAGAGACAATTATTGTTAACCTTTTGGTGTTTTTTTTCTATACTTTCTTCTATGCATTTGGAGTATGTGTATGTTTATATATGTTTTATTTTAAACAAAAACATAGCCTCCTTTTTTCATTGACTATATCTTTCCATATCAGTTAGTATAACTCATTTCTGTTCCATATGTTTTTTTTGTTTTTTTTTTATTCAGAAATAGGTCAAAAAGTATATATATATGTTTTTTTTGATCATAGATATGGGATATCATTCCATTTCAGTATATCTAGATCTATTTTTTCTTGAGACAGAGTCTTGCTCTGTCTCACTGGGTAGATAGAGTGCATGGCGTGAGCCTAGCTCACAGCAACCTTAAACTCCTGGGCTCAACGAATCCTCCTGCCTCAGCCTCCCGAGTAGCTGGGACTACAAGTGCATGCCATGATCCCTGGCTAATTTTTCTATTTTTAGTAGATACAGGGTCTCACTCTTGCTCAGGCTAGTCTCGAACTCCTGAGCTCAAGCAATCCTGCTACCTTGGCCTCCCAGAGTGCTAGGATTACAGGTGTGAGCCACCGTGCCTAGCCAATCTTTTTTTTTTTTTCTTTCTTTCTGTTTATAACTTCTTATCATAGGCACTTTCAAACATACTTAAAAGTAGAGAGAACAATACAATGAATTTCTATATACTCAGCACCAAATTTTAACATTTCATCTATTTCAGAAACTTAATTGAAATATATATATGATATACTTCATTGAAAAGGATACACATGGCTGCGTGCGGTGGCTCAAGCCTGTAATCCTAGCACTCTGGGAGGCCGAGGCAAGAGGATTGCTTCAGCTCAGGAGTTCGAGACCAGCCTGAGCAAGAGCAAGACCCCGTCTCTACTAAAAAAAAAAAAAAAAATAGAATAAAACAGCCAGTCAACTAAAAATAAAACAAAAAATTAGCCGGGCATGGTGGCACATGCCTGTAGTCCCAGCTACTCGGGAGGCTGAGGCAGGAGTATCACATGAGCCCAGGAGTTTGAGGTTGCTGTGAGCTAGGCTGATGCCACAGCACTCTAGCCCGGACAACAAAGCGAGACTCTGTCTCAAAAAAAAAGAAAAGAAAAGAAAAGAAAGCCAAAAAGAATAGGATACACATCTTGGGTATACAGCTCAATGAATTGGCATAAAGTGAAAACACTCATGGAAACAGCACCTACTGTCAAGAGATAAAACATTACCTGCACCCTAGAGGGCCCCCTCTCATACCTCCTCCCAATATCTACCTCCTCACAATGGTAACTCCTGACTTATATTACCATAGATTGCCTGTTTTTAAATTTTATATAGGCTGGGAGTAGTGACTCATGCCTGTAATCTTAGCACTTTGGGAGGCTGAGACAGGAGGATCACTTGAGCCCGGGAGTTTGAGGTTGCATTGAGCTATGATGACACCACTGCACTCTAGCCTGAGCACCAAAGCAAGGCACTATCTATAATCAATCAGTCAATCACTTTTATATGAAGTACAGCATGTACTCTCTTACCTCATTCTGTTTTACAGCTGCATGGTCTAATCTTGTTTGGATATACTTTCTTGGATTTATCTAATCCTCTTCTGATAGATATTTAGATGGACTCGTTTCTTCATATTTATTTGTTCATTTATTGATTGCTATTACAAGCAACATTATGATGAACATCCTGTGCAGATATCTTTGTGGCCTTTTCCATTTATTTCCTTAGGATAAACTGAAATGAAATTGTTGGGTCAGAGGGCATGAATCTTAATTTTTGACATACAAGGCGTCATGTTCTTGGGAATCCTGGTGACTGATTTGGCTATTTCAAGAAGAGATCTAGTCTAGAAACCAGGCGCAAGTTTTTCTGTGCCATTGGCTGCTTTGGGGCCTAAACAACAAGTATTGAGACTGATTTGTGAGTGTGTGTGTGTCATTTATAACACGATTATGATATTTACTGGCATTAAAATGATACCTTATAAACATAAGATAACCTCAGAATGAGATAAAATTAAAATACGGGCCAGGCGCGGTGGCTCACACCTGTAATCCCAGCACTCTGGGAGGCCGAGGCGGGCGGATTGCTCAAGGTCAGGAGTTCGAAACCAGCCTGAGCAAGAGCGAGACCTCGTCTCTACTATAAATAAAAATTACTTGGCCAACTAATATACATAGAAAAAATTAGCCGGGCATGGTGGTGCATGCCTGTAGTCCCAGCTACTCGGGAGGCTGAGGCAGGAGGATCACTTGAGCCCAGGAGTTTCAGGTTGCTGTGAGCTACACTGACGCCATGGCACTCACTCTAGCCTGGGCAACAAAGTGAGACTCTGTCTCAAAAATAAATAAATAAATAAATAAAATACGATGCCATATTTCACTTAGGAGAATGGCTAAAATAAATAAATAATCAACAGTGTTGAGGTGGCAGAGTAGGCAAAAAAAAAAGTGTTGAGTGGATTGTGGGCAAACAGTCTCACATACTCTCGCTAGGACTGCCAATTGGTAGAACATCTTTGGCAATATAAAATGAAAAATGGACGTAACCTTGGAGCCAGCAATCTATGGCTAGAAATTTATTCTACAAGTAATAATAATGATAGGGGTTAATATTTACAGAATGTTCACCACGTGGCTTTAATTTATACACTCCTGTGGAACCAAGGCACGTGTGGACTGTACATTCTCACATAACCCGGAAGGACACCCACAGGCACCTAGAAGCAGCAGTTAGCTGCCTCTAGAGGAGACATATTTTTTGTTGCATATACTCTTTTGTACTAATTTTTGTTTTGTTTTTGTTTTATGGTGTTAATTATTGGGGGAAGAATAGTATGTGCACGTGCTGTTGCAAAAGCCCAATACTATTTAAATTTCTATCCATGCATATATTCCTTTCAGTCAAACAAAACTAGTTAATTAGAAAAAATGTAAACTCCTTTGCAAATTCCTGGCTTTGCCAAAGGGAACAGGGTTGTTGTGACTGAGGGAAGCAGCCTTACCCGCTTGGCCCTGTCAGTTCTGGGGGGTGAGAGATGATGATGAGCTCCCTGTGGTCCCCCCAGCCCTTCTTCCGGCCTAAGCCTGACCTCCTGACCGCAGACCACCCTCTCCCCTCTTAGGCATCATATGCATGGACCACCTGGAGGAGATGCTGAAGCTGGTGGATGGCAACCCCATGATGATGAAGGACGGCAAGTGGGTGGTGCAGAAGTATATCGAGCGGCCCCTGCTCATCTTTGGCACCAAGTTTGACCTGAGACAGTGGTTCCTTGTGACTGACTGGAACCCACTGACCGTGTGGTTCTACCGAGACAGCTACATCCGGTTCTCCACACAGCCCTTCTCCCTGAAAAACCTGGACAAGTGAGCCCCACCTGGCTTCCCTTGAGCTCCCGGACTGGTGGGGGGTGGGGAGCTGGCAGGCAGTAGCAGTGCAGGGGGCTCAGGCATCAGCGCGGGGCTGCACGCAGACTTTGCAGGCAGGCAGGCCCTTGTCCCGCCCCACTCCATGCTCAGAGTGCGTACCTTCAGCCCTCAGGTGACAGACCTGGGCCCCTCACTGCTCCAGGCACTTGGGATGTTAACAGCGATAACACATGATCCAGCTCTCAGGAGCTCATGTTCTAGCAAGGAGAAATAGACAAGCAATGGGCATGAGGACAATTAACCAATAGGTTAAAAGGTAGTTCACGTTATGGGGAAAAGAAGGAAAGAAAATGTAGAGCAGGGTGAGGGAGATCAGGAGAAATTCAACAGGATGAAGGCAAGACAGGGTATTAACTCAGAGGTGGTGACAAGAAGCCCAGTTGAAGCCTGGGTTCAAGTTCCATCTCTTCACCTTCCAGGTTGTGTGACTTTGGTCAGGTGAAAACCTGGTTTAGCTTCACTTTCCTCATCTTTTTTTTTTTTTTGAGACAGAGTCTTGCTTTGTTGCCCAGGCTAGAGTGAGTACCATGACGTCAGCCTAGCTCACAGCAACCTCAAACTCCCGGGCTCAAGCAATCCTGCTGCCTCAGCCTCCCGAGTAGCTGGGACTACAGACATGCGCCACCATGCCCGGCTAATTTTTTCTATATATATTAGTTGATATATTAATTAATTTCTTTCTATTTATAGTAGAGACGGGGGTCTCGCTCTTGCTCAGGCTGGTTTCGAACTCCTGACCTCGAGCAATCCGCCTGCCTCGGCCTCCCAGAGTGCTAGGATTACAGGCGTGAGCCACCACGCTCAGCCCACACTTTCCTCATCTAAAGCATGGAGGCAATAGTACGAAACTCAGTTATCGCTATTAATTATTGAGTGCTTCATCTGTGATAGGTGCTAAGCCTTTATGTATATTATCTCACTTGTTCTCAAAACACAAAGCCGGGTACGGTGGCTCACGCCTGTAATCCTAACACTTTGGGAGGCCAAGGCAGGAAGATCACTTGAGGCCAGGAGTTTGAGACCAGCCTGAGCAAGAGGAAGACCCCATTTCTACAAAAATGAGAAAAATTAGCCAGGCATGGTGGCGCACACCTATAGTCCCACCTACTCGGGATGCTGAGGCAGGAGGATCATGTGAGCCCAGGAGTTTGAGGTTGCTGTGAGCTATATGACACCACTGCACTCCAGCCCAGTGACAGAGCTGAAACCCTGTCTCCAAAAAAAAAAAAAAAAAAAAAGCGGGTACTGTTATGACCCGCATTTTATAGATGTGAGGAGCACGCAGGTTGATGACCTGCCTAAGATCTCTCAACTGGCTGGTTGTAAAGATGGGACTTAATCACCTCTGGTGACTGCAGGGCCATACTCTTACCCAGCATTTATCTCCCAAGCACTGGGAGGGTTAATTATGCACAAAGCTCTTAATACTGTGGCACCTGAGGTTAGGGCCCTGAGACCCATCCTGAGAGATGAGACTGGTTCTGGCCCTAGAAAGACATGGTGAGGCCCAGACCTTGGTCCTTTCTGCCCCCTGTCCAGTGATGCCCCGTCCCAAGTTAAACAGTCCAGGGTTTGCCTGTCCTGCCTGTGTCTGGGTGGGAGGGGCATAGGGGCTGGACCTCAGTTTCCTGCTTCCCACCGCAGCTCAGTGCACCTGTGCAACAACTCCATCCAGAAGCACCTGGAGAACTCGTGCCGTCGGCACCCGCTGCTGCCTCCGGACAACATGTGGTCCAGCCGGAGGTTCCAGGTCCACCTGCAGGAGACGGGGGCCCCAAACGCCTGGTCCACCATCATCGTGCCTGGCATGAAGGCTGCCGTGATCCACGCACTTCAGACCTCCCAGGACACCGTGCAGTGCCGGAAGGCCAGCTTCGAGCTCTACGGCGCTGACTTTGTGTTTGGCGAGGACTTCCGACCCTGGCTGATCGAGATAAATGCCAGCCCCACCATGGCACCTTCCACAGCCGTCACTACCAGGCTGTGTGCTGGCGTGCAAGCTGACACCCTGCGCGTGGTCATTGACCGGAGGCTGGACCGCAATTGTGATACGGGAGCCTTCGAGCTCATCTATAAGCAGGTGAGGGGGTTGGGCCTGGGTAGGACCCCGGGAGTCTGCTCCCCGCAGCAGAGCACAGCACTCTGCAGTCAGGCCCAGTTCAAGACCTGGGTTTAGCCGGGCGTGGTGGCTCATGCCTGTCATCCTAGCACTCTGGGAGGCCGAGGCAGGTGGATTGCTCAAGGTCAGAAGTTTGAAACCAGCCTGAACAAGAGCAAGACCCCGTCTCTACTATGAAAATAGAAAGAAATTAATTGGCCAACTAATATATATAGAAAAAATGAGCCGGGCATGGTGGTGCATGCCTGTAGTCCCAGCTACTCGGGAGGCTGAGGCAACAGGATTGCTTGAGCCCAGGAGTTGGAGGTTGCTGTGAGCTAGGCTGACGCCATGGCACTCACTCTAGCCTGGGCAACAAAGGGAGACTCTGTCTCGAAAAAAAAAGAAAGACCTGAGTTCAAGTCCTGGTCTTGCCAAGGCGATTTCATCGCTTGAGCCTCAGTTTCCTCATTTATAGAATGGAGATAATATTGCCAGCTTTCTCATGGGGTTTGGGAGAATGAGATGAGTTAATACATGTGGACCATATTTCTAGAGAGGCATATAACATAATGTTAAGAACGCAGACTCTGAATCTCCTTGGGTTCAAATCCCTGCTCAATAACTACGTCCTGCATGACTTTGGACAAGTTCCCAACCTCTAGGCAGTCTCAGTTTCCTCATCGTAAGCCAAGAATAAAAATAGGCTGGACACAGTGGCTCACACCTATAATCCTAGCACTCTAGGAGGCTGAGGTGGGGGAGAACTGCTTAAGGCCAGGAGTTTGAGACAAGTCTGAGCAACATAGCAAGACCCCATCTCCACAAAAACATAGAAAAATTAGCCGGGCATGGTGGCGCACACCTGTAGTCCCAGCTACTTGGGAGGCTGAGGCAGGAGGATCACTCGAGCCCAGGAGTTTGAGGTTGCTGTGAGCCAGGCTGACGCCACGGCACTCTGGCCCGGGCAACAGAGTGAGACATAAGGCTGCAAGAATTAAATGAGTTGATGATATAGGTACTTTAGAATAGTGCCTGATACATAGTAAAGGCCACACAAGTTTTAGCTATTGTTATTACCTAGTAAGGTTGTTAGGAGCTTTATGTTAAATAGCAACTCCTGAAAAGTACCTCAATATATAGTAAAAGGCAATTAGTGATGGCTGCTGTCATTATCATCATTATTTTACTCGTCTTATTCCAAAAAGAGAGTTAAGTCTACTTATAGAACAGGATTTTAAAAATTAGTCAGAAAACCAATCTCCAGGGGTTCTGAGCTCTGGAAATTATTTCTTGTGGCAGTTTAATTAAGTGCCTTCTATTAGAGTTCGGATTCTCTCAAGGTTTAGCTACAGGGCGAGAACATGCTAATCGCCATGACTTAAGCAGCCTTGTCTTTGTTGCAGTTACTGATCATATCTTAAATGAATACACTGGCATTTTAGTTTCAAAAATGCAAACAAGGAAATACAAGGGCAGGAAAGTATGGCAAAGGCAAGGGAAAAGGTACCGTCATGGTGCAGTGGTTCCCAAATGCTGGTTCACAGGCCAGAACCACCTGGGAAGCCTTCTGAAGGTCTAGGTGTCAGGGGGCCCCACCCAGAGACTGCCCCAAAATGCCTGGCTTTGGGACTACAGTATATGCATTTTTCAAATGTTGTTTATTGCTGATTTGTTCTCGTTTTTTTGTCTTTTTAGGCCTGCATGGAATCAAGGCTTACACGTTGCATTGGTTTTATTGTTTCTTTCATTTATTTTAATCTAGGTCAGCATTATTGCCTTTCCCCCCCCCCCCCCCCCCCCGTAGTTTTGATCTTTTGAAAGGACCAGGGCTGGTGGTTTTGTACGGCTGTCCCACATTCTGAATTTATCTGATTGTTTCCTTGTGGTGTTACTTAACTTGGTCTTCTGTTTTCTGAATGTGTCCCATACACTAGAAGTTAGGTCAAACAGCTTGATGAGGTTCAGGTTAAACACATTAGGCAGGAACACTTCAGAGGTGATGCCAGGCACCTCAAGTGGTGTCATGGAGCACATGCTGTCAGAGCACCTCGTGATGAGGAACGCTACGTTTGGCCATGCATGAAGGTAGTGGTTACCAGATCTCCATTTAAGCTATACACTCCGCTTACTCCCCTTGGCAATTATTATTTTTTTTTAGAGAACAGGGTCTCACTGTGTTGCCCAGGCTAGAGCGCAGTGGTGTCATCATAGCTCACTGCATCCTTGAACTCCTGGGCTCAATCAATCCTCCCACCTCAGCCTCCCAAGTAGCTGGGACTACAGGTGCATGCCACCATGCCCAGCTAATTTTTTCTGTTTTGAGCAGAGGCAGTCTCGTTGTTGTTCCGGCTGGGCTCAAACTCCTGAGCTCAGGCGATCCTCCCACCTTGGCCTCCTCCCTCACACTAGGATTATAGGCGTGAGCCACCACAGCTCACTGCAGTCTCCAACTCCTGGCCTCAAGTAATCCTCCTACCTCAGCCTCCTGAGTGACAGCTGTTTTATTTTAACAAGCTCCACGTGATTCTGATGTTTAGGCAGATTCTAATTGGGACCCTTTAATGACATACAAGGCACTTCAGTCTAGCTCTAGGTTGTCAGCAAGGCACAGGGGACTCCCCTGGAGCCCAGCTACGAGTAGTACAGCTTCGCTTAACAGGAACAGAAAACTGTAAGGGAGTGCCTCTCCTGGACCCTTTTCTCTGCCTCCCTCTGCATATTTGCTACTTCATTCTCTCCACACTGTGTTCTTTAAGCTTCTTAGTTTCTGCTCCCTCATACCTTGGTTTCATATGCGGCTCCAGGCAGGCTCCAAGCCTCCGATCTGTCGGGGTGTCATAACTCAAAGTCTCTGTGCAGAGAACGTGGCTCAGCTGCAGAAGCTGTCTGCCAGTGGTGGCCTGTGAAGTGGAACCGCATACCTCCTCACACCTCCTCGCAGGGCTTGGGGTCGCTAGGAGGGTCCGAGGGCGATGGTGGGGGCGTGGCTAGGTTACCCCTACTCCCTTGGGTTGCCAGTCCCTGGGGCTCTGAGACTCTCGGTTGACACAGGCCCCGAGGGCCAGATCCCTTAGAGGACAGAGGTGGGCTTCCCATTTCTCAGCCCAGAAAATATCCCGTGACAAGATGCCTCAGAAATCGATCCCACCCATCTCTGTCCTGGGTCCTGCTGGGCCAAAGATCCTGGCACCACCGTCTGAGTGGCCTCGTCCCCTCTTCTTGTCCCACAGCCTGCTGTGGAGGTGCCCCAGTACGTGGGCATCCGGCTGCTGGTCGAGGGCTCCACCATCAAGAAGCCCGTAGCGACGTGTCACCGGCGGATGGGGGTCCGTCCAGCGCTCCCTCATCTGCTGGCCCAGCGAGGCTCTGGGGAAGGCAAGGACTCAGGGACCCCTACCCACAGGTCAGCTTCTAGGAATGTTGCTGGAGCCAGGAGCCTGGGGCACAGTGAGAAGCCAGACTCCACTGCCATCACCTCGGCCCCCGGAAAGGGGAAGAAAGGCAAGGCGGAAAGTGCCACAGCCCCAGTTCGCCCCCATCTCTGGAAGTGGGACCCCCCCAGGGCCGGGAGGGGCTGCATTTTCACCATGACCCTTGCTAGTGGGGACAGGCTGCCCTACCCCTCGAACAGATTGCCCCTGGGTCCGAAGAACCCCCAGGCCCTGGGTAAGACCACTCCCCCCAGACACCCTGGCATCCCAAGGCAGTTTCTTCCTGCCGTCCAGGACCCTCCCGGCCACTGGGACTTGCCACCCCACCCGAGAGCTACGAGTAGCAAGTAAAGGCCACTACTCACAAAGTATCCTTTTGAAATACAAAGCCAAATGAGTACTGTTCTCTCCAAGTAGTCGCTCTGTGAGGCAGTTACCTCGAGCCCAGGCTGATCTCTCTCCAGAGCCCAGGCTTGTCCTGCTGCCGTGTTCTGCCTTTGCCTCCAGGCAGAGTCGCCTCTGGGGGAAAGGAACTGGTATTTGGTACAGCACTTAGCAGTTTGCACGGTGCCGGTACCTACTCGCCTCTTTTAGTCCTCATGACAGCCTAGCGAGGTAGGTGTTGTTGTCCCCATTTTCCAGCTGAGGTGTCAGGAAGTTTCAGGAGGCTGCCCGAGGTTGCACAGCTCGAAGGGGCAGAACTGGGAGGCAGACCCAGGTCTGTTGGACGCCGCACCCTGTGCTCATCCCATTGCCTCTGGAGGAGGAACTGGGAGGGCTCCATCTGCCCTCCCCCTTGCCCCCGCCCATCCTCTGCACACACCCTGTGGGGCACCCGGCCATCCTTGGGGCCTCCACGGGCTCTGACAGCCTCCCTTACTCCCACAGCCCCTCACCACCTCCCCAGCCTCCATGCCAAGGCCCGGCTGCTTTCTCCCCGTGCGCCCCGACCCCAGGGGCGGGTCTTCAGACTGCAGCACAGCAAGCTGGTGGGCTCTGAGGCCCTGTCGACCACAGGCAAGGCCTTGATGACGCTACCCACGGCCAAGGTTTTCATTTCCCTCCCACCTAACCTTGATCTCAGGCTGGCACCCAGTATCCAGAAGCAAAGAAAGGTGGGCCTCGAACTATGACTCGCACTCTGGCGGGCTGTGCAGCTGAGCGCTGGGGTCAGGGCTGGAGGGCACCGGCAAGAGGGCAGCTCCCAGGCTGGCTGGCTGGCACCCAAGGGAAGGGCTTGTCTCCCTCAGAACCCCCTTCTTAGATTCCTGATCGTCTCTCCTCCCCTCCTTTCACACCGAGGAGGCCGCCGTTGCTCCCCTGTGCCTTCGAGGCTCCCATCCCGGAAGTGCCTGGTTTCCTCTGTCATTTGAAGTTGGAACTCTTCCTAGCACCCATAGGAAGGTCAAGGCCAGACTCTGCGACAAACCCAAGGCGGAGGCATGCCCCATGAAGAGGCTGAGCTTCCCAGAACCCCTGGCCAGTGCTGATACCTTCCAGAAGCTTGGGGATATGTGGCTAGCAAAGCCCCTGCCCTGACCCCCCACTGCCCCTGTCCCGGAGACAGCATCAAATAAAAAGGAGCGAGTGATGTATTCCAGGCTTGGCCCCACTGCGACTGGAGGGTGAAGTGGGGCCAGGCCCTCCACCCAAGGTCCACTGCCAAGAGCAAGAGGCCACCAGCAGTCTCTACCTAGTGACAGCCAGGGGGCTTCCTGTTCAGGGTCTCCCATAGTACCTCTGATCCCTGGGTGGCAGTGGGAAGGATGAGCCTTTGCTTTATAGATGAGGAAACTTGGAAGAGGACCCCAAGACCACACAGCAGTGAGTAGAAGGCAAGGACATATTGCCAGAAATGCTGACCACTGGAGTTCCCCCAGCCCCAGAAGATGCAGGGGGGCTGGCAGCAGAATGACATCACATATGCATGGGAACCTTTACGCCACGACAGAGGGGAGAGGGTTGACCTTGCCTAAACTCCAGCCCCTCTCCTGAGGGCTGGGCCTGTCACCTACAAAATAGCCAACAAGCCATACCCATGTGGAAAAAAAAGTATGGTACTTCCTGGTTGTAGTGGGTTGAATAGACCTGTCCACCTGTAACCTGTGAATGTGACTTTATTTGGGAAAAGAGTCTTTGCAGATGTGATTAAATTTAAGATCTTGAAATGAGGTCATCCTGGATTATCTGGGTGGGCCCTAAACCCAATGGCAAGCGTCCTTTTAAGAGTCAGAAGAGACAACACAGGCAAGAAGGCCATGTGAAGGTGCCAGCCACAAGCCGGGAGCCACCAGAGACTAGAGAGCATTCTCCCCTATACTTTCAGGGCAAGGCAGTGCTGTCAACACCTTGGTTTTGGACTTCTGGCCTCCAGAACTAAGGATGCGTGTATGCTGTTTGAAGCTACCTAGGCTGTGGTCATTTGCTGTGGCAGCCCTAGGAGACTGAGACACTGGTCAAGCTGAAGACACACATACTCTGATCCAGAAATGCCTGCAAAACTGAACGAAGAAACACACCTGGGCAGGCCCACAGCAGACCTGGGTGACAGACAAATGCCCTCGCTGCCCATTAACCGTGATAAACGATGGCCCGTCAGGACTGGAATTCAGAGTAGGTGACACACAACACAGATGCTTTTCACAATTAGGAGCACGAGCAAATTACAAAAGATACAGCGTGGCTCCACTGATGGAAACTTGGAAAACAGGTGAAATGAAATAGGTATATTGCTTAGGGATTACCTACGTATGTGGTTACAAAAAGGAAAGAATTCTCCCAAGTCAGGCCAGTGGCTCCAACCTAGAATAGTAGAACCCCTTTGGGAACTTTTAAAAATTTGCTGCTGGGCCGGGCCCAGTGGCTCACGCCTGTAATCCTAGCTCTCTGGGAGGCCGAGGCGGGCAGATTGCTCGAGGTCAGGAGTTTGAAACCAACCTGAGCAAGAGCGAGAGCCCGTCTCTACTATAGAAAGAAATGGCCAACTAATATACATAGAAAAAATTAGCCAGGCATGGTAGTGCATGCCTGTAGTCCCAGCTACTTGGGAAGCTGAGGCAGGAGGATCACTTGAGCCCAGGAGTGTGAGGTTGCTGTGAGCTAGGCTGACGCCACGGCACTCTAGCCTGGGCAACAGAATGAGACTCTGTCTCAAAAAAAAAAAAAAAAAGCTGCCAATGCCAGGGTCTCCCCTCTAGGCCCATTAAACCAGAATCTCTGGGGCACAGAATAACGGAATGGCATGGGGACTTAAGTTTCCTGAAGGCGCTGAGGAGGGGACCCTAATGTGGGGCCCGGGCTAAGAACTGCTGCTCTGCAAGAAAGAAGAGGGGCTTCTATTTCATGACCCAGGTGGGGGCTATATGGGTGTCACTTCATAATTACAGTCAGGCCTCCTAGCCACAGGCTCCATATCCCCAGATTCAACCAACTGCGGATCAGAAATAATAAAATAAAAATAATAAAGGCCGGGCCCAGTGGCTCACGCCTGTAATCTTAGCACTTGGGAGGCCTAGGAGGGCGGACTGCTCAAGGTCAGGTCAAAACCAGCCTGAGCAAGAGCAAGAACCCGTCTCTACTATAAATAGAAAGAAATTAATTGGCCAACTAATATATATAGAAATAATATATATATATAAAAATCAGCCGGGCATGATGGCCCATGCCTGTAGTCCCACCTACTCGGGAGGCTGAGGCAGAAGGATCGCTTCAGCCCAGGAGTTTTGAGGTTGCTGTGAACTAGGCTGATGCCACAGCACTCACTCTAGCTTGGGCAACGAAGCGAGACTGTCTCAAAAAAAAAACAACAAAAAGACAAATTTTAAAATACCGTATAACTATTTATATAACATTTCCATTGCTATAAGGAATCCAGAGACATCTAAAGTCTAGGGGAGGATGTGCCCAGGTTTTACGAAAACACACCATTTCATATGATGACTTGAACATCCATGGATTTTGGCATCCAAGAGGGGTCCTAGAACCAGTCCCCTACAAATACTGAGGGGCAACTCGATTCTTTAAATCACAGGGATGTAGGCCAGGCGTGGTGGCTCACACCTGTAATCCTAGCACTCTGGGAGGCCGAGGCAGGCAGATCGCTCGAGGTCAGGAGTTCGAAACCAGCCCGAGCAAGAGCAAGACCCTGTCTCTACTATAAATAGAAAGAAATTAATTGGCCAACTAATATATATAGAAAAAATGAGCCGGGCATGGTGGCACATGCCTGTAGTCCCAGCTACTCGGGAGGCTGAGGCAGAAGGATGGCTTGAGCCCAGGAGTTTGAGGTTGCTGTGAGCTAGGCTGACGCCACGGCACTCACTCTAGCCTGGGCAACAAAGCGAGACTCTGTCTCAAAAAAAAAAAAAAAATCACAGAGACGTTTTAGACACTATTTGTGTGTTTGATATATTTCACAATTTTTTAAAGCAAAAGATCAACACCTGCACTTACATAGTCAATTTTACAGAGATAGGAAGTAGAGTGGTAGCTACTAGAGGAAAAGGGGACCTAGTGTTGAATGGGCAGAGTTTCGGTTTTGCAAGACGAAGAGTTCTGCAGATGGATGGTGCTGACTGCACAACAGTGTGAGTTGCCAGGTGTGGTGGCTCCTGCCTATAATCCCAGCTACTGGGGAGGTTGAGGTGGGAGGATTGCTTGAGGCCAAGAGTTTAGGACCAGCCTGAGAAACACAGTGAGACCCTGTCTAAAAAAAGTAAATAAAAATAAAAGACTGCGGCCTGGCACAGTGGCTCACGCCTGTAATCCTAGTACTTTGGGAGGCCAAGGTGGAAGGATTGCTCAAGGTCAGGAGTTCGAGATCAGCCTGAGCAAGAGCGAGACTTCCATCTTTACTAAAAATAGAAAGAAATTAATTGGCCAACTAAAAATATAGAAAAAACTAGCTGAGCATGGTGCCGCATGCCTGTAGTCCCAGCTACTTGGGAGGCTGAGGCAGGAGGATTGCTTGAGCCCAGGAGTTTGAGGTTGCTGTGAGCTAGGCTGACGCCACAGCACTCTAGCCTGGGCAACAGAGTGAGACTCTGTCTCAAAAAAAAAAAAAAAAAATGACTACATATTCAACCCAGCAAAAAGCATGGTCCATGACAAACATTTCCTTGCTTGGCAAATCCTGAAAATCATACCATGAGGTAGGAACTTTTATTATCTCACGTCCAGAGAGGTGAAGTCACTTGCCGAATGCCACACAGCAAGCCAGTGGCCTAAAGAGTTGATCTTAGGTGTGTTTGACCAGAGCCCAGGACCTTAAACCATGGCCTTACTGCATGTAGAGCACTGACCTCCTTCTCTCCTTGGGCCTGGCCACAGCACCCCTTGCTTTTCAGTGGGGGGTCAGGAACAGAGGGGGGCTATTGTTGGCGGAGCCCCAGGCACTGTAGGGTCCTGGAGAAATAAGGGGGCAGAGGTGCCAGGAGCTCGACAGGGGTGTCCTTGGGCCTGGTGCCCGGGAGGAGGAGCCGATGCAGATGGAGGTGCAAGGGCAGCTGGGCAGCCTGGGTGGGGCTCAGGTGGAGGCGTCTGAGGAGAGCGTCAGCCAGGACCTGGAGCGGGAGAGGCAGTCCGTGTGCAGCCACATAAATTCTGAACTGCTGAGTACCCAGCTCTAACAGAAATGGGAGTAAGGCAAGCACTTCCTAGCTCTCTCCGGTCTGCAGCTATTAACCATTTCCTTTCTACACACGCACACGCATGCACACCAGCACTCACAGTGTGTGAGGCTTGCTAGGAGTTCACCAAATCAGCTTCCTCCTGGGCAAACAGCTAAACTACATTTCCCAGCCCCTATTGCCGTTTGGTGAGGCCACCCAACCGAGCCCACAGAGCTTGAGTGGAAGTGTGAGTGCCACCTGCAGACCTGCCCGCACACCTCATCCATGTGAGCTCTCCCCTCCCTTACACCTCTCCCCTCCCCTGGCTGCATGGCAACTGCTTGGAGCAAAGTCCACTCCTAGCCACTCCCATGAACTGAGCTTAATGTGGGGGAGAAGTCACTGTGCTGAGACTCTGGCACTTTGGGGTTACAGTTAGAGCAGACAGAGGCACCCTGACATACGTACAACCTCTTCCACCTCTTGTACCAAACAGACTCAAGGAATGGCAGACTTGGAAGGGCTTTTAGAAATCGGCCACTTCAACTCCCTTAGTGAACAGATGGGTGGAATGAGGCCCAGGAGAGGGGCGTCGGCTGCCCAAGGCCACACAGCAAAATGGGCACAGCCAGCCTTGGAAGCCAAGGGGGCCACCTCCCCGTCCCAGGCCGCAGAGCTGGGTTTGGAGACGCTTCCCCAACCAAGGCAGCAGGCAGGGGCCTCGAGTACCTGCTTTTGGGGTTTGGTGCTCGCAGCCGGCAGCAGAAAGCGCTGGCCCAGGACGGTGCCCACTCGAGCAGCATACATGTGGTCGCCGAGCACAGGGCAGAGCTGCAGGACCATGTGCACCTGCAGCTGGCTGGGGAACGCTGGGTGACAGGAGAGACGGGACAGATGGGGGACGGGGGCAGCTGCTCCGGCTCACCCAGCACTGCCCCTCCTCCTTTCCTTCCGGAAACGCCACCTCCATCCTCAAATCTTGTGGTTTCAGTGAAGGTGCTACAGCCCTGCCTCCAGAGAGGGGCAGAAGACCAGGTCGGGACAATCAAAGCTGTCAATCCACCTGGCCTGTGGGATGTGCCCATGATGAGATGCAACCCTGAACTAACTGTTGAAGCATCGGAGTAAGGACTGCTCTTTTCTGCTGGGGTGCAAGCCTGAAGCTGCCTCTGCCAGCTGGGCCTGGTCACATACACCCATGGGGTCCACCAGCTGTTCCCCTAGGCTGCTGCTGAGGACCACCCCCCTTCCCACCCACTGGCGTCCCCAAGCCACGTCCCATTCTGAAGGCTGGCTGGGAGTCCAGACCCACCTGTCACTGGCTGCAGCTGGACCAGGGCGCAGCCGGAGCCTGTGGCTACCACACGGAAGTGGCTGAGGGTCTTCTTGACACCTTCTAGGATGTCCTTTCGGGAGGGGTCCTTTACCGGAACTACCTGGGGTGCCGGCCAGGAATGAACAGGCTGCACTCACACCTGGGAACTGTGCCCAGACTGTCCTGCTCCCAAAGGGTTCAGGACAGGGCCCCAGCACAGGCAGCAGTCACTCGCCTGTTCGTTCTGGGGGACAGGAGAGCCAGCCACCCCAAGTCTGTACCCCTGACTCCTCCACAGGGGTGACATATCTGGAAGGACCCCTCCTCTTTCCTACTCGAATGCTGACTCACAAGACTGACTGTGTCAGTATGTTCCAGTTTCAAAGCTGCCTGGATCTTCCCGTCAGAAACAGCTGGGATCCCATCGGTGACAGCACTGAAAGGGGGGCAGGAGGAGGTCACAGAGAGGCCTGCCGAGACCTCCCTGTTGTCCTAGGAGCCTCCCGGCACCTCTCACCAGTAGGTGACTGTGGGTCTCTGGGCTCTCCGTGAGTGGATGAAGAACTTCTGGAGGCGACTTGCTGTCTGGGGACAACTAGAAAGGAGTACAAGCCCAGAGGTCTCCCTGGTGGAAGGGAACAAATCACACAAGTTAAAGTCCCTTGGGCTCATACACAAAAAAGGAGACTCCTATGAAGGAACACTGACCTGTTTAAGGCCAAACAAGAACACCAGGACTATAAGTCAGACCACCTCCTCAGAAACAAGTAAGGCTTCCCCTTGTTTGATAACAAGACTATTTAGCTTAATGTGTTTCTTATCTTGCTTGCCCTGGCTGGCAGGAAGCTCAGAGCCAAACATCATAACAATTGCTACCAATTGCTGGCTGACTGCCGTGTGCCAGACACTCTATTAGGAACTTTAAGTTTGACTAGGAACTTAAATAATTAAGCTCCCCACAAAGAAGCTCAAAGTTTGTGGAATTGCAGAAATATTTCATCTTAAGTACCATCTCTAATTGATAGCAGTTAAAGGAAAGAATATCATGGATTGACTACCAAGGCCAGCCATAAGTATGAGCTTGGAGAAGTGACTGCACACTGAGCACAGGAATTATTTTTTCTATTTTACAATTAAGGGAACTGAGGCTCCCCTTCATACTTTGCCTAAAGTCACACAGTTTGTACATAAGATTTGAACTAAGATCCATTGGCTTCCTCCTTTTCAGAGTCCTTGTATTCTACCTGTTTGATCTCAAACCTTCCCATGGAAAATGTGTCAGCTTATTCCTGAGCAGCTATTCCACCACCCCAAATAGACACCTGTCCTCCTACCTTCCTATCACCCCACCACCACTTACTTCCCAGGTGCTCGGACAACCTGGAGCTCCTGCTTCCCAAGCCCCAGGGACTGGCTCAACTCTGGCAGCACTGAGAGTAATGTCAGCTCTTCTGGTTTTCCTGGAAAATAAGAAGGAAGATCTAGGTGCAGTGGCTTATGCCTGTAGTCCCAGCTACTCAGGAGGCTGAGGCAGGAGGATCACTTGAGACCAGGAGTTTGAGACCAGCCTGGGCAACACAGTGAGACACCTCACACACACCTACAATGTCTAAAAACATTTTTTGAATTAGCTGGGTGCAGTGGCATGCACCTTTAGTCCAGCTACTAGGGAGGCTGAGGTAGAAGGATGGCTTGAGTTCCAGGAGTTCCCAGCCTGGGTGATAAGGCCAGAAGTCATAAAAAAAAAAAAAAAAGAGAGAGAGAGAGGGAGGGAGGGAGGGAAGACAGGGAGAAGGAGAGAGGGGGGAGAGGGAGAAGGAAAGGGAGAGAGAAAAAGAAAAACAGAAAAAGGAAAAGAAAAAAAAAATTCAAGCAAGAAAAAAAAGGAAGGTAGGTAGGTAGAAACTGCTCCCTTTATTCCCTCCCTCATCGACATCAAACCCCCTTTCACTGTATTCTCTTTCCATATGCCCTGCCCGTACCTGTCACTGGCAGACCCTGTGGCTTGTTCAGTGTTACCAGAGGTCCTGAAATAGATATCACATGAACATCAGCAACATCAAAAGCATCAGTGCATCTTTATGCAGCGCTGAGAGTTTTGGTTTTTTTTTTTTTTTTTTTTTTTTTTGAGACAGAGTCTTGCTTTGTTGCCCTGGCTAGAGTGAGTGCCTTGCCATCACCCTAGCTCACAGCAACATCAAACTCCTGGGCTCAAGCAGTCCTCCTGCCTCAGCCTCCTGAGTAGCTGGGACTACAGGCACGAGCCATGACGCCCGGCTAATTTTTTCTATATATTTTTAGTTGGCCTATTAATTTCTTTCTATTTATAGTAGAGATGGGGTCTCGCTCTTGCTCAGGCTGGTTTCGAACTCCTGCCCTTGAGCAATCCCCAGGCCTCGGCCTCCCAAGAGTGATAGGATTACAGGCGTGAGCCACCATGCCCAGCCCAGCACTGAGAATTTACGAAGCACTTTCTCATTCATCTTAGCCCACAGCCCATTACAACTCTTAGGCTTGAGTTACCAGCTCCCCCCCAAACTGAACTTTTCTGTTCCTCACATATGCCAAACTCACTGCCACCTCAGGGCCTTTGCACTCGCTGCTTTCTCTGTCTCAAGTTTTCACGAGCTGGGCGTGGTGGCTCATGTCTATAATCCTAGCTCTCTGGGAGGTCAAGGGAGGATCACTTGAGCCCAGGAGTTTGAGGTTGCTGTGAGCTATGAGGATGCCACTGCACTCCACCCTGAGCAACAGAATGAAACTCTGTCTCAAAAAACCGAAACAACAAAACCAACAAATTTTCAAGAGCCTGGCTCCTTCCCATCATCCTGGTGCAAACATCTTGCCAGAGAGATCTGAATCTCCAATCTGCCCCTCTTCTACAGTTCCTACTATCATAACTCCCTGTTTTACTTTATTCACAGCACTGACCACTAGTAACTTGTTCATTTCTTTTCTGATTAACCCATTTCTCCCACTACTGGTAGAATGTTGGCTCCCTGAGGGCAGGAACCATATTTATCTTTTTCAGGGCTGAAGATTGCCTTGAATAGCGCCTAGAACATAGCAAATGTTGAGATTGCCTTGAATAGCAATAAGAACATAGCAAATGTTGAATAAACAGTTGAGAAAATGAATAAATCACTGAATGGAGAGGCTCAAGCCTGTAATCCTAGCACTCTGGGAGTCCAAGGCAGGAGGATCGCTCAAGGTCAGGAGCTCAAAACCAGCCTGAGCAAGAGCAAGACCCCATCTCTACTAAAAATAGAAAAAAATTAATTGGCCAACTAAAAATACGGAAAAAAAATTAGCCAGGCATGGTGGCGCATGCCTGTAGTCCCAGCTACTTGGGAGGCTGAGGCAGAAGGATTGCTTGAGCCCAGGGGTTTGAGGTTACTGTGAGCGAGGCTCATGCCACGACACTCTAGCCCGGGCAACAGAGTGAGACGCTGTCTCAAAAAAAAAAAAAAAAAAAAAAAATCACTGAATGGAAACTGAGGTTCAGAGAAATTATCTTCCTAAAGCCATACAGCAGGCTAAATCACAGAGCCTAGTTATGTCTGTCTACAAAGCCTATGATTTGTTCGCCAATACACAGTAATTCACTCTTACAGCAATCCCCATGACCGAGCACCTACTATGGGCAAGGCTCTCCTCTAGTCGTCTGCACCCTCTCCCCGCCACAACCCTGTCGCCACGAGGCTGGGACACGTCCCGTGTGGCTCGTCCCAGCTCACGCTGCCTGCTAGTGGGAGGGAGACCCAGGATTTGATCCCGAGGGATTTAAAGTAGGGCCCTGCCAACACACCGGCGGGTCCCTGCGGCCGGCCGTCTCTCTCACCCCTCACCTTTCCGGTCCACCACGGCGGCCCTGAGCACCTCGACCAACTGCTCCCGGCTGAGGTTCTCCGGCTGCAGCGGCCCCGGGAAGGGCGGGTCCCCGAGGGGCCGCAGCCGTCTGCTGGAGCCTCCAGCTTGCAGCTGATGCCTAGAAAAAGCAGGCAAAGCAATCAATCACTCGCTTCCCGAGGCGCCGTCCATGCCTTTCTCCACACACCTCTTACCAACGCCTCCGAAAGTCCGGGCTGAGCTTCCCCAAAACTCACTTACGACGACCCGCCCCGCTTTACAGCGGAGAGAAACTGAGGCTCGCTCACTCAGAGACGCCAAGGGACTAGTTTAGGGCCACACAGCAGAGCCGGGCTAAAAAAACCTGCGCCTCACCGAGATCCCGCATGCCCCCTCCCCCAGCCCTAGCTTCCCCTCCACAGGAAGGAGAAGGTGCTTAATCACCGGGCCCGGGTGACAATGCCTGCGTCCTTGGCCTCCGAGCAGCCCCTCAGCCCCCGACGCCAGCCAGCCCACACCAGGCCCAGAATGCCGCGGCCATCCATCTCCGAGCGGGGGCAGTGCGCATGCGTGACCGGAAAAGCAGCCCTTGTGCTCCACTGCGAAACGCTGATTGGCCAGACGGCCTGTCAATCTAAATGGCGAGGCCGAGAGCTGCGGCTCACGCCTGTAATATGGGAGGCCGAGGCGGGCCAGATCCCTCAAAATCAAGAGTTCGAAACCAGCCTGAGCAAGAGCCAGACACCCGTCTCTACTCAAAAAAAAGAAATGAATTGGCCAAGTAAAAACATATAGAAAAAAAATTAGCTGGGCGCGGTGCCTGTAGTCCCAGCTACTCAGGAGGCTGAGGCAGGAGGATTGCTTGAGCCCAGGAGTTTGAGGTTGCTGTGAACTAGGCCAACGCCAGGGCACCCTAGCTCGGGTGACAGAGTGAGACTCTGTCTCAATAAAAAAATAAAATAAAATAAATAAAATAAAATAAAATAATAAAATAAAATGAAAAAAAAATAAAATAAAAGATATGGACAAATATGTACAGGACTGGGGGGAAATGTGACCAAAATGCAGGCAGTTTTATCTTGGGCTCCACCACGGGGACATGGCTGTGCTTTGTCACAGCCCCCACAGTATTTTGGAACCCTTCTGAGAGGAAGGGCTCCTGTGTCCTGGTCGGTCCCAGCCTGAGCGAAGACAGACGGAGGCCCAGAGGCTGGAACAAGGAGACACCCTTGACAACAGCGGACTTTTCCACCGGCCGCACTTGGCCCCAGAAAAGGCCATTGTCCCCCGGGAACAAGCCCTCTGGTCCTCCTGAGGCTCAAGCTCCCTTGCTTTTTGGAATCTCCCCTCCCCAGCCCCCAGCCTCATCAAACCTGCTCTTTCCTGTTCCCTGCTGCTTTGATTCCAGGAGCCTTTGAGCTTGTGGGAGAAAAGAAGAACCTTATTTTCCCTGGGCCCAGAGGGCTCAATGCCAAGAGACTGTGGTCAGTGACTAGAGACTCACTTGTGAAACTCCAGATCTCGGATCTCCCGAAGAAGGGAGTTTGGGACAAATACCAAGCTTCCACCATCCCCCACTCCAACGCTGTTATTAAGAACTTTATAGGGCCCATCGAGGTGGCTAACACCTGTAATCCTAGCACTCCCGGAGGCGGAGGCGGGTGGATTGCTCAAGGTCAGGAATTTGAAACCAACCTGAGCAAGAGCAAGACCCGTCTCTACTATAAAAATAGAAATAATTGGCCAACTAAAAATATATACAAAAAATTAGCCGGGCATGGTGGTGCATGCCTGTAGTCCCAGCTACTTGGGAGGCTGAGGCAGCAGGATCGCTTGAGCCCAGGAGATTGAGGTTGCTGTGAGCTAGGCTGACGCCATGGCACTCACTCTAGCCTGGGCAACAAAGCGAGACTCTGAATAAAAAAAAACTAACTCCTGGGCTCAAGCAATCCTGCTGCCTCAGCCTTGCATGCGCCACCATGCCCGGCTCATTTTTCTATATATTTTTAGTTGTCCAGTTAATTTCTTTCTACTTTTTAGTAGAGACGGGGTCTCACTCTTGCTCAGGCTGGTTTTGAACTCCTGACCTTGAGTGATCCGCCCACCTTGGCCTCCCAGAGTGCTAGGATAACAGGCGTGAGCCACCACGCCCGGCCTGGAAATCATCACTTATTACATTGATTACATGGTCTGCTCAAGTCTCAAATTCAGCAGACTTTAGTTCCAAAATCGATTGCAATTTTTTTTTCTTAGTAGCTGAAAGTGCTGTTTCCTGTCACCCCACATGATGGAGAATGGCTTGACCATAGATTCCTCTCTTCCCTCAGCCCCTTCCAACCTGCAGAGAGAACCCCACCCCTGCAAAGAGCACAAAGATGTATCGGCATAAATAGTTTATTGTGAACTCTCTACTAGCATACACTGGTGAGCTTGACAGTTCACTCGGGAGGATTCTGGGATGGAGGAGTCAGGAGATGGGGAGTGTCGTGAGTGTGACCTGGGAGGACAGATTGCTGAGGGGCAGGTTTCATGCAGTAGCCTACGGGTGGCCAGTCGTGGTCAGCCGAGCTGCGTTGGGCAGGAAGGAGCTAGGCCAGGCCAGGAACGTGAACTCTCCTTCGGCCAGCTCAGCCTAGGTTGCCAGGCCTTCCTCCCGCTTCCTCCCTCGCTGGCCTGTGCGGTGAGGGAGGCATGTTGAGAAGCTGCCAGGCCTGCGGGTGCTGCTGGTTGAGCGTGGGGTCCCCAGTCTGGTCCTTGGCGGGGGAGGCCTCCAGGGACTCTGGCGTTCACTGCAGGATCTTCAGACGGGTCGGGATGAGAGATGAGGCCCTGCCCTTGGGGGGCCGCTCTCCCTCTGTGGCGTCCAGGAGCTGCCGCAGGTAGCAGGAGGAGCCCAGGAGCACGTGGCCCGTGGCCTGCATGCTGAAGAGGGCCCAGCGGAGAGCTTCCCTGGGCGGGATGAAGAGGCAACTCCAGTGGAAAACAGGAAGTATACCCTTCCCACGTCCCCTACATGCCTCCTCCCCCAGACTCCCGTGCCGGTCTGGAAGAATTGGTTTCATTACATTCGTTTTCTTCATTAATAAAATCTGAATACCACTGAGGTAGGCTAAGAACACTTCATACACTCTAGAGTGATGTGCAAACGGAAACAGATGCTGCCTTCCCCTGTGAAGGGAGAGGGCCTAGGGCAGGCGTCCTCAAACTATGCCCGAGGGCCAAATGTGGGTGTTTCTGCCCGTTAAGTTTTTTACTTCAAAATAAGATATTGTGCGGTGTGCATAGGAATTTGTTCATATTTTTTTGTTAAACTATAGTCCAGCCCTCCAGCGGTCTGAGGGATGGTGAACTGGCCCCCTATTTAAAACGTTTGAGGACCCCTGGTCTAGAGGCATGACCTGTAGCCATACCCCGAGATGTCCAGAACCTCCCTGCTTTCTCATGCAAAACTCAAGCTCATTCAATAAGGCCTTTTATTTATTTATTTTTGTTGTTGTTGTTGAGACAGAGTCTCACTCTGTTGCTGGGGCTACAGTGCCATGGCATCAGCCTAGCTCACAGCAGCCTCCAACTCCTGGGCTCAAGCGATCCTCCTGCCTCAGCCTCCTGCATAGCTGGAATTACAGGCATGCACCACCATGCCTCACTAATTTTTTCTATATATTTTTTAGTTGGCCAATTAATTTATTTCTATTTTCAGCAGAGATGAGGTCTCGCTCTTGCTAAGACTGGTCTAGAACTCCTGACCTTCAGCAATCCTCCAGCCTTGGCCTCCCAGAGTGCTAGGATAAAAGGCGTGAGCCACTGCCTACGGCCTTGGAAACATCTTATAATTTAACATATTGTCATTCTTCCTGTGATACTCCCTTACACTTTCAAAATGAAAAGTTAAAAAAAGTTCACTAAACAATAAAAATGACACTTGTCCATAATATAGGCAAATTAATTCCTCTCACCAGAGGATCACTTGAGGCCAGGAGTTTGAGACCAGCTGGGAAACATAGCAAAACCCCTTGTCTACAAAAATTGAAAAGATGTTAGCCAGGCATGGTGGCGCATGCCCCTAGTCCCAGCTACTCAGGAGACTGAGGCAGGAGGATCGCTTGAGCCCAGGAGTTTGAGTCTACAATGAGCTATGATTGTGACACAGCACTCCAGCCTGGGCAACAGAGCAAGATTGTGTCTCTTAAAAATAAATAAATTACTTCATTTTTTTAAAAAGTGCTGGGATTACAGGTGTGAGCCATCATGCCCAGCCTATCTCATCATTCTTGATGGATCTATATATGTGTGGGATTCTAAATTCTCCTTTGAAATAATTATAATTTCTTGCTAATTCTCTAATTATTAATTCAATAAAATCTTTGACACATGCTCATTTTGTAAACATTGATTAGAAGACTATTCAGGAAAATTTACTATCTTAAGGCCGAGCCCGGTGGCTCATGCCTGTAATGCTAGTACTCTGGGAGGCCCAAGTGGGAGGATTGCTCAAGGTCAAGAGTTCAAGACCAACCTGAGCCAGATGCCTGTCTCTACTATAAATAAAACATTGATTGGTCAACTAAAAATATATAGAAAATATTAGCCGGGCATGGTGACACATGCCTGTAGTCCCAGTGAGGCTGAGGAAGAAGGATTGCTTGAGACCAGGAGATTTTTTTCTATTTTTTTTTTGAGACAGAGTCTTGCTTTGTTGCCTAGGCTGGAGTGAGTGCCGTGTCGTCAGTACCTCAAACTCCTGGGCTCAAGCGATCCTACTGCCTCAGCCTCCCGAGTAACTGGGACTACAGGCATGCACCACCATGCCCGGCTAATTTTTTCTATATATATTAGTTGGCCAATTAATTCCTTTCTATTTATAGTAGAGACGGGGTCTCGCTCTTGCTCAGGCTGGTTTCGAACTCCTGACCTTGAGCAATCTGCCCTTCTCAGCCTCCCGGAGTGCTAGGATGACAGGCATCAGCCACCGCGCCCGGCCCAGCCCAGGAGTTGGAGGTTGCTGTGAGCGAGGCTGACACCATGGCACTCTAACCCAGGCAACAAAGACTCTGTCTCAAAAAAAAAAAAAAAATTACTATATTCAGTGAAAAAATATAGTCGCGCAATACAGTAGAAAGTAATGACAAAACTAAACGTATCCAAGTTCCACTAGGAGGAGTACGTGTGCCCCTTTGGCACACACCAGTGCGATCAAAGCACTTTGATAAATCATACATTTCTGGCTGGGCGCTGTGGCTCACACCTGTAATCCTAGCTCTGTGGGAGGCCCAGGTGGGCAGATCATTTGAGCTCAGGAGTTTGAGACCAGCCTGAGCTAGAGCGAGACCCTGTCTCTACTATAAATAGAAAGAAATTAATTGGCCAACTAATATATATATAGAAAAAATTAGCAGGGCATGGTGGCTCATGCCTGTAGTCCCAGCTACTCGGGAGGCTGAGGCAGGAGGATCGCTTGAGCCCAGGAGTTTGAGGTTGCTGTGAGCTAGGTTGACGCCACGGCACTCACTCTAGCCTGGGCAACAAAGTAAGACTCTGTCTCCAAAAAAAAAAAAAAAAAAAATCGTACATTTCTGTATTCTCTAATATGACGTTAAGCTTTGTCAGCATCAATGCCAGACCCAGGCCCTGAGAAAGCCGAGAAGCCTGGAACAGATCAGATTCTCCTGCTGCTTCACACACACACACACACACACACACACACACACACACACACCCCGCCCCCAGCAAACCGCAATCCACAATCCACAATCCACTCACCTCAGGATGCGCTTGGCCCCACAGCAGTGCAGGTCATAAGAAAGGGAGTACGTGTCATAGAGAGTCGCCTTCACGTTCAGGCAGCCAATGAAGTCCTGTGGGTTCAGCTTGTACAGGTCAAAGGTTATTCGGGCCACATCAATCTTCTTGGCAGGCTTATGGGAGAGGGAGGGCTGGTACCTCGATCCCTGCATCAAAACAAGCAGATGGGCCGGATGTGGTGGCTCATGCCTGTCATCCTAGCACCCTGTGAGGCCAAGGTGGGAGGACTGCTGGAGCTCAGGAGTTCGAGACCTGCCTGAGCAAGAGCGAGACCCCGTCTCTACTAAAAAATAGAAATTAATTGGCCAACTAAAAATATACAGATAAAATTAGCCGGGCATGGTGGCGCATGCCTGTAATCCCAGCTACTCTGGAGGCTGAGGCAGAAGGATTGCTTGAGCCCAGGAGTTGAGGTTGCTGTGAGCTAGGCTGATGCCACGGCACTCTAGCCTGGGCAACAGAGTGAGATTCTGTCTCAAAAAAAAAAAAAAAGACAAGCAGATGGTTAGTAGCCCTTGAGGTCTTCGTCCAGGCTCCCAGTTCCCCCCTCCCTGCAATAGGTGAGACCTAACCTGTTCTGATGCAGGCTGCCATTTCTGCCCCTTCTGGAGGACCATGAACACTGTATTCCCTGCCAAAGCTTGGAAATAGTCTTCTGTCTCTACGGTTGTGCCATCTTCCTCTAGCACCAGGATGAAGGGCTTGTCTGCCAGCATCAGGATGTCCCGGACCTGAGGAATGAGGTCAGTGATATCTCAGCCATCCCCATGAAGCCCCAGGGCTGGTATTGGGAACACCCACATGAAGTCACCTCAGCTGCCAGGGAGAGAACAAATAGGCTGGGATCTACTGCATGAAACTGGAAGCCAGGCTCTCTAGCATGGTTCACTACCCAAAGATTTTATTTTATTTTATTTTATTTTATTTTATTTTATTTTATTTTATTTTATTTATTTATTTATTTACTTATTTTTTGAGACAGAGTCTCACTTTGTTGCCCAGGCTAGAGTGAGTGCCGTGGCGTCAGCCTCGCTCACAGCAACCTCAATCTCCTGGGCTCAAGCAATCCTCCTGCCTCAGCCTCCCGAGTAGCTGGGACTACAGGCATGCGCCACCATGCCCGGCTAATTTTTTCTATATATATTAGTTGGCCAATTAATTTCTTTCTATTTATAGTAGAGATGGGGTCTCGCTCTTGTTCAGGCTGGTTTCGAACTCCTGACCTCGAGCAATCCACCCGCCTTGGCCTCCCAGAGTGCTAGGATTACAGGCGTGAGCCACTGCGCCCGGCCCAAAGATTTTATTTTATTTGAGACAGAGTCTCACTCTGTTGCCCAGGCTAGACTGAGTGCTGTGGCGTCAGCCTAGCTCACAGCAACCTCCAACTCCTGGGCTCAAGCGATCCTCCTGCCTCAGCCTCCCCAGTAGCTGGGACTACAGGCATGTGCCACCATGCCTGGCTCATTTTTTTCTATACATATTAGTTGGCCAATTAATTTCTTTCTATTTTTAGTAGAGACAGGGTCTCACTCTTGCTCAGGCTGGTCTTGAACTCCTGACCTCAAACTATCCTCCTGCCTCGGTCTCCTAGAGTGCTAGGATGACAGGTGTGAGCCACCACACCCGGCCAACCCAAAGATTTTATTTCATGGTACCTCTTGGTACGTGGCTTCAGGGCTAGTAGTCTAGAATAAGATTGTCTAATATAATTGGAGTCACATACGTAATTTTTTATTGAGATATAATTTATATATTATAAAATTCATCCTTTTAAAGTATATAATTCAAAGTTTTTTTAGCATATTCACAGAGTTGTAACCATCACCACTGTCTAATTTCAGAATGTTTTCATCACCGCAAAGAGAAACCCAATACCCATTGGCACTCACGCCCCCATTCTTCCTCCCCTGGCAACCTCTACTGTCTGTCTCTACAGATTTGCCGATTTTGGACATTTTATATAAATGGGATTACACAACTTGGCATCTTTTTTCACATAGCATATTTTCAAAGTCAACCACCTTGTGGCATGATTAATTCATTTTTGTGGGTAAATAATATTCTAGTCTACAGATATGCCACATTTAAAATTCATTCATCAACTGATAAATACTGGGGTTGTTTCCATTTTTTACTAGTATGAATAATGCTATGAGACCGGGCACGGTGGCTCACACCTGTCATCCTAGCATTCTGGGAGGCCAAGGCGGGCGCATTGCTCAAGGTCAGGAGTTCGAAACCAGCCTGCGAAAGAGTGAGACCCCATCTATACTATAAATAAAAAAAAATTAATTGGCCAACTAATATATATAGAAAAAATTAGCCGGACATGGTGGTGCATGCCTGTAGTCCAAGCTACTCAGGAGGCTGAGGCAGGAGGATCGCTTGAGCCCAGGAGTTGGAGGTTACTGTGAACTAGACTGACGCCATGGCACTCACTCTAGCCTGGGCAACAAAGTGAGACTCTGTCTCAAAAAAAAAAAAATAATAATACTATAAGTTTCTGTGTACATACTTTTATATGGACATATGGTTTCAATTTTTCTGGGTATATACCTAGGAGGATTGCTGAGTCATACATTAACTCTGTTTAATATCTTCATGAACTATGAAAATGCTTGCTAAAACAGCTACATCATTTTACATTCCCTCAAGCAATGTAGGAAGATTCCAATTTATTCATATCCTCACCAACACTTTGTTATTGACTGTCTTACTTTACTCATTTTAGTAAATACAAAGTTTTTTTGTTTGTTTGTTTGTTTGTTGAGATAGAGCCTCACTCTGTTACCCGGAGTTAGAGTGCTGTGGCGTCAGCCTAGCTCACAGGAACCTCAGACTCCTGGGCTCAAGCAATCTTCCTGCCTCAGCCTCCCAAGTAGCTGGGACGACAGGCATGCGCCACCATGCCCGGCTAATTTTTTCTATATATATTTTTAGTTGTCTAGCTAATTTCTTTCTATTTTTAGTAGAGACAGGGTCTTGCTCTTGTTCAGGCAGGTCTCGAACTCCTGATCTCAAGCGATCCTCCTGCTTTGGCCTCCCAGAGTGCTAGTATTACAGGGGTGAGCCACGTGCCTGGCCCTAAGTCCCTTTTGATATAAACAAATGAATACAACACTGAAAGTTAGATGCAGAATTAGATGTTTACATAGTACAAAGTACTGACCTAGAAAATAACCAAAAAGAAAAATAACAATGTTACATAGAGAAGCCTAACTGTACCACCTTATTCAAATAGTCAAAGTAAAGAAAAAAAACAGTAATGTGACAAGTCAAACTTGTATGTAATTTTGAAATGACAATTTATATTTATCATATCCCTGCCAAAGATATACAACCTGGGCCAGATGCGGTAGCTCACGCCTGTAATCCTAGCACTCTGGGAGGCCGAGGGGGGCGGATCGCTTGAGGTCAGGAGTTCGAAACCAGCCTGAGCAAGAGTGAGACCCCCATCTCTACTATAAATAGAAAGAAATTAATTGGACAACTAATATATATAGAAAAAATTAGCCGGGCATGGTGGCACATGCCTGTAGTCCCAGCTACTCAGGAGGCTGAGGCAGGAGGATCGCTTGAGCCCAGGAGTTGGAGGTTGCTGTGAGCTAGGCTGACGCCACAGCACTCACTCTAGCCTGGGCAACAAAGTAAAACTCTGTCTCAAAAAAAAAAAAAAAAAAAGGATATTATTAGGAAAACTGGCAACGCTTGGAGTCTCAGGATTCACTTGTATTAATGTAACATTATATGTTTCCTGATTTTAATGGTTGTATTATGATTCCAATAGGAGATGCACTTAGGAGAATATCCCTGCACACTCAAGTATCCAAAGGTAATAGGCAGCGGGTTGGCAAGTTACTCTCAAATGATTCAGGAAAAGTTTTTTTTTTTTTTTTTTTTTTTTTTTTTTTTTTTTTTTTTGAGACAGAGTCTCACTTTGTTGTCCAGGCTAGAGTGAGTGCCGTGGCGTCAGCCTAGCTCACAGCAACCTCAAACTCCTGGGCTTGAGTGATCCTTCTGCCTCAGCCCCCCGAGTAGCTGGGACTACAGGCATGCGCCACCATGCCCGGCTAATTTTTTATATATATATCAGTTGGCCAATTAATTTCTTTCTATTTATAGTAGAGACGGGGTCTCGCTCTTGCTCAGGCTGGTTTTGAACTCCTGACCTCGAGCAATCCGCCCGCCTCGGCCTCCCAAGAGCTAGGATTACAGGCGTGAGCCACAGCGCCCGGCCTCAGGAAAAGTTTTGTACTGTATTGTTCTTGCAATTTGTGATAGTTTGGGGTTGCTTAATGTTAGTTAAGGCTGGGTGCAGTGCCTCAGGACTGCAACCACAGCACTTTGGGAGGCTGAGGTGGGAAGATTGCTTGAGGCCAGGATTTCAAGACCAGCCTGGGAAACATAGTAAGACCCCTGTCTCTGTGGAAAAAACAAATCCTCCAATGGCTTTCTTTTTGTTTGTTTGTTTGTTTGAGACAGTCTCACTTTGTTGCCCAGGATGACAGGCGAGAGCCACCGCACCCTGCCTCCAATGGCTTTCTGTCACTTTTTAAAATAAAACCCAATTTTTCTTTGCCATGGACAAAAGATTTCATGCTTTGGTCCCTGACAATCACATCACCTTACACTCTCTCCCTTTCACTCTCTCTGCTGCCAAACTTGGAAGAGCAGTGTATGGGCAGGGTCCTCTGTGAGCCACCAGTGAGATTCACTCCTGACCTGTCTACCATCTTGGAAAGGTGCGATCTCACTGTTCCTCAGTGACAAACTCAGTGGCTTATGAGAATCTCCTGAAGCAGCTACTAAAAAGTAAAATTCGTGGGCCTCACTCTTCCTCTGATGAATAGTTTGAAGCAAACTGTCCATGGTTGTTCACAAAGCCTTCGGTAGAAGTTCCACTGTGGGAGACAGACTTAAGGAGAACGACACTGGATGAAGGGAGGAGGTGGAGAAGGGAATCTCCAAAATCCTGCTCATTTTCCCCAACTTTCAGATACTTCTGCAAGTTTAAGAACTACTGGCAAGGCTGGGCACGGTGGCTCACGCCTATAATCCTAGCACCATGGGTGGCCGAGGCAGGCAGATTGCTTGAGCTCAAGAGTTCGAAACCAGCCTGAGCAAGAGCAAGACCCCGTCTCTACTAAGAATAGAAAAAAATTAGCTAGACAACTAAAAATATATATTGACAAAATGAGCCGGGCATGGTGGCGCATGCCTGTAGTCCCAGCTACTTGGGAGGCTGAGGCAAGAGGATTGCTTGAGCCCAGGAGTTTGAGGTTGCTGTGAGCTAGGCTGACACCACGGCACTCACTCTAGCCTGGGCAACAAAGTGAGACTCTTGTCTCAAAAAAAAAAAAAAAAAAACAAAAAACCACTACTGGCAAAAAAGGGATCCTTAGGGTCTCTCCAGCAAGAAAAATGTGCCCCAAAAACACCACTGACCTATTGAATGATAGCGTAGGATGACAAGGCACTGCCCTCCCCTGTCACCAGGCAGACATCACTAATCAACTGGACAGCTCTGCAGGCAGGCCCTGGCATCCGAATCGAAACCGTTTCACCTCCTAATCCCTGACCTCCATCCTTACGGAATCCTAGCTCCTGACCTAGAGGACAGAGGCCACCAGTAGGGCCAGCTCTCGGCCATGGCCCCAGTGGCTGGGGTGTGCAGAGTGCAGCCAGCGCTCACCTTGTAGAGGAGGTCCTCGAGACCGTGCGCCAGGACGCCCTTGCGCACTCTCCGGTCCGCCGTGCTTACTCGGTAGGGCCGGGCCCTGGGGGCTTCCTGGCTGGGCTCCGAGGTCAGCAGCTGCTGGGTCACCACCGAGGTGCTCACCTCCATGTGCCTGGGGTGGTCGGAGCATCAGGATGAGCTGCCAGCAGCTCCCAGCCCCGACCTCAGCAGCGTGACCACTCCTCCCACCCCTGTAGACCAGGTTCATCCCAGACCTCCTTGCGCACCACCCACTAAGCCTGCTCTAGACGGTCTTACTCAAAATCCTGCCAGAGCGTGGCAAACTCCGATGGGTGTGTCAGTCACCTGGGGGTCTTGTCCAAATGCAGACTCTGATTCAGTAGGTCTGGGTGAGGCCTGAGATTCCTTCCATATGACTAACAAGTCCCCACATGAGGTTGATGCTGCTGGTTCTTGGGCCATGGGAAATAAGCAGCAAGCGGTAAGAGACCACCCCACATTCCCCCGGTGACCTCTTCTCTTGGCCTCACTCTTCTCACCTGTCAAGTGGGATGAAGCTGGGGAAGCCTGAAACCAATGTAAGGTTTTTTTTTGTTTTGTTTTTTTGTTTTTGAGACAAAGTCTCACTTTATTGCCCAGGCTAGAGTGAGTGCCGTGGCGTCAGCCTAGTTCACAGCAACCTCCAACTCGTGGGCTCAAGCGATCCTCCTGCCTCAGCCTCCCGAGTAGCTGGGACTGCAAGCATGTGCCACCATGCCCGGCTAATTTTTTTTCTATACATATTAGTTGGCCAATTAATTTCTTTCTATTTATAGAAGAGACGGGGTCTCGCTCTTCCTCAGGCTGGTTTCGAACTCCTGACCTTGAGCAATCTGCCCGCCTCGGCCTCCCAGAGTGCTGGGATTACAGGCATGAGCCACTGTGCCTGGCCCAGAACCTGCATTTTGAAATCAGCCAGACCCAGGTCTGAATCTCTGCTCTGCTGTCGATTCACTAGGTGACGAAGAGCACCCACTCTGTGCCTCAGTTTCCTCCTCTTGTAAGTTGCTTTAATAATCTCCTTTTCTGGCCTCTTAGCAGTGACATGGTATGGGAAAAGGCACTCCAGCCCTCTGACCTCAGCTTCCCTCTCTGTTAAACCCAGGATGTTAAAAGTATGGACCCCGGCCGGGTGCGGTGGCTCACGCCTGTAATCCTAGCACTATAGAAAAAATGAGCTGGACATGGTGGCACATGCCTGTAGTCCCAGCTACTCAGGAGGCTGAGGCAGGAGGATCGCTTGAGCCCAGGAGTTGGAGGTTGCTGTGAGCGAGGCTGATGCCACGGCCCTCACTCTAGCCTAGGCAACAAAGCGAGACTCTGTCTCAAAAACAAAACAAAACAAAAAAATCTCCTTTTCTCAAAGCTGTCGTGGGGCTTAAATGGGATCAGGAATGAGAGCACCAAGTACAGTGTCTACCTGTTTCCACCCGATGTATGGTGGTGGGTGGAGGCAAGAGCATTGATATCACCCAGGGGCTTGCTGAAAGTACAAAGTCAGGTCCCATGCCAGACCTCCTGGATCAGAATACGCATTGGAATAAAATCCCTGAGTGACCTACATACGCACTGAAGTCTGAGAAGGTCTGGCCTATTCACCCCTATGCAGCTCCTAGGTGGCTCTGCTTCCCTCCTGCCCTTGGGCTCTGCTCACCTGGACAGGGACTTGGGGTAGAAGAGGCTGAGGGACTTCATGGCGTACTCCATTCTCGTCAACTGGACTAAATTGGACCTGGGAAGGAAGCAGAAACAGCTCATCAGGGTGGGGTGGGAGGGTTCCCCCACTCTCTCTCTCATCACTGGACACAGGTCAACCCAACTCCCATCCGACAAGCCTGCACCCTGGTGTCCTACCCCAACTCACACACAGCTCCTGAGCCCTCCTTCTCCTGCCCAGCCCCATGCACACCAACTGTGACCCAACTGGAGACCCCCTCCACCGCACCCCAGTGCTGAGGCTCAGCCCCGTGCAGCAGCCCAACTGCTCCCCTGACCCAAGCCCCACTCACTCCATGCTGCTCGGCCCCTGGCTCTGGTCACACTGAACAGGGATCCCAAGTCGGGGCCGAAGAGGCCCTGCCTGGTTCCTTCCTGGCTGTCCCTGGGGGCAGAGTCCACTTTGCGCTGGCAGAGGTGAGTCATGCCACCTCACACTTCTGGGGACCGTTACCTCACCTCTGGTCCAGAGACCTCGCAGGCAGGCAGGCAGGCAGCCTGGCCTGAGCCTGCTTCCTCCCATGGGTCCTTGAGCAATCTGCGCCCCTCCCTGAGGCTTCCCACTGGCCAAGAGAACTTTCTGTGATGATGTTCTGTGTTTGTGCTCTCGACACCACAGCCACTAGGCCAAGTGACTCTTGAGCACTTGAAATGTGGCCAGTGTGACCAAGGAGCTGGACTTCTAATTTTATTGAATTTTTTTTTTTTTTTTGAGACAGAATCTCACTCTGTTGCCAGGGCAAGAGTGAGTGCCGTGGCATCAGCCTAGCTCATAGCAACCTCAAACTCCTGGGCTCAAGCGATCCTCCTGCATCAGCCTCCCGAGTAGCTGGGACTACAGGCATGCGCCACCATGCCTGGCTAATTTTTTCTATATATATTAGTTGTCCAATTAATTTCTTTCTATTTATAGTAGAGACAGGGTCTCACTCTTGCTCAGGCTGGTTTTGAACTCCTGACCTTGAGTAATCCGCCCACCTTGGCCTCCCAGAGAGCTAGGATTACAGGCGTGAGCCACTGCCGCCGGCCTTTTTTTTTTTTGAGACAGGGTCTCAGTTTGTTGCCTGGGCTAGAATATACTGGTGTCCTCATAGTTCACTGCAGCCTCAAACTCGTGGGCTCCATTGATCCTCCTATCTCGCAAGTAGCTGGGACTATAGGCATATGCCACTATGCCTGACTAATTTTTTTCTATTTTTAGTAGAGATGGACAGGGTCTCACTCTAGCTCAGGCTGGTCTCGAACTCCTGGCCTGTAGCAATCTTCTTGCCTTGGCCTCCCAAAGTGCTAAGATTGCAGGCGTGAGCCACCACACCTGGCCTAATTTTTTTTATTTTTTGTCTTGCTGGGTCTTGCTATGTTGCCCAGGCTCATTTCAAATTCTTGGCCTCAAGCGATCCTCCCAATCTCAGCCTACCAAAGTGCTGGGATTACAGGCACAAGCCACCACACCTGTCCAGTTTTACTGAATTTTAACTAATTTAAATTTAAATAGCCACTGTGCCTTGTGGCTCCTGGGACCCATATTGGCAGCCCAGGTCTAGGCAGAAAGCCCTGGGCTCACCTGCCACCACTTTCCCCCTGAACCTCTGTGCTCTAGCTCTTGAAGGCTCTGAGCCAGGCGTCCTCAAACTACGGCCCTCGGGCCACATGCAGGTGTTTTTGCCCATTTGTTTTTTTACTTCAAAATAAGATATGTGCAGTGTGCACAGGAATTTGTTCATAGTTTTTTTTAAACTATAGTCCGGCCCTCCAACGGTCTGAGGGACAGTGAACTGGCCCCCTGTTTAAAAAGTTTGAGGACCCCTGCTCTAAACTTTTGCAAGGGTAGCTCCCTCCATCGGTGATGCCTTTCTCTGACCCAGGGCTAACTTTTTCCAGCCTTCAAGCCCATTTCACGGGATTCCAGGAAAGCCTTCTTAGACAGCTCACAGAGTTATTACCCCACCATGCTGTCCTTCCTCGCTGAGTGTGTCTCTGTGTCTGTCTCTGCTATAGCTCCCTGATCCCTGGGTGCCTGGCCTTGAGGTGCTCTCCCTGCTCCCAGCCTCCAGCACAGAGAGGGCCTGGCACACAGCAAGGGGCAGGAGGAGTGGGTGTGGAACAAAAGCCCCTTCACCAGTGGAGTAAACTCACTCTTTCCTTCTAACAACCTGAGGGCTTTGCAGACCAGCCCCGCAGAGGCAGAAAGTCCTCTTCCCCGCTTAGCACTACCTAAGCCTGCTTGCTTCGGCCTCTCTCTCTTCCTACCCCTGGCGAAACCCTGCCAAGCCGGCTCTCCAGGAGCAAAAAATCCAACAAACTCCTTACCTCCCCTTCACAGCCTCCTGGAAACACTCCCCAGCCCAGCCCAGCCCTCCCTTCATTTTATTTCCAGCTCCCATGAAGCCCCTCCCCTGGATTTCGAGCCCCAGCTGGGGAAAAGAGCTGGGGAGTGAGTTTTGGCTCTCACCACAGGAACTGCAAGCTGGCCTGACTTCCAGAAAAACGCCTGAAAAGGAGGGGAGAAGGCATGTTTCGAAAGCTTTAGAAAAGGTTATGGCCTGGGACATGACAGCAGGCACAGAGGGCACAGAAAGCAGGCGGATGAGGGTGCGGTCCCAGCTCCACTGCTTGTGGACCCGGCACCTTAACTTCCATGAGCCCCAGCGCCTCTCACCCGCGTGACAGGATGGCGATAACTGCTTTCTAGGGTAGCGGTAAGGATTAGTGATAATAAAAGGAAAGGCTTTGCAATATAGACACTCAATAGATGAAAGTGATTATTGGTATTATTAATAATGTATTAGATAATAGCAGAGACTAAGACAAGCTGAAATGTGGAGCAGTTAAGAGTGTAAGATCCTGGCCGTGCGCGGTGGCTCACGCCTTTAATCCTAGCACTTTGGGAGGTTGATGCGGGCGGATTGCTTGAGCTCAGGAGTTTGAGACTGGCCTGAGCAGGAGTGAGACACTCCTCTCTGCAAAAAATAGAAAGAGAAATTAATTGGACAACTAAAAAAATATACAGAAAAAATTAGCCAGGCAAGGTGGCACATGCCTATAGTCCCAGCTACTCCGGAGGCTGAGGCAGGAGGATCACTTGAGCCCAGGAGTGTGAGGTTGCTGTGAGCGAGGCTTATGCCAGGGTACTCTAGCCCAGGCAATAGAGTAAGACTCTGTCTTAAAAAAAAAAAAAGACTGTAAGATCTGGCTGGTCTGAGTGCAGTAGTGCTTGCTACTAATTGATCATAATCAGTTACAGATTTCTTTGTTTCTTTTCCACTCCCAGTGCTTCCCTTGACTATCCTTAACCCTTTGCACTCAGATGTCGAGTGTGACCCGACACGGTTAGCAAAAAATATAGAGATTAAAATTACTATTTGAATGTATCAATAATTTGAAATATAAAAAAATCCAAATAAGTTGTACGAAAAGAAACTCCAGTTTTTTATTCTACTGCCGCGCTTTGTTAAATCTGGGGTATTGGAAAAATTAAATCAAGAGTAGAATAAAGGAATTGAGAAAAAAGCAAGCGAGTGCAAAGGGTTAAAAAAATTAAAAACAAAAAAAGAAAAAAAAGAGTGTAAGATCTATGACCCAGCAATTCTACTTCTATATGCACATATATATGTGTATGTGTATATATATAAATAATATAGAGCTGGGCATGGTGGTGTACCTGGGTAAACCCTTTAATGGCTTCCCAACATCCCTGGGATAAAGTCCTAACTATTTTTTTTTTTTTTTTAGAGATGGGATCTCACTATGTTGACCAGGCTGGAGTACAGTGACATGATCTCACCATAACCTTGAACGCTTGGGCTCAAGTAATCCTCATACTTCAGCCTCCATGTAGCTGAGACGACAGGCATGTGCCACCATACCTGGCTAATTTTTAAAATTCATTTATTTTATTTTATTTTTATATATATATATTTTTGAGACAGAGTCTCACTTTGTTGTCCAGGCTAGAGTGAGTGCCGTGGCGTGAGCCTAGCTCACAGCAACCTCAATCTCCTGGGCTCAAGCGATCCTCCTGCCTCAGCCTCCCCAGTAGCTGGGACTACAGGCATGCGCCACCATGCCCGGCTAATTTTTTATATATATATCAGTTGGCCAATTAATTTCTTTCTATTTATAGTAGAGACAGGGTCTCGCTCTTGCTCAGGCTGGTTTCGAACTCCTGACCTCGAGCAATCTGCCCGCCTTGGCCTCCATTTATTTTATTTTAAATTTATTTATTGGCACGGAGGGCGGGAAGCTGAGCATGGCGGCGGAGGACTGGTGGGGCGGTGCGCTGAGGAGAGGGCTTGCCGGAGAGGCGGACTGTTGCTATGCCGGCGCCATGGACGCCGCACAGCGGAAAGCACATCATCACGCCTTCTGCTTCAGCGTGAAAGGCCACGTGAAGATGCTGCGGCTGGCACTAACTGTGACATCTATGACCTTTTTTATCATTGCACAAGCCCCTGAATCATACATAGTTATCACTGGATTTGAAGTTGCCATCATTTTGTTTTTCATACTTTTATATATACTCAGACTTGATCGATTAATGAAATGGTTATTTTGGCCTTTACTTGATATTATCAACTCAATGGTAACAATAGTATTCCTGATCATCGTATCTGTGTTGGCACTAATACCAGAAACTACAACATTGACAGTTGTTGGAGGGGCATTTGGATTCTTGGCAGCAGTGGTCTGTCTTGCTGACGGGGCCCTTATTTACCGAAAGCTTCTGTTCAATCCAAGTGGTCCTTATCAGAAAAAGTCTATTAGTGAATAAAAGATTGTTTTGGTAATTGTATATTGCTTTTTAGTTTGATACTAAGTATTAAACACATTTCTTTATTCTTCCATAAAAAAAAATTATTTATTTTTGTTTTTTAGAGATGGGATCTCACTATGTTGCCCAGGTTGTTCTGGAACTCCTGGGCTCAAGCAAGCCTCCTGCCTCAGCCTCCCAAAGTGCTGGGATGACAGGAGTGAGGCACCATGCCTGACCAAGGCTTACCTCTTTATTGTGGCCTTCAAATGCTCCGGTCGCTCTGAAGTTTTTCAGTTCTTTAAACAGCCAGTGCTCTCTGGATTCTGGGCCTTCACAGCTTCAGTTCCCTTTGCCTGAAATGCCTTCCCCTCCCTACTACCTCTTTACTCCAGCTAATTCCTACTCAGGCTTTAGGCCTCAGCTCAGATGCTGCCACTCTGGGGAGCCTTCCTAACCCTCAAAGTGGGAGAGAGGTGCCTTCTCTTTGCTCCCTCAGCCTCCTGTACTTTCTCCCCTCATGGCACTCACCGCCCTATTTTGCAGCTTCATGGGTCTAAGGTCTTCCCCCCACTGGGCTGTGATCCCTCAAGAGACAGGGACCATGTCTGTTTCATTCTGTGTCCCCAGGTTATAGTATAGTATAGTGGTGTGTAGTGGATGTTCAGTACGTTTTTTTCAAATAATGTAGCTTTCTTAAAGTTTTATTTTATTTTATTTTATTTTTGAGACAGAGTCTCGCTTTGTTGCCCAGGCTAGAGTGAGTGCCGTGGAATCAGCCTAGCTCACAGCAACCTCAAACTCCTGGGCTCAAGCAATCCTGCTGCCTCAGCCTCCCAAGTAGCTGGGACTACAGGCATGTGCCACCATGCCTGGCTAATTTTTTCTCTATATATTAGTTGGCCAGTTAGTTTCTTTCTATTTATAGTAAAGACAAGGTCTCGCTCTTGCTCAGACTGGTTTCAAACTCCTGACCTCGAGTAATCCGACCGCCTCAGCCTCCCAGAGTGCTAGGATTACAGGTGTGAGACACTGCACATGGCCTAAAGTTTTATTTTTTGAGACAGACTCTCACTCCATTGCCCTGGCTAGAGTGCCAGGGTGTCAGCCTAGCTCACAGCAACCTCAAACTCCTGGGCTGAAGCGATCCTCCTGCCTCAGCCTTCCCATTTCCCTGGGACTACAGGCATGCGCCACCATGCCCGGCTAATTTTTTGTATATATATTTTTAGTTGGTCAATTAATTTCTTTCTATTTTTATTTATTTATTTTGAGACAGAGTCTCACTTTGTTGCCCAGGCTAGAGTGAGTGCTGTGGCGTCAGCCTAGCTCACAGCAACCTCAAACTTTTGGGCTCAAGCAATCCTGCCTCAGCCTCCCGAGCAGCTGGGACTACAGGCATGCACCATCATGCCTGGCTAATTTTATATATATATATATTTTTTTAGTTAGCCAATTAATTTCTTTCTATTTTGAGTAGAGACTGGGTCTCCTGTTGCTCAGGCTGGTTTCCAACTCCCAACCTTCAGCAATCCTGCGGCCTCAGCCTCCCAGAGTGCTAGGATTATAGGCGTGAACCACCGCGCCCAGCCAAAGTTTTATTTTTTTATGGTGGTAAAATGTACCTAACGTCAAATTTACCACCTTAATCCTTTTTAAAAGAGTACAGTTCAGTGCCATTAAGCACATGCTCATGGGATGTGCAAACAGCACCACCTCCTGCCTCTAAGACTGTCTCATCCTCCGAACTGAAACTCTGTGCCCATTAAACAGCAATTCCCCAGTCGCTGCCCAGCCCTGCCAGCCCGTGGTAACCATCGTTCTACTCTTGTCTCTACAGATAACGTAATGTTTTATTTGGAAATAATTGCTTTTTCTTTCATGGCCTTGACATTTTTGAAGAGTGCAGTCCAGCCGTCTTGCAGAATGTTCCTCAGTTTGGGTTTGTCTGTCATTTCTTTTTTTTTTTGTCATTTCTTCATGGTTAAATTCAGGTTTAGTATTCCTGTCAGAGACACGACACGGAAGCGATGCTGTATCCTCAGCGCATCGGGAGACAGAGGGTGCCAGCTTGGCTCATTATAGGCCGGGTTAGCTCTGACCACTTGGTTAAGGGGGTGGCGGCACCAGGTTTCCTCACGGAAAAGTCACCCTTTTCTTTTTGCAATGATGAAGCGATCCCGCGGAGAAAGTTGATAACCTGTGTGAATGATGTGTGTTCCAAAGAGCAGTTTCCCCTTCTGTGAAGTGGAGACAGCGGTGTCTCAGACTCATATTAGAGCTAAAGAAAGCCAGAGAGCCTCCAAGCAGCCATCCCGGCAGACGGAAAAAAAATCCGCCAAACTTGGGGGACCCAGTTCCGGTGCGCTCCGCTCGGCAGGGGCTGGGCGAAGTTGAGAGAGAACCTGTGCGCGTGCGCGCTGGAGGAGCGACCACAGAGTCGGTCCTCCCAAGACCAGAGAAGCCGGAAGTCCTCCGCGGAGAGCCGCGCGGCTGTAGGGTGGCGGTGCGAATGGCATTCCCCTGCGTCTCGGCGCTGTGGTAGCAGCCGCGACTCCCAGTGAGGGGAAATCCGGGGTTCTGGGCGTTTACAATGGCGTCTCGGGCAGGCCCGCGAGCGGCCGGCACCGACGGCAGCGACTTTCAGCACCGGGAGCGCGTCGCCATGCACTACCAGATGAGGTATGGTGGAGCGAGGCGAAGAGCACTGACGGCCTCACGGTCGTTCTCCCCGGCCAGTCCCGCACACCTGGAGAGTCCCCTCCTCCAGCGATGGCGTCGGGCTGTCTCCCATCCTGGGAAGTCCCCGTCGCCCTCGCGAGGGCCACACCTTCATTCATTCCGTGCCCTGAGGGGATCCAGCCCCGCGTGGGTTCTGGAGTCAGATCGGTGCTCTTGGAAACCCGATTTCTCATTGAGCCTCAGTTTCCTCATCTGCAGAGGGAGACAATAACCCGCCTTTTGGGTTTGGGGTAAGAAGAAAGCTTGAGGCCTACCACCTAGTACCATGGTAGCTGTTATATTCTGGGCTGTTCGCGGGGATGTGGAGGGTAAAAGGGAGCCTTTCCCTGGCCAAAACGAATTTTATAAACACTCCGATGTAAGGGATATTTACACATGCGATCATTTGTTCGACAAATAACCTTCTTGAGCTTCTACCCGTCGTGCATTGTGTAAGACGCTGAGGCTCTTAGAGCCAAAAGCAGACCTGGTCTCTTTTCATGTTATACTTTCAATAAAAAGTTTATTAAAAAAAAGAAACAAAAAGCAAAACTGTCACCTGCCTTCATTGAGCTTGAGGTCTAGAGATGACTATTTTTTTTTCTGCGTTTTTCCACATTTTCTGTAGCAAATATTTTAAAAATAAAAATGTAAAAAGATTTTGCTTCCTTAAATCCATTGAACTCTCCCAGAATGTTCTTCAAATCCTTCTCTCTATAATTTTGAAGAATGACAAGCTTTTTGGGCCCTCACTTCATTCTCATCTTTAGGCACCTGCTTAAGAGAGCCTCACAACCCAAGAAGGTGTTTTCATGCCTTCCCGGAGCAGAAACATTGCTCTAGGGGGTATGGAGAGGATACATTTGGGAACTGAGAGAATTAGAAGAGTAAGAGAGATATGTGCTTCCTGTAGATGAAAAATCTAGCTGGAGAAATAGGGGCAGTATGAGCTCCTTTCCCCATTGCCAGTACCTTTCTCCCTCTGGGCTGTACTCCTGTGGTGCAAAATCATCTTTCTAAACACAGTTACTCTCCTGGCTTTAAACTGTCTCTTTCGTAATCTTTGTAACTTCATATCCCACTACTCCCCTTTCCCCACAATGTGTTCTTGCCACACTCAACCATTTGTTTCCTGAAACATAAATGCGTATGCCTTTTTGCCTGCATGCTACTGCCTCTGCATGGAATGCCCATTTTCACTCATCCCTCAGAGCCTAGCTCAGGTATTACTCGCCTCTAGATAACCTTCTCTGACAAGTCCTCCTTCCCGTGGTCCCATATATCTTGGAACATGTATTTACTAGAGCTGTTTTTAGTTCCTTTTCCCTCCCCTCCCCTCCCCTCCCCTCCCCTCCCCTCCCCTCCCCTCCCCTCCCCTCCCCTCCCCTCCCCTCCCCTCCTCTCTTTTCTTCTCTTCTCCTCTTTTTTTTTTTGAGATAGAGTCTCACTTTGTTGCCCAGGCTAGAGTGAGTGCCATGGTGTCAGCCTAGCTCACAGCAACCTCAAACTCCTGGGCTCAAGCAATCCTGCTGCCTCAGACTCCCAAGTAGCTGGGACTACAAGCATGCGCCACCATGCCTGGCTAATTTTTCCATATATATTAGTTGGCCAATTAATTTCTTTCTATTTATAGTAGAGACAGGGTCTCGCTCTTGCTCAGGTTGGTCTCGAACTCCTGACCTTGAGCAATCCGCTCGCCTCAGCCTCCCATAGTTCAGTTCCTTTTCTAATCATTTTTTCCTCCTCTGTTCTTGTGCCTAGCCTCTGGGCTATCTTATTCAAATTTGTATCCTAGTGTGCAATGCAGTTGCTGTGCATATCGTTGGTGGTCAGAAAAATCTGAATGAAAGGTACTTCTCCCTCTCCTCTCTGCTCCACAGCGTGACCCTCAAGTATGAAATCAAGAAGCTGATCTACGTGCATCTGGTCTTATGGCTGCTGCTGGTTGCCAAGATGAGCGTGGGACACCTGAGGCTCCTGTCGCATGATCAGGTGGCCATGCCCTATCAGTGGGAGTACCCGTATCTGCTAAGCATTTTGCCCTCTCTCCTGGGCCTTCTGTCCTTCCCCCGCAACAACATTAGCTACCTGGTGCTTTCCATGATCAGCATGGGGCTCTTTTCCATTGCGCCCCTCATTTATGGCAGCATGGAGATGTTCCCTGCGGCACAGCAGCTCTACCGCCATGGCAAGGCCTACCGCTTCCTTTTTGGATTTTCTGCCGTCTCTGTCATGTACCTGGTGTTGGTGCTGGCAGTCCAAGTGCATGCCTGGCAATTATACTACAGCAAGAAGCTCCTAGACTCTTGGTTCACCAGCACACAGGAGAAGAAGCGTAAATGAAGCTTGCCTGATGATGGACTGCTCTGTGGGGTGAAGCCCAGGCCTCCCTCCCATTGAATGAAGGGACAGGGATAGACGAGCTGTTCCAAAATCTCTTCGGGTGATTTTAGCAGCTGTGATGCTGACCAGGCCAGAGTTCTGGAAAGCCCCTCCTGTTGCCATCTGCTGAGGTAGCAAAACTATATTTAATATATTCCTGGTCGGTTAGAACTGGATGGCCAACTGCTGTGAAACAAACTTCAGTTGGTTGAAATTGAGGCCCTTCGGGGTTTTTCTTTAAGACTGAGCCTCATCCTCGGCTCCTCTTGGTCATTGTCCCCACTTCCATCGGTCACCCCTTAGCCACTGAGACTGAAGGAAACAGGGAATAAATCAAATTCTATTTCAATCTATAGGTCATGGGTCAGCAAACATTTGGAAAGCTGCTCCCCCTGAAGGCTGTGGTCTCTTCTGCAAAGCATTTGAATTCAAAAGAACCTCAATAAAGTTAAGACTGCCGTGTCTACCTTGTGCCTTGTGTTTGGAGCTTGAAAGACTGTAAAAGGTGTGTTGTTTGAGGGGTCTTAGACACTAGGAGATAGGTAGAAGCTGCCTGAGAAACTTGGCAGTGGCCATAAAGAAGTGAACTAGCTGTGGGGAACCTAAGCCACAGTTGCACCCTGCAGCTGACTGGCAAGAACTACTTTGGGCCAGACATTTAATCTCACCATGGTCCATTCTCATCTATCTAGCTTGGATTATGGGCTCTTTTAGTTCGATTTTCATGTTCATTGGTCAATGTTAATGTCAGTTATGTATCTACTACTCTATAATGGTATCCAAAAGAATTTTAAAGTATCTCTGTAGACAGTTTACAATTTAGTCGAAACATGCTATACATGTGAAACAACCAATGAACATAAATCCAATGGTATGGAGTGATAAAAACAGAAGTGGGAGAGGTTATCCATCCTTTCACACCTAAAATTTTGACACAGTATTTATTGCATGAAAGATGTGTGTGTCCCTTTACACTTGACTTTATTGTCTTTGGATGATGCCCAGATCTGTAACTACAGACCTCTGCCCTCTCCAGAGTTGTAATCATTCTTTTGTTCTATAAACCTGTGCATATACTTAGTCACACTTAGTATAGTGTTAGGTACTGGCAGTACTTCTAACTGCAAGATCTCTTCTGTTAGATGTTCTGATTATCATCTCAAAAATCAGTATGTCCCGGCTGGGTGAGGCAGGTCATGCCTGTAATCCCAGCACTTTGGGAGGCTGAGGCAGAAAGATCACTTGTGCCCAGGAGTTTGAGGGTGCAGTGAGCTATGATCCCACCACTGCACAATAGCCTGGGTGAGAGAGCAAGATCCTGTCACTGAAAAAAAAATCAGTATGTCCTAAACTTAACTTTGCTTTTCTGCCTTATACCCATCCCTCTTCCTGCATTCCTTTGTTGAGTATACCAAGAGCACAGCTCTGGATCATCATCCATTCCCTGATCATTAAGTCCCTACCATGTGCTGTTATTTTTGCAGCAACCTAAGTGTCCTAATCTCTTTCTGAGGTTTCCAAGGGGTCCCAACCCACCTGTTCTGCATTATCTCCCAGTTTTCCCTCTCATGCCCTATCTTAGTCAACTCAACCTCTTGTGGATCCCCATATTGGCTCCATTCCCTTTTCTACTTTTACATTCCTTTATCACTTACCCTTTAAGACCCAGTTCATATGGTAATTTTGGAGCTTTCCAGTTCCTGTAATTCAAGTAGCAAGAGTTCTTTCTCTGAATTTTTATTTTACTGCTTTTATTTTATTTTTATTTTTTTTTTATTTTTTGAGACAGAGTCTCGCTTTGTTGTCCAGGTTAGAGTGAGTGCCATGGCATCAGCCTGGCTCACAGCAACCTCAAACTCCTGGGCTCAAGCGATCCTACTGCCTCAGCCTCCCGAGTAGCTGGGACTACAGGCATGCGCCACTGTGCCCGGCTAATTTTTATATATATATATATCAGTTGGCCAATTAATTTCTTTCTATTTATAGCAGAGATGGGGTCTCGCTCTTGCTCAGGCTGGTTTTGAACTTCTGACCTCGAGCAATCCGCCCGGCTCAGCCTCCCAGGGAGCTAGGATTACAAGCATGAGCCACGGCGCCAGGCCTTTATTTTATTTATTTATTTTTGAGACAGAGTCTCGCTTTGTTGCCCAGGCTAGAGTGAGTGCCATGGCGTCAGCCTAGCTCACAGCAACCTCAAACTCCTGGGCTCAAGCAATCCTACTGCTTCAGCCTCCCCAGTAGCTGGGACTACAGGCATGAGCCACCATGCCCAGCTAATTTTTTTCTATATATATTAGTTGGCCCATTAATTTCTTTCTATTTATAGTAGAGACGGGGTCTCGCTGTTGCTCAGACTGGTTTCGAACTCCTGACCTTAAGCAAGCCGCCCGCCTCGGCCTCCCAGAGTGCTAGGATTACAGGCATGAGCCACCGCCTCCGGCCTTACTGCTTTTATTGACAGAATTAATTGCTTTGTATGTCTTTTCCACACCGCTTGCTCAGTACCTAGCACATAGCATGCATTCTAAATTTATTGAATGAAGTAATTTTAATTTTCCCTACTATAAACTAAAGTCAGGATGTATGTCACAGACGATAGAACTAAAGTAGAGATAGAATTTGAAGAGCAGAGAGAGGCAGATGGAAATGTACAGGTAATGGACATGGTAAATCAACACAGACTGCTAACTTTCAAAGAATTGGAATGCAAATAGTAGTTTTAAAATGTTTAAGGCCGGCCACGGTGGCTCATGCCTGTAATTATAGCACTTTGGGAGGCCAACGTGGAAGGATTGCTTGAGGCCAGGAGTTCAAGACCAGCCTGAGCAACAGCAAGACTCCTGTCTACAAAATACAGAAAAATTGGCTGGGTGTGTTGGTCTGTGCCTGTAGTCCCAGCTACTCAGAAGGCTGAGGCAGGAGGATCCATTGAGCCAAGGAGTTTGAGGTTTAAGTGAGCTATGATGAGGCCAGTGTATTGTAGCCAGGGTGACAAAGGGAGAGCCTGTCTCAAAAAAAACCAAAACAAAACAGTTTGGAATTTCTTTGGTTATTGAAATAGTACTTTATGGCCGGGCGCTGTGGCTCACGCCTGTAATATTAGCTCTTGGGAGGCCGAGGCGGGCGGATTGCTCAAGGTCAGGAGTTCAAAACCAGCCTGAGCAAGAGCGAGACCCCGTCTCTACTATAAATAGAAAGAAATTAATTGGCCAACTGATATATATATAAAAAATTAGCCGGGCATGGTGGCGCATGCCTGTAGTCCCAGCTACTTGGGAGGCTGAGGCAGGAGGATCGCTGGAGCCCAGGAGTTTGAGGTTGCTGTGAGCTAGGCTGACGCCACGGCACTCACTCTAGCCTGGACAACAAAGTGAGACTCTGTCTCAAAAAAAAAAAAAAAAAAGAAATAGTACTTTATGGTCATAGAGTACTTTCAAAGACACATTGTGAAAATTACTGTCAACAATTTAAAAAGAACAAAAACCATTTGGTTTATGTTAGTTTCTGCTTGTTGAGTTGTTGGGATTCTGCATTTCTGGGCTTTTCGTATAATTTTTCCCTGCCTCGTGGTTGTAGTTCCTTCCTTCCTTCCCTCCCTCCTTCCCTCCCTCCTTTCCTTCCTTCCTTCTTTCCTTCCTTCCTTCCTTCCTTCCTTCCTTCCTTCCTTCCTTCCTTCCTTCCTTCCTTCCTCCCTCCCTCCCTCCCTCCCTCCCTCCCTCCCTCCCTCCCTCCCTCCCTTTCTTCCTTCCTTTCTTTTTCTTTTTTTTTTTTTGAGGCAGAATCTCACTCTGTTGCCCGGGCTAGGGTGCCATGGTGTGCCATGGTGTGATTCTAGCTCACAGCAACTTCAATCTTCTGGGCTCAAGCAATCCTTCTGCCTCAGCCTCCCGAGTAGCTGGGATTACAGGCATGTGCCACCATGCCTGGCTAAATTTTTTCTCTGTATTTTTAGTTTGCCAATTAATTTGTTTCTATTTTTAGTAGAGACGGGGTCTTGCTCTTGCTCAGGCTGGTTTCGAACTCCTGATCTTGAGTGATCCTCCCGCCTCGGCCTCCCAGAGTGATTACAGGTTTGAGCCACCCACCCGGCTGTGGTTGTAGTATCCCCTAAAGCAGATGAAGCAGTGAGAGGGAAGACCACAGGAAGACAGAAGAATTGAGTTGCAGTTGTGAGGGCATCGCAGAAGTGGAGCTCCCTGGGCTACAGACCAAATCACTTTTCCTTCCGCTTCCTTATCGCTTTCTTTATGAAAGAAAAGCAATAATTATCACTTACCTGCCTCACGAAGTGGTTATAAGTATCAAATATGAAAGTACTTCTCGAAGTGTGAAACAGATAAACTACTTAGATGAAATGTATCATAATTTACAGTTATTCAACTACAGAACGCCTATTTCATGACATCCACTGCTAGGCATTGGAGAAACATAAAGAATAAGAAAGGGTTTTGGTGTTTTTGAGACAGAGTCTCGCTTTGTTGCCCAGGCTAGAGTGAGTGCCGCGGCATCAGCCTAGCTCACAGTAACCTCAAACTCCTGGGCTCAAGCGATCCTCCTGCCTCAGCCTCCCGAGTAGCTGGGACTACAGGCATGCGCCACCATGCCCGGCTAATTTTTTCTAGCTAGTTTTTAGTTGGACAATTAATTTCTTCCTATTTATAGTAAAGACAGGGTCTCGCTCTTAGTCAGGCTGGTTTTGAACTCCTGACCTTGAACAATCCACCTGCCTCGACTTCCCAGAGTGCTAGGATTACAGAGTGAGCCACCATGCCCGGCCAAGAAAGGGTTTTTTATCTAGAGGATATTTTTAGGACAATTAGTAGGATACAGCCTCCAAGACAGTGACCCTGGAGACCTGAGCCTAGAATTGAGTGAGAGAAGGCTGTGATCAGGCTACCCGACAGGTGGTCCGGATAGAGTCGGGAGGGACAATAACAATCTCAGGATGTCTCAACCTGGTAGGTGTGCCCCAAACTTTCTTTCCATTGTGTGTGTCGCCAAGGCGAGGGCTGAAGCAGCTCAGATGCTCCATGAGGGGAAGGAAGCTGTGGGATGATGGGGAGGGTTCCCACAGAGATGGAGCCTCGTCAGCCTTTCTCCAGCACCGGAAACCGCAGGAAACCAGGTCAGTGCGTGGGGCCCACTCCCTCTGCTCCAGGGCTCAGCGATGAGCTCGGGCTTCCTGAGTGGGCTCTGCTGATTAGCGGGTTCTTGATGCTGGAGGCCCCTTTGGCATGGAGGCCTCTGCCCGGAAGAGCTGGAGCTGGCTGATGGGCAGAGAGAGCATGGATATCGTCATAAGAGCCAGCCAGGTGGGGCTCAGGGTGCATACAGAGGCATGTGAGGTTCATGTGCAGCCTCTAGTACCTTTTTTTTTTTGCCCAACTGTGAATGGTGCCTCAGTCACCTCTTTGTCTCCAGCACCCAGCGCAGAGTAGAGCTCTGTTCGTTCTCTAAGTGGGGATGAAGCACATGTCCTTTGGAGGGAGATTCAAGCTCGAGTGTGTTGATGGGCGGGTCAGACCTGCAGGGGTAGGAGGGGTTATTCAACGGGTGCAGTCCCCAACCTGATGCTGGCCCCTTTCCTGTCACTTCTCTGCCAGTAGCAGGAAACCCTTGTCTTTCAGGTAGGGGGCAGAAGGGATTTTTTTGGGGGGGCAAGCCTCCCTCAATCCCTCCACTTGGAGGAGAAGGAATGTAGCCTGGCTGGCTGGTTAGGATCCAGGAGGAGCTTTAGGGCAGGGTGGGGCAGGGGCAGGCAGAGGCGAGGGCTCAGGCACTGGTACCGTGTTCCCTGCTGACGCCGAGCAGCCAGCGAGACCTGCTGCCCACCTTCAGGGCTGCGCAGCCATGTTCTGGGCACCCTGACTGCACAGAAGCCCATGGGGCACCCCAGACTCGAAGCTCTGCTCCTGCCTCTCCTGCTGCTCATCGGACTCTCCGCCCCTGCTGGGATCAGCTGTCCCCACCTGCCTTGCTGGAGAACCTGCCGTCTGCTGGCCTCTCACATGGTAAGGTGCTGCTGCCAGGTAGGGACGCCTGCCTTGCCCGCCGCTGCCACCTCCCCAATCCCTGGGCTCTGGGGGCAGTCTCAGTGTGTCCTCTAACAGTCTCAGAGGGGTAGCCCAGGTCCTGGCGCGCCGAGGGTCTCGGCTGAGCGAAGCCGGGAAGACAGAGGCCCAGTGGATAAGCTTTGAGCTGTGGACAGCTAATGGGGATAAGCGATCTGAGGCGAAGATCCCAGGGAGAATTCTCCTGATGAAGGGCCCTACTAACCCCAACTCTCTCCTTTCTTCTCCCTGCTGGGCCCTGTGCCTTCAGGATGACTGCTTCACTGGTGAGTCTCATTTCCTGCCCCCACACCTCCCTGTGTTCCAGAACCCACAGCAGGCTCCCTCTCCCCATTCCAACTTTTGGTTCCCAACCTGGGAGGCAGCACAGTGTCAAGGAAAAAGCACAGGTCCGGAATCAGGACATGCCTGCGTGTGCACTGAGAGTCTGACACAGGCTTCTGCAGTGCCGTGGCCTCAGACGGGGCACTGAACGCCTGCAACACGGGCCCTGAGTGTCTGAGAAGCGCAGGGGCATGGCAGAAGTGATTGCACAATGAAGACATTGTTGCTTCTGACCTCTGGGGAGGATTAAATAAGAGACACGGGTAAATCTCCAGGCACTCCGTAAACACTGGTCCCTCCCCTCAACTGGTCGCTCACTGCCGTCAGTAACACAATAGTCACCCTGCACGAGTATTTTATGGTGTGCCCTACGCCACACTTTCCCACACGTCACCTTGCTTGGCTTTTACAACAGCCCCACTTTATTTTTATTTATTTGTTTGAGACAGAGTCTCACTCTGTTGCCTGGGCTAGAGTGCTGTGGCGTCAGCCTAGCTCACAGCAACCTCAGACTCCTGGGCTCAAGCGATCCTCCTGCCTCAGCCTCCCGAGTAGCTGGGACGACAGGCATGCACCACCATGCCCAACTAATTTTTTCCGTATATATTAGTTGGCCAATTAATTTCTTTCTATTTATAGTAGAGACGGGGTCTCGCTCTTGCTCAGACTGGTTTTGAACTCCTGACCTCAAGCGATCCGCCTACCTCGGGCTCCCAGAGTGCTGGGATTATAGACGTGAGCCACTACGCCGGCCTACAGCCCCACTTCATGAATGAAGAATCTGGCACTTAGAGAGGTCCTGTAACTTGCCCAAGATCACACTTCCAGGGGGTCACTGGCAGAGCTCAGCCTCACATCCACCGTGTGTGTGTGTGTGTGTGTGTGTGTGTGTTGGGGGGAAGGACCTCCTTAGACCCTATTGTTTGCTTTCCTTTCTGGTTTTCACAGGAAGTTCTGCCCGTATTCATCGCCGTCCCCGGGCGGCCCTCCCCTCCACGAAGCCACAGTGCACTCCGCACCGCTCCTGCTCCCTGTGCCTGCGTCTGCTGTCAGACCCCCCAGGTATGGGAGACAGCGCTTTGGGCCATTCTCAGTGAAGATGTGAATTAGGCACATTTTGACATTTTGGCAGAGGCGGGGTGGGGGTCGGGCACCTAGGCTGAAGCAAGTTGGATCTGTCATACCAGAGTAGATATTTGTCCTGTGTCAACCCCAACAGGGTCTTACAGCATCCTAAAACAACATGCCATGACTGATATTCATGGGTACAATCGTGTCTTTTGTGAAGATGTTAATCTTTTTGGCCAATCAGCCAAGATCCTTTTTTTTTTTTTTTTTTTTTTGAGACAGAGTCTCACTCTGTTGCCAGGGCTATAGTGCCGTGGTGTCAGCCTTGCTCACAGCAGCCTCCAACTCCTGGGCTGACTGCCTCAGCCTCACGAGTAGCTGGGACTACAGGCATGCGCCACCATGCCCGGCTAATTTTTTCTATATATTTTTAGTTGGCCAATTAATTTATTTCTATTTTTAGTAGAGACAGGGGTCTTGCCCTTGCTCAGGCTGGTTTCAAACTCCTGACCTTGAGCGATCCTCCCGCCTCAGCCTCCCAGAGTGCTAGGATTACAGGCATGAGTTATGGCGCCTGGCCCCCCAGCCAAGATTCTTGGGACTAAAAGTTTTGAGTTCTATACACTTTTTGTTGTTACCCTCTATTCATAAAGTAGTATCTTCTTTCTTATTCAACTCTATATTTCATTGGCTAGCTCAGTGCCTGGTGCATACTAAATGCTCATACATTGGCTTAAGAATTGGCAGTTTTTGGCCGGGCATGGTGGCTCATGCCTGTAATCCTAGCTCTCTGGGAGGTCAGGCGGGCGGATTGCTCGAGGTCAGAAGTTCAAAACCAGCCTGAGCAACATCGAGACCCCGTCTCTACTATAAATACAAAAATTAATTGGCCAACTAATATATATAGAAAAAATTAGCCAGGCATGGTGGCGCATGCCTGTAGTCCCAGCTACTCAGGAGGCTGAGGCAGTAGGATTGCTTGAGCCCAGGAGATTGAGGTTGCTGTGAGCTAGGCTGACGCCATGGCACTCACTCTAGCCTGGGCAACAAAGTGTGACTCTCTTCCAGCTACTTGGGAGGCTGAGGCAGAAGGATTGCTTGAGCCAGGAGATTGAGGTTACTGTGAGTTAGGCTGACGCCATGGCACTCACTCTAGCCTAGGCAACAAAGCGAGACTCTGTCTCAAAAAAAAAGTGTGACTCTGTCTCAAAAAAAAAAAGAATTGGCAGGTTTTTTTCTAATTTCTTACTGTTAGAAATAATATTACAATGAATGTCTTTGTGTATACAGCTTTTTATACATATACTTAAGAAATTAATCCTTTTTAAATTTGCATTGTAATTTTGAGGACTAAAGAAGCTTGACATCCTTACTCTCCTTTATTTATTTATTTATTTTGAGACAGAGTCTCACTCTGTTGCCCAGGCTAGAGTGTCGTGGCATCAGCCTAGCTCACAGCAACCTTAAACTCCTGGGCTCAAGTGATCCTCCTGCCTCAGCCTCCCGAGTAGCTGGGACTCCAGGCATGCGCCACCATGCCCGGCTAATATTTCCTATATATATATGGTTTTTTTGAGACAGAGTCTCACTTTGTTGTCCAGGCTACAGTGAGTGCCGTGGCATCAGCCTAGCTCACAGCAACCTCCAACTCCTGGGCTCAAGTGATTCTCCTGCCTCAGCCTCCTGAGTAGCTGGGACTACAGGCATGCGCCACCATGCCCGGCTAATTTTTTGTATATATATTTTTAGTTGGTCAATTAATTTCTTTCTTTTTTAGTAGAGACAGGGTCTTGCTCAGGCTGGTTTCGAACTCCTGACCTTGAGCAATCTGCCCGCCTTGGCCTCCCAGAGTGCTAGGATTCCAGGTGTGAGCCACCGCGCCTGGCCTAATTTTTCCTATATATTTTTAGTTGGCCAATTAATTTCTTTCTTTCTATTTTTAGTAGAGATGGGGTCTCACTCTTGCTCAGGCTGGTCTCAAACTCCTGACCTTGAGCGATCCTCCCGCTTGGCCTCCCAGAGTGCTAGGATGACAGGCGTAAGCCACCGTGCCAGCCTCTACTTTATTTAAAATGACTGACTATGTTCTACTACTTTCCCCTCTCCTCACTACTGCACTTGACTAGTCTTAAAAAATAAATAAAATAAAATAAAATAAAATGACTGACTATCCAAAATTGGGCCACATCTCCAGGCGGGGGAGGGGCAGTGACAGGCGGGACAGTAAGTGTGTCCTTCCCTCCCCATGCAGGCCTCCAATGGGTCTGCTTCCACCTCCCGGTGCAGCAGAAATCCAGAAAGCCTTCCAAATTCAAGTTCTGTAGGAGACGCAAGATTTTGGCGGCGTCTGCTCAGGTACTCCCCCTGCCACTTCCAGTCCTACCATGCAGCCCGCAGCCCTTTTCTTTCTGGCCTCTCATTTTGCTCTCCTGTCACGGGAGCAAGATGGAAGGTGTGGAGAGGAAGTAGACTATCCTGTCCGTGACACAGTTAGGGAAACTGAGGCTGAAAGAGGTTGAACGACTTACTCACCCGTGGTACCTCAGGTTCCAGAGGTGGAAACAGAAGCCCGATCCCCTCCCACCCAAATACTCAACGAGGCCGGACCCCGCTTAGCTCCCGAGACCCGATGAGGTCCCGCACGTTCAGGGCAGCACGGCCGTAGACCAGGTTTCCCGATCCTGGCGTAAGGCCAGCCTTGTTCTCCGCCTACAGAGGAAGCTGCTGGGCGGCTGCTGCCTGTCTGGGAAGAGCTGTCATGTTTCCGTCCCCTCCCCAGACATCTCCCACGGGGGGCTGCGCACCAAAAGGACCCAACCTTCAGACCCAGGGGCAGTGGACACCCCCTCCAGACCGGACACACAAAGGCACAGAGGTAGGCCCCGGGTAGGACAGGAGATGGGTTCCACCGAGCAGGAACATTTGTGTCGAGGCCCTGAGACAAGGCTGCCGCGTCTCTCCTCTCCCCAGGGCCTGAGTTCTCCTTTGATTTGCTGCCAGAGGCACGGGCCATCCGGGTGACCCTCCCTCCAGGCCCTGAGGTCAGCATGCGTCTCTGTCACCAGTGGGCCCTGGAGTGTGAAGACCTGAGCAGTCCCTTCGATGCCCAGGTATGCATGGCCATCCCCTGCAGAAGGCCAGATCACCCAGTGCTGGAGCAAAAGAGGCCCACTCGTTGTACACCTGGAGAGACTGAGGCCCAGAGAGGGAAGGTAATTGTCCAAGGCCTCCTTGCAAGCTGAGGTGGCTGGTGTGAACACTTCTCTGGACCCCACAGAAGGAGGCAGGCGGCCTTGTTACCTGGGAAGAGAGAAACAGGAGGGGCAGGCAGACACCTGGAGCCACTGTGAATGACAAGCAGAGAAATGAATATGGCATTTGCCCCCCATGAGAGGACCCTCAGTGTGATTCCAGTTGCATTAAAAAGCCCCTTCAGGCCGGGCGCGGTGGCTCACGCCTGTAATCCTAGCTCTCTGGGAGGCCGAGGCGGGCGGATTGCTCAAGGTCAGGAGTTCAAAACCAGCCTGAGCAAGAGCGAGACCCCGTCTCTACTATAAATAGAAAGAAATTAATTGGCCAACTGATATGTATAGAAAAAATTAACCGGGCATGGTGGCGCATGCCTGTAGTCCCTGCTACTCGGGAGGCTGAGGCAGAAGGATCGCTCGAGCCCAGGAGTGTGAGGTTGCTGTGAGCTAGGCTGACACCACGGCACTCACTCTAGCCTGGACAACAAAGCGAGACTCTGTCTCAAAAAAAAAAAAAAAGCCTCTTCAAGGGCCCGGGACGAGGTGGCTCACGCCTGTCATCCTAGCACTCTGGGAGGCCGAGGCGGGAGGATCGCTCAAGGTCAGGAGTTCGAGACCAGCCTGAGCAAGAGTGAGACCCCGTCTCTACTATAAATAGAAAGAAATTAATTGGCCAACTAATATATATAGAAAAAATTAGCCGGGCATGGTGGCGCATGCCTGTAGTCCCAGCTACTCAGGAGGCTGAGGCAGAAGGATTGCTTGACCCCTGGCAACAGAGTGAGACTCTGTCTCAAAAATGTAAAAAAAACCCTCTTCAGCTCCCCTAAGAGGCTGTTTGCCCCAAGAATATAACAAAATGGTCCTATCATCCGTCTTGGTACCCATGTAGCTCCCTCCCTTTGTTCCTGCCCCTCAAAGAATGAGACGTCTCTATTCTCCCAGCCCAGGCCCTAACCTCCCATGCTCCACCTGCAGTTGTCATGGGTGCAACTGTATGCAGTTGGTACCATTTGCAGGGACTGCTGCTGTACCCGAGGCCCTGGGCTCCCTTCCTCATAGAACTGTGATGCTACCTCACAAGATCACTGTGATGCTAGCATTAACCTGATGGAGTTCTTTTAGCACCTAGGACCCTGCTTGGCATACAGTAGGAGCTCAATAGGTGTCCGTTCCTTTCCCTGTCTCCTTCCCCCTGACTCCACCTAGAGCACCTAGAGCACACGGTCAGACTAAAGAGCAGAGACTCTGTAGGAGGAAATCTCTTGGTGGGAGAAGTCAGTCTCCCACGGAAGGAAAACGAGATCGTGTTGGCCAAGGCCAACCCAGCTCTCTCCCTGCCCTTGTCCATGGGGCCCGTGCTCATTCTCAGGCGTCTCTTTTCTCCTTTGCTGCCGTCAACAGAAAGTCGTGTCTGGGGGCCACACGGCAGAGCTGCCTTATGAATTCCTGCTGCCCTGTCTATGCATAGAGGTGAGCAGGGGAAGAGGTGTGGGTTGTCCATGGCTCTGCTCCTAGGCCCCCCAGGTGGCACAGCTGGTCACGCCTATCTCCAGCAAGTCAGGTTTTATTTATTTATTTTTTATTTCAGCATAATATGGGGGTACAAATGTTAAGGTTACAAGGCCGGGCATGGTGGCTCACGCCTGTAATCCTAGCACTCTGGGAGACAGAGGCGGGCGGATTGCATGAGGTCAGGAGTTCAAAACCAGCCTGAGCAAGAGTGAGACCCCCGTCTCTGCTATAAATAGAAAGAAATTAATTGGCCAACTAATTCGAAAAAATTAGTCGGGCATGGTGGCTCATGCCTGTCGTCCCAGCTACTCGGGAGGCTGAGGCAGGAGGATCGCTTGAGCCCAGGAGTTGGAGGTTGCTGTGAGCTAGGCTGACGCCATGGCACTCTAGCCCGGGCAACAGAGTGAGACTCTGTCTCAAAAAAAAAAAAAAAAAAGGTTACATACATTGCTCTTGCCTTCCCTCCCCCCTAGAGCAAGAACTTTAAGTGTGTCCATCCCCCTGACAATGCATTGCACTTATTATAATGTGTATATACCCATCCCCTCCTCCCCCTCCCACCTGTCCGACACCTGAGAAATGTGTTTGTTTTGTTTTGTTTTAAAGATTTTGGTGAGATTTTATAACTTTGCCTTTACCTAGCAAGGGTTAGAGCTATGCCCTTCCCATCCACACTGTTCGCCACATCCCTCCGATGGGGGTCAATCTCCCCCCCCGCCCCCCGAGTCTTTGGTGAACACCACCACCCTTTGTGCACCACATTAATAATCGGAAAAACATGGAACACTTCACGCATTTGTGTGTCTTCCTTGCACAGGGGCCATGCCAATCTCCTCCGTGTCAGTCCCATTTTAGTATGTGTGCTGCCGAAGCGAGCACCAGTGAGTCAGGCTTCCAAGGGACTGGGTGTCACTGGGATGCTCAGGAAGCCTGGCCCCAGGTGGGCTGGGGCAGAGGTAGAAGGGGCTCCCGAACACAGGATCTTCTCAGGGTGATCCCAGCCCCAGCGCCAGCCCAACCCATCTTTCCTTGGCCCAGACTCGGCCTCAGCCCACAGAGCCGGAACACACAGCCACCATCAATGTGAGTCCTGAGGACTCAAGACAGAGGCATGGGCATGGTCACTGCAGCTTTCCAAATGCCCCCAAAAGTCTTGTCCCCTCCAGGCCTCTGTAGACATCTTCATCCTTAATTTTTTTCTTTCTTTGTTTTTTTGAGACAGAGTCTCACTCTGTTGCCCAGGCTATAGTGCCAAGGCATCAGCCTAGCTCACAGCAACCTCAAACTCCTGGGCTCAAGCAATCCTCCTGCCTCAGCCTCCCCAGTAGCTGGGACTACAGGCATGAGCCACCATGCCCAGCTAATTTTTTATATGCATATTTTTAGTTGGTCAATTAATTTCTTTCTATTTATAGTAGAGACAGGGTCTCACTCAGGCTGGTTTCAAACTCCTGACCTCGAGCAGTCTGCCTGCCTCAGCCTCCCAGAGTGCTAGAATTACAGGCGTGAGCCACTGCGCCTGGCCCTCTTTTCTTTTTTTTTTTTTCCTCCTTCCTTTATAAGTCTGAAGCACCTGTTCTTTGCACCAGACAGAAAGGCAGGGAACCGTGTTACTTTGGAGAGCAAAGGGAGGGGGCAGGCAGAGACCTGGAGCCTTGAGCAACTGCCAGGGTGGACAAGAGTTGTGCATTTAGGCCAGGGCATGGTGGCTCACGCCTGTCATCCTAGCACTCTGGGAGGCCGAGGTGGGAGGATCACTCAAGGTCAGGAGTTAGAAACCAGCCTGAGCAAGAGCAAGACCCCATTTCCACTAAAACTAGAAAAGAAATTAATTGGCCAACTAAAAATATATAGAAAAAATTAGCCGGGCATGGTGGTGCATGCCTGTAGTCCCAGCTACTCGGGAGGCTGAGGCAGGAGGATTGCTTGAGCCCAGGAGTCTGAGGTTGCTGTGATCTAGGCTGATGCCACAGCACTCTAGCCCGGACAATAAGAGTGAGACTCTGTCTCAAAAAAAAAAAGAGTTGGGCATTTGGACAGTCCAGAGTGAGGAGCCAACTCTGGGAACTGGGCACCATGGGAATGGCTGAGAGTGGAGGCCAGAGAAGGCCAAAGTTGAGGAACGTGGACCTCAGGGTTTCCCTCCTTCTGGGGCTGGTCCTGTCCAGGGAGAGGATGCATCAGCCCCTCCTTGCTGATATCTGTCCTGCACGCCAGAGACCCTCCCCCCTTGCCCACACCCCACCCGCCCCTCCTCAGTGCCCTGCCAGCTCTGGCGGCTCACCTCACGGTAAGGGGAAGCTAGAATGAGTTTCGGGTCTGAGCGAGATGGGAAAAGCCCCTGTTCTGACCCTCTCCGCCTGCGCCCCTGTCCCTCCAGGCTGCCTACCTGCAAGAAGACACCGTGAGGCATAAAAAATGTCCCTTCCAGAGCTGGCCTGAAGCCTGTAAGTGCTGCTCAGACGCTGTCTTGTGCACACATACCTTCTCTCTCTCTCACACACACACACACTCACACTTGTGCTGCAGAGAAGCCGCAGAAGGCGACCACTTTCCCTGGGGTCAATGAGGGTAGAGGGCTGCCTTGTCTACCAGTCAGCCTGCCGACAAACCAGAGTCCCGAGTCCCCTAGCTCTGTGAGAAGTTCACAAACATGAGGCCCAGGGTACCGTTCCGGGAAGATGGGCCAGAAGACCTGGGTTCCCATTTTTTATTTATTGAGACAGAGTCTCGCTCTGTTGCCCAGGTTCGAGTGCCGTGGCGTCAGCCTCGCTCACAGCAACCTCAGACTCCTGGGCTCAAGCGATCCTCCTGCCTCAGCCCCCCGAGTAGCTGGGACTACAGGCATGCGCCACCATGCCCGGCTAATTTTTTCTATATATTTTTAGTTGGCCAATGAATTTCTTTCTATTTTTAGTAGAGACAGGGTCTTGCTCTTGCTCAGGCTGGTCTCGAACTCCTGACCTTGAGCGATCCTCCCGCCTCGGCCTCCCAGAGTGCTAGGATTTCAGGCGTGAGCCACCTCGCCCGGCCTCTGCTGATTCTTCTTGTCAGAGTCTCACTCCCCTCACCTGTCACATGACACCTGCCCTATCTCGCAAGCAGTCCGTGAGGCTTGAACTAAATATCACACAGGAGAGTGGTCCGTGATGTCTGAAGTGCCGCACGCACAGGGCTGTCCTCAAAGAGAGACAGGCCTCTCAGACACAACAAGCAAACGGTGCAATGCAGCCTGCGGTACCCATGGGGCAGGGGCGTGATGGAGGGCCAGGCCGGAGGGCACGGACGCAGGGAAGGGAGAAGCCTATGAAGGCTGTAGAGAGCAGGGAGGGTCTCTTAGAGGAGGTGGCACCTGAGCTGGGCTCAGAAAATGTGCAGGATTTAGAAACCAGAGGATGGGGCTGGGCGCCGTGGCTCACGCCTGTAACCCTAGCACTTTGGGAGGCTGAGGCAGGTGGATTGCTCAAGGTCAGGAGTTCGAGACCATTCTTAGCAAGAGCGAGACCCTCCCCGATACCCCGGTCTCTACTAAAAATAGAAAGAAATTAATTAGCCAACTCAAAAAGAAACATATAGAAAAAAATAGCCAGGCGTGGAGGTGCGTGCCTGTAGTCCCAGCTACTCGGGAGGCTGAGGCAGGAGGATTGCTTGAGCTGAGGAGTTTGAGGTTGCTGTGAGCTAGGCTGACGCCATGGCGCTCACTCTAGCCTGGGCAACAAAGCAAGACTCTGTCAAAAAAAAAAAAAAAAAAAGAAAGAAAGAAAGCAAGCAAGCAAGCAAGCAAGCAAGCAGAAGATGGGAGAAGTCAGTCCTAGTTCTGACGGGAGCCCAAGCAGATTTCTAATTTGGGGGAGCAGCAAGAAGCTGGCCAGAATGGAGGCCCAGGAAGTAGGGGAGACAGCTGGATAGAGAGGTAATAACAAAAGGGGCGTGGAGAAGGGATGCTCATTTATTAGCCGTTCAGGCCAGGAACCAGGCTGGGCACTTTCACAAATGCGGCCCCCGCTGCCCTGCGGGTGTGAGCAGCAAGGTGGCACCAAGGCCGGACTCAGGCCTCACCCACCCTGATCCCTGCCCAGATGGCTCCGACTTCTGGAAGTCAGTACACTTTGCTGACTACAGCCAGCACAATCGGATGGTCATGGCCCCGACACTCCGCTGCCCGCTGAAGCTGCAGGCCTCCCTCTGCCGGAAACAGGACCGGTACCCCCTCTGTGAAGACCTCCCCAATGCCACGGCTCAAGAGTCAGAGGGGGTGAGGACAGGCTCCCCCCGCCGGGCTAGGGTGGGCAGGGCTAGGCCCAGGATTTTCCTCCCTAACTTTCCTCTCTTCCGAAGTGGTATGTTTTGGAGAAGGTGGACTTGCACCCCCAGCTCTGCTTCAAGGTACAACAGCAGGGGAGAGGGTGGATGGCGAGGGTCGTGGCTGTCGCCTGAAGCACGCTGACTGGCCACTCCTGCATTTTGCAGTTCTCGTTCGGAAACAGCAGCCACGTGGAATGCCCCCAGCAGACTGGTGAGCCCGCAAGTGACCTCGGCTGGGACCCCCTGCTCCCATTCCCCCTTACCCAACGGTGACCAAGCCAACCCCAGCCCGGCCCTGAGCTTCCTGTCGGCCGCAGCCCAGCTCCCACCACCCGCATGCGCAGGGTCTCTCACCTCCTGGAAGGTGAGCATGGACACCCGGGCCCAGCAGCTGATCCTCCACTTCTCCTCGAGGATGCATGCCACCTTCAGTGCTGCCTGGAGCCGCCCAGGCTCGGGGCAGGACGCCCTGGTGCCGCCTGTGTACAGCGTCAGCCAGGTACGGCCTGCGCAGGGCTTCGCCCCCACTGCATCCTGTTGCTCGGGGCATGACCCCCCATTCCCTTGTCACCTCGTTGAGACAGACCCTGGGCAGGTGGAGGCAAACAGATCCCTGACTCCTACTAACTAGAAGCCCCTCAGTCAGCGAGTGGGGTCCTCACGGGGGCAGCTTCCAATCCTTTCAGTTTCTGAATTTACAGAAATAACAGAGGCAAGGGAGCGGCCCTCCCACATCCAGCTGTCCCCCAGCTTATCCAAACTGCTGCCACATTTTATGTCGATGCCATTCTTTCTTTCTTCTTTTTTCTAAGACAGAGTCCACTCTTTTTTTTTGAGACAGAGTCTCACTTTTGTTGCCCAGGCTAGAGTGAGTGCCGTGGCGTCAGCCTAGCTCACAGCAACCTCAAACTCCTGGGCTCAAGCGATCCTCCTGCCTCAGCCTCCCAAGTAGCTGGGACTACAGGCATGCGCCACCATGCCCGGCTAATTTTTTGTATATATATTTTTAGTTGGTCAATTAATTTCTTTCTATTTTTAGTAGAGACGGGGTCTCGCTCAGGATGGTTTCGAACTCCCAACCTCGAGCAATCCGCCCGCCTCGGCCTCCCAGAGTGCTAGGATTACAGGCGTGAGCCACCGCGCCCGGCCCAGAGTCCACTCTGTTGCCTAGGCTAGAGTGAGTGCTGTGGCGTCAGCCTCGCTCACAGCAACCTCAAACTCCTGGGCTCAGGCCATCCTCCTGCCTCAGCCTCCCCGAGCAGCTGGGACTACAGGCATGTGCCAATTAATTTCTTTCTATTTATAGTAGAGACGGGGTCTCGCTCTTGCTCAGGCTGATCTCGAACTCCTGACCTTGAGCAATCCTCCCGCCTCAGCCTCCCAGAGTTGCTAGGATTGCAGGCGTCAGCCACCGCACCTGGCCTTATGTTGATGCCTTTCCCTCAACTTGGCTGTCTCCTAACCATCACTCTCATGCCTCCATATGCACCTGTGCAGACATTCTCTGTCTCAGGAGGCAGAGCCCCTGGGAGCTGAGGTGCTGTCTGCACAATACTATAAACTACTGACAGATTTAACTCCATTCTGTGGACTAGGAGCGGTTTGACTAGCAGACTCTCCTCTGTGTATCTGATGTAAAAACCACAATCAAAAACACCCACAATACCACAGCACCAAGCTGATTAAGCGTGACTAGCTCTTCTCAGTTCTCTCTCCTATGCTCACTTGTAGCTGATTTGTTTGTTTTGCATTCTATGAGGGCTCCCAAGCAGGCAGGCAAGTGAACACTTAAGATTTAAGACCAAGTTGTGTTTAGGATTTAAGACAAATTCTTGGGGCTGGCCCCAGTGGCTTGCGCCTGTAATCCTAGCACTCTGGGAGGCCAAGGGGGGAGGATCGCTCAAGGTCAGGTGTTCGAAACCAGCCTGAGCAAGATCGAAACCCCATCTCTACTAAAACCAGAAAGAAATGAATTGGCAAACTAAAAAATACAAAGAAAAAACTAGCCGGGCATGGTGGTGCATTCCTATAATCCCAGCTACCTGGGAGGCTGAGGCAGAAGGATTGCTTGAGCCCAGGAGTTTGAGGTCTGTCTCAAAAAAAAAAAATTTTTTTTTAATAAAAAATAAACGAATATACACACTGCAGTCTGTTACAAAGAATGTTCGTATTGGCCGGGTGCGGTGGCTCATGCCTGTAATCCTAGCTCTCTGGGAGGCCGAGGTGGGAGGATCGCTCGAGGTCAGGAGTTCTAGACCAGCCTGAGCAAGAGCGAGACCCCGTCTCTACTAAAAATAAAAAAAAAAAATTTGACTGGCCAACTGAAAATAGAAAAAAAGAAAGAAAGAAAGAAAGAAGAATGTTCATATGCACATTGCCATTTGACGCTCTCAATAACCAGTAAAATAAAGATTATTACCTGCCCCATAAACAAAGGAAGAAACTGAGGCTCAGGGAAGAGGTATCTCTATGCAAAGACCTCATGGCCAGGGGCTACAAAGACAACAGTTAAAAGCCTGAACCTAGGTCTCCTGACCCCCCACTCCCTTCTTTCCAATGGACCAGGAACCTCTTCAGTTGTGTGGGAGAGAGGAGGGAAGCAGCAGATGATTAGTCTCCCAGGTCTGTGAGCTGCTGGAAGGCAGAGGAAGGGTCTGTCTCTGCCTGCTTTCCTCCAGGCTTGGCACAGAGCACAGGCACATGGAGAATGTCCGCTGACGAGCGTCTGACTGCAGCAAGAGTTGAGACCTGGGACTGGGTGCGGTGGCTTACGCCTGATATCCTAGCACTCTGGGAGGCTGAGGCGGGAGGATCACTCGAGGTCAGGAGTTCGAAACCTGATCAAGGGCGAGACCTCATCTCTACTAAAAATAGAAAGAAATTAATTGCCCAACTACAAATATATAGAAAAAATGAGCTGGGCACGGTAGTGCATGCCTGTAGTCCCAGCTACTCGGGAGGCTGAGGCAGGAGGATCGCTTGAGCCCAGGAATTGGAGGTTGCTGTGAGCTAGGCTGACGCCACAGCACTCTAGCCCAGGTGACAGAGTGAGACTCTGTCTCAAAGAAAAAAAAGAGTTGAGACGTGGGAAAGATCAGTGGGGGCCAGAGTTGCCGGGGAAGTCTTCCTGCCAGGGGAGGTACTTGCCCGGAAGCCCGGGGAGCAGGGGTAGCGGGTGGGGAGGAACAGCATGGACAAGGACTCAGAGGCCGGGCAGAGCTAGATGTGGCGCCAGGGGAACAGTCACTCTGCTTTTTCTCCCTGCAGACCCAGGGCTCCAGCCTGGTGATACTCGACCTCATCATCCCCTTCCCGAGGCCTGGGGACTGTGTCCTGGTAAGGAACCCTACCCTCATTCCTGCACACGGACCCCTGTCATCTACTCCACCGGTGGCCCATGTGAAAAAGCCCATCATCGAAGATGTCTGGTTTGGCTAGCACAATGTTTGAAATTGGAATTAGACCGTTTATGTATGTACATAAAGCTGGGTTTCTGGCTTCTCCTGAAGAAAATCAGAAAACCCGGTGCCATGCATCCTGCATTCTGGCATGGTGGCGGTGGCTCAGCGGTGTCTGAGTGTTTTGGCCAAGGCCTGCCCTTCAGGGCCTCACGCCAGCCCTGGCCAATGTTATGAATTTACTTTGTGAGTCTGGCCACTTGTCACGCTCGAGTTTGCCATCCTCGACACGCTCGGTGCCAGGGCGAGAGCTGGGCCAGACACAAACCCTGCACTGGAGGAATTCCCCGGCCCTTCTCCCCCCTCCCCCGCTGGCCCATGCCACCCCTCCTGCAAGCAGGGCATGCCCTGGCGCTCACAGGGGTGGGGTCTCTGTGCCCTCAGGTGTGGAGGTCAGATGTCCAGTTCGCCTGGAGACACCGCTTGTGTCCTGATGGTGAGCTCTTGGTGGGGGTGGGGAGGTCAGAGGGAGGTGGGGCACTGAGTAGCTGGGCTTGGCCTCACCCTGCTCGATTGACTCAGTCTCTCACAGACACCTGGGGCTCCTGATCCTGGCACTGCTGGCCCTTACCACCCTCCTGGCTGTTGTTCTGGTTCTCACCCTCTGGCGCCCACTGTCAGGTAAGCTCACCTGCAGGTAACCTGGGGGTTCAGACCTGTGCAGCTCCCAGGCTAGTTGCCCCCTCGCCCCTCCCCTGCCAAGGCCTCCTGCCCCTACCACCCAAGTGGTGATGAGCCTCAGGCCACTCCGTGCACCCCACGAGGTTAGTGAACCGAGACCCTGGGCAAGAGGCAAGTGGGGTGGATGGAAATCCAGCCTGCACTGCACTGAGCAAGCCTGGGGCCCTGGTCCTTGCTCCCGGAATTAGCCCACGGGCACCCTCTGGGCTAGGGCTGCTTTGGGCACCAACCCTCAGGGCAAAAGAGGGGGGAGGAGGGGGAAGGGGAGGAGGCACCCTACCCTATGGTGCAGCCTGGAGATAGGGCAGGAGAGGGCCAGGCGGTGGCTTAGACGCCCACCCGGTTCCCCGTTGCTCCCGCCCAGGCCCAGGCCACGCCGCGCGGCCGGTGCTGCTGCTGCACTCGGCGGACTCGGAGGCGCAGCGACGTCTGGTGGGAGCGCTGGCCGAGCTGCTGCGGGCCGCGCTGGGCGGCGGGCGCGACGTGATCGTGGACCTGTGGGAAGGGAGGCGCGTGGCGCGCCTGGGCCCGCTGCCGTGGCTCTGGGCGGCGCGGGCGCGCGTGGCGCGGGAGCGGGGCACGGTGCTGCTGCTGTGGAGCCGGGCCGACCCCGGCCCGGCCCGCCGCGCCGACCCTCACGCCGCGCCCCTGCGCGCCCTGCTGCGCGCCGCCCCGCGCCCGCTGCTGCTCGGCTACTTCGGCCGCCTGTGCGCCAAGGGCGACATCCCCGCGCCGCTGCGCGCCCTGCCGCGCTACCGCCTGCTGCGCGACCTCCCTCGCCTGCTGCGGGCCCTGGACGCGCGGCCACCCCCCGGCGCCAGCGGCTGCGGCCTCGGGGCGCGGCGGGGCGTGCGCGGCCGGCTGGAGCTGTGCCGCCGGCTGGAGCGCGAGGCCGCCAAACGGGCCCACCGAGGCTGAGCACGCCCCACCGCCGGCCCGGACGTCTGCGGGCCGCAGCGCTGGAACCACGCAATGAGCCTGGAGTCTTGGCGTCCTCCGGGTGCCACCCCCCCAGGACTAGGGGCCTGAAAGCCCGGGAGTCCCGGCCCCCACCTCTGCGACGCGGGTCCTGCTTCTTCCCCGCACTTACCCTGCCTCTAGGGATCCTGAGGGAGTCGCTCGGAGAATTCCTTCAACCCCCTGTTCTGGCGAGGGAGGGCGACCTTCCCGCTTCCTCTCTCCAAGACTTGCAGGAGAGCAGTCTGGAATGCTGCAGTCCAGGCGGGGGGGGGGGCGGGGGGGGGCGGCCGGGGGGGTGGCAGGGTGAGAGGGGGCGCGAGCTGACCCCAAGTCAGCTCTGAAGGAAGGTGCCTGGGGTGGGGGGGTTGGACAACCCCCCCTTGGGGGGCAGAGAGCTCCGGTTCCTGTACCAGGGCCCTGCTCAGAGTGGAGGGAGGGAAGACTGGGCCCAGGAAAAGAGGCTTTGGCTCTGCGTGGCCAGGACACAGGTGGGTCAGGAGACGAAGGTCCAGAAAGATGAATAAAGGCAAACGTGGTAGAGAAACTAAGAAATGCAGTGTGCTTCTCTGGCATGGCTGGGGTCAGCAGGACGCTGCCGGGGGAGAGTTAGGCCCAGACCCCCACACCCCCACCAGCAGTGCCTCCCACAGGCCAAGGAGCAGGGGACAATTTCCTTGGTCCTCACTGCGACTCTTCCAAGAGAAGAGAGGGAAACACAGAGGCTCAGACAGGTGTCCCCCATCACACGACCAGCCCTGGGCGGCAGCACCCATGGGACCCCTGTCGGCCTGGCTCTGAGTCCCGGGTTTCTTTTCCCTGAACCCCACTTCAGCCCAGGTCAGGCAGTGGTGAATGGTCTGCTTTCTGGTGCCCTTTGGCCCTGGCTTTATTTTATTTATTTATTTTTTGAGTCAGAGTCTCACCGTGTTGCCCACTCTAGAGTGCTGTGGCATCAGCAACCTCAGACTCCTGGGCTCAAGCAATCCTCCTGCCTCAGTCTCCCGAGTAGCTGGGACTACAGGCATGTGCCACCATGCCACCATGCCTGGCTAATTTTTTTCTTTTTTAGTTGTTTGGCTAATTTCTTTCTTTCTTTTTTTTTTTTTTTTTTTTTTTTGAGACAGAGTCTCACTTTGTTGCCCAGGCTAGAGTGAGTGCCGTGGCATCAGCCTAGCTCACAGCAACCTCAAACTCCTGGGCTCAAGTGATTCTCCTGCCTCAGCCTCCCGAGTAGCTGGGACTACAGGCATGTGCCACCATGCCCGGCTAATTTTTTTATATATATATCAGTTGGCCAATTAATTTCTTTCTATTTATAGTAGAGACGGGGTCTCGCTCTTGCTCAGGCTGGTTTTGAACTCCTGACCTTGAGCAATCCGCCCGCCTCGGCCTCCCAAGAGCTAGGATTACATAATTTCTTTCTATTTACAGTAGAGACTGGGTCTCGCTCTTGCTCAGGCTGGTCTCAAACTCCTGAGCTCAAGCAGTCCACTCGCCTGGGCCTCCCAGAGTGCTAGGATGACAGGCGTGAGCCACCGCGCCTGGCCTGCCTTTTTCAGGGGCCCCTCCCAGCCAGGTGTCAGCAGAGGCGGAGGAGAGCCATAGAAGGAGGAGGCTGGGCCACCACCCCAGTCCAAGGCTGCTGGCTCCCAGGCCTGGTGTCGGTGGGAGGGACACAGCAACAGGGGCGGGAACAGCCTGCTGCCTGCCGGGAGCCAAAGCGAAAGGAAAGCACTTGGGCTGGAACTAGGATAAGAGTCGGAACTGAGACTCTGGGAGAGGGAGTGCACAAGCTACCCGGCAGCACTGGGACCCCAGAAGCTGGGAAGGGATTCTGACCCTTGTCGCTCAGACACGGGGCTGAGTGGGGTCAGGGCTGGGGAGCCTGCCCCCCCTCGGGGGGGCAGGCCCGGGCCTCAGGCCTCGGTGTTGCCTGGCACCTGGAAGATGCCCGTGCCCTGGTTCTTGCTGTCCTTGGCACTGGGCCGCAGCCCTGTGGTCTTCTCTCTGGAGAGGCTGGTGGAGCCTCAAGACACCGCCTACTGCTCTCCGGTGAGTTTGGGGCCCTGGGAGGGTTGGGGAGTTCAGTCTTTGGCCCAGCAAAGCCCTAGCCTGGCTCCTGTCACTGCTGCCGCCACCAGAACCGCCCGGGCTGGTCTGTCTGGTACTGATGGGAGAAGAGAAGAGTAGGGAGAGGGGGAAAGAGCCGATCTGCCTTCTTCTGGGAGGGGCTTGGACTCGGCTGCCCCAGAAAGAGTTGGGCAAGGGTCTCAGGCAGAGAAAGGTGCTTGGATTTGGGCGCATAAACTCTGACTTTTCTTTTTTTTTTTTTTGAGACAGAGTCTCACTCTGTTGCGCGGGTTAGAGTGCCATGGCGTCAGCCTAGCTCACAGCAACCTCAGACTCCTGGGCTCAAGCAATCCTCTTGCCTCAGCCTCCTGAGTAGCTGGGACTACAGGCATGTGCCACCACGCCTGGCTAATTTTTTCTATATATATACTAGTTGGCCAATTAATTTCTTTCTATTTATAGTAGAGACAGGGTCTTGCTCTTGCTCAGGCTGGTTTCGAACTCCTGACTTTGAGCAATCTGCCTGCCTCGGTCTCCCAGAGTGCTAGGATGACAAGTGCAAGCTACCTCTCCCGGCCTAAACTCTGACTTTTCCTTCCTCTCCTTCCCAGGGCCTCTCCTGCCACCTCTGGGGTGAGTACAGAGAAAAGACCTTCCCGGGTTGGCCGAAGGGAGGAGAGTTCCATGAGAGTCCCCGTCCCCTGCCCTCCCCCCCCCAGCCTCAGCCCGGGAAGAGCCAAGCTCCTTGGCCCTCTGGAAAGTGTCAAGCACCACCACCCAACTCTGAGTCCCAAACGGCTTCAGCTCCCGCCTCCCTCTTCCTCTTCGCACACAGATGGCGATGTGCTTTGCCTGCCTGGAAGCATCCTGCCCGCCCCAGGCCCTGTGCTGGTGCCCACACACCTGCAGGCGGAGCTGGTGCTCAGGTGCCACCAGGAGACCGACTGCAACGTCTGCGTCCGTGTGGCTGTCCACCTGGCCGTGGGTGGTGAGTGAGCCACCCTGTGGCCCTGCATGTCCCAGGGCCCGGGGTGGGCGCGAGGGCGGGGCAGTCTGCAGGCAAGTGCTCGGTGCACTCCTGGAGGACACTTGCTGGAGGACCCCCAGCCTGCGGGGACTCCCCGAGCCTGCAGGAAAGCCAAGCCCGAAACCAGCCCAGCGCAGGGGCCTCCCCTGAGCCTTGTTCTCGGGCTCTTCTAGGGCACTGGGAAGAGCCCGAAGACGAGGAGAAGTCTGGAGGAGCAGGCGACCAAGAGCCTGAGGAGCCCAGGAATGGTGAGCAGAACCCGGCCAGCCCAGCCGCCCCTTGGCAGGGTCTTTCCTGGGGCGCCTGGGCCTGAATGACCCCTGCCCTGTTCTCACAGCCTCTCTCCAGGCCCAAGTCGTGCTCTCCTTCCAGGCCTACCCTGCCACCCGCTGCGTCCTGCTGGAGGTGCAAGTCCCTGCTGCCCGTGTGCAGCCCGGTCAGTCTGTGGTATGCAAAATAATAACAACAACAACCAGCTTCTCAATATGAAATCTATAAAAACGCCTTTGCAAGCATTATCTCTTTTAAGTCCTGATTCTGATCAGAGCCGTGGGGAAGTTCTTTCCGCCTTTCATGCCTCAGTTTTTCTGTCTGTCAAATGGGAATAAGAACAGTCCTACCTCCTACCTTTGACTTAGTGAGAAATCATCACGCAATGTCCTGGAGCCATTCTGCTATTCCATGCTCCTGCCAGCAGGGTATGGGAGTTTTGCTCACTTCTCATCTTTGCCAGTTCTGTGCATTGTGATTTTAAGTTTTAGCTGTACTGCTAAGTATGTAGTGGTATGTCATTGAGGTTTCAATTTGAACATCTCTGATAAAGTTGAGAGCATCTTTTCACATGCTTATTGGCTATTTGCGTAACTTCCTTTGTACATCGAGACCCCATCTCTACTAAGAATAGAAAAGAATTAATTGGCCAACTAAAAATATATATAGAAAAAATTAGCCGGGCATGGTGGCGCATGCCTGTGGCCCCAGCTACTTGGGAGGCTGAGGCAAGAGGATGGCTTGAGCCCAGGAGTTTGAGGTTGCTGTGAGGGAGGCTGACGCCACAGCACTCTAGCCTGGGCAACAGAGTGAGACTCTGTTTCAAAAAAAAAAAGAAATAAATTGATTCTTGACTCCCCTCCACCCTCTAACCCCCCCAGCCAGTATCCTCTTAGGTGGAAAGTTGCTGACCGGGAGGACATCTGCTTGGCCTACCTCACAACGACCACGGAGGCACTGGGTGTGAGAACCACTTTTGTCCAGGGGGGCACCCCACATTCGTGCTGGGGTGTCTTTCCTCCTCTGTAGCTTTGGCCAGGTGATCCAGGACAGCAGGGGTGGGCACAGGGGCTCAAGCTCAACGTTACTGAGGATGTTTGCTTCAGAATTGGGACCCTTGAAGGAAACTTGGAGGGTAGATTCCAGGCTCTGCAGTCTGAACATAGTCATTGGCTGGGGACAGCAGTCGGCGGGCAGAGTGGTCCACACCGATGGGCTCATGGCCCTTGGCTTGGATTCTGAGCCCTGTGGCACCAGCCTCCCCACACTCCTCTCCTCCTCACAGGGCTCTGTAGTATTTGATTGCTTCGAGGCTGCCCTGGGGGGTGAGATGCGGATCTGGTCCTACACTCAGCCCAGGTATCAGAAGGAACTCAACCTCACCCTGCAGCTGCCCGGTAAGTGGCCACAGAGCCCCGGGGGTCCCCAGTCCTGGCCTCCCTGGTCTCTGTCCCCCTCCAGGCACTCCCCTCCTGCTTTCTCCCTCTGCATGGTCCCATCTGCTCTCAGGCAGTTAGTCCCTTGAGACTTCTTTTCTTGGGTGACACCGCTTACCAGCCCCCGAGGAAGGCGTTTTGAGCACTGGATAGACGTGGGTGGGATTTGGGGAACAGGGAACCCTTCTCTGAGCCCCTTGTGGGTCAGATGGCCCCCTTTCTTTCCTAGGCCCCCAGCCCTACTGGAGGCTTTTCTGTGATCTCTCCCCAGACTGCAGGGGGCTCGAAGTCCGGAACAGCATCCAGAGCTGCTGGGGTAGGGGCTAGGGCCAGTGGGCTGGGAGGAGGGAGGGGCCGGGTCTGAAGTGTGAGGGACCCTTGGAGTCTGCTTCAGGTCTCCCACATCATTCATTCACTCATAACTCATGGACTACAGCGGTTGCTACTCTGTGCTAGGCACTGGGGAATATAAAGATAAATCTCTCATTCCTTGTACCAAATATTTATTAGTTTCAGGGACATCTAGAGGCCTAAAGCATTGTCAAGATTATGATACCTTCCTCCACATATCAAAATTAAAATTATACTAACCCTGAAATAAGAGCTAGGAAAGTCAAGGTTCCGGCTGGGCGAGGTGGCTCACGCCTGTCATCCTAGCACTCTGGAAGGCCGAGGCAGGCGGATTGCTCAAGGTCAGGAGTTCGAAACCAGCTTGAGCAAGAGGGAGACCCCGTCTCTACTATAAATAGAAAGAAATTAATTGGCCAACTAAAAATATATACAAAAAGTTAGCTGGGCATGGTGGCGCATGCCTGCAGTCCCAGCTACTCAGGAGGCTGAGGCAGGAGGATCGCTGGCGCCCAGGAGTTTGAGGTTGCTGTGAGCTAGGCTGACGCCATGGCACTCTAACCCGAGCAACAGAGTGAGACTGTCTCAAAAAAAATAAATAAAATAAAAATATTAAAAAAAAAAAGAAAGAAAGTCAAAGTCCTGATTTTTTTTCCATGCACTATTTGGATTTTGTTTTTGCATTTTATTTTTATTTTGAGACAGGGTCTCACTTGGTTGCCTGGGCTATAGTGCAGTGACATCATTCATAGCTCGCCACAACCTCAAAATCCTGGGCTCAAGTGCTCCTCCTGCCTCAGCCTCCCTGAGTATCTGGAATGACAAGCATGTGCCACCATGTCTGGCTAATTTTTTTATTTTTAATTTTTTGTAGAGATGGTGTCTGGCTATGTGGGTTAGGTTGTTCTCAAACTCCTGGCCTCAAGCGATCCTCCCATCTCGGCGTCCCAAAGTGCTAGGATTACAGGCATGAGCACGGTTGCCTGGCCTTTTATTTTCTTTTTTATTGTGTATTAATATGGATATATAAAAGTGTGTAAAGTGCACTAATTTTAATGTCTAGTGCAATTCGTTTTTACATATGTATACACTTGCATAACTAGCACTCGGATTAAGATAAAAACATTGTGATGTTTTTCCGAGCTATTAAATTTTTTTCAACTTCACTTTCTTTTTGGTTTCTTTTTTTTTTTTTTTTTGAGACAGAGTCTCACTCTGTTGCCCAGACTAGAGCGCCGTGGCATCAGCCTACCTCACAGCAACCTCAAACTCCTGGGCTCAAGCAATCTTCCTGCCTCAGCCTCCCAAGTAGCTGGGACTACAGGCTTGCCCCACCATGCTCGGCTAATTTTTTCTATATATATTAGTTGGCCAATTAATTTCTTTCTATTTATAGTAGAGACAGGGGTCTCACTCTTGCTCAGGCTGTTTTAGAACTCCTGACCTCAAGCAATCCGCCCGCCTCGGCCTCCCAGAGTGCTAGGATTACAGGCGTGAGCCACGGTGCCCCGGCCATCGTTTTGGTTTCTTAAAATTAAACTTGGCCTGCCTCTTTGGCAATGAGCACCACTGAGCACCCCAGAGCTTTGGAAACACAGGTACACACCACGACACGTTTCCTTGCTTCATTCATTCAGTAGATACTGATTCATTTATTCAACAAATGTTTATTAATTACTCTGTGCCAGGCATGGCCCTGGACACTGGATATAGATCAATAAACAGCACTGACAAGCATCCCTGCCCTCTTGGATCTGGGAGTTGGGGTTGGAGTTGGGGTGAGGGAGGACACAGGAAACACATGGAGATGTGAAGTATGTAGTAAGTTAGATGGTGATTAGAGCTTAGGAGAAAATTCCAGAAAGGGGGATAGAAAGGTCAGGGATGGCCTCACTTTAGTGAGCAAAGACCTGAAGGAGGTGAGGGAGAAGCCAGGTGAGTTTCTTAGGGAAGAGAGTTCCATACAGAGGGCATGGCCAGTGCAAAGGGCCTGGGGCCAGGAGTGTGTCTTAGTATTAAGTGATGATAAGAAGGCCATTGTGTCTGTAGCAGAATAACTAAAGACTTGAGTCCTAGCAGATAGGTTAGAGAGGTCACAGCTCTAAGCAGAGGAAAATGATTTGTTTAAAAGGGCTCACAGGGCCCGGTGCTGTGGCTCACGCCTATAATTCCAGCACCGTGGGAGGCCGAGGCGGAAGGATTGATCCTTTGAGCTCCAGAGTTCAAGACCAGCCTGAGCAAGAGCGAGACCCCCATCTCTACTAAAAAAATAGAAAGAAATGAGCTGGACAACTAAAAAAATATATAAAAAGTTAGCCGGGCATGGTGGCGCATGCCTGTAGTCCCAGCTACTTGGAAGGCTGAGGCAGGAGGATGGTTTGAGGCCAGGAGTCTGAGGTTGCTGTGAGCTAGGCTGATGCCACGGCACACTACCGTGGGCAACAGAGTGAGACTCTGTCTCAAAAAAGGAAAAAAAGAAAAGATTTATTGTGGAGGATGCATCGACCGGGAGGTGGGAGGAATGGACTGCCTCAAATCTGCTTCCCCAGCCAATGGGGTCTTTCTGTAGGTTTCATGAATAATGCATGAAGTGAGTTAGCATCATTACATTTTTGGGTCAGTGTGCAGGGCAAACATGCGCAGTGGGAAGTCATGCTAGTACATACATGGCATGATCAAAATGGCGGATAGTCCCTCCCAGGGCAGGGATTGTAGTAGTATCATGGGCCAGGGGTTCATACTGGTCATATGAGTCGTTCTTTCTGCCTTGTGTGCAGATGGGACGCGGGGAGCAGGTTGCACAGTGGGTCCTTGGTGTGATCTGTGTGGTGGGGTGTCGCTTATCTGGTCTTCTCTGCACAAGCAGGTGGTGTGAGGCTTGGTAGCTAACTCGGGGCTGCAGGGAGGTTCTGCTGTTTCTGGGGGAAAGAACTCAAAAGGAAAATCCATCAGTGCAAGAGAAAGTTAGAAGGTTCTGGTCAGCAAATCTTACTGGTCTGGGCACTCAAAACATAAGAGGGCCGGGCGCGGTGGCTCACACCTGTAATCCTAGCACTCTGGAAGGCCGAGGCGGGCGGATTGCTCGAGGTCAGGAGTTCGAAACCAGCCTGAGCAAGAGAGAGACCCCGTCTCTACTATAAATAGAAAGAAATTAATTGACCAAATAATATATATAGAAAAAATTAGCCGGGTATGGTGGCACATACCTGTAGTCCCAGCTACTTGGGAGGCTGAGGCAGGAGGATCACTTGAGCCCAGGAGATTGAGGTTGCTCTGAGCTAGACTGAGGCCACGGTACTCACTCTAGCCTGGGCAACAAAGTGAGACTCTGTCTCAAAAAAAAAAACACAACAGGCCGGGCGCGGTGGCTCACGCCTGTAATCCTAGCTCTCTGGGAGGCCGAGGCAGGCGGATTGCTCAAGGTCAGGAGTTCAAAACCAGCCTGAGCAAGAGCGAGACCCTGTCTCTACTATAAATAGAAAAAAATTAATTGGCCGACTGATATATATATATATATATAAAATTTGCCGGGCATGGTGGCGCATGCCTGTAGTCCCAGCTACTCGGGAGGCTGAGGCAATAGGATCGCTTGAGCCCAGGAGTTTGAGGTTGCTGTGAGCTAGGCTGACACCACGGCACTCACTCTAGCCTGGACAACAAAGCGAGACTCTGTCTCAAAAAAAAAAAAAAAACCAGCCCAAGCAAGAGCAAGACCCCGTCTATACTAAAAATAGAAAGAAATTAATTGGTCGACTAATATATATATACATATATATAGAAAAAATGAGCCGGGCATGGTGGCACATGCCTGTAGTCCCAGCTACTCGGGAGGCTGAGGCAATAGGATCGCTTGAGCCCAGGAGTTTGAGGTTGCTCTGAGCTAGGCTGATGCCATGCCACTCACTCTAGCCTGGGCAACAAAGTGAGACTCTGTCTCAAAAAAACCAAAAAAACCCATAAGGGAACAGTTGGTGGGTATGGCGCAGGCTTGGGCATGCAGTAGAGGGGCAGGAGGTGTAAGCTGCCCTCTCTCTCTGTGCCCCTCACCAGCCCTGCCCTGGCTCAGTGTGTCTGCGGAGGGTGAAGATGTCCGCCTCGTGCTGAACGTCTCTGAGGAGCAGCATTTCGGCCTCTCCCTGTACTGGAGTCAGGTCCAGGGCCCCCCCAAGCCCTGGTGGAACAGAAACCTGGTGAGGCCTCCCGCTCCCTGAGCCCATGCCCACTCCAGGGGGGTGCCCATGGCAAGGCTGTGTGTGCATTATCCAAGAGGACCCTTGAAGAGGGCATACCTGGAGCCAGGGAACTTCTGCCTGCCTGGTTTCCTTGACTCTGGCCTCCCCTTCTTCTTCCTCCTTAACTTCTCCGACTGCCTCCTTCTGCTTGTCCCGCAGACTGGGCCACAGACCATCACCTTGAACCACACAGACCTGGTTCCCTGCCTCTGTGTTCAGGTAGGAGCCGAGTCCAGCTGGGCGCCAGTGAGAGGGGGCTGGGAAGATGTTGAGAGGAGTGACGCCCTCCCCCATGTCCTCCTCCCACCATTCTCCATGCTCTTTTTTGGGGTGCACACTGTGGCTCCCTGGGTGGGGGGCTGGTTCTCCCTTGACTCTTTTTTTTTTCAGACAGAGTCTCGCTTTGTTGCCCAGGCTAGAGTGAGTGCTGTGGCGTCAGCCTAGCTCACAGCAACCTCAAACTCCTGTGCTCAAGCGATCCTCCTGCCTTAGCCTCCCGAGTAGCTGGAACTACAGGAATGCACCACCATGCCTGGCTAATTTTTTCTATATATTTTTAGTTGGCCAATTAATTTTTTTCTATTTATAGTAGAGACAGGGTCTCGCTCTTGCTGAGGCTGGTCTCGAACTCCTGAGGACAAAGATCTGGCCACCTTGGCCTCCCAGAGTGCTGGGATGACAGGCGTGAGCCACCGTGGCCGGCCTGTTTCCTGTGATTTAAACGTCCTCACTGCCAAGCACAGTGCCTGGCACATAGTGGTGCTCTTAAAGGTTTGATAAAGAAACTATTTTCTTTAGTGATTAACACAGGGCTAAGCACATAATAGATGCTCTTTAAAAAAAAAATCTACTGGGCCAGTCGTCGTGGCCCACCCCTGTCATCCTAGCACTCTGGGAGGCCGAGTTGGGCAGATTGCTTGAGGTCAGGAGTTCGAGACCAGCCTGAGCAAGAGCGAGACCCCCGTCTCTACTATAAATAGAAAGAAATTAATTGACCAACTAAAAATACATAGAAAAAATTAGCCTGGCTTGGTGGCGCATGCCTGCAGTCCCAGCTACTTGGGAGGCTGAGGCAGGAGGATGGCTTGAGCCCAGGAGATTGAGGTTGCTGTGAGCTAGGCTGACGACACGGCACTCACTCTAGCCCATGCAACAAAGTGAGACTCTGTCTCAAAAAACAAACAACAACAACAACAAAAAACCAAATAAATAAAATAAAAACCAAAAATGAAATAGAAAAATTAGCTGGGCGGGAGCCTGCAGTCCAGCTACCTGGGAAGTGCCTGTGGGCCTTTGGGGCGGGCCCAGCAGGTGCTCATCAGGGAGGCTTGTCTGGCTGGAATCGATCTGAGCGGAGCCCTGTTTCCTTTCCAGGTGTGGCCCCTGGAGCCAGACTCGGTCAGGACGGACATGTGCCCCTTCAGGGAAGGTGAGCCAGGGCGGACTGGGGGCGGTGCCGGGGGCGGGCGCAGGGTGCGCGGTGACGGCGCCCTGTCCCTGCAGACCCGCGCGCGCTGCGGAACGCCTGGCGCGCCGCCCGGCTGCGGCTGCTCTCCCCGCGGAGCTGGCGGCTGGACGCGCCGTGCTGGCTGCACGCCGAGGCCGCGCTGTGCTGGCAGGCGCCGGGCGGGGGCCCCTGCCAGCCGTTGGTCCCGCTGCTGCCCTGGGAGAATGTCACTGTGAACGTAAGCTAGGTGGCACCCTGGGTGAGGGGAGAGTGGGGAACGTGGGGCTCCCCCTTTTGTGATCCCACCCGCTGCCCTCTTTCCACAGGAGGCCCGCGAATTCCCGTTGCTAAAAGGCCACCCTAACCTCTGCGTCCAGGTCAGAAAGGCGTGCCAGAGCTGGGCTGGGGCAGGAGCTGTGCACACCCCCAGACAAGTCACTGTTCTCTCCCCCGCCTTTATTCTTGGGCCCCTAAGGTGCGAGGGTTATGGCTTCCTCTCTGGAGGTGCATGGGAGCCTGGACAAGTGTCCTCACCTCTCTAAACGTTAGTCTCCAGTCATCTGTTTCCTGCAGATGATAATATAGTAACTACTTCATAGAGTGGTTGTGAATATGAAATAAGAGAAGTGCTTAGCCTTAGGGATTAGTACAGACTACATGCTCCATAAATGTTAGCTGCTTCTATTATTGCTATCATTATTCTCTTTCCCCACCTGTAGAGTGGGTTGCTCTACTACTTCAAGGGGTGATCATAAAAATAGTCACTCATTCAAGATTTATTGAGCATCTACTAGGCACTGTTATAGGCACTTGTGATAGATCTGCCAGTGAACAAGACCAATAAATATGCCCACCCTCATAGAACTTATGTTCTAATGGGGAAAATCAGACAATAGACATTGTGAGTAAATGACACAGCATATGAAAATTGCATGCAAATACTATGGGAGGAGCTAGAAAGATGGGGAGGATTGGGCTTGCAATTTTAAGTGTGTGGAGGTGCATCAGGTGAAAAGGGAATCTTCTCATTGAGAAGGTATTCAGGTGAGAGAATATATGAAGTGCTTTGCAGGAAAAGAGCTCTTAGGGACAAAAAACCCTTTACCACAGACGACTTCACAAAGCCTGGGCTAAGAAAGATGAGTGACTCCCAATCACCCACCTGGAACTCAAACCTGCCTAAGGTCAGGGCCAGAGTATAGACTCCCAACCGGAGAGGCCTCCGGCCTTTCTGGCCTTGGCTCTGGCTCTTCCTGGCGCCACTAACCCTGGCCCCTTCTGAGCAGGTGAGCCACTGGGAGAAGCTGCAGTTGCAAGAGTGCCTGTGGGCTGGTGAGTGGAGCCTGAAGGCGGCTGGGGCAGGTGAACTGGCTCCTGGGGGTGAAGGTCAGGGAACGGGGGCAGGGCAAGTGGCCATTCCTAGTAAGGGGTTTTGGTCAGAGTGGCCTCTCCCCCTTTCTAGACTCCCTGGGACCCCTCAAGGATGACATGCTGCTGGTGGAGACTCGAGGGCCCCAGGACAGCCGGTCACTCTGTGCTCTGGAACCCAGCGGCTGCACTTCCCTGCCCAGCGGGGCCTCCACGGTGAGGGCTGGGGAACCCTCCAACGCAGACCTCTCCAGCACCTTCTCACACCTGGCCTAATTTTCACTCCAGCCGCCCACCCTGTGCGGGTCTCTGGGGATGTGGGGGTGACTCAGTGCCGGGCCCTGTGTGGTGGCCTCTCAGAAGTCTCCCCCCCCCATTCTGCCCGGCTGCAGCCAGGTGGGTGCCACCCCCAGGTAACAGCCCACTCATCTCTTGGCTTGGCAGAGAGCAGCTCACCTCGGAGAGCAGTTACTGCTAGACCTGCAGTCAGGCCAGTGTGTGCAGGTGAGTAGGAGGTCGAAGGGCCCTAAAACTAGCACTGCCCTATTGTCTGTGCTTATTTCATGTTCAGCCCTGGAGACGTTAAGAGTAGAAGAAACAGTTCCTATCCCCAAGTTCACTGCTGCCAGATTTGGCATGCTAGGCAGTCCGCAGAGCGCAAGCAGAGGCGGGGCAGCCTGCAGGAGCCCGCAGTGTGTTGGGGGAAAATATACGCAGCGGAGGCTGGGAATCTGGAGAGCACCATCATCAGAACTTGGTGGGTGCTGAACACCAAGCTGGAGGCCTGAACTGGGTTCTATTTGTGTCTTACAGCTGTGGGATGATGACGTGGGAGCCCTGTGGGCCTGCCCCATGCACAAGTGTGAGTATTATAAGAACTGCCCTTTCTCTCTGTACCAGGAGCTGGAATCTTGACAGGGACTCCCACTGGGAACAGCACATGTAACGGCCTTGTCCTTCCCTGGGCTCAGATAAATCAGAGGGTCATTCCCTCATGGATTTAAAAAGCACGAGGCCGGGTGCGGTGGCTCACTCCTGTAATCCTGGCACTCTGGGAGGCCCAGGTGGGAGGATTGCTGGAAGTCAGTTCAAAACCAGCCTGAGCAAGAGCGGGACCCTCTCTCTACTATAAGTAGAAATAAATTATTGGCCAACTAATATATAGAGAAAAAATTAGCCGGGCATGGTGGCGCATGCCTGCAGTCCCAGCTACTTGGCAGGCTGAGGCAGGATTGCTTGAGCCCAGGAGATTGAGGTTGCTGTGAGCTAGGCTGATTACATGGCACTCACTCTAGCCTGGGGAACAAAGCAAGACTCTGTCTCAAAAAATAAATAAATAAATAAATAAAAAGCATGAGAGCTTGCAGAGATCTCAGTATTACCAAAAAGATCCAATCCCTGCCCCCACCTGTAGAAGACTAGCAAGACATTAGCCAATCACTTACATAGTGTTTAAGTGTGAGCTGTTCAATACTTAGAGCAGTGTGAGCTTACAACAGTGTGAGCTACTGAAGCACGAAAAAGTGTTGAGTCTGTAAATGCATGTAATGGGGACCTGACCTAGGCGGGGTGAGGGGTTCAGGTAAACGATTTGAGCTGCACTCTGAAGGCTGAGCTAGGTGAAGGGCGTAGAGATGTATCTTTGTAATGACTGTGGGGCACTTTTCTGAGGAACTCCAAGGTGGGCAAGTGTGGCTAGAGTCATAGACAGGCAAGCCTCTGTCATGAGATGAAGATGCAGGAGCTGGTAGGGAATTTGTATTTCATTTGGAGCAGCAGGAGTTTCCTTAAGAATTACAGTCAAATTTATATTTTAAAAAGATCTCTAAGGCTGGGAGCAGTGGCTCATGCCTGTAATCCTAGCACTCTGGGAGGCTGAGGCTGGCGGATCGATTGAGCTCAGGAGTTCGAGACCAGCCTGAGCAAGAGGGGGACACCGTCTCTGCCAAAAATAGAAAGAAATTAATTGGCCAACTAAAAATATATAGAAAAAATTAGCCGGGCATGGTGGCGCATGCCTGTAGTCCCAGCTACTCGGGAAGCTGAGGCAGAAGGATCGCTTGAGCGCAGAAATTTGAGGTTGCTGTGAGCTAGGCTGTAAGCTAGCCATAGCAACAGAGCAAGACTCTGTCTCAAAAAAAAAAAAAAAAAGATCTGAGACTGCCATGTGGAGAACAGACTGGGAGCAAAAAAAGACAAGGCAGGGACACCAGTTTAGGAGGCTATTGCAGACATCCAGTACAGCCAGGTCAAGCAAGGGCCCAGCAACCCTAGGCTTAGGGGACAATAATATTAGCTGACATTTGAGCACTTACAATGCTCCGCATTGTGTTAACTGCTGTGTGTATTAATATATTTAATCCTCACGTCAACCCTATGAAGTAGGTGCTATTGTTATCCCGATTTTACAGAGGTGAATACTGGGGCAGAAGGTGAAGTCACTTATCCAAAAGCCACCCAAACAGATGGAGCTATACTTATATACTGGCTCTGACACTACCTCCCAGTTGACTCCGAGCAAATCACTTCATTTCTCTAAGTCTCTAGGAAGGGCTGAACGCGTAAGGTTTCTTCTAACGTTCTTCTCTGGGTCTCCCAGACATCCACAAGCGCTGGGCCCTGGTGTGGCTGGCCTGCCTGCTCTTTGCCGCTGTGCTTTCCCTCCTCCTCCTCCTCAAGAAGGACCATGTGAAAGGTGAGCACTTCTGGTCTCCCCCATTCCCCAGGGGCAGGAGGAGTGAGCCTGGGAGTTCTCTGAGGGAAGGTTGCCCCCCAAACTCACCAGCCACTCCGCCCATCTCCTCTAACAGGGTGGCTGAGGTTTTTGAAGCAGGACGTCCGCTCGGGGGGTGAGTGGGCACAAGCGCGGGGCGGGGGGGCCGCGCCTGCCCGGAGGGCTGGGCCAGAGCACCTCACCTCCCCCCTCCCTCTCTGTTCTCTGCGGCAGCCAGCGCCAGGGCCCCCGCGGCTCTGCTCCTCTACTCGGCTGACGACGCGGGCTTCGAGCGCCTGGTGGGGGTCCTGGCGTCGGCGCTGTGCCGGCTGCCGCTGCGCGTGGCCGTGGACCTGTGGAGCCGGCGCGAGCTGAGCGCGCAGGGGGCCCTGGCCTGGTTCCACGCGCAGCGGCTACAGACCCTGCAGGAGGGCGGCGTGGTGGTCCTGCTCTTCTCGCCCGGGGCCGTGGCGATGTGCAGCGAGTGGCTGCAGGACCTGGCGCTGGCGCCTGGGGCGCACGGCCCGCACGACGCCTTCGCCGCTTCGCTCAGCTGCGTCCTGCCCGACTTCTTGCAGGGCCGGGCGCCGGGCCGCTACGTCGGGGCCTGCTTCGACGGACTGCTGCGACCGGACGCCGTGCCCTCCCTTTTCCGCGCCGTGCCCGTCTTCTCGCTGCCCTCGCAGCTGCCCGACTTCCTGGGGGCTCTGCAGGGGCCCTGCGTCCGCCGGCCCCGGGGGCTAGCGGAGCGCGCGGAGCGGGTGTCCCGGGCCCTCCAGCAAGCCCTGGACAGCTGCGTCCGGGCCCCGGGGCCGGGTCCCCCAGCGGCGGGGGACCAGACTTGAATAAAGGCAGACGCTATTTTTCTACCCGTGTCGCCCCCGCGTGTCTCTACGGCCGAGCAGCCGGGCTGGCGAGCCGCGGGCTCCAACCCCGCGGCCCTTTAAAGCGCGCAACAGGTGCAGCCCGGCTCCGTCTCGGATTGGCTAGCGCGGGGTGACGCAATGGCACACGGCCCGCCGCTATTGGCTGGACGGCGGGCTCCGCCCCCCCGGACTGCGGCGCCCGTGGAGGTCCTACGCTTGACGCAGGCGGTGCGGGCGGCGGCGGCGCGGAGGAGTCTGGTCCCCCGGCGCGCGCGCGACCGGGGCGGTCGTTTCCTGCTGCTCAGTGGTCTGCGCGGGTCTGGATCCTCCCCTGCCGGCCCGGGAGCCGTGCCTTTGCCCGCCGGCGAGGCCCGGAGCCGACCCATCCTCTTCATATCCGGATCCGGGTTCTGGACACCTCCCCCCAATCTGGCCTCCTACCCCTCAGTGCTTGGAGTCTGACCTCTGCTCCCCAGCTCTGCGGATCCGGCCCTTAGCGTTTGTTTGCTCAGACCCTAGAACGAGGATGCAGTTCACCTTCCCCACAGTAATGGGGCTAGCGTGTTTCCCTCCTGGAATTGCAGACTAGGCCCCTTTCCCCACCTGTCCACTCCGCCCCTGGCCTCCTTTGCTCATCTTAATGCAGACTCGGAACTGACCCTTTGCTTTCTCACCTGGGGCCTGGCTCCTTCAGTGAACCCTCCTCCCCGCACCCCCTCTGTCTGCAGGTCCCCAGCCTGGGAAAAGATGGCCCCGCGGCCGGCCAGGGGCCTGGTCCAAGCTCTGCTCTGGGGCCTGAGCCTCTTCCTCAGCCTCCCAGGCCCTGTCCGACTCCAGCCCTCTCCGCTGCCTCAGTCTTCTCCCCTGCCTGAGCCCCATCCGTGTCACACCTGCAGGGCGCTTGTGGACAGCTTCAACAAGGTGGGTGCGTCAGCAGCCTCGAGGAAGGGGGGCACAGCCACTGTGGCATGTCGTTGAGTGCGAGGGGCTCTGGGGTGCGAATCTGCCTGGATTCAGGACCCATCCTGGTTGCTTATTAGCTGCATGACTTTAGGCAGGAGTTGCCTCTCTGTGCCTTAGTTTCCTGGTGAGTGAAATAGTGAAATGCTAGCATGTGCCAGGCACTCTACTTAGCTATTACTAATTTTCTCTGTTTCCAGGGCCTGGAGAGAACCATCCGGGACAACTTTGGAGGTGGAAACACTGCCTGGGAGGAAGAGAAGTTGTCCAAATACAAAGACAGGTAAGGGGCTGGTTGAGAGGGAGTGCTCTATACCCTTATATACCCTACCTCTTAGCCTTTTAGGGAATCGTTTTTTTTTTTTTTTTGAGACGGAGTCTCATTCTGTTGCCTGGGCTAGAGTGCCATGGCGTCAGCCTAGCTCACAGCAACCTCAAACTCCAGAGTTCAATCAATCCTTCTGCCTCAGCCTCCCGAGTAGCTGGTGACTACAGGCTCTTGCCACCATGCCCAGCTAATTTTTTCTATTTTTAGTGGAAATGGAGTCTCGCTTTTGCTCAGGCTGGTCTCGAACTCCTGTGCTCAAGCGATCCTCCCACCTTTACCTCCCAAAGTGCTAGGATTACAGGCGTGAGCCATTGTGCCTGGCCAGGGAGTACTTGTTCATTCAACAAATATCACTGAACGTCTGTAGTATAGCAGTAAACAAGACAAGTGAAATCTCATCTTCCTGGAGCTTACATCTTAGTAGAAGAGACAAATAGTGAATAAGTAAACGAAAAATACTACGACAGGTGAAGAAAAAACAGTGAAGCAAGGAGGACTACAGAATGGTGGAAGACAGGGTATTCAAGGAGTGACATTTGAACAGAGACCTGGAGTGGAGAAGCAAGCTATGCGACAGTTGGGGAAGGGGTTTGGGCAGAGGATGGGACTGAGCCTGGTGTACTTGAGAAGTGGAGCGAGCAATAGGGAAGCTGGTAGACGGTGAAGGCCCGAGATCCAGGCCTTGACGGCCACAGAAGGTAGTTTAGATTTTGTTCTGAGTGTGATGGGAAGCCACCGGTAGGTTATGAGCAGGAGAAGTGATGTGGTCTTATTTTTACCTTTAAAAGACCCCTTCCACTACTATGTAGCCAACAGACTACAGGGGGCCAGGGTGGAGGAAGCTGGGAGACCAGTTTGGGAAGCAAGTGCCTCCTCTAGGCATGAAGGCCGCATGAGCTAGTATAACTAGTGGTGGGCATGGTAAGGAGGAGTCACATTCTGGGTATATGCTGCAGATGGACCAGTAGGACTCGATGATGGATTTGTTATGAGGAATAAGAGAAAAAGTAGAATAAAAGATGTTTACTCAGTTTGGGGCCTGAACTATTGGGTGAACAGTCTGACTGTCTCTGAGATGGTAAGACTGGGAGTGGGAGGGCGACCAAGAAGATTTAAGGGAGGGGTGGGATGAGGTATTCTCATTGAACATGTTGGGCTGAGATGTCCATTAGATATCCAAGTCGATTCCATCCACGTCTGGAATTCTGGGGAGAAGTAGGAACTGGAAATAGGAATTTGAGAGACATCAGTGTGTAGTCAGCATATAAAATCATGGGAAGATATGAGATCGTATATTAATAGAAAGCTGAGGCTTGAACCCTAGGCCCTCTAGCTTTTCAAAGTCAAATCAAGGGCCGGGCGCGGTGGCTCACGCCTGTAATCCTAGCACTCTGGGAGGCTGAGGCAGATGGCTTGCTCGAAGTCAAGAGTTCGAAACCAGCCTGAGCAAGAGTGAGACCCCGTCTCTACTATAAATAGAAATAAATGAATTGGCCAACTAATATATACAGAAAAAATTAGCTGGGCATGGTGGCGCATGCTTGTAGTCTCAGCTACTCAGGAGGCTGAGGCAGCAGGATCGCTTGAGCCCAGGAGTTTGAGGTCGCTGTGAGCGAGGCTGTTGCCACGGCACTCACTCTAGCCCGGGCAACAGAATAAAACTCTGTCTTAAAAAAGAAAAAAAGAAAAAAAAGAAAGCTGAGGCTTGAACCCTAGGCCCTCCAGTTTTTCAAAGTCAAATCAAAGAGGAGTGAGCAAAGACTTGGAATTAGATACCCTGGTTGTTGGTTCTTACTATTTGTTACCTAGGGAAGGTCACTGAACCTGTCAGAGTCACAGTTTCTTCACCTGTAAAATGGGGATATTGCTACCTGCTTTGCCTATTTCATAGGATTGTGGTAAGGGTTAAGCTGGGGTGCCCACTAGAAATAAGAGGGTTTGTTATTATGTAACATTGGTTGTTTCCCTCCATGGGCCTCAGTTCCCTCATTTAGGAATGAGGGGATTGACCCAGATAACCCCGTGGGGACTTCCAGCTTTATAAAGATGGCTCCTGAGTTTATAAAGATGTCTGGTTTTTAAAATCACCTCCTATGTGCCAGGCACTATGCCAGACCCTTTAAATACATGATATAACTACATCAAATATTCATATATTGGATTTTTTTTCTTTTCTTGCTGAATTAAGCAGAATATATTTTTTTAGTTGTGATAAACTACACAAAAAATTGTACCATTAGGGACATTTAGTATATTCACAATGTTGTCCACCATCACCGCTATCTAGTTCCAGAACATTTTCATCATCTGGAAAAGAAACCCCATATCCAGGCCAGGGGCGGTGGCTCACGCCTACAATCCTAGCACTCTGGGAGGCCCAGGCAGGTGGATTGCTCAAGGTCAGGAGTTCAAAACCAGCCTGAGCAAATGCGAGACCCCATCTCACTAGAAACAGAAAGATATTAAGTGGAAAACTAAAAATACATAGAAAAAAAATTAGCCGGGCATGGTGGCGCATGCCTGTAGTCCCAGCTACTGGGGAGGCTGAGGCAGGAGGATTGCTTGAGCCCAGGAGATTGAGGTTGCTGTGAGCTAGGCTGACACCACAGCACTCTAGCTTGGGCAACAGAGAGAAAATCTGTCTCAAAAAAAAAGAAACCCCATATCCATCAAGCAGTCAGTCCTATTCCCTCTTCCCCCAGCTCGTGGCAACCACGAATCTGCGTTAATCAAGCAAAAATCTATATAGATTTGCTGATTTCACTTTGAATCATAAAATATGTGGTCTTTTGTGTCTGGCTTCTTTCACTTAGCACATTTCCAAGGTTCATCCGTGTTGAAGCATGTAAGAACTTCATTCTTTTTTATGGCCAAATAATATTCCGTCATATGGTTATAGCACATTTTGTTTATCTATTCATCAATTGGTGGACATTTGGGTTGTTTCTGTCTTTTTGGCTATTAGAGTGGTGTTATGAACATGTGTGTAGGAGTTTTTGTCTGAATACCTGTTTTCCAATCTTTTGGGTCTATGCCCAGGAAGGGAATGGGTGGGTCATACAGTGATTCCGTATTTAACTTACTGAGGAGCTGCCTTTCCACAGTGATCATGCCCTTTTGCATTCCCACCTCCATGTAGGAGGGTTTTACTTTCCCCACATCGTTGCCAACACTTGCTATGTGATATAATTTTTTTTTTTTTGAGACAGAGTCTCACTTTTTTGCCCAGGCTAGAGTGAGTGCCGTGGCGTCAGCCTAGCTCACAGCAACCTCAAACTCCTGGGCTCAAGCGATCCTCCTGCCTCAGCCTCCCAAGTTCATTTTTTTTTTTTTTTTGAGACAGAGTCTCACTTTTTTGCCCAGGCTAGAGTGAGTGCCGTGGCGTCAGCCTAGCTCACAGCAACCTCAAACTCATGGGCTCAAGCGATCCTCCTGCCTCAAGCCTCCCTTGTTCATTTTTAAGGATGAAACATGAAAAAGAGATTATTACTTTAATATAAAAAAAAAAAAAAATGTCGCCCCATGTAGTCCCAGTAGCTGGGACTACAGGCATGCGCCACTGCGCCGGGCTAATTTTTTCTGTATATATTAGTTGGTCAATTAATTTCTTTCTATTTTTAGTAGAGACGGGGTCTTGCTCTTGTTCAGGCTGATTTTGAACTCCTGAACTTGAGCAATCCTCCCACCTCAACCTCCCAAAGTGCTAGGATTACAGGCATGAGCCACTATGCCCTGCCTATATGATATAATTTTAGCCCTACCTACCCAGCATGGGTATTATATTCCACTGTTCAGATGCAGGGACTGAGGTCTCTGACAACAAACCTGCAGGGGGGGTATCGTCATCCCTGTTTTACAGATGAGAAAACAGAGGTTCAGCGGTTAAGTGACGTGGCCCAAGGTCACACAACTCGATTTGAACTCGAGTTGGTCTGCTTCCCAGAACCAGTACCCGTTCCATTATGCCCCATGGCCTCTCCTTTGATGTTGTCGTGGCCCGAGGAAGGGTCGGGGGAGAGAGACCCGAGGAAGCGGGGTGTGGCGGAGTGTGTCCCCACCTCCCCTGTCCCGTCCCTGTCAGTGAGACCCGCCTGGTCGAGGTGCTCGAGGGCGTGTGCAGCAAGTCGGACTTCGAGTGCCACCGCCTGCTGGAGTTGAGTGAGGAGCTGGTGGAGAGCTGGTGGTTTCACAAGTGAGTCGTGTGGGGCCTTCCCTGGGGGGGGCCTTCCCTGGGGGGGTGGCAGAGGGGTCACATGCCGGTGATAAGGCCTTGGCTTGGCCAGGAAGCGAGGGGGTTGCATGCTGGGGGCTGTGTCCCCAGATCTGTGAAGGACTTGCCAGGATACCCAAGCTCCCACACCGAGCCTCAGTTTATCTCTCTGCCAGATGGGGAAAGGGCATTGGTGGCCTCACGGGCCTTATGCCCAAGATGGGTTGAATCACAGAGTCGGCGGGGTAGGGGCTGGGCAGCACTGCCTGGCACTACCCCCTCCTCCCCCCACTCGCCCTGCCTCAGGCAGCAGGAGGCCCCGGATCTCCTCCAGTGGCTCTGCTCAGACTCCCTGAAGCTCTGCTGCCCCGCAGGCACCTTCGGGCCCTCCTGCCTTCGTGAGTTTGTCTGTTTATTATTATTATTATTGTTAATTTCTGACCAGAGTGCCTTTCAGAATCTGCGCGTTTTTAAAGTTCTTCCTGGGGCATGGGAGGGGACTTCTCTGGCCAGCCAGGGACCCTGTCCTGGCTCCGTCCCTAGCTGCCCGTGTGAGATCAGGCTACTGAGATCACTGCTCCGGGCCTGAGCTCTCGCCTGCCTCCCAGGGCTGGTGAGACGGGCAAGTGGGCAGGGAGCAGCTGGACACAGGCAGCAGGGCTGTGCTGGGTCAGGGGCAGTGTGGTTGTTGCCAGGTACTGTGGAATGCTGCCCCCCTCCGCCCCTTATTCCCAACGGAATGGGGTCAGACCAAGTCACCTTCCTGGGAGGGGTGGGCACTGCCCTGAAGCCCCCATTGTTCCTATCCATTCACACTCACAGTCCCGAAGCAGGACCTGAACTTACTACCAGCCCCTTTTAAAAACAGACTCTCTCCTGAAGCCGCACATGAAGAATTTAGCTACAAAGATGGTCAATTCAGTCTTTATAAAAGAAAAGATTTGTAAATAACCCAGTTGTTCCACACTAGGCAATTAAGTAAATTTCATGCAAATATCATGTTGTCATTAACATCTCTCTAAAAATGTTTAATGGTACGTAGAAAATATTCTCTTGCACGTCAAGGTCATCTGTAAGACCTCACCCAGTGTGGTGTCTTCCCATAGCCTGTCCTGGGGGTGCAGAGAGGCCCTGCGGCGGCTACGGGCAGTGTCAAGGGGAAGGGACCCGAGGGGGCAGCGGGCACTGTGACTGCCAAGCCGGCTACGGGGGTGAGGCCTGTGGCCAGTGCGGCCTCGGCTATTTTGAGGCGGAGCGCAATGCCAGCCATCTGGTATGTTCAGGTAGGTAGCCAAAGGGTGTGGCGCTGGGCAGGGGCAGACGGGGTACCTGCCTGCCTGTCCTCACACTGTGCCCCCATCCTACCACCCAGCTTGTTTTGGCCCCTGCGCCCGCTGCTCGGGACCTGAGGAATCAAACTGTTTGCAATGCAAGAAGGGCTGGGCCCTGCATCACCTCAAGTGTGTAGGTGAGTGGGGGGTACCTAGGCCTGGGGAGCACGGGCAGGGGCCTGGGCGTGGCCCCTCCTTCCCTCAAGACATGCACCTGGGCTGGAGCTACACAGTCCCACCATCCTGGCGATCTCGGCCAGGCTCGGACGGAACAGACTGACCCGTGCACAGTGAGACGTCCCTGACCCAGTGCCGTGGAGCCGCTGGTGGGGGATCCGCAGAGGCTTCTCAGAGGAGGTGGTCACTGCAGCCAGGCCTGAAAAGTGAAGAAGGGCTGGCCAGGGGATGAGAGCACTGCAGTTGGGGTCAGGAAACCCGGGGTTGATGCTGGATTTGGTCCCTGCCTAGCCACTCACATAGACGAGGGTAAAAGTTAAGCTGCCGTAACAGAAAGATCCCCCAGAGACTGTGGCTTAGAGAACCTATGTGTTTATTTTTTCCTCGTGTCACAGTCCTGAAGTGAACGGCCCATGCTGGCAGGGAAGCTCTGCTTGTCACAGTCATTCAAAGACCCAGGTTTTTCTTTTCTTTTCTTTTTTTGGAGACAGTTTCACTCTGTTGCCCGGGCTAGAGTGCTGTGGTGTCAGCAACCTGGCTCACAGCAACCTCAAACTCCTGGGTTCAAGTGATCCTCCTGCCTCAGCCTCCCCAGTAGCTGGCACTATAGGCATGCGCCACCATGCTGGGCGAATGTTTTCTATATATATTTTTAGTTGTCCAGCTAATTTCTTTCTATTTTTAGTAGAGACAAGGTCTCGCTCTTGCTCAGGCTGGTCTCGAACTCCTGACCTTGAGCTATCCTCCCACCTCGGTCTCCCAGAGTGCTAGGATTACAGGTGTGAGCCACCGCGCCCGGCCAAAGACCCAGGTTTTTTCCATCTTACTGCACAATCACCCCTTTTGGTGATGCCTGTGTGGCTGAGGCTGAGTCACGGGCACTTGTATGTTCCACGTCCCAGCACTCAGGCAGTGAGAAGGAGAAGAAAGCACAGGGAAGAGGCCAAGCCCACTGTCTTAAGGCCAAGCGAAAAGTGGAGCACATCGCTTCTGCTCACACCCCGCTGGCCAGAACCTAATCGCAGGGCCACACTTCGCTGTGGGCAGGTGGGAAAATGTAGCCTCTGGCCGGGCAGCCCGAGGTCCGAGTTCCTGCCGCACCACCTGCTCCTGGGCCAGTCCCTTCCCCGACAGCCCTTGCCTCGGCTTCCCTGTCAGTTAAACAGGGATGGAAATCCCCACCCTGCTCACCTCCCTGCAGACGTCGATGAGTGTGGCACAGAGCGGGCCAGCTGCGGGGCCGACCAGTTCTGCGTGAACACCGAGGGCTCCTACGAGTGCCGAGGTCAGTGTCTGCTTCCGCAGGCTGGGCTGTGGCCCGTGTGCCCAGCACCCCCTCCTCGGGCTCCAGAGCCCTGCTGGGCCTCCTCCTCTGGGCCTCGACCCCCCCCCCCCAGGCGTCAAGGCAGCCCTCACCCTGGGTTTTCTCTCCCCTCCGCTCTCCAGACTGTGCCAAGGCCTGCCTGGGCTGCATGGGGGCGGGGCCCGGCCGCTGTAAGAAGTGCAGCCCTGGCTACCAGCAGGTGGGCTCCAAGTGTCTCGGTAAGTAAGTCTCTGGCCGCTGGCACAGGCACCTGCCACCTGCGAGCGTCTCTCCCACCACAGATTGAGGCTGGGCTGGGACGCTGGCGGGGTGTAGGGGAAGGGAAAGGGGGACGTTGCCCGGACAAGGTCAGGGGGCAGTGTCAGGACGTGATGGGGGAGTCAGGGGAGCTGCCTGGGGGGCCCTGGCAGTCAGGGCTCCGACCCCTTCCCCCCAGACGTGGATGAGTGCGAGGCTGAGGTGTGTCCAGGAGAGAACGAGCAGTGTGAGAACACCCAGGGCGGCTACCGCTGCGTCTGTGCCCAGGGCTACAAACAGATGGAGGGCGTCTGCGTGAAGGAGCAGATCCCAGGTGAGTCCTGGGGGAGGGAGAGCCGCGTTCTCATGCGGAGGAGGGGGGTTCTCATGGCAGAGGGTGGGGGAGGGCAGGCAAGTCCCTTTTCCAGGCAGCAGCAGCTACCGACCCAGCCCCCTGCACTGAAACCCGGTCTCTCCAGGTTGGCTTTGTGGCAGCCTCACCCCCCCCCCCCCCCCCGTACAAAGTGAATCAGGCGTGGCATCAAATCAACATGCCTCCCTAAGCCTGTTTCCCCATCTCTCCAAGGTGACCAGTCCTTACCCCTGGCCTGGTGAGAGGAGGGCAATCACAACCGTTACGATGGGGACCGCTTCCCCAGGCTCGTGCTATTCCAAGTGCGTCACGTGCATTGATTTACTTAGCCTCCAAAACAACCAGTGCAGTGGGTATTACGCCCATCCCCATTTTACACGTGTGGGAAGGAAGATGCGGAGTTGGTGAGGCAGGCTGCAGGGCTGGGATGTGGATCCAGGCAGTCTGGCTCTGTAGCTGCACCAAGGCGTGCAAGGTGTGCGCTGCCCCCGACTCACCCGCTGCGTGGCCTTGGCAAGTCCAACCTCTTCACCCCTCTGAGCCTCAGTTTCCCATTTAGTGAGGGACAACGACTGCCTACTGCAGTGTTGTTCTGAGCAGTAAACAACGTATGTGTGTGCCGGGCAGGCATGTGGGAGTCCTGGGGAGGCTCCAGGAACTGGTAGGAGTGACAGCCACGTCTCCTGCTCCTCTGCAGAGTCGGCCGGCTTCTTCTCGGAGATGACAGAGGATGAGCTGGTGGTGCTGCAGCAGATGTTCTTTGGTGTCATCATCTGTGCGCTGGCCACACTGGCTGCCAAGGGGGACTTGGTGTTCACTGCCATTTTCATCGGGGCCGTGGCGGCCATGACTGGCTACTGGCTGTCAGAGCGCAGTGACCGTGTGCTGGAGGGCTTCATCAAGGGCAGATAATCCCTGCCACCACCTGCAGCATCTCCTCCCACCCAGGCTTCCCCCGAAAGGTTGGGCCTCTCTCCTGCTAGACGCTCAGGGCAGCTGGGTTTATTTTTGAGAGTGGGGTAAGCACCCCCCCACCCGCCTTACAGAGCAGCCCAGGCACCCATGCCCGGGCAGTTGAGGCCCCTGGGGTGAAAAAGTAGCCCTGAAGGTGGATACCATGAGATCTTTGCCTCACCGGGCAGGCTTCACAGTGTGTGAATTTTAAAGAAGTTTCTCCTCATGGTGGCTGCTAATGAGCTTTGGCCCCTGTCCGGGAAGAGGGGGTCCCCACAGCGGAGGGGCCGTCACAGCCCCTTCTGCCAGCTGCATGCTGCCAGCTGCTGTTCTGTGTTCACCCCAACCCCACCTGCCACTTATTTATTTATCTCAGGAAATAAAGGTCTTGGAAAATTGAAAAGTTTGTCTTTCTACCTGTCTCGCCACCACCTTTGGGGAAGTTTTCTAAAACCCTGGGAAATTAGGAGTGGAGGGAGGATGAAGCAGAGAGAGGACCAAGGAGAGGGTTGGCCCTGGAGTAGTTTTAGGAGAAGGGGGATAGAGAAACTGGCCTTAGGAGTGGAAGTTTCTAGGTTTGATACCAGCTGTGATTTGTCAAAGGACCCTGGACTTTTGCCTCTGATCATCACTTTTCTCATTCCTAAAATGGGCCTGACAATGCTTCCCACACAGAGTGTGAGCATTAAATGGTGCAGGACAGACAGATATTCCATAAGACTGGTTGCCATTACTACCAAGCCTCCGAGGGTCAAGCAGTCTTTTCTCTGGAAGTCCTCCCCTCCCCAGTATACACAGGACTTGGAATCCCTCGGAGGCGAGGTCTCCAATCTCTGATTGAGTACAGAATCCTGGCACGGCCGGAGTGAGGCATTAGCCAAGTCCGAAGGGTTTATTTCTTTGGCACAGAGAGGAGAGCCACCTGGGCACGTGAGGCCCATCTCTCCCCACTGGAGAGTCCAGGCTGGGGCACCTGCTCCGCCTTCCCCAGGCCCCAATCCATGCACATCCACCCTGTATTCCGCGTAAGCCACACACAGCCTCTGTGCAAAATACCGGCTGAAAAAAAATAAGGTATTAAAATACAAAGACGAAACTTGGGCGCGGGGTGGTAGGGTGGGATCGCACCCAGCCGGCCCCGGGGGCGCTGCAGTCAGGAGGTGGCCCCGGAATGCCGCTCAACCATCCCGGCACCCGGGGCTGGGTCCCAGTCCTGCGTCAGGACCCCTCAGAGCTCGATGGTGTCGCTGGAGGCGCTGCGGGAGTCCCCGGGCTTGCAGCGCGGCTGGGCGTCGCCCCGGGGGGCCGCTCCGGGCTGAGCGGGGGCGCCGTCAGGGGCCGGGGCTGGGGCGGGCAGCAGCTGCACCGTGCTGGGCAGCTCGTCCAGCGGCAGACTGTCCACCGACGACAGCCCGTGGCGCCACGGGTTCCAGCTGATCTTCAGGGAGCCCCGGGAGAAGCTGTCCAAGGAGCTGCCGGACGCCCCGTCGGGCTCGGCCGCCACGTGCTGCAGCACAGCGCCGCGCACGTCGCTGAGCGACCTGCAGCGTCCGCGCAGGCGCGAAGGGCCCGCGCCGTCGAGCTCGGCGTCGGGATGGCTGCCCCGGCGCGGCCGCAGAGCGCCCCCAGGCGGCGGGGAGGCCAGGCCGCAGCGCCGGAAGACGCTGTCGCGCACCAGATGTTCGCGGAAGAGCGCGGCGTCGATGCTGCTGCTCAGGTTGATGGGGGACGGCGGCCGCAGGTCCAACTCGCTCAGCGACGGCGCCGGCCCCACGCTGCTGTGGGACAGCCCCGGGTCGCCCTGGGGGCCGCGGCCCAGCGACGCCGCCGAGCCCCAGGCGCCCGAGCTGGGCGTGGCGGGCTGCGCGCCCTCGGCCGCCGGGTTGCGGAGGAGGCTCCTGCCGAGGTCCGGGCCGCTCGGCCCCGCGTAGCAGTTGCTGCGGCGCTCCGGCACCTCGCTCTTGCCCGGCGGGGCGGGGCACGCCAGGCGCAGCAGCTTGGCCCAGCAGGCGTGCTCCCTGGGCGGCCCGGGCCGCGCGGCAGCCAGGGCGGCCAGGGCCAGCGCGAGCGCCCACGCCAGCTCCAGCAGGCGCAGCCAGAAGTGCACGCCCCACCAGGCCCACGAGAAGCGGCCCACGCGGCCCGGGCCCGGGTACAGCCAGAGCGCAGCCGCCAGCTGCAGGCCGCTCGCCAGCAGCCCCAGCGCGCCCGCCACCGCCAGCAGCCGCGGGCCCGGGCTGGCGCCCCAGCCCCGCGACCCGTCCAGCAGGCGGCGGCGGCACAGGCAGAGCGTGCCCAGAGCCACCGCCGCGCCCCAGGCGCACGACACGCCCTGCGCCAGGAGGTTGACGGCGGGCCGCGCCGACAGCAGGTCTGCGGCGAGCAGCCCCGCGCAGTGCGCCGGCGCCAGGGCCCCCAGCAGGAGCGGGCTCCGCAGCGGCCGCGGCAGCCCCGCGCCCAGGCCGAGCAGGGCCAGGGTCGCCAGCGCCGTGAGCAGCAAGGGGAAGGGCAGGTTGTAGAGCACCAGGCCGGCCCGCACGGCCAGCCGCGCCTGCGAGCCGTAGGGGTCGGCGAGCATGTAGGCGGACCGCAGGCCCGAAGCCACCAACACCAGCACCGCGGCCGCCAGCGCCAGCCGGGGCGGCCCCGACGGCGCTGCTGCCAGCGCAGCCAGTGCCAGCAACGCGGGCAACAGAAAGAGCACCCCCACCCCGTACACGTGCAGCTCCCAGGAAAAGCTCAGCACCCGCCGCAGGGGGCCCCAGCGCAGCGGGGGTGCCGTGGCGTTGGCCGCGGGGCTGGAGGCTGGCGCAGAAGCCGTGGGGCTGGCTGAGGGCTCTGGAGGGGGAGGCTGGCCCAGGGCTCGCTGCGTGGTCACTCGAATGAGGCCCCGGCGTGACGTTGAGGGGGCCTGGACTGGGGGTGCTGGGGGATGGCTTTGGGGGCGCCCGGGCCACTCTTCGGCTTCATCTGCAATAATAACAGTGTTAAAACAGCCCCCTGGAAAGCAGTTTTTGATTTTCCATCATTCTCAAGGGTGGCTCAGGCAATTATTTAACTTTTCTCGGCACATGTGGGAAATGGAGGCAACAGCACCTACCTGATTAGGTTGGGGAGAGGATGAAATGTTCAGCATGCTGCCCAGCACCCAGTAAGAGCTAAGTGGATGTGAGCTATCGTTTTTATTAATGATCCTATCAGGGAGTAGCACCTGAGCAGTTCCCTACATGTGGTACATATTAGAATCACTTGGACTCTGGGAGGCCGAGGCGGGCGGATGTTTGCACTCAGGAGATCCAAACCAGCCTGAGCAAGAGCGAGACCCTGTCTCTACTAAAAATACAAAGAAATTAATTGGCCAACTAAAAATATATAGAAAAAATAGCCGGGCATGGTGGTGCATGCCTGTAGTCCCAGCTACTTGGGAGGCTGAGGCAGGAGGATCGCTTGAGCCCAGGAATTTGAGGTTGCTGTGAGCTAGGCTGATGCCATGGCACACTACCCCGGGTGACAGAGTAAGACTCTGTCTCAAAAACAAAAAAGAAAGCTGGGCGTGGTGGCTCACGCCTGTAATCCTAGCATTCTGGGAGGCTGAGGTGAGCGGATTGCTCGAGGTCAGGAGTTCGAAACCACCCTGAGCAAGACCCCCCTCTCTACTAAAAATAGAAATTAATTGACCAACTAAAAAAATATATATATATATACAAAAAAAAATCAGCCGGGCATGGTGGCGCATGCCTGTAGTCCCAGCTACTCGGGAGGCTGAGGCAGGAGGATTGCTTGAGCCCAGGAGTGTGAGGTTGCTGTGAGCTAGGCTGACGCCACGGCACTCACTCTAGCCTGGGCAACAAAGTGAGACTCTGTCTCAAAAACAACAACAACAACAACAAAAAAAAACCCAAAAAAGAATCACCTGGAGACTAAGGAATCGGAATTTCTTGGGATGTGGCCATTCCCCAGAGTTGGAGCGTCACTGCACTAAATATATCCTTGTTACATATTAGAACATTCTAGCCCCCAAAGGGCAAATTACTTTCCCCAGAGTACCCAGTGAGCATTAGTTTATTACCCTAAAATGTTTGAAGGAGGTCCTGGCCAATTCTTTTAACCACTTGCGTATAAGCGTCAACTATAGTCGATAGCCACAGATGAACGCAGGCAGCGACTTTAGCCAACAGCTGTGATGTGAAGGCGCACAGCCAAGCATCAACTTTAGCCAACAGCCGTGATGTCTAATTTTTCATTTATCAAAATAAAATTGTGAACATTTAAAAATAACGTAATGAAAACAGGACAGGGCGTGGTGGCTCACACCTGTAATCCTAGCACTCTGGGAGGCCGAGGCAGGAGGATTGCTCGGTCAGGAGTTCAAAACCAGCCTGAGCGAGACCCCGTCTCTACTAAAAATAGAAAGAAATTAATTGACCAACTAAAAATATATATACAAAAAATTAGCTGAGCATGGTGGTGCATGCCTGTAGTCCTAGCTACTGGGGAGGCTGAGGCAGGAGGATCGCTTGAGCCCAGGAGACTGAGGTTGCTGTGAGCTAGGCTGATGCCATGGCACTCACTCTAGCCAGGGCAACAAAGTGAGACTCTGTCTCAAAAAAAATAAAAATATAGCACTCTGGGAGGCCGAGGCGGGCGGATTGCTCAAGGTCAGGAGTTCAAAACCAGCCTGAGCAAGACCCTGTCTCTACTATAAAAATAGAAAGAAATTAATTGGCCAACTTATATATATATAAAATTAGCCGGGCATGGTGGCGCGTGCCTGTAGTCCCAGCTACTCGGGAGGCTGAGGAGGAGGATCGCTTGAGCCCAGGAGTTTGAGGTTGCTGTGAGCTAGGCTGACGCCACGGCACTCACTCTAGCCTGGGCAACAAGCGAGACTCTGTCTCAAAAAAAATAAATAAATAAAAATAAAAAAATAAAAATAAAAATAACGTAATGAAAACATATGTGTATGTTACCTATTCTGATTTACAAGTAAAGCTGCTTGTAAAGTAAAACAAGCTTACAGTGCTTTCAAGCTTTCCTCATCACACGAGAGTAAACAGACTCGTCAATGCACAGCGCAGACCACAGTGCCGACTGAGTGCCGGCTGTGGGCGAGGTTTCCAGCCCGTGAGTGCCGTACTGAAGTGGTTAAGCAGGAGTTTGTCCCCATTCACTTCCCACTGTCCACCCCCCATATATACTTCACACAGGTTCTTAGTTATTGGACTGAGTACCCCCTCTCCCCAAGCCCCAGCCATGCCCTCACCTGGCTGCAGGCCCCCCACAGGGCTCTCTGTTTGGTTTGTGGCTGGGCCAGGGTCCGAGGGACCAGGGATCAGGGACTTGGGGGTGCCTGGGGCCTCCACAGCTCCTCTCACCCGCTGCGGGGAGATGGGGTCTACTCCGTTCATCTCTGGTGCCTCTGAAATGACAAAAGCAGTCATCAGCTGGCCAGACCCTCAAAATCCCGTCCCTCAGAGCAGAGGGATGATCATTTGCCACAATGAGCAAAACGGGACCCAGAAGGACCCAGACAACTGAGGCATCCGCCGCCCTGTTCTCACTTGCTTGGAAACCTACCTGGCCTGGGCTGCCCATCTGGAGCCTCGGAGGTGGCAGGACCTGTGGGCTGGGGTCCTGGGGGATCCTTCACGTCAGGGAGGCCAGCCTGCTTGGGCGGGGGGCCAGGGGAGCTGACTTCCCAGGCCTCCCCAGCTCCAGCCTTTTTGGGGGGCTCAACTGGTAGCTCCTCGGCAGGAGGAAGGCTTCTGGCCAACGGCAATTCTGGCAGAGCCCCAGGCTCTGGAGAGGATGCCCCGTCCACTGCAGGTGCCATACCAGCAGTGGGGGCTCCTGGATACTGCTGGGTGAGCAGGGGGCCTTGTGCCACCTGCTGGAAGTCCTCCTCCTGCCCACCCTGCTCTTCCAGCATTGGCCTCTTGACAGAGCCCGAGTGGGGCATGAGAGTGTGGGAAGGGCCCTGGTGGCCAGAGCGAGACGTGTGGGGGACCCTGGTCTTGGCTTTAGCCATCAGACCCTCATCTCTAGTTGGCAGCTGTCCTGCTTGGCCTCCAGGCTCCAGGGCAGGGGGAACTGTGGTCACCCTGAGTTGCAGTCTGGGAGTTGTGGGGATGACAGTGAGATAGGGGGGCCCCGCTGCTTGTGGGGCCAGTGCTTCTTGCTCCAGAGGCTCCTGTGAGTCAAGAGGTCCTGTCCAGGACTGGGAGCTTGGTCCCTGAGCTATCTGGAGGTCATCAGTTACAGGAAGCCGTTCTCTCTGAACCCCAGGGGCTGCTCTGGGCCCATGCAGGGCGGGGCCGAGGGCGGAGTCTGCAGGCTTTGCGGACGCTTCTCCAGCAGGTGTGCGCGGCACGTGGGCGTGCCAGGAGCTCTCGTCTCTGGGGTGATCCCAGAAGTCAAAGGTCTGAGGCTCTGAGGCCACAGGGCCTGCCTCCGGGTGTGCTCTTGGGATCAGGTAGGTTTCTGACTCCTCAAGTGGCTTGAGAAGGACCCTGTTCAGGGCAGGGCCGGCCCCCAGGGATGGCAACAGCAGCAAGAGGCCACACACACGGCCCCATGGGCTGGGGGCCATGGTCTACACCGATGCCTGGGCCTAGGGCCCTCAACTTCTAGTCCTCACTGGATGAGCCTAAAAACAAAAAAAGAGGGGGTGGGTGGCATGTCAGGATTGGGGGCTTCCATTGGCTCCCCCGAGGGGCTGGTGGAAAAGAAAGAAGAGTGACACTGGGTACCAGCTTCCCCCCTGCTTTTAAAACTGTATCTCTGGTCATGCCACTTTACCCGCTTCGAAACCTTCAGTGACTCCCCAGTGCCCCCAGGGGAGAACTTAAGCTCCTTTCCTGGCCTTCTAAGGCTATGGCCACACCAAGGTGCTCACCTGTCCACCGAGACCCAGTGGACTGTCCAACCCCCCGCTGCCTTTGCGCTGCTGTTCCCTCCTCTGAGGATGCCCTCCCCCTTCTCCTTCACTTGCTGAAATCCTATTCTTTTTTTTTTTGAGACAGAGTCTCACTCTATTGTCCGGGCTAGAGTGCCGTGGCGTCAGCCTAGCTCACAGCAACCTCCAACTCCTAGGCTCAAGCAATCCTCCTGCCTCAGCCTCCCAAGTAGCCTGGCTAATATATATATATTAGTTGGCCAATTAATTTCTTTCTACTTTTAGTAGACACAGGGTCTCGCTCTTGCTCAGGCTGGTCTCAAACTCCTGAGCTCGAGCAATCCGCCCGTCTCGGCCTCCCAGAGTGCTGGAATTATAGGCGTGAGCCACCGTGCCCGGCCTGAAATCCTATTCTTGAAGGCCCAGTTCAAACATGAGAGCAGTGGAGAAGGAGAGGAACACGCACTCGCCTTTCAGGAGGGACCTAAGTTTGAATTCCAGCTTCACCATTTCCTTGATGAGTTACTTTACCTTTTTGCATCATGGTTTTCCCATCAGCAAAATGGGATAATAAGAGGATCTGACCCAAGGAGGTCTTATAAGACATAAGCAACAAAACACACACGGCCAGGCCCACGCCAGGAGTTTAGTGGGCGCGGGAGCCGTTATGCTTTTCCCTCGGTCTGGAAGGGAAGGCGTTCTCTCTCCCCACCCCCCTAAGGATCCCGACAAATATCTGAACGCGTACTGTGTGCCAGGCCCTTGGGACGAAGCAGTGAACAGATTGATAATACCGACCTCATGGAGCTGGCATTCTAGGTAAGAGACAGACAAGAAGGAATTTCAAATAAGGTGAGCTATTTAGAAAATAAAACAGGGTTAAGAGCTAGAGGGATGAGAGGCTGTTTACACAGGAGGTGCCAGGAAGCTCTCTCTGAGGCCATATTTAAGCTAAGTGCTGAATAAGGAACCAGCCATTTGACGATTTTGGGGAAAAGCATGTGGCAGAGGGGACGACGAGTGCAGAGGCTGGCTAGGTGAGTTCAAGAACCAAGAACACACAGTAGTGGGGCTGGAGCACCGCAAACAAAGGAGAAGGTAGCGGGAGATGAAATCAGGAAGTCAGAGGCTGGAGCGCAGGGTGACTTGCATGCCACACACCTGGATTTCATTCTACCTGCCACAGGTAGATGGAGATGGAAAGATGGAGATGGGAATGGAGATGGAAAGCCACTGGAGATGGAAAACATGGAATGACAAGGTCCTGATTAGTTTAGTCTCACAAAGGGGTGAGAGAGGCCAGTGCAAACACCCAGGTAAGATATGACGGTGGCTTGTGTCAGCTCAGACATTCCTCTGCCAGGAAGTCTTCCTCCCCTGACCCTCCTGGGCACTGGTCACCCTGGTCACATGTGTAATAACCTCCTGTCTCCTCCAATGGCCTGGGGCTCCTGCCTCTTTTCAAACTTCCAGCCCCCTGCATATATGTGGCCCCGTGTGGATATTCCCTAAAGCCTGCTGTGCTGGAGAGCCCGTAAGTGGGCCAGGGAGGCGGGAAGCAGCCCCCATGGCCAGGAGAGGGGGCACAGCGGCTGTGGGAGCTGAGGCTGGGTGGGTTTGGGGGCAGAGGCTCTATTCCATTCCTCTCTGGGAAGCAGCTGTCCACAAAGCTTCCTGGGCTTGACCCCTGGTGGCTCACAGGCACCTTGAGAAGCCACTGAAAACTTCCAGGTGCTCTCCCCAGGAGGATGAGCATGCTCACACTGTGGACAATTCCAAGTGGTTCAAAGGCCTCTTAGGACCATCCTCTCCACCTGAGTTTAAACTCTGCCTTGAAGCCTTGTCAGTTCATTTCTCAAACATTCACCCAGCCTCATGGTCTGCTCCCAGCCCAGGTGAAGCGCTGGGAACCCACAGCGAGGCCCCAGCTCTAGGGCTGGGAGCAGGAGCGAGCTGAGGGGGAAAGACTGAGAGGCCCCTAGCCCGGTAACTGGTTAACAACAGTGCTCCCGTGTCGACCTCTTACCCCGTTGGGCTGCTCCGGTGCTAACCTTAGCTACATGCCATTGGACCCTCCGGATACAGGCAGGTGTGAGTGCACCCAGTTTCACAGGGGAGGAAACCGAGGTTCAGAGAGGTCGAGCAACTCGCCCGTGGTCACACAGCCAGCTGAGTGGACACGCTAGAGGGGCTGTGAAGCCCACAGAGGTTCGTCTTGCACGGGGTGGTGGGGGTGGGGTGGTGCAGAAAAGCCTTGCAGACGAGATGGAGTTGGGCCTCCAAGGATAAACGTGCAGTCTGCCCACACCCGGTCCAAGAGACGTGGGCACCCGCGGCCAAGGCAAAGGCTTGCCCGGCCCTGGGGTCCCCTGCTGGAGAGATTTTTGGGGTTCGGGGCATTGCTCGACTGCAGGGACTAGGGGAGAGGCTGGCCTGCGGGGAGGGCGAGGGCAGCCTCCGGGCGCTGCTCCATCTCGGGTTGCCTCTCCTCCTCCTCCTCCTCCGCGGGCTCCTCTCCCCCGGCCCCGCACCGGCCCGCAGCGCCCCGGGTGGGGGCGGCCGCCCAGGCCCCGCGCCCCGCGCCCCGCGCCCGCCATCGCCCCGGCCGGCTGGCCGCTCACCTGCGCGCCCGCCGCAGCCCCGCGTTCACCTTGCGCGCGTCCCCGCAGCCGCAGCCTCCGCGGTGCCCAGACCCGGCTAACCGAGCCCCGCGCTGCCGATCGCCGCGCCCGCCCACAGGCGCAGCGCTCCCCGGGGCGGCCCCTCCCGGCCTGCCCTCCTCCCGCCGGGATGCTCGGGCCGGAGCGGAGCCCGGGTCACCTCCGAGAGGCGTGGAGATCCCTTCTGCAGCATCCCTGGCCGCGGGCAGCCAGGCTCTGCTTGCATGCCTCGCCGGACGGGAGGCTCACTCTCTTCATATCCATATCCTTTTACCTAAACCCTGCCTACAGCTCGATGTGTATTCTTTGGACATTCTTCAATGCACAATGGCATACGCATATTAAACAGAGACGAGATCCTATTGTGATGCTGTTTCTGTAATCTGTCTTATTTTCTCTTCGCTTCACAATACATATCCTGGCACGCTTTCCATGTTAAGTATCTGCAGATCTTCCTCATTTCTTGTATCCGTTGTTGAGAATTCCAGCATATTGTCAGCTGGTAATTTTTCTTTTCTTTTTATTTTTGAGGCAGAGTCTCGCTCTATTGTCCTGCCTGGAGTGCTGTGGCATCAGCCTCGCTCACAGCAACCTCAAACTCCTGGGCGCAAGCGATCCTCCTGCCTCAGCCTCCCGAGTAGCTGCGACTACAGGCATGCGCCACCGTGCCCGGCTAATTTTTTCTATATAGTTTTAGTTGGTCCATTAATTTCTATTTTTAGTAGAGACGGGGTCTCACTCTTGCTCAGGCTGGTCTCGGAATCCTGACCTTGAGCAATCCTCCCGCCTCGGCCTACCAGAGTTCTAAGATGACAGGCATGAGCCGCCATTCCCAGCCTTGGATTTTTCAATGCACAATTACATAAACATATTAAACAGAGACGAGATCCTATTGTGATGCTGTTTCTGTAATCTGTCTTATTTTCTCTTCGCTTCACAATACATATCCTGGCACGCTTTCCATGTTAAGTATCTACAGATCTTCCTCATTTCTTGTATCCGTTGTTGAGAATTCCAGCATATTGTCAGCTGGTAACTTTTCTTTATTCTGTGCTCTATAGTTGGACACAGGTCGTTTCCAGCCTTTTGCTAGCAGGAGTAGTGGGGCAGGGGCCATTCCTACATAGACGTACATCTTCATGCACTGGCCATGGGGTACCTATTAGATAATTTCCTAGCTGAGGCATGGTAAGATCTCTGGGTCTGCACACTTTCATGTCTGATAGACACTGTCAAAACACCTCTGGTCCCTCTTTGAACAACTTCTGACATACTAAACGACCATGATTAGGTTCAATCCATTAAGGGAAATCCACACAAAGGAATACATGTGGTCATTAGAAATGATGTAGAATCTTCGGGCCGGGCCCAGTGGCTCATGCCTGTAATCCTAGTACTCTGGGAGGCCAAGACAGGAGGATCACTCAAGGTCAGGAGTTCAAAACCAGCCTGAGCAAGAGTGAGATCCCGTCTCTGCCAAAAATAGAAAGATATTAACTGGCCAAGACTAAAAATATATACACAAAATTAGCCGGGCATGGTGGCGCATGCCTGTAGTCCCAGCTACTCGGGAGGCTGAGGCAGGAGGATCACTTGAGCCCAGGAGTTGGAGGTTGCTGTGAGCTAGGCTGACGCCACAGCACTCTACCTGGGCAACAGAGTGTCTCAAAAAAAAAAAAAAAAAAAGATGTAGAATCTTCAATGGCATGGAGAAATTTCCCATGTAGATTGTAGTTTTAGTCCTTTGAATTATAAAAATAATATACACTGATTATCTCAATTTACCCAACACAGAAATCTTCAAAGAACAAGTTAATGTCTTACTCCTGGCCTCTCCAGCTCTGCCTCCCAGGTGTACCCACTGTTAACATCATACTGTTTCCTTTGCTTATAAAAACATATATGTGCGTTCATATGTTCAACAAAAATAGGGTCACATTATGCACATTGCTCTGTAACACTGTCTGCCCTAAAAGATGCCTCTGTTGGGAACACTTTGCAGGCTGTCCGCATCGGCCAGACGCTCCCCGCCGGCCCGCAGACTGCACCGCGGAGCACCGCCAGGCGCCCGACACTCCCAACACCCCCTGGCGGGCAGCCGGGTTCCGGCTTTTCTCTACTGGAAACAACCCTGGGGTAAACATTCTGCCATGCCAAGATGAACGTTCTTACACGCGGATGCTCTAAATCAGGGGTCCTCAAACTTTTTTTTTTCATTGATTATTCTGTTTATTTTTTCTGTGAAGTGATTGTTTATAACTTTATTTTTTTTTTTTTATTTTTTTTTTTTGAGACAGAGTCTCGCTTTGTTGCCCAGGCTAGAGTGAGTGCCGTGGCGTCAGCTTGGCTCACAGCAACCTCCAACTCCTGGGCTCGAGAGATCCTTCTGCCTCAGCCTCCCGAGTAGCTGGGACTACAGGCATGCGCCACCATGCCCGGCTAATTTTTTATATATATATCAGTTGGCCAATTAATTTCTTTCTATTTATAGTAGAGACGGGGTCTCGCTCTTGCTCAGGCTGGTTTTGAACTCCTGACCTTGAGCAATCCGCCCGCCTCGGCCTCCCAAGAGCTAGGATTACAGGCGTGAGCCACAGCGCCCAGCCTATAACTTTAATTTACCTTTTTCTTTACATATTTGAGAGTTTTTTCTTTTAAAATTTTATTTACTTTTAACAGACAAGTTTTATATGTTTATGATGTACAACATGTTTTAATATATGTATACACTGTGGAATGATTAATTAACAATGTGCTGAAACTAATTAACATATGTATCACCTCACACACTTATCATTTTCATGTGGTGAGAACACTTAAAATCTGTCTTAGCTATTTCTTTTTTTTATTTCGGCATATTATGTGGGTACAGATTTTAAGGTTTCAATAAATGCCCTTCCCCCCATCCCCCGGTCCTTAAACTTTTTAAACAAGGGGCCAGTTCACTGTCCTTCAGACCGTTGGAGGGTTGGACTACAGTTTAAAAAACACTATGAACACATTCCTATGCACACTGTACATATCTTATTTTGAAGTAAAAAAACAAACAGGCAACAACACCTACATGTGGCCCGCAGGCCGTAGTTTGAGGACGCCTGCTCTAAATTCTCTCAGATGATTATTTGTATGATCCCATTTTGTTAGTATCTATTTATCCATTCATCCTATACATAAATATTAGAAGGTAAATTGTGCTTATGTGATTTTTTTCCTGTTTACTAATATTCTATATACTGTGTATTTCTTTTGCGATCAGAAGTAAGAATCGGCTGGGCGCGGTGGCTCACACCTGTAATCCTAGCACTCTGGGAGGCCGAGGTGGGCAGATTGCTCGAGATCAGGAGTTCAAAACCAGCCTGAGCAAGAGCGAGACCCCGTCTCTACTATAAATAGAAAGAAATTAATTGGCCAACTAATATATATATAGGAAAAATGAGCCAGGCATGGAGGCACATGCCTGTAGTCCCAGCTACTCGGGAGGCTGAGGCAGGAGGATTTCCTGAGCCCAGGAGTCTGAGGTTGCTGTGAGCTAGGCTGATGTCACGGCACTCACTCTAGCCTGGGCAACAAAATAAGACTGTCTCAAAAAAAAAAAAAAGAAGTAACAATCATAATTATCGCCTAAAAAAAGAAAAAGAAAATTCTTTGCGGGATTCAGCAGAAATCTCTCTCCCAGTGATTTCCCGCCTCTGGCTCTCACAGAAAAGCAATGCCATGTTTCCCCCAAAATAAGACTTACCCATAAAACAAGCCCTAGCAGGATTTCTAAGCATTTGCGCAATATAAGCCCTACCCCGAAAATAAGCCCTAGTGATGGGCGTGGCTATGCAGTGCATCTGCACAACCCGTGCATTTCGTGGTGGAAGCACTAAAGAAGAGGAGCAGCCCTTCTCATCTGCCCCACGAGATGTCTGTTGCTCGACATGAGAGATTCCGGCTAATGGTTCTAAAGGAAATAGAGTCGCAAGACATTCAGGATGGAATTTGGGGTTTCGAGAGTTAGGATGATGTTCCAGAAGACGACGACTTCACTCTATTTGAATAAATGTAGGTGGTTGTACCGTACTTAAAAAAAATAACACATCCCCTGAAAATAAGCTCTAGGGTGTCTTCTTGAGGAAAAATAAACATAAGACCCTGTCTTATTTTCGGGGAAACACGGTACTCAGCCCCCAGCTGTGCCTGACATGCTACAGTGTGAAGAATATTCTGTCCCTAACAGCTGGCAAGTGGTGGGATCTGCACCCAGCTCCGCTGACTCTGGGAGTGAGAGAGACTTCTCCCGTTCACCATATCATCTGACCAGTCCTGCTGTTTTCCTTGTTGGAGCCTCTTCAGAATTGTGAAGGCAACTCTTATTTCTCTGCAGTCTTCTTCCTCCAGGCCAAAGAACCCCAGTTTTTCAGCCTTTCCTCGTAGGCCAGGATTCTTGGTTCTCACCACTATGGCACTTCTGTTTGCTTCTTACCAGCTCAACAATCCCCCACCCCCGCCTTAGAATGTGACTCTTGGAAATGAACCCAGTTAGAGTTGGGAACAAAGATGAATTTTCACCTCCCCTTTCCTAGATTTTACTCCTCTATTAATAGGACCTCACACTGAATTATCTTTTCTGGCTGCCACATTGCTTTGCTACCCAATGGATTTACAACTAGGTCTTCCCATCTCTTTGTGTGCAGTTGGTTTCTTGACCCTCAATGTAGGATTCTATTAATACATTTGTTGTTTATTTTGTCTTGTTAGATACAGTTGTTGTTGGGTTTTTTTTTCTTGTTTTTGAGACAGAGTCTCAATTTGTTGCCCAGGCTACAGTGAGTGCTGTGGCATCAGCCTAGCTCACAGCAACCTCAAACTCCTGGGCTCAAGCGATCCTCCTGCCTCAGCCTCCTGAGTAGCTGGGACTACAGGCATGCGCCACCATGCCCCGCTAATTTTTTTTATATATATATATATATTAGGTGGCCAATTAATTTCTATTTATAGTAGAGATGGGGTCTCACTCTTGCTCAGGCTGGTTTCGAACTCCTGACCTTGATCAATCTGCCCGCCTCGGCCTCCCAGAGTGTTGTTGTTGGTTTTTTTATTTTTATTTTTTTAGAGATGATCTCGCTCTGTTGCCCAGACTGGAGTGCTGCAGTGCTGAAGTGCAGTGGCATAATCATAGCCCACTGCAACCTTGAAACCCTGGGCTCAGGCCACCCTCCTACCTCAGCCTCCCCTAGTTGTTTTAATCTCGTGAGAAGTTATCTGGATCCTATGGTATGCATAATAGATAATTGGTATTTTGAGGGACTGTCCAATGTACAATCCCCTTCCTGACAGCATCCTAATTTCCTTTGGGGGACCTACCTTTTTCCCCCTGTGGGCAGTTTTGGTCGGAGGCAGTCCTAGGGGCCCACGACCGAAGCTGAGGGGCCCAGATCCCTCCTCTCACTGTCCCTTGTGAACTCCCTGGAGAGCCTCCTTTGGAGACGTTCAGATTTCTGCAGCAGGCTCAGAGCTGGCCTTGTTCCCTTCCTCTCTTTCTCCTGAGGAAGGCCGGCGAGTGCGTGCCTGACCCCGCTCCACACAGGACCATCTGGCTGCCTGCTGGATGTCCGCTCTGGAGCCAGGAGCTCCCCTCCCATCGTGTTTCTGCACCACCGACTGGCAGGGGTTCTGAGATGCCAGACAAAGCAAGACCGGTTAGGGTCCCTCTGGCCAGGGGCCAAGATGCAGACTGATCCTGCGGAAACAGAAGACTGGCTGGGGTGGAGGTGGGTGTCAGTGGGGAACAAGAGGCACCAGCTGTAGTTGGGGAGTGTCTCGGCCCCAGAAGGAGCTCTCAGTGCCATCCTGGATACTATGGGATGGCGGGTTAGATGAGGGGGGATGTTCCATGTATACAAGGGTGGTCGACGTCTCCTGTTTACCAAGCACTTAGTCTGTCAAGAGCTATGCTACACATCGTACGTGCGTTATTCTTTCCAAATCCTCACATATTATGTTCATTTTACAGCTGGCCAGCTGAAGCTCAGTGAGGTTAAATAATTTGTTAAAGGTCACACAGCAACCAAGAGGCCAAGCATGTTACTTCCTACATCATGATCATCAAGGGGACATTTATGGTGTTCTTTTTTTTTTCTGAGACAGAGTCTCGCTTTGTTGCCCAGGCTAGAATGAGCACCGTGGCATCAGCCTCGCTCACAGCAACCTCAAACTCCTGGGCTCAAGCAATCCTTCTGCCTCAGCCTCCCGAGTAGCTGGGACTACAGGCATGCGCCACCATGCCTGGCTAATTTTTTCTATATATATTAGTTGGCCAATTAATTTCTTTCTATTTATAATAGAGACAGGGGTCTCGCTCTTGCTCAGGCTGGTTTTGAACTCCTGACCTTGAGCAATCCGCCCACCTCAGCCTCCCAGAGTGCTAGGATGACAGGTGTGAGTCACCAAACCCAGCCCATTTATGGTGTTCTAAATAGTTTCAGGTGATAAATCCAGGTGGCTGGAAAGGTAAAGTGCTCCTTTATAGCCTGGCCCAAAGTGAGCTCCAAGAAACACACACACAAGCATTGCCTCCTGAACCTGTGTGCTGGTTCTGGGAAGAGCCTACTAAAACAGACTTGCCTTTTCCCTGTGATCTGCTAGTGCCAAGGACATGCGTGTGCATTTACCACTACTGGGACAGGTCAGAAAGTCTCACACACACACACTGACCACCCAGTTTTGCTATATAGGAAGAAAACAAACCTTGTACGGATGAAGAGACAGACTCAAATGCTCTGGTGCATAGGAATGAGGGTGATATCACTCAGTAACCAATTACTAGTTGCATTCCTGCCCAATCTGGACTTCCTGCAGTCCATAAACTATACTACCCACCTCTTAGAATGCAATGCATTGTGGACATTTTAATCTGTGGACCTTTGCTGATTCTGTTCCCTCTCGTTTTGTTTTGTTTGTTTGTTTGTTTTGAGACAGAGTCTCACTCTGTTGCCCTGGGCTAGAGTGCCCAGGCATCAGCCTAGCTCACAGCAACCTCAAACTCCTGGGCTTGGCTAGGCGCAGTGGCTCACGCCTGTAATCCTAGCACTCTGGGAGGCCGAGAAGGGAGGATTGCTCGAGGTCAGGAGTTCAAAAACAGCTCTGACCAAGAGCGGGACCCTGTCTCTACTATAAATAGAAAGAAATTAATTGGCCAATTAAAAATATATAGAAAAAATTAGCCGGGCATGGAGGCACATGCCTGTAGTCCCAGCTACTCGGGAGGCTGAGGCAGGAGGATCGCTTGAGCCCAGGAGTTTTGTTTGTTTGTTTTGTTTTTGAGACAGAGTCTCAATTTGTTGCCCAGGCTAGAGTGAGTGCCGTGGCGTCAGCCTAGCTCACAGCAACCTCAAACTCCTGGGCTCAAACAATCCTGCTGCCCCAGCCTCCCGAGTAGCTGGGACTACAGGCATGCGCCACCATGCCCGGGTAATTTTTTCTATATATTTTTAGATGGCCAATTAATTTCTTTCTATTTATAGTAGAGACGGGGTCCCTCTCTTGCTCAGAGCTGTTTTTGAACTCCTGACCTTAAGCGATCTACCCACTTGGGACTCCCAGAGCGCTACGATTACAGGCGTGAGCCACCACGTCCGGCCTGTTCCCTCTCCTTGAAATGTCCTTCTAAAATGAAAAACTCTTTCAAGGCCTGGGTCAAAGTTTAGGTCCCCTGTGAACACTCGTTCCATTAATATTTGGTTTAAGAAGCCATTTTAACTATCTTTAAAGGTCAGGGTTTCTTAACTTGGGTCTGTTGGTCATTATGAATAGGCTTTAGAGGGTGTGTCTATGCACCTGGGTTACCTGGGAAATCCGTGTCTGCACCCATGTACGTTACTCTGGAGGGGAGGGTCAGAGCTTATTTTCAAAGAGACCTGTGACCCCAACAGAAAAAAAGAGCTCTTCCTGTTATGAGTTTTTTGAAGGCGAGTGTTATATCTCTTTCATCTTAGTCTCCCCGGTACTGGTCCAAGACAGACATTCCTAACTACTGGCAGACGGCTGGTGGTGACCCACAAGGCAACACTTCCACAGGCAAAGAAGAGAAAACAGGATGGTTTAATTTGTAAAGTCAAGAGTCATTTGTTCTTAATTACAGTGCTCAACATGCAAATTACATCCACGTCTTGGTACAGAAATGGCACTCCGTCACTTCCCTGGGACTATTAATCCAGACAGAACTATTCCTGGGCAGCCTTATCTGCTAAGCAACTGCCCTCTCTCCTTTTTACAGTGATAAGTAAACTCATGTGCCCAGAAAATGGGGCCTTTTGTCCAACTGAGTTACCCTTCACAGTACAGCACCACTGATTTGTCAATGGATTTCATATATTCTGGTGTCCAGATTGAGACCGCACATTATTTAACCCGTCTTTAATGATCTCAAAGGCACTTGAGAATCCTGCAGTGCCTCAGGGTCACTGGTTTTCACTGGATAGTATTAAGAGATGCAAGTGTGCTAAGTCTGTCCTGGCCTGGGATGTTCACTCTGGAAAGAGTGTATGTGAATAAGGTTCGACACGTTTGCTCCTATCTCATTTTTGTAGGCTCAAAATGAACGATACGGGGAGATTCATTTTGCTCATCCATAGTTCCTTACACTTTTGGTAGTGGAAATATTTTACTTTTGTAAAGAAAGTTAAAAATACTAACAGAAAATTAAAGGTAAAACACAGGGTGTATGGATCCCAAGAGAAACAGGAGTTTACTGTGGCTACATGTCAAGCTGACTGCATATAATAATAATTAGTTATTCTAATAACAATCCTTCTTCCAAAGACTGAATTTTTGCTAAGATTTTATATTTTATCAGTAGCTTGAGTTTTCCCCCTTTCTCTGACGTTCATTACTAGAGTAACCAGAAGGAACATTTAAAACATTTTTTAAACTGCAAGCCACCCAGCATACTCCTCCTATTTCCTCTAGTTCCAAACATACGCGGTAACCCAGCTCAGACAAGAACGAGCCTTGCCGCACGCCCGCCAGCTCCTGCACCCTCCTCTTTATTCCGAGAGGCGCCAGCTCCAATGAAAGTTACAAGGTTAAGCGCGACTCCAAGTTCCTGACACAGCTGCTAATCCCTGCTCAGTCTTCAAAAAATAGAGGTCTGTAATTCCTTTTTGAACATGCCTTCAAAGTGGAGGTCTTTGGCCATGAGCTCCTCTTCGACATCATCTAGTGCCCACTGGTGATCCGTCAGCTCCAGAGCTTCCCACTCTGTCTGCAAAGGAAGAGAGCACCAGGGCGGGGGAGGGGTGTGTTACTGGCTCCTGTGGCTGACCTTTACTCATCAGCTACTCTGGGCCAGGGTAAACTACTTACATGCACAAGCTCATGCACTCCTACGATGCTGCTGCCCCCACCTTCCCTGTTCCTTCTCCCTGCTCCTCCTCAATTAGACATAAGGACAATGAGGCTAAGAGAGGCAAAACAATTTGTTCAAGCTCACTTAGCACTAGTAACTAATGGAGCTGAGATTTAAATTTTGGTTCATCTGACTCCAAATCCCTAGTGCTTAACCTGTTTATCAGGTCACCCTCACCAAGCACCTGCTCTGTGCCCCTTGCTACCCTTGATTCGAATATGATAGACAAATCAGTGCTTTGTGATTCTGAGCCCTTTCATCAAGGGACTTGTCATCTGGTTTACGTAGTGCAGGGTCAAAGGTGCTTCGACATAAATGGCAGAGAATATTTCCAATGGGCAGAACATTTCCTCCCACCTACGTCCAAATACATAATGGCATTTCATTATAGTCTGCTGGAGCCCAGTAATTGATAATTTTATCACTGGAAGACTTTGATAGTGTGAAATATAAACCGTTTTGAGACATAATCATTCACAAGTAAGCCATTAATACGTTAAGCAGAAAAAAGTTTGCAGAATTTTCTGAGAAATCACTTTTCTCAGAAAATTCTATTAATCTGACTATTTTTGCGTTAAATTAGTGGGTTCTTGGCTGGGCGCGATAGCTCACACCTGTAATCCTAGCACTCTGGGAGGCGGAAGTGGGCAGATCATTTGAGCTCAGGAGTTCGAGACCAACCTGAGCAAGAGCAAGATCCCGTCTCTACTATAAATAGAAAGAAATTAGCTGGACGACTAAAAATATATAGAGAAAAAATTAGTCAGGCATGGTGGTGTATGCTTGTAGTCTCAGCTACTCAGGAGGCTGAGGCAGGAGGATCGGTTGAGCCCAGGAGTTTGAGGTTGTTGTGAGTTAGGCCAACGCCATGGCACTCTAGCCCGGGCAACAGAGCAAGACTCTGTCTCAAGATAAATAAATAAAAATAAATAAATAAATTATAGTGGGTTCTTAAAAAATGGTTTGTGAGCTCAACATATGCCTATAGTCACAGCTACTCAGGAGGCTGAGGCCAGAGGATCACTTGAGCCCAGGAGTTTGAGACAAGCCTGGCAACATAAGTGAGACTTGGTCTCTAAAAATAAAATATAAATGCCTTATGAAATTTAATGTGTAATACAAATACTAACTCATGAGTGTGGTTTTTTAAAGATATAATTCACACACCATAAATTCATCTATTTAACGTGTACAATTTAATGGATTTTAGTATATTCACAAATATGTAGAACCATCACCACTATCTAATTCCAGAACACTTTCATCACCACCAAAAGAAACCCCACACCAAATAGTAGACAGTCCCCATCACTGGCTTCCCCTAACCCCTGGCAAGTACTACTTTATTTTCTGTATATTTTCTTCACTATTTTTGGACATATGTGGTCTCTTGTTCTTGTTTCCTTTCACTTAGCATGTTTTCAAGGTGCATCCCTGTTGTAGCATGATTCAGAATTCATTTCTGAACACAGCTGAATATCCTTGTACACATATTCCAAAATATTCCATTTTGTTTTATCCACATCCATCAGATGAGGGACATGAGTTATTTTTACCTTTTGACTATTATGGATGGTGCTCTGAACATTCCCAGGTAAGTGTCTGTATGGACATGTTTTCAGTTCTCTTGGGTATTTACCTAAGAGAAGAGTGGAACGCTGGGTAATATGGTAACTATGTATGAGGCTCCCATTTCTCCACATCGTCACCAACACTTGTTATTGTCTGTCTTTTTTATTATAACCATCTGAGCGAGTGTGAAGTGGTATCTCACTGTGGTTTTGATTTGCGTTTCTCAGAAAGCTAATGATGTTGAGCATCTTTTCATGTGCTCATTGGGTATTTGTATATCTTCTTTGGAGAAATGCCTATTAAGTCTTCCAGTCCAAGAACATGGATATCTTTCCACTTATGCAGGTCTTTTTTTATTTTTTATTTTATTTTGAGATAGGGTCTCACTCTTTTGCCCAGACTAGAGTGCGGTGGCACCATCATAGTACCCGGAAGGCTTGAGTGATCCTCCTGCCTTAGCCTCCCGAGTAGATGGGACTATAGGTGTGTGCCACGATGCTCAGCTAATTTTTTTATTTTCTGTAGATATGAGGTCTCACTATATTGCTCAGGCTGGTCTCAAACTCTTGGCCTCAAGTGATCCTCCCACCGTGGCCCCCCCAAAGTGTTAGGATTACAGGTGTGTCAACTGTACCTGGCCCTATTTTTGCTCAATTTAAATTCAAGTGATAGAACCCCACTGCCCTCACTGCAGGGAATTGATTTTTTTTTTTTTTTTTGAGTTGGGGCCAAACTACGTGGCTTTATTATACACTCGTGGACGAGGTTCTGGGGTCCAAGGGGGGGGATGCCCAGAAGTCGCCAGGGAATTGATTTTTAAAGTAACTGTCTGGTAACACCTTTCACAGCCTCGCTGTAGCTCTAGAAGGTGAACAGAGGGTACCTTGAAAGCTTTGTTGGTATCTGCGGGCATGGCCATGGCTGCTCCAGTCATCTGCTCTTGCATCATTCGTGATTGGTCAGCAGCTGCAGCACAAGACATGCCTACGTGAGTGCCAGGGCTCAGTAAGCACCCTGGTACCCAAGGGCAAGACTAGGCCTCACACAGAGCTTACAGCTGCTTGGTGGTAGGTTAGAGAATCAAATGACAGGTTCACTGACTGTCTCTCTCCCCTGCTGGTTATGTGACCCTGAGAAAGTCACTTTACCTCTCCTGAAAAACGGGGGTAATAATAGCAGAAGATAAATAACTAAAGGAAGCTCTAAATTTTATTTTATTTCAAATTTCAAGAACACTAACAACAGCTACCAGTTACTGATCAACTACTACATGTCAGGTACTTCACTAAGTGCTTTGCATATTCTACCTCTTACACTCCTAGTCCCCCCCGCAGGTTAATTAATAAGGTCCTGATTTACAGATAAGCAAATAGAAGATTAGAGTGGTTAAGCAACTTGTGAGAGGTTCTGGCCATCTAAATAAGTGAGCCAGGATTAGTACTGGAACAGACTCTAGTCAATGAACTAACTGATCAAACCGGTTGGTTGAAGCTTTACATTTACAGGATTATATTGCTGGTGCTGGATCCTTCACATGAATGTATAAGACTTCAGGGAATTGATACCGTCCCAGTGATTGCTAGGGAGAATTTAGATCCCTGCAATTTTTAAGACTCTTCCAGAAACCTCAGAAACTTAAGGAATGAAGCACTGTATTGGACTATGCTAACAAACAGCATAACCTACATGACTTTTCTGGCTCTAGCATGGATGAATCATCTATGGAAGGACTGGCTCATTAAACCTGACATATTTCTTACCATTATCTTGGCCCAAAATCAGAGAGTAAATGCTCCGAAGCCCAAATACATTAAGGAAGTACCAGGATGCAGAACTCACCCTGGCAAAGCAAAAGCAAAATAGTTTAAGTAGTTATTCCAGAAATTAATGTAGTTTACATTTTTATACCAACCAAAGTTGTTCAGTGTATGTAAAGGAATCACCAGGAATAAGCTATATTCTTCCAAAGAAGAAATACAAGTTGTTAAGGCAGTCTTACCAACACAGAAGTATAGTAAATAAAAACTGAAATACGCCTCCTGTCTTGAATCTCATTCTCTAGAGGAAATCACAAGTGTTGGTGTGATCCATACTTACAAGAAAGGATTAAAGGTAGCTTTCGGGAAATACTCGCAATACTGAGGACCATAGCTACTGTTCCAAGTTTTGAACTTTTTATCTCCAAGGCTTCCTTTAAACTTAGTTTCCCACCCTGCCCCTGTAAAATAAATACGCTTGCATACCATAAAAACTAAAAGGGGCGTGAAAAATGACACACAAATGGCAAGAGCCACACTTCACTCTACAACTTGGGTAACAGACCAGCAGGAATTACTATTCTGTCCTGTTTACTCCATTGGGTTGCAGATGAATACATGCACTGTCTGCGTGTGACACTGCTGATCTATCTACCACAGTCATTGTACGCTCAGGTTCCAGGCTCCCCTCTGTCCGTGTAAGCATGTCAGTTACATACCTGTCCAGGTGCTGAGGAAAGATAAATAAGCTTTTCTACAACCCATGAAGTTTCTGGTTAGCCCAAACGAGACTGGAAGGTAAGAGTTTAATAGAATCATGATACTCATATAAAGCACAGATTTTCTCCTCCAGTGGAGCTGTGCACAGCTGAGACTCTCCCAGCACCTGGCCTGTTCTGCCTCTCCCACACGACCGGAAATGGCTCTGCTCAAACTGGCTAGTGAGTCAAAAAGATCGCCAGTGATCCCCATTTTGCCCATTATTCTCCCCCTCTTCTTGTTTGGCTTCTTTCTATGCCAGTCTATGGGAGGCCACAAGCGAAACAGCCGGGAGAGGCCACATGAAGCAGCATCACTGGGTTCCAGATATCGCAGCAGTGTTTTCTAAGAGTTTTTCAGATTTTAGGTTTTATTATTTTACTATAAAAAATAGAGTAGTAAATAAAACATGAGTGCTGGGTTTGGATGGGTTTTGTGGTCAAATCTTACCTCCTCCCACAGACTTCAGACTGCTATCAGGCTAAAATACTGAAAACACACAGCACAGTGAACAGAGCTAATGAAAACTATTTTTTTTTTTTTTTGAGACAGAGTCTCACTTTGTTGCCAGGCTAGAGTGAGTGCCGTGGCGTCAGCCTAGCTCACAGCAACCTCCAACTCCTGGGCTCAAGCGATCCTCCTGCCTCAGCCTCCCGAGTAGCTGGGACTACAGGCATGCGCCACCATGCCCGGCTAATTTTTTCTATGTATATTAGTTGGCCAATTAATTTCTCTTTTTTATTTATAGTAGAGACGAGGTCTTGCTCTTGCTCAGGCTGGTTTCGAACTCCTGACCTTGAGCAATCCGCCTGCCTCGGCCTCCCAGGGTGCTAGGATTACAGGCATGAGCCACCATGCCCGGCCAAATGAAAACTATTAATGTTATCATTAGTAGTAATGTATTTTGGAAAAATAATACAAATATCCATTTCCATAAGCGTCAGGGTGTTGCTAAAAAAGGTTTGCCCTGGCCAGAATTCCTGGCTTAATCTTTTAACTTTTAACACATCCACCCCTGCATTCCTGAGCCCAGGAAGCTACAGAAAAGAGGCTGACACGTTCTTTCCTTTTGCAAGACTCATGTAAAAGTTGCCATAAACCACCCATGACATTTTGAGTGGAATTTCAATGAAAAATAAACTTTATTTTATTTTATTTTTTTGAGGCAGAGTCTTGCTTTGTTGCCCAGGCTAGAGTAAGTGCCGTGGCGTCAGCCTAGCACACAGCAACCTCAAACTCCTGGGCTAAAGCAATACTACTGCCTCAGCCTCCTAAGTAGCTGGGACTACAGGCATGCGCCACCAGGCCCGGCTAATTTTTTCTATATATATTAGTTGGCCAATTAATTTCTTTGTATTTATAATAGAGACGGGGTCTCGTTCTTGCTCAGGCTGGTTTGGAACTCCTGACCTCGAGCAATCTGCCCGCCTCGGCCTCCCAGAGTGCTAGGATTACAGGCATGAGCCACCAAGCCCGGCTGAAAAATAAACTTTAAACACCCATTCCAGTGAATTATGCAAACTGGAAATCCTGATCTTTAAGAGACACTAGTCTTAGATTTTGGTTTGTATTTTTTATTAAACAAAAAAAGTTCTTACCAGGATGCATCTAATGTAAGTAGTTCGATTCCTTGCTGTAGCATAGGCTTAAAACGGAGGGTCAGTGGAAACGGGACTTTGGCTGCAGAAAAGAAAAAAAAAAGTTCACAACCACTCTGAGCTGTTTTATTTTAGAATAATTTAAGTATGAACCTATGTATTCTTTCCTTGTGGAGGTGGGAACTTGCCACAAACCTTTTGGAAAATGATTTCCACAAGGAAATTGTAGCAATTTCTGAAAACAACAACAACAACCACATTGTCACTGTGCTCTACTTTTCCCAAATAATACCAGCTTCTATATTGCTTAGGAAGCAAGGACTCAAAGTAAGCTGTGACCTAATATCTGGAAAAAACTCGCATTGATCCATTAAACCCTGAATGGAATACATACATACAAAGAACTACATTACTAAGAAACCAAATTGATGAAAATCAAGTCAACTTATAAACAAATAGATTATAAACTTACCCTAACACCTAGCAAATGAAGTTAAAATAGAAAGAAGCTTCCCTTTATCCTACTCAACTAGAATTACTATATTAGTTTTGGACACAAACTGCAAGCTGCTTGTTTGAGTCTCTATTAGCAAAAAGCAAAAACCATCCACATGATAGACTTAGGCTCATTTTGTGAAAAGAGTCATATAATCATAGTTTTTTTTTTTTTTTTTGAGACAGAGTCTCACTCTGTTGCCTGGGCTAGAGTGCAGTGGTGTTATTTCAGCTCACTGCAGCCTCAAACTCCTGGGCTCAAGTGATCCTCCTGCCTCAGCCTCCTGAGTAGCTGGGACTATCAGCACGTACCACCACATCTGGCTAATTTTTCTATTTTTTGTAGAGAGGGGGTCTTGCTATGTTGTTCAGGATTGTCTTGAACTCCTGCCCTCAAGTGATCTTTCTGCCCCAGCTTCCCAAAGTGTTAGGATTGTAGGTGTGAGCCACCACGCCCAGCCCTCATTTTTTTTGTTCCAAGAATGTTACCAGTTTCTGCAAGAAAACATAGGACCTGTGAAATTAGTGTCTCAGTTGCACTTGGATTTCTTTGAAAGGGGACATGGGAAAGGAACACAGATGAAGTAAGCATGAAGGTTGCTGGGTCTGTTACTTACTTGTGACAAAGCCTGAAAACGTCATGTTGATCCATCCACCAATAAGAATCATAGGGAGGACATTTGTTACATTCCCTTTCATCATGTCTGTGAGCATAGTGGGATCTAAGACAAAAGCACAAGACACCACTAGATTTCACCTGTTGGCAGGGATTTTCTACAAAGCCTTAATGTACTTGATAACTGAAGACAAGTTCATTATAAAAAAATTCAAATGACATAGAAACGTTATAGATGTAGACAGTTCCTCTGAGCCCACTCTCTGAACTTTTACCTGTTTATTGCATATCCTTGCATCTTTCTATACACATATACCCGATAATTTACATATAAATGCATACCCAATAAAGGGATACTATGCTTACTACTCTGCATCTGAATTTTTAAAAAATTAATATATGGTGGATGGCATTTCCACACTGATATAATATATATCTCTTGATATTTTCAAAGCTTGCATAGGATTCCATTGTGTGGTCGCACTGATCGCTTTTGGGTGGATCTATAGATTGTTTCTAATTTTTTTGCCAATAAATGATGCTGCCAACAACTATCTTGTACATAAATCTGCATGTTTGTGTGTTTCTGTGAGAGAACTTCTTAGAAGAATTTCTGGGTCAAAGGATTTGTACATTTAAGATCGACAGACATTGTCAGATTGTCCTTTGAGAAGGCACTACCATTTGGCACCTCCACCAACGGTGAGAGGGCCTGACTTCCCCTGATCTTGTCAACAGTGGCTTTGGTCGATTTTTTCAATCTCTGCCAATTTAATGGGCTAAAAAAGGACATCTTGTTTTAATTTGTATTCCATGGATTATCAGTGAGGTCAAGTTTCTTTTCATGTATTTATTGGTCTTTGTTTCTTATAAGTTTCCTCAAAGACTTGTTAAAATTAATTCCATACAATCTTTATTACTTAAAAAAAAAATTAACTCCTGTACCTTCTGGATGAGTTTAAAATTGCTGGTTATCTTATCAGAAACAAGTACTACTAAAATGAGAGGACACTCAACACAGAACAAGAATTACTTTTTCTTTAAACATGTTTTATTTTTTACACAATGGGGATCAATGGAAGTAAGAAATCTGTTAGAGCCAAAACTGTAGGGTGGACCAAGCAATCATGTCTGACAAATAAATGGCTGGCTGGCCGGCCTTGGGGAGTAGTGAGCTCCACACTCAGGCAGGAGCAGGGTGACCATCTGTTAGCAATAGGATCCAGGCACTAGGTGGGAGCTGGGGCCAGAATGATTTTCCAGCTATGCTCCACAGAACCCTGGTCCTGAGGAACAGCAACAAGGAGAAACCCAGGGATAATGGCTCCGGCCTCCTCCCTCCATTGGCCAAGAGCTCTCTTTTTTAAAAAATTTGTTTTATACATTGGGATCCCAGATTTATTTGAGAAAGAGAACTACACTTCCATAGATCCCCGTATTAGCCCTTTGCACTCGCTTGCTTTTTTCTCAATTCCTTTATTCTACTCGGGATTTAATTTTTTTAATACCCCAGATTTTACAAAGTGCGGCAGTAGAATAAAAAACTGGAGTTTCTTTTCATACAAACTTTATTTGGATTTTTTTATATTTCAAATTATTGATACATTCAAAGAGTAATTTTAATCTCTATAATTTTTGCGAATCGTGTCAAGTCACACTCAACATCTGAGTGCAAAGGGTTAAATTATTTCTAAGGTCCCTTAGATTACTGTCTTCTACAATATTTAAACAAAATGTCATCCTCCCTCCACCCTTTCCCTTGCCCCACTCAATAACCAGTGTTAAAAATCTTCCTTAAAGATGAGAGAAGGGAATAAACATACCAGTCATAGGAGAAGGTGGCACTACTTTCCTTTTAGTTTTTTTGAAAAATCCATCCTCTGGGTTGTTGAAATAATATTTTCGTGTCAAGAAAGACTAGTAGAGAAAAAAAGCTTTTTAGGTCTAAGAACTGTGACATTACAAACTGTCAAACTGTTCCCCGGAGGCTTCATCAGAAGGCCCTTGGAACATGCTGTTACACGCGGAGCTGTCCGCCTATGTGGCAGCTGACTTGACACTTTAGCTGAGTCACATTTAAAAACAATTTCCTAAGAAGGATGAGGTCACACTGACAGTAAACACCACCAGGACACAGCTTAATTACCGAGTGGCCAACCTTCAGCTTTCCCCAAAGAGTCCCCTTACAAAACATTCAGATATCTACTGCCCTCAATGGTGAATTGTGGAGCTTTTTAATAAAAGATAAATGAGTACCTGTTTGGGAATGTATTTTCCATTTTCCCTGAGGACTCTGCTTCGAATTAGGACTTGACTGAAAAATACAACCAAGACAATGAGATTTTTAAAAGTGAACCCTAGAAGAAAATGAGAACGTAGAAGACCTACTTAAACACAAGAGAGGACCTATTTGGCAATAGCTGTGTGTGGAAACTTTCCAAAAAGGAAGTATCTTTAAAACCAACATAACATATTTAATCTAACAGGTTTTCAGAAAAGTATTTCTCAGAAGTGACTATGTTTCTGAACAAAGACTGATTTATGAGGAAGGCACATTTGGGACATTACTCTCAGCTTTTTCTTACTTCATAATAAGCTACAGAGGAACTTTCTCTGAGTGAAAAGAGTAGCAGTGGGACACTGTTCCAAAGATTTGAGGCCGGAGAAGGGGGGAAGACTGAGGATAAAAGAAAGAACTTATGTTTTTTTTTTTTTTTTGAGACAGAGTCTTGCTTTGTTGCCCAGGCTAGAGTGAGTGCTGTGGCGTCAGCCTAGCTCACAGCAACCTCAAACTCCTGGGCTCAAGCGATCCTGCTGCCTCAGACTCCCGAGTAGCTGGGACCACAGGCATGCACCAACATGCCCGGCTCATTTTTTCTATGTATATTAGTTGGCCAGTTAATTTCTTTGTATTTATAGTAGAGACGGGGTCTCGGTGTTGCTCAGGCTGGTTTGGAACTCCTGACCTCGAGCAATCCACTCGCCTCGGCCTTCCAGAGTGCTAGGATTACAGGCGTGAGCCACCATGCCCGGCCTGAAAGAACTTCTTAATATCCACTGAGAGGCCGGGCGCGGTGGCTCACGCCTGTAATCCTAGCACTCTGGGAGGCCGAGGTGGGCGGATTGCTCGAGGTCAGGAGTTTGAAACCAACCTGAGCAACAGCGAGACCCCGTCTCTACTATAAATACAAATAAATTAATTGGCCAACTAATATACATAGAAAAAATGAGCCGGGCATGGTGGCGCATGCCTGTGGTCCCAGCTACACAGGAGGCTGAGGCAGCAGGATCCCTTGAGCCCAGGAGTTTGAGGTTGCTGTGAGCTAGGCTGACGCCACGGCACTCACCCTAGCCGGCAATAAAACGAGACTCTGTCTCAAAAAAAAAAAAAAATATCCACTGAGAAATGAGTACAGGACTCGAGGACTCGAGAGGGTTATCTGATGGATAACAAACAGAAATTCCATCCAAGATTCAGTCTGTTAGAAAGCGCTCAATAAACATTTATTAAATTAATAAATGAAATTATTTGGTGATTAGAGTATAGTTGATGATTAAAGATAATAGAGTGCTATATAATAAGTGGGTGTTGCTAAGATACAAATACCAAACAGAACAGAGATAAAATATACTAACTTTTTTCTAGGAATTCAAAAATTGTTGAAAGGGGGAAAAAGCCCTTAAATTGCTGGAAATCCTCCTTGAAAAGTGAAAAAAAAAGTATAGACAGAAATGAACACAAGAGGCCAGGTGTAGTGGCTCATGCCTATAATCCTAACTCTCTGGGAGGCCGAGGAGGAGGAGGGCAGATTGTTTGAGCTCAGGAGTTGAAGACCGGCCTAAGCAAGAGCAAGACCCTGTTTCTACTATAAATAGAAAGAAATTAACTGTCCAACTAATATATATATATATATAGAAAAAATTAGCCAGACATGGTGGTACATGCCTGTAGTCTCAGCTACTTGAGAGGCTGAGGCAGCAGGATTGCTTGATCCCAGGAGTTTGAGGTTGCTGTGAGCTAGGCTGACGCCACGGCACTCACTCTAGCCTGGGCAACAAAGCGAGACTCTGTCTCAAAAAAAAAAAAAAAAAACGACCAGCCTGAGCAAGAGTGAGACCACGTCTCTACTAAAGAAATAGAAAGAAATTAATTGGCCAACTAAAAATATATAGAAAAAATTAGCCAGGCATGGTGGCTCATGTCTGTAGTCTCAGCTACTCGGGAGGCTGAGGCAGAAGGATCACTTAAGCACAGGAGTTTGAGGTTACTGACGCCACGGCACTGTAGCCGGGGCAGTGGAGTGAGACTCTGTCTCCAAAAAAAAAAAAAAAAAAAAAAAAGAAACAAACACAAGCAAACTGTGCTTGGCTTTCTCTCTCTGCTCCTCAGTACAAACCATCTGCTATAAGCAGTCAGTAGTACCTGTGGAGTCTCCTTGTCACTCTACACATGTCCTAGCTTCTCCATATGCTGATAGTGCTCTAGTGCCCTTTCCTTCACCAACTCTACCCCATCATGCCTTAACACCTTCTTCAAGCCCTATCTTCTCCATGAAGCTCTTCCTGATGCTTAGTGACCTTGTGGAATTCCCTCTGTTCTTCCTCCTCTTTGCCTCGTTAAACTGTACAGTTATCTATTGTATACACAGGCCTGTAGAGGTAATATGTAACATATACTGTTCCCCGGGTGCTAGCCTAAAGATACTCAAAGTGTGGCCTATGTACCAACGCTGGTCTGTGACAAGGTAAGTATAGGCACTGAGTGCAAGGGTTTATAGAGTTTTACAACAGTTTGACATTCTCATAACATACAAATATGTGATCAAAATGTTTTACAAAAGCATCAGTCTGCCAGAGACTGGAAATTAAAAAAACACCCTCCCCCGCAACTGGTCCTTCATTATTGACAGTATAAAAAGCAGTAGGTAGGCCGGGCGGGGTGGCTCACACCTGTAATCCTAGCACTCTGGGGGCCCAAGGTGGGCGGATTGCTCGAGGTCAGGAGTTCAAAACCAGCCTGAGCAAGAGCGAGACCCCGTCTTTACTACAAGTAGAAAAAAATTAATTGGCCAACTAATATATATAGAAAAAATTAGCCGGGCATGGTGGCGCATGCCTGTAGTCCCAGCTACTTGGGAGGCTGAGGCAGTAGGACTGCTTGAGCCCAGGAGTTTGAGGTTGCTGTGAGCTAGGCTGACGCCACGGCACTCACTCTAGCCTGGGCAACAAAGCGAGACTCTGTCTCAAAAAAAAAAAAAAAAAAGAAGAATTTCTTTCTAGATTGTTATTGATTCTCTACATGTGCAATCTTGGTTAAGTATAATAAATAGTTGCTTGCGATAAACAGAAAGGAGAAATTAAATTCAATTAAAAAAAAAACAAGTCCACCGAGGGTTGGCAACTAACCTAACAATATTAATTTTTTGAGCACCTATAACGTCCCAGAACCTATGCTAGGCTCTTTACAGACATCCTCTAATTCAATCCCCACGCCTGCTGTATGAGGCAGGTACTGTTATTATCCTTACTTTACAGAAGACAAAAATGAAACAGAAGTAACAGCTAAGGTCACCCTGCCAGTCAGGGCGCCAGGCGAACTCAGGCAAACTGACATGACCCCTGCACTTTCTCGCCCAAGGTCAAGAGAGAGTGAGGTCGGCCGAAGCAGGGAGGACACTGACCTGTCAGACACTTGTTCCTGGGTGAGCTTCTTGTCGCTCTGCAGCAGGATGGACACGTAGTGGCGGATCATGCCCACGAAGAAAGTGATGATCACGATGGGTAGGACCACCCAGAGCCGGATGTTGGAGTCCAGCAGCAGTTCTGGCCCCGCCATCTTCACTGGAAACCGGGTCCCAGCCCAAAGTAGTCGGATTTCTCTTTCCTGGAGCGCAGGCGCTCCTCTTTGCGTTTGCTTCTGGGTCTTCTCACGCCCCTCAGCCTAGCCGGGCCAGGACTCTGCTGCAGACCCCAGCCTAGCGCACTGCTTCCAGGTGGGCCGCCACCGCCCACTTCCGGCGCGGAAATTTTGCGTCACGACGTGCGGCGCCTCGGTTGCGTCAGAGCGACGCTGCGCCGGGCGGGAAAGTCGAAAGCTAGGGGGACGACGGCTTGTTGGTGGGTGAGTCGAGCGGCGGTCGTAGTCTCTAGAGGTCCCGCGCCCCTGCGGCCCAGTCACTGGGCCCAGGCTGAAGCCAGCTTTTCCCCTGGGGCTCTGTGCCCCGAACCTCGGCTTCTTCTTCATCCGCCCTATCGTGGGATAATCCCCCCAGGTACCCCTCTGCGTAGTTAAAATGACGAACCGAGATGGGTTTTACTTCCCCCTCATCCCCTACTTTTCCGTGGCCTCCTAATCCAGGCAGTAGGCTTCGTCTGTCTTTTATGCTTCGCTGGAAGCCAGATGAATCACGCGTGTTAAAGGCGGGTTCCCTGCAGATAGACCGTCTTGACTTGCCTCAGTTTTTCAATCTGGGAAATGGTTGATAATGGTTATAAGTATTAACTAGGCAAGGGATTAAAAACAACAACAACAAAACTCAGCACAGTGCCCGGTAAATCGTAAATGTTAACTACCGTGTTTTCCCGAAAATAAGACAGGGTCTTATATTTTTCCTCAAGAAGACACCTAGGGCTTATTTTCAGGGGTTGTGTTATTTTTTTTAAGTACGGTACAACAATCTACATTTATTCAAATATAGTGAAGTCTTCTGGAACATCATCCTAACTCTCCAAACCCCAAATTCCACCCTGAATTTCTTGCGACTCTATTTTCGTTAGAACCATTGGCCCCAATCTCTCTTAAGCAACAGAGATCTCATGGGGCAGATGAGAAGGGCTGCTGTGTTCTTGACTGCTCTGCGTTGAAATAGGTGGGTTGTGCAGATGCGCTGCCGCAGCCACGCCCACCACTAGGTCTTATTTTCGGGTAGGGCTTCTATTGCGCAAATGCTTAGAAATCCTGCTAGGGGTTATATTATGGGTAGGTCTTATTTTTGGGGAAACATGGTATTATAAGTCATTATTATAATCAAGTGTAAGTATAGGTGATAAAAAGTGCAGGTTCTGGAGCTAGACTGCCAGAGTTAGAATCCTAGCCCTGTCACTGATTATGAGAATAGGAATGGTACCCACTTCAGAAAGTATGAGTAATAAATGAATTATTAAGTATAAAGTACATAATACAATTCTTGTTAGCTGTTAGTACTTTATCTGCCCTGCCTGTCATTCTCACGCTGATATTCTCAGAGATTTTCTTTATTCTGGAATCTGTGCTGCACACACAATAGGGAGGATGAGATAAATGAGGCTGGGTTCCTGCTCTCCAGGAGCCACTCTGTCTGACCCTATTGCGATGTGGTAGGTATACTCCCTGGAACAGGGACCCTGGAATAGCAAACTCCCTTAGGGATAGGAGGAACACTTTTCAAGGAGGATGACCTTTGACTGAGTCTTTAAGGATGAGTAGAAACTTCCAGGCAATTAAGAGCAATTCAGATGAAGAGAACACTTTTGTGCAAAGGTACTAAGACCAGGAAGGTTCTAGTTTACAAGATAAACTAGAAAGTTATGTGATTCAGGCCCTCCCCTACCTCTGCAGTGTCATTTATAATTCTACAGGCTCCTTTATGTTTCAGTACGAGTTTTTCTCTGCCTGGACTACTACTATTATACCTCTTATACTTGCTAATTCATATCCCAACTCTCAAATCGCTGCTTAAAATTCACTTTTTTGGGGAGATTTTCCCCGAGAAATTGTCCCTGCTTTTCTTCACCACTTGCACTCTCAAATAGATAAATTTCCTTGTGAGCCCTCATAGCACCCTGTACTTTTCTTTTATAACACTTATACAACTGTAGTTAAAAACATTGACTATGTGTTACTATACTATAAATTCCCTGAGGACAGAGATCATGTCTGTCTTGTTCACAATTGTAACCCCAGCACCTAGCACAGTCCCTAATATGTAGTATTGAATTAATGAGTTAAAGGACAGGTAGTTTGGGGCTAGATGATAAAGAATCTTGAATCTCAGGTGGAGAATTATGGGTTTGTCCTTCAGCAACAGACAAGTGGTCTGCCTAAAGAAGCAACTAGGTAAACAAGTCGTGAAAGGAAGACAGTATTGGCCAGATGTAGGGATTGAAATTTGCTCAGCACCTGGATTTAGAAAGCATTAGTATGAAGACTAGAACTCCTCTGGTTTTGGATACAGCAGTTTTCTTTGAGCTATAGCTGTAACTTCTCGGAATTTAGCTTCTAGAGGGTAACATCTATTCTCTGTTTTTGCTCTAGGAAGCAATTTATGGGCAAAAGACCTTGGTCAAAATGGTTTCCAAAAGAAGATTGTCAAAATCCGAGGATAAAGAGAGCCTGATGGAAGATGCCTCCAGTAAGTATCTAATCATTTGTTGCTTCATTTACTGTAGCAAATGTGGGAAGCCCTTAAAGAGATGTAAAGTTCCTATTTTTCAAGTGCTGAGAGTCATCAAGGCTAAATGGATAGAGCACACAGAATCTAGTATCAGGAGATTTAGGGTTGAGTTTCTGCCTGTAATTCCTGATATGACTTTGGGCATGCCCACAGCCTCTGAGCCTCAGTCTCCACATTCATAAGAGGAATTAGTATTATAGACTTTATCTATGGTGCAGTATCTAGGTGCTAAGACACAAAGATACAACATAGTCCGTACTCTTTAAAACACCTTCCTTAAAAAAATTATGATCATTCTCCATGATCGTAGAAAGGTGGGAAAAAAATTATGATCTAGATAATTGAATTTAAAAAATGGTCTATGATAGTGATGTATAAAGGAAAGACATACCAAAGCAAGCACACCAGAGGCAGAGAGACAGTGCAGACTTTGCCCTTATGATATTGTGTTCGACCAAAGACACTAGGAGTTCCAAAGAGAAGGCATTGATAGTCCTTTTCACTTATTACACTCATCCACTATATTAAAGCAGTTCTAACTTGTTGATTGAAGAGTTGTTTCTTTTTTTTAATTAAAACTTTTTTTTTGGCCAGTCAAATGTAGCAGTGGGGAGTTTTATACTAACTTTAGTGACACTAGTGTTCTGATACGAAGAGTTATTTCTTATTAGGTTATTGTTATGTAGGTTTTATTCTTTTTTTTTTTTTTTTTTTTTTTGAGACGGAGTCTCACTTGTTGCCCAGGCTAGAGTGAGTGCCGTGGCGTCAGCCTAGCTCACAGCAACCTCCAACTCCTGGGCTCAAGCAATCCTCCTGCCTCAGCCTCCCCAGTAGCTGGGACTACAGGCATGCGCCACCATGCCCGGCTAATTTTTTTTTTTTTTTCTATATATATTAGTTGGCCAATTAATTTCTATTTATAGTAGAGACGAGGTCTCGCTCTTGCTCAGGCTGGTTTCGAACTCCTGACCTCGAGCAATCCGCCCGTCTCGGCCTCCCAGAGAGCTAGGATTACAGGCGTGAGCCACCTCGCCCGGCCTGTAGGTTTTATTCTTAATCAAATACAACTGAAGTTGATTAAAGTGTTTGTTCAACAGCATTTAGAATGATTAAAATTTCAAGGCCAAAACCATGTAAGGAATAGGCTTGATTTAGAAAAGGAAAGTCTGAGGCTCTCACAATGTCAGTAAAGTGATTGTAGAATATAGAGAAATTGGTAGAAATTTTGAAATGAAGAAGAATAATTTAGAAAGTCGCTAAAAGTAAGTAGCATACTTTGGAAATATTGCTCCCTTATGGGAAGATACTTCTGAATTAAGTTTATTGGAAGAGATTTAGGTTCTCCTGGTCAGTGATGAGTAAACTGAATCTGTCATTCTGGTTATACTTTAAATTTCTTTCTTTCTTTTTTTTTTTTCTGAGACAGAGTCTCACTCTGTTGCCCAGGCTAGAGTGCCGTGGTGTCAGCCTAGCTCACAGCAACCTCCAACTCCTGGGCTCAAGCGATCCTCCTGCCCCAACCTCCCAAGTAGCTGGGACTACAGGCATGTGCCACCATGCCCGACTAATTTTTTCTATATATATTTTTAGTTGGCCAATTAATTTCTTTCTATTTTTAGTAGAGACGGGGTCTCACTCTTGCTCAGGCTGGTTTCAAACTTCTGACCATGAGCGATCCACCTACTTCGGCATCTCAGAGTGCTAGGATTACAGGCATGAGCCACCACGCGCCCGGCCTACTTTAAATTTCTTTTTTTTTCTTTTTTTTTTTTTTTTGGTACAACTTGTTTTCTGGATACTTTAAATTTCTTTAAGGAAGGAGTGGTTTGTTTCATTCTGCTTAAGGCTTTATCAGAGAGAGGGAGAGGAATTAGAGGAGGAAAACAGTATAGTCGCATCGTTAAAGGAGAAGAGTAGGTTTTATACTTGACTTCAAGTACTTGTTTCTGTTTATTTATTACACCTTATTACTTTTTATGGGTTGAAAGCCTTGGGATGAAACCAATCTTGGCTTTGTATTCGAAGATGTGAAGCAGGAGAACCTGCCCCATTCTGTGGACCCTTGTATACACATCATTGAGTCTCAGATTTGGTGTGCATCAGGATTATTACCTAATGAGTTTGTGAAAAATTCAGACTTCCAGGTCTTACTCCCAAGATTTTGACTCAATGGCTCTGGGATATGGCCTAGGAATATACATTTTAATAAGCTTCCCAGTAATTTCAATGCAGTGGTTTGCAAACAACAGCGTGAGCGACACTAGTTTAGAATTTAGATGGAAAATACTTCCATAGTTATCGTTAAAATGGCACATTTTGAATTCTTCAAATGAAAACTTGATAGGTAAATATTCTATTTGTTGATTGTTTTATTTATTTGTTTGTTTGGAAGCCACTATTTCTGACAATTGTTACAGATAGTTTATTTCGCTATAGCATCAATTCTAGTACAATTCTTCAGGAACATGTCAATTTTTCTCTCAGGGTTATTATTCCTGGTTTTACATTCTAATCTTTGCTTTATTATTTCTTACATTCTTGAAAATTTTCTCTATTTTCAGAAGCCAGGAAGCAGCCACTTTCCAAAAAGACAAAGAAATCTCATATTCCCAATGAAGTTGAAGACAATGATAATGTCTTTGTAAAGCTTCTTAAGACATCAGGAGTTATTCTGAAAGCTGGAGAGAGTCAGAATCAACTAGGTAATATGTTACTCTAAATTTGTTCTCTGAGTTTAGTGAAAGGGCTCAGGACTGAATCATGGATTTTCCAAATAGAAAAACAATGAATACTAGAAGTAGGGGGCCATCTGTCTTGAGACAAAGACAAAATTGCTTTTTAGAGAATATTGTTATAATCTTTCGTCCTGGGTAATGTATGCTAAGTAAAATAGTTATGCTTTTTTTTCTTTTAGAAAAAAAAATGTTTTATACTAGTATTCCTTTGTGTTTTCTTGTGAAAAAATAAATTAATGCCCAGGAAGAAATTATATCTATGTCAGAATAACTTCAGAAAAAAAAGAAAGGTTTTTTTTTTTAAAGAGACAGTGTCTCACTCTGTCACCCAAGCTAGAGTCCAGTGGCGCAATTACAGTTCACTGCAGCCTCGAACTCCTGCAATGAAGCAGTCCTCCCACCTCAGCCTCCTGAGTAGGACTACAGGCGTGCCACACCTGGCTAATTTTTCCTATTTTCTGCAGAGATGGGGTCTTGCTATGTTGCCCAGGCTGATCTTGAACTTCTGGGCTCAAGTGATCCTCCTGCCTCAGCCTCCCAAAGTGCTGGGATTACAGTCATGAGCCACTGTGCCGGGCCCAGAAGAATATTTATAAAGCCCTGTTTCTGGGGTACTGATTATTTTATCCTGCTAATGTTATGGCAGGTCTTTTTTAGAACACTTAGTGGCTGTCCTCTATCAAAACTAAGTCTTTACTATGGATTTAGATGTGGTTCTGAAATTAAGTTGCAGATATTTTTATTAATTTCATTAGACAAGAAAATTAGGTATTTAGGGAAGGAAATCTATGGTAGGAGAATGATGACCAGCTATTCTTTTTTCCTCATAGCTGTGGATCAAATTATTTTCCAAAAGAAGCTCTTTCAGACCCTAAGGAAACATCCTTCTTATCCCAAAGTATGTATTTTTCCCCCTGGTATTTTTGTTTGTGCCAGCAGTACTCTGGAAGACAATGGTATAAAGAGTGGGCTAGAATGATTTTTAGCTAACTGACAGGAAATGTTAAGCTAAAAATCTTATTCTTCCCTTGTCTTTTTCATCTTTTAAATTTTCTTATTAAGATAATAGAAGAATTTGTTAGTGGCCTGGAATCTTACGTTGAAGACCAAGACAGCTTCAGGAACTGCCTTTTGTCTTGTGAACGTCTGCAGGATGAGGAAGCCAGGTGTGGAGAGGAGGCATGAATTCTTGCTGAAATTCAGTCTGTTTTACTAACTGTCTTGGGGGGTGAGGGGGAAAATGTAATTTTTTAGAATTTCAATTTTGATTTATAGGTCTCTTTTCCTCAATTTAAACCTCACCTTAAAATTCTTCATTTTGTGGTTATGAGGCTAAGAACCAGAGTGCTTTCTAGAATGTGATTCACTAGTGTTGACAGAATTTCAAATCTTCACCTCTCTCTTGCTAAGAGCCATCTGCTCATGTTCTATATTTCTTGTTTAACAGGATAGTTTCTCTTTAGATATTATGTATTTAACCAATTTTAGGAAGACAACATAATAAAAACATTAAAAGAAGGAAAACAAAATAGATAACAAATTTAATCTCTTTTTTACAGCATGGGCACATCTTACTCTAAGAGCCTTATCAAACTGCTTCTGGGCATTGACATATTACAGGTGAGACTATGTCATTTTTATGTAAGTGTTTGATGGATGTGTTTTTGGTGTATGCTCAAGTATAAATGGTTGGAACACAGAGTAGAATAGGGTTACTTGGAGAATTTGGGTTTATAGTAGCTTACTGTAGCCTTGTAGCTGAGATGAGCCTGGTAGGGTAATATCTATGTTTTTGAACTGTGCTACTTAGGCGAATACATCTGGCAGTCCCATTTATTCCCTCAGCATCTGATTACTATTTCTTAAAGCTGCATCCTGTGTAACCTAAGTACCTTATAATTTTTGCATATTCACATCGGTGTCATTTCCCATTTAGCTTTTTAGTTTGTTATGTAACTTGATTTTGCCCTTTTATTAGGCCATACATTGTTATTTTTTAAATATCTCAAATTATACAAATGGATATGCAATGAAGAGTCTTTCTCTCACCCCATCCTCCATTTTCCTCTTCTCTTCTCCCTGTTAATCTTTCCACACTCTTAATCTCTTCCCTTTCATTGGCAAACTTGAATATAATTTAGTTAAAGTATGAGAGCTCTCTTATTCCTCTAAAGAGAAATCCTTCCCTCTTGCAAACTATCAAAGTCTGCATTTCATGGATTAACAGTTATATTTAATAATATTTTTGATTATCTGATTATTTTAATTTTTCATTGATAGTCATTTTTCAGTTTTTCAGAAGATAAAGTATTGAGAAGTCTTTATATTCCAACAGATTATATTTGAAATGTAGACAGTATTCATTTGGACAGTCTTATGAAAAAGAGGGTATCAATTTTAGTGAGGTCTTTCCTCTCAAAGCTCTAGTTGGAGAGGGAATTCTAGCTAAATTTACATTCCTGTTGTGTATTTGAGATCATCTCCTAACTCCATGTGTCTTCTTTTTTAGCCTGCCATTATCAAAACCTTATTTGAGAAGTTGCCAGAATTTCTTTTTGAAAAGTAAGTAGAGTTATTCTGGAATGCTCAAAGTACCTTGGTGTACTTAAGTTTTTCTCTGTAAAGGTTACTCTGAATCATCATTGGTTTCTCTGAAGGTCCTATTTATCAAGACACCAGGGTCTTAAATGACTACTAAAATTTTACTGGGATGTCTTTGAAAATCATTTATTAATATGACTTCATAAAAATAATTAGGATTATTTTAAAAAATATTTTTAAAAATATCTTTTAAAAATAGGCTTATTGTTAATAGTAAATATTACATATGCTCATATGTACATGGATTATCCCTAGGAGGATACACCATAAACTGGTGTAGTTTTCTTCAAAGAGGGGAGCCAGATGGCTGGGGTCAGGTATTCTCTGAATACTGTTCTTTACCTTCTTAATTTTATACTATAGGCCAGGTGTGGTGGCTTATGCCTGTAATCCCAGCACTCTGGGAGGCTGAGGTGGGGGAATTGTTTGAGCTCAGGAGTTTGAGACCAGCCTGAACAAGAGCGAGACCCCGTCTCTACTAAAAAAAAAAAAGAAAGAAATAGCTGGACAACTAAAAATATACCTATAAAAATTAGCCGGCCATGGTGGTATATATAATGATAATAAACTTGAAAGTTTATTTTTAACAAATCATGTTTTAGCTGAATGGCTGTTGCTAGATGCTTTGTGTCGCCGCTAAAGCCTTTTCAGTTAAGATGGCTTCAGTAAACAAGGGCCCTGACTGATGTCAAGAAAAGGAGCTGGAGGTGCTCCAAAACTTTAGACATAGGAGGTTGGGAGGAAGGTGGAGACTGTCATTTTGGTGGAAATAATAATTGAGCCTGTGTTTTGTCATCTACAAATGGTTTTCAATACTTTCATGAGCATAATCCAGTTTAACCTCTGTTTTCACAGCAGTATATGCTTGCCTTTTTTAGTACCTATTGCACTGAGGTAATTGGTCTCTTACCTTTTAAAAATATTTATCTTATTCAATTTTTTTTAAGAGACAGAGTCTCACTCTGTTGCCCAGGTTGGAATGCAGTGGTGTGATCATAGTTCACTGCAGCCTTGAAGTCCTGGGCTCAAATGATCCTCCTGCCTCCACCTCCCAGGTAGCTGGGATTACAGATACGCACTTCTACGCCTTGCTGATTTAAAAAAAAATTTTTTTTGTGGAGATGAGGTCTTGCTATTGTTGCTCCAGCTGGTCTCAAACTCCTGGCCTCAAGTGATCCTCCCACCTTGGCCTCTTAAAGTGCTCAGAGGTGTAAGCCACCATACCTGGCCTCAATTTTTAAAGATTATTGACTTTGTTATCTTTTTAAAACTTATATTAAGAAAGACTGTCTAGTCCTGTCTTCCCTTCTCTCTAAACCTTCCCTGATGTAGCCGTTGTTAACAGTTTGATGCATCTTCTCCCAGACGTCTTTCTCAACCTATATAAGCATATGTCTCTTGCATCTTTTTGGTATCACCTGTGTGTCTAGCACAGTGCCTGATGTAAAGTAAGTGTTCCATAAATGTTAATTGAATGGCTATAATATTTTGTGCAGTGTTACTGCTTGCTATTATGTAAGTTAGAAAGGCTGACTGCCTTGTCTTTTCTCCCTAACATTTCAGGATGACCAGTGATGGAATCAACATGCCTCGACTAATTATCAGTCAACTAAAATGGCTTGACAGAGTTGTGGATAGCAAGGTAGCCTTTGGGACTTTATTTATTTCTTGAATTTTTTTTTTTTTTTTTTTTTTTTTATTTTGAGACAGAGTCTCACTTTCTTGCCCAGGCTAGAGTGAGTGCCGTGGCATCAGCCTGGCTCACAGCAACCTCAATCTCCTGGGCTCAGTGATCCTACTGCCTCAGCCTCCCTAGTAGCTGAGACTACAGGCATGCGCCACCATGCCCGGCTAATTTTTTTTTTGTATATATATTTTTAGTTAGTCAATTAATTTCTTTCTATATTTTGGTAGAGACGGGGTCTTGCTCAGGCTGGTTTTAAACTCCTGACCTCGAGCAATCCGCCCGCCTCGGCCTCCCAGAGTGCTAGGATTACAGGCGTGAGCCACCGCGCCTGGCTATTTCTTGAATTTTATTTATTTGAGATTGGGTCTTGCTCTACACTCAGGCTAGAGTATAGTGGTGTCATCATAATTCATTGTAACCTCAAACTCCTGGGCTCAAGTGATTCTCCTGCCTCAGCCTCCCGAGTAGCTAGAACTACAGGCACTCTGTCCCACGCCTGGCTAATTTTTGCATTTTTTTGTAGAGACAGGGTCTCGCTTTTGTTCAGGGTGGTCTTGAACTCCTGACCTCAAGCAGTCTTCCCAGCTCAGCCTCCAAAGTGCTAGGATTACAGGCGTGAGCCATTACACCCTGCTGTATCTCTTAAATTTAAAGAATGTGTTTTCCACACTTAGCCAAGTTTTTGGAATTCGTAGCATTTTTTCCCTTTTTCTAAACATAAAATTCTTATTTTTCCATTCTACCATTAGCTTTTTCCAGCTTTCATAACTTGCAAATCATGGGTATTTCACTGTTTAAATTTCTTCATAAGTTTATCCCATTATGAAGATTAGGTATAATTTCTTAAATAAATCAAATATTTGGAAAACAATTCATTAGTTTTTCAAAGTACAGAGATTGGTGTGTTTATTTCTCAAATGCAGTGAGAAGCTAAGCCATTCTACTTACATTTTAATTTAATTACACATTGGGGAAAATTACAGGACATTTTTCCAATTATGTGTTTTGTTACTAAGCACTGTGGTAAAGTTGAATCTGTTTTGAGCTTATTGCTTGAGGTCTATTTCTTTTTAGTTTTATTTTTTAGAGACAGAGTGTTGCTTTCTTGCCCAGGCTGGAGTGCAGTGGTACTGTCTTAGCTCACTGCAGCCATGAACTCCTGGGCTCAAGTGATCCTCTTGGCCTTATCCTCCTGAGTAGCTAGAACTACAGGCATGGGCCACTGTGCCTGGCTACGTTTTTTGGAGGTTTCTGTTTTGTTTTTAATTTCTTTCCTTTTTTCTTTTTTTTGAGACAGAGTCTCACTTTGTTGCCCAGGCTAGAGTGAGTGCCATGGCGTCAGCCTAGCTCACAGCAACCTCAAACTCCTGGGCTCAAGCAATCCTCCTGCCTCAGCCTCCCGAGTAGCTGGGACTACAGGCATGCGCCACCATGCCTGACTAATTTTTTCTATATATATTAGTTGGCCAATTAATTTGTTTCTATTTATAGTAGAGACGGGGGTCTTGCTCTTGCTCAGGGTGGTTTCGAACTCCTGACCTTGAGCAATCCTCCCAGAGTGCTAGAATTACAGGCGTGAGCCACCGCGCCCGGCCCTCTTTCCTTTTTTTTTTTTTAGAGAGAGGGTCTCACTATGTTGCTCCGACTAGTTTAGAATTCTTGGCCTCAAGCAATCCTCCTGCTTCGGCCTCCCAAAGTGCTCGGGCTATAGGCATGGGGCACCATACCTAGTTTTTAGGAATTCTTAAAATCATTTTTGTAATTTTTGGCAGACATTCCAAGGCTAAATTTTTATTTGGAAGAACATGAGTTTTGGAGTCTCATCTGGGCTGGAATTTTTGGGTCTACGACTTATGTATCCTTGAGCAACTGGTATACTCACATGTGTAAAATGGGAATTGTCGCACGAACTCCATAGAGTTGTTAATGTTAACAGAAATAAAATATGTAACAGATCTATTAGAAATCCACTCTACATTTTTTTCTATACAGCATCTCGTGTGAAATTTTCTGAGTCATTTGCCTCTGAATTTAGGATGTGAACTTGAGTCTATAGTTATATTGTATCCAAAATAATTTCAGCTCTGTGTTTTGTGAGTAGGAAGTCTTTCTCTGTTCTGGGTAATGTGCTGTATTTCTAATAGTGTCTTATACTGCAGGACCTCACCACCAAGGTCATGCAGCTGATCAGTATTGCTCCAGAGTACCTGCAGCATGACTTCATCACCAGCCTACCTGAGATCCTAGGGGATTCCCAGCATGCTGATGTGGGGAAAGAACTCAGGTGGATAAATGCTCTGTCACCATCTAAGCAAGGTTTCACTATGGTAGCTTTATCTCTGCAGAATGCAAAGGGTAGTGATGTGGCCCTTTGTATATAAAAAGAGGATGATACCTATCTTCCATGATGAATAGAGTATGGGCTTTGACTTGTTTTTCTAACAATAGGTATATATTTTAATAGACTCATCTACTTTTTAAAAACGGTATACCTATTATAAGCATGATGTCTGGCTTAGGATCCGGTATATAAATTTGGTCAGTGGAGAACTCGAATATGATTGCTTTGTTTTATTAGCATTTTCTCCAGGGGGCCCTCAATACTGACTGCACATCAAAATCATTTGAGGAGCTTATTAAATATATACATGCTTTGGGTTCCTGGATGATTCATTGTAATGCATATCTCTGCTTCGGACCCATTGCTGGGACCCATTGCTTATTGCCATTCACGTGAAAAATAGTAATTGGTAGGACAGTATTTAAGAAGGGGAGAACCATAAGTAATAATGTTTCTGTTTTAAAGCAACTTTTTACTTGTCCTCGAAGTAGTTATAAAAATTCAGTGTATAATACTTCCTTTTCTATAGTTGTCTGCAAAACTACATACCAAAAATGTCCAGTGATTTCTTACCTTTATGCTTTTGGACAGGATGCTTGCTCTGGGTAGAGCACTGTACTACCCACTTTGACTGCTTGATGCCAGCTTGTCCTTTTTTGTAGCCTTCTCTCAGAATCCATCACTGTCCTTCTCACTACCGTGTGCTCCTGTAGCAGCCTGCACATACGTTTGTCATACTTGTCACACTTCATTGTAATTGTTTTGTTTTGTTTTTTTCCTTTTTTCTGGGAAGAATATATATGAAACTGAGTAGTGGTGGCCTTTGGGTAGTGGGGATTACGAAGGAGGGCGTCTTGTTTGTACTTTATTTGTTTGTTGTTTGAATTTTTATAATGAGCATGTATTGTTTTTTGTAATCAAAGCAGTTTTTAATGAAATATACTATAAACAGTAACAATGGGAACCAAGTATATCCTGTCTTCTCATACTCTATTGAGCGATTTTCTCGTCATTGTCTGCCTAGCTCTGTTCAAACTGGTACATAACTTGTCTTTTTCCACCATTTGCAGTGACTTACTGATGGAGAATACTTCACTCACTGTCCCTATCCTGGATGTCCTTGCTAGCCTCAGACTTGATCCAAACCTCCTATCGAAGGTAAGATTCTGTTTTCCAGAAATAGAGCCAACATTCTGACCTCCTGGAGCCAATGTTGGTTAGTCATTGCGGAAAAAGTCATTGGTAATGAAAATTTCATTTTGAAACCATACTGAATGACATTTGATATGATATTTTCTTCTTTTCAGTATGTTTCAGATGTTATATTATGATATATTTGCACATCTGTTTTTAAGCATTAAGTTGTAGTGGAAATCTTCTATATTGTCTACATATTAACTACTCCATAAGAATAACACTTTTTAATACTTTCTTGTGGCTAGTTGAGAATTCAGCCTCCAAATTGTAAGGTAGCATCATTGTTACACATTTATCATCTGTCTGTTTTTGAAGAAGCTGTGGTGTTAACAATTGCAAGATTGTAATTTGGGGAAAAGTAAAAGGAGGTGTTTTTCTTTCTAAATTACAAGTGGGAAAACAGTGAGAGAAGTGACTTTTCTAATTTCACCTAACAAATTAGTATGAGGATGAAGTAGTGACATGAAAATACTTAAGGTTTTTGCGCTCTTTATTTTTAGGTTCGCCAGTTGATGATGGGTAAGCTGTTGTCTGTCAGATTGGATGATTTACCTGTGATAATCAAATTCATTCTTCATTCCATAACAGCCACGGATGCACTTGAGGTATACTATTATTTCCCACCAAACCTAAAGATACATCAGGATGAGTTATGTAAATTAATAAGTTCCAATTGCTCTTCTCTGTCCCCAGATTAATTGATAATGCTGATTAATCCAGATAACATTCAGGGAAGAGAATGGAGATACTGGTTAAGTTGACTATTCTGTATTAGCTGCTATGGGTTATATTGCTATGTAATAAGTCTGTGTGGTACCTCAAGGAATTCTGGAATTTTGAGTGTGACACACTATACTTCCATTAGCTATTCTCATTAACTCTTTTTCAAAATGCCTTGTCCAGCATTTTAAGTTTTTTCTTGGACTGTGCCTATCCACTGTGAATGAGCAGAACACATAGTTAATATTTACCTTCTGCAGGTAATTTCTGAGCTTCGGGAGAAGTTGGATCTGCAGCATTGTATTTTGCCATCACGGTTGCAAGCTTCCCAAAGCAAGTTGAAAAGTAAAGGACGAACAAGGTATGGAGCTCAACAGTTACCACCCTTTTTCTTGCATAGATAAAATTTTCTGACATTTGTCCTAAAGTCAGGACAATTAGAGCTTAATAATTATAACTACAAATAGTGGTAGTAAGATGACATTCACATACAATACCACACAGTTTTTTAAATTATGTGTGTGTATGTATATATGTGTGTCTGTCTATTTTCTTAGCCATTCAGATAAATCCCAAATAAACTACAGTACACATTTATTAGCCATCTTGCACATGAGATTTTGACTTACTCCAGGGAACATGGCTAGCAAGTAGGAGCCCATATGTTGTAAGTTCTTTTCTGGTGGGTAGAAGAGTAATTTTTTTCCCCTTTGCTACTCATAGTTTAGGAAATCAAGAAAGCGGCGGTCAAGACTGTGTTATTCTCCTCTTTGATGTAATAAAGTCAGCCGTTAGATATGAGAAAATCATTTCAGAAGCCTGGATTAAGGTGAGTGACATCTTTGCATGCAGCAAGGAGGAAATGGGTGTGTCAAGGAGGGAAATGGGAGGCAATCAGTGACAGATGTGTAAGTAAGGTTGTATAGGTTGTAATAAAAGTCTTAGAAATCATTTAAATAGAAATCATAGCTGATGGTTGCCAGATGGGCAGATTGACTCTAAAATAACAGGGTGTGCTGAATAAGGCCAAATGTGTTCCACTGATGTGTTATAATATTTTTGTGACCCTTATTTTTCCAGGCAATTGAAAGTATTGACTCAGTGTCTGAACACAAGGTAATGTTCATGTACTATGCATTCTGTGTGTGGCAGGCTTAGAAGTAGAGACATTGGCTGGCTTGCCTTCCTGCTTTCTTTTTCTCCTTCCCTCCAGTCGTCCTGTGCCCTCTGTAGTTGCTCTGATAAACATTAGCTGTTTGAGGAAGGTGATCTGAGGGGTGACTTGCCAGATGGTCTGCTCCTACTCATTCTTTTTTTTTTTTTAAAACTAATCCCGTGGCAGATTATCCTACTCATTAATGCTGGTGATAAAATAAGCCTACAAGGGGAAATTTTAACATTCTAAACAAGCATACTAAAATGTAGTCAAAGAAGCCAAGTCCCCAGTGATGAGGAGGTGGAGAACGTAACCACCTGGGTCGTGAGTCAGGTGCCTGTATCCATATGATTCCCCTTCCTCCCACCTGGCACAGTAGTCAAGATAATAGCATTCCTATTTACTTTGCCCAGGTAGACCTGACTGGAGTGAATCAAACGGTCTATCACTGTCAAGGTGATGATACTGGACCTTATGTCTCTTTTAATTCTGGAAATACTTTCTTCTGTCAAAAAGCCAGATGATTAATTTCCTTTGAAGTTTTTTTGTTTTTTTAGTTAAATCTGTTTTGTGGGATTTTTGTTAGTTGGATCATTCAGTTGTTGGATGACTATCTTAAAAGCTTTTATAATATTAAATAAAACAATGAAAAATATCAATATTTTTTTGTAGGGGAAAAAAGCAAAATACCCTAACACAACTGTGTTGATTTTTGCATAAAAATAAATTGGTCACCTTAGCTGCTTGCATACCTATTTTTACAGATTTGTAATCATTGTATAAATGTAACTTTGTGTTCTGATATTTTTCCTCTTCCCATTTTTTTCTCCTGTCATAAACATTTTGCATGCTTCTACATTGTTTTCATTGTCATTTTTAACAGCTATACTCTGTTTTGTTCTAATGACTCTCAATGAAGAGATGTCCCTATCTCTTCAATGAAGAGATGTCCTAAGTAATTTGTATTTTCTTTTTTGTCCTGCTTGACATTTAAACTTATTTTAAAAAACATAGATACTACTAGCTAATTGGGGAGAAAAACCCATAAGGAATCTACAAATGCAAAAAATAAAGTTTTTCCCCCCTACTGTGTCCCATTCCTCAAGGATAATCATTCTCCTAGGTTTTTTTCTATTCATATGGAAGCTGTGTGTGGGCAAATGCCAGCATACTCACTCTTATACCTATGCATATGTATGTTTATGTGTTGTTTTTACAAAAGTAGACTGTTAGCATGATTGTTATTTTGCAGGTAATTTTGTTTCCACTTCACCATATCAGGAATGTCTCTGTCTAAAAATGTAGTCTAGCTCATTTTTTATTTTATTTTATTTTATTTTATTTTATTTTATTTTATTTTATTTTATTTTATTTATTTTATTTATTTATTTATTTTTACTGCTTCAGTCAACTAAAGGGAAACTTTATTAGGGCCGCAGGGCTAGGGCAGGAGGCTGCCCTGTGGGGGAAGGATGAGGAGCCCGTGGAGGGGCCTGGTTTGACCTTCTTCTTGGGGGGCAGGTTGTTGGTGTGGCCGCACTTCTTCTTACGGCAGTTGACAGCACGGGGTGCAGGCGAGCATAACACTTGCGGCAGATCATCTTGTCGCAGTTGTACTTCTGGGCGAGCTGGCAGAGGGAAGGCTCGATGATGCCGCCTCGCAGACGGAGCACCAGGTGCAGGGTGGACTCTTTCTGGATGTTGTAATCCGAAAGAGTGTGGCCATCCTCCAGCTGTTTGCCCGCAAATGTCAGGCGCTGCTGGTCAGGTGGGATGCCCTCCTTGTCTTGGATTTTGGCTTTGACATTCTCGATGGTGTCGCTGGGCTCGACCTCAAGGGCGATGGTCTCCCCGTCAAGGTCTTCGCAAAGATCTGCATCTCTGCGTCCGCAGCTCCCTCGCCTCGTTCTAGCTCATTTTTTTGATGGCTGTTATGATATTCCCCAAATGACTGAATCATAACTTAGTTGACCTTTCCATAGTATTTTCCTAATAATAATGAAAGTATATCCTTGAGTTGGCAAGTGATTTAATCTTTTTTTCTTTTAATAAATGTGAAGATGTTCAAAACTACTTCTGTAATAATATCACTTTCACTTATATTCCAATGTTTTCTTAAGAGATACCAGTGGTTAATAGTGGTGACACTTTATTTCTCTGGAAAATATTTTTGGGTTTTGTGAAAATGTAGGTACTGCAAATGAGTATTTTCCATTCTGTGTTTTTTTTTTTTTTTTTTGAGACAGAGTCTCGCTTTGTTGCCCAGGCTAGAGTGAGTGCCATGGCGTCAGCCTAGCTCACAGCAACCTCAATCTCCTGGCTCGAGCAATCCTCCTGCCTCAGCCTCCCGAGTAGCTGGGACTACAGGCATGCGCCACCATGCCCGGCTAATTTTATATATATATATATTAGTTAGCCAATTAATTTCTTTCTATTTACAGTAGAGACAGGGTCTCGCTCTTGCTCAGGCTGGTTTCGAACTCCTGACCTCGAGCAATCCGCCCGCCTCGGCCTCCCAAAGAGCTAGGATTACAGGCGTCAGCCACCACGCCCGGCCCATTCTGTGTTTTAATGGGAAAAGTTAAGAGCTATTGTTTTGTTGTGGTAAATGGATTTGTTAAACTTTTCATATTGTTTTATATTTATTGACAATAGATTTTTGACCTGGCAATGCTTCTAATCATCTATAGCACCAACACTCAGACAAAGAAGTACATTGAGAGAGTGCTAAGAAATAAGATTCGATCAGGCTGCTTTCAGGAACAGTTGCTACAGGGTACCTTCTATATTCATTACTTGGTAAGTGTCAGAGAATCAGACAACATTAGCCTGAAAGTTATGGAGAGGTCATCTTAACCTTTCCTACCCAGTGCGGGAATCTTAATACCACTTTGTTGCATTTGATCTTTGATAGGGGACTTAATATATTTCAAAACATTGTAAGATTATTACCTACCTTGATTGAAACTTTATGATGTTAATAAACGTACCTAAGATTGGTTTTACCTTTTTACTAAAAAGGTTACAAAATTGGTTTATGTTGAACTTACTTGACTCAAACCCCCAATTATTTTTTTATTTTTTTGAGACAGAGTCTCACTCTGTTGCCCGGGCTAGAGTGCTGTGGCATCTTCCTAGCTCGCTCACAGCAACCTCAAACTCTTGGGACTACAGGCATGTACCACCATGCCCGGCTAATTTTTTCTATATATTTTTTAGTTATTTGGATAATTTCTTTCTATTTTTAGTAGAGACAGGGTCTCGCTGTTGCTCAGGCTGGTCTCAAACTCCTGAGCTCAAAGGATCCTCCCATCTCAGCCTCCCAGAGTGCTAGGATTACAGGCGTGAGCCACCGCGCCTGGCCTCCCCCAATAAGAAATGTTTTAATCCAGGAGGCCTTCTGATTCCATATAGTATAACTTCATTTTTATTTTTTATTTATTATTTTTTATTTTTTTATTTTTTTGAGACAGAGTCTCACTTTGTTGCCCAGGCTAGAGTGAGTGCCGTGGTATCAGCTTAGCTCACAGCAACTTCAAACTCCTGAACTCAAGCAATCTTCCTGTCTCAGCCTCCCAAGTAGCTAGAACTACTGTATATTTTTAGTTTCTATATATTTTTAGTTGACCAATTAATTACTTTTTTCTCTTTATAGTAGAGACGGGGTCTCGCTCTTGCTCATACTGGTTTTGAACTCCTCCTGACCTCAAGCAATCTGCCTGCCTCGGGCTCCCAGAGTGCTAGGATTACAGGCATGAGCTACGGCACCCGGCTGGGAATAGTGTTTTGACATGGAATATTCAGAATATTAACTGTTTAGAACTTTTTAGAAAACTGAATGGGCCAGTGGTTTGGGGCTTCCCTTAGAAACTAATGAGAATATGTAGTTGGGTCTCAAGATTTTATGTTTAGTAATGGATTCGATGTCTGCATTATATTATTTTGCAGTCCTTTCTGTGTTTGTTTCTTATAATGATCTGTGTTTTGAGCTGTAATTTTCCAGATGGCAGAAACCATATATAATTTTTCTATTTGTTTTTTTTTAATTTTTTTGAGACAGAGTCTCACTTTGTTGCCAGGCTAGAGTGAGTGCCGTCCATGGTGTCAGCCTCGCTCACAGCAACCTTCAACTCCTGGGCTCAAGCCATCCTCCTTCCTCAGCCAGCCTCCTGAGTAGCTGGGACTACAGGCCTGGGCCACCATGCCCAGCTAATTTTTTCTATATATATTAGTTGACCAATTAATTTCTTTTTATTTTTACTAGAGATGGGGTCTCGCTCTTGTTCAGGCTGGTTTTGAACTCCTGACCTCGAGCAATCTGCCCGCCTCGGCCTCCCAGAGTGCTAGGATTATAGGTATGAGCCACTGCGCCTGGCCTGATTTTTCATTGCATTTTTCTCAGTAAAGCATTATACCCAGTTTAGTATGTAATATAAGATTTTTTTTTTTCAGTCAGAGTCTCACTCTGTTGGCCAGACTAGAGTACCATGGCATTAACCCAGCTCACAGCAACCTCAAATGCCTGGGCTCAGGCAATCCTTCTGCCTCAGCCTCCTGAGCAGCTGGGACTACAGGCATGTGCCACCATGCTGGGGCTAAATTTTTTATATATATATTTTTAGTTGGTCAATTAATTTCTTGCTATTTTTAGTAGAGACAGGGTCTCGCTCTTGCTCAGGCTGGTTTCGAACTCCTGACCTTCAGCGATTCACCTATCTCAGCCTCCCAGAGTGCTAGGATTACAGGCATGAGCCACCGTGCCCGGCCTTGTAATATAAGATTTAAAAAAAAAAGAATTATGATATTGGTAAAGAAGCTGGACTTTTTTACTAGTTATTTACTCAGGGTCCATCAATATCTATCTACGTTGTATTATTCATAGGACATGATCATTTCCCTTTTATTTATTTAATTAATTTATTATTTTTAAAAATCTGGTATGTAAAGAACCTTTGATTATCTTTAAATGAAATCAGTTTAGTTAACATTGAACCTTATAGACTGATCTCAAATCATAATCAAGGCAGAGCAGGCCTTTCCAGGGGAAGCAATCTGATTGAGTGAGAAAACTGGGATTTAGAGGCTCTGGCTTCTAATCTTGAACTGGGCAGATAGAAACAGTACTATTAGGCTTGTAATTTAACTTCTTTGAGAAGGTCAATTTTTATCCATATGTGGAATCCCATTAATCCTGAGAGAAAACTCAGAATGGTGAAGGATTATTCCAAGTAAAAGAAATGATTAAGATTCCTTAAGTTAAAATGAGCATTGGTGAGAACTCTGACATCCCAAAAGTATAAGCATTTCTTAGGTTTTGTAATAACTAAGTTTTTCCCATAACTTCTTTTCTTTCTCTCCTCTTCCCCGCTCAAGGTTCTTAAAGACGTTTGTCCATCCATTCTGTCGCTGGCTCAGAGCTTGTTTCACTCCCTAGACCAGAGTATAATTTCATTTGGCAGTCTCCTGTACAAATATGCATTTAAGTTTTTTGACACTTACTGCCAGCAGGTATGTTGAAATATTTATTTTGGCAAGGAGGGAACAGGGAAAGGGACAATGATCTGATGTTTATTTCTTGTTGGTTAGAAGGCATTGGAGGGGGAAAAAATTCAGAACCGGGGCTTGGGATTGTTCAGTTCTAGTCCCATCCTTGGTAAAATGAAGAGATTGGGCTGAAGAATCTAACTCTGTGTTCTGAGCTGTAAAATTCTCTGAGTCTGAAATTAATGTCCAGATCCAGTCTACTTCAAATAAACCTGAGCTTTAAAAGACTGGGTTTATCAGGTAGTTTCCACAATATAGGAATGGCAATTAAATTTAGCTGTAGAAAATCAATTTCCTGTGGATCTAGAATTGTCCTCTAGAAAAAACTATACTGAAAAACAAATGAACGAGAAATGTTTGAGAGCCTAACCCTATTCCCATAAACATGAGACACAAAATTTAATAGGAGGTATCCAGAGAGTGAGGACTGTACTTGTGGAAAGTGTTTATGAAAACAAGTAAATAACAAAGTATCTTATTTTGTATTTTTTTATATACTAGACCTATTCTTAACAATTTTAAAACACATTTGAGTGGAACTTTTACAAATTAAGATTTGTAAAAAGTTTTAGAAATTTAAAGCAGATCAGTAGATTCGGCTGACATGAGCTAGTTGTTGCAACTGAGAATATAATTCTGTTATGACTCTCTGACAGAGCAACAGTTTAAAGGAAAAGGAGAATGGCATCTAAGACGTGTTGGAACCTTTTTAATATCTTAGAGGCGCTATCATGACCCATGTTTGCTTGGAAACATGCAAGTCTAACCTCTACTGTATAGAGAAAACCTTTAAGACCGTTAGCTCCTTGTGTGCTGTCTTTTTTAGAAATTTCAACAGATTAAGTACAACCACAATATAGCAGGTAAAATTTAACCCATATGAGAAAAAGAGGAAGTCTATGCCAAGGAACAGAATCAGGAGGGCTTAGATATGCTCACTGATAAATTATGAGAGATAGATGAAGACTGGATGGTAGTATAGTTACACTGGCATAATCCTAAACCTCTGAAGCTCTTATCTAATGGGCTTAATGAAAACTAGATTATGGGATCAAGTAGGTTATGATTTTAACAAAGTGGAAATTGGAAAGGCATAAACCCCTTTAGAATGGCCATACCATATTTTTGCTTTACATTCTCTTATTGACTCTCCCTGGTTTAGGAAGTCGTTGGTGCCCTCGTGACCCATATCTGCAGCGGTAATGAAGCTGAAGTTGATACTGCATTGGATGCCCTTCTAGAATTGATATTACTAAACCCATCTGCTATGAGGCTGAATGCTGTCTTTGTGAAGGTATCTATTGGCTTCTTGTTAGCATGTATCTGAGAGTTATCTGTTCTCTGTTAGCAACCATTTATTTTGTACTCTTTAGATACTGAGCACTATAGGTAGGGGTTGAGAAGGAGGTGAGATGATGGACAAGTAATTTAAAAAAGATTATCTCTCTGTGTGTTAATTCATTCAGCAAACACTTCTTTATACCTAACCATGTGCCAAGTTCTATTCTGGGTGCTGTAGATAAAAAGGTCGATCTCTGCCTTTGATGATAGAGACTAACACACATAAGTAAGTCACTATAAATACAACAAGATGAATTATCTAATAAAGATAAAGTGCTGCAGATACAACAGAGCAGGAATAATTAAATTTGGCCTGGAAAGCTGGAGAATTCTTCAAAGAGGAGATAACATTTGAGTGATTATCAAAGGATGGGAATGATTGATGAGAGAAAGTAAAGGAAGCACATTCTAGGCAGAGAACAGTTTGAATAGAAGCAAACTGGTACCCCAAGTCCATGGTGTGCCAGGGGACGACAGTTAGACTATCATGGCTGGAGAATAGAATATATGGAGAGGAGTGGTGGGAGGTGAGACACAGGACAGGGCAAGGTTGTGAAGGGTCTCAAATGCCATGCTAGAGTTTCAGCTTTCTTTTATAGGCAATAGGAAGCTATCTGAGGTTTTTAATAGGGAGTTGACCTAATCAACTCCAAGCTTTGAGAGATGACTGCATAGGCCTGGTGATAGGTAGAGTGGAGACCACTGAAATGGGCCAAAGAAGTTGAGAGTAAGGGCCAAATTAGGGTCACGGGAATGGAGAGGAAATGATGGTTTAAGAGATAATTTGGTGTTAGAATTAACATGGCTTGATGACTGCTAAGAGTATTTAGCAGGCCGGGTGTAGTGGCTCACGCCTGTCATCCTAGCACTCTGGGAGGCCAAGCGGGAGGATTGCTCAAGGTTAGGAGTTCAAAACCAGTGTGAGCAAGAGTGAGACCCTGTCTCTACTAAAAATAGAAAGAAATTAATTGGCCAACTAAGAATGTATATAAAAAATAAGCTGGGCATGGTGGCACATGCCTGTAGTTCCAGCTACTGGGGAAGCTGAGGAAGAAGGATCACTAGAGCTCAGGGGTTGGAGGTTGCTGTGAGCTAGGCTGACACCATAGCACTCTAGCCTGGGCAACAGAGTGAGACTCTGTCTCAAAATAATAATAATAATAAAAAAAAGTATTTAGCAGTGAGGGACAGGGAAACCGGGTCCACGTTTTCCATCTTTGGAAATTGGGTGAATAATTTTGCCATTTCTGGAGCCCAGGAGTCCAGGAGGGACTGCAGCTTCTGGAGGAAGTATGATTTCAGTCTGGGATGTCCACACGTGGATGGTTAGTGGGTACTTGGAAATTCTGGCTTAGAACCTAATGGACACCATGTGGTGGAAGGTTTAGTTTTGGTATTCATAACCATGTAGGTGTGTGCTCAAGTGAGGCAGATTTTAAGGCAGAAGATCACAGAAACCTAAGAGAACACAGAAATTTTGAGAACATTAATGAGGCAGACTGAAGCAAATGTCTATGAAAGGAAAATGAGAAAATTAGAAGATGAATAATGTGAAATAGAAGCATGTTGGGTAGCAAAAGCTTAGTAAAGAGCTTTAAGAGTGAAGGATTTGTCTACAGTGTCAGATGCTATAGAAGATGAAGATGGAAGAGAGGCCATTGGTTTTGGCAACTAGAATGACTCCGGTAACCTCTGAGAGAACACTGTTAACTGAATTATTAGGGTGGAATCCAGAGAGCAGTAACTTAAAATAGACTTGGAAGTATAGATTCAATGTTGAGAAGCCTTAAGGAGGAGAAATAAGAACAGTAGCTTAGGCTGGGCATGGTGGCTTATGCCTGTAATCCTAGCACTGTGGGAGGCCGAGAGGGGAGGATCGCTTGAGGTTAGGAGTTTGAAACCAGCCTGAGCAAGAGTGAGACCTTGTCTCTATTAAAAACGGGGGAAAAATTGGCAAGCGCCTGTAGTCCCAGCTACTCAGGAGGCTGAGGCAGGAGGATTGCTTGATCCCAGGAGTTTGAGGTTGCCGTGAGCTAGGCTGACTCCACGGCACTCACTCTAGCCTGGGTAACAAGTGAGATTCTGTCTCAAAAAAAAAAAAAATTTGTTTTATTTATTAAAAATTTACGAAGCTCTTTTATTACTTCATCCTCAGACCAACTTTAAAAGATAGTATAGTTGTTATTAGCTCCATATTAGAGATGGAAAAGCTGATGTATTACCCAACCAAAGTCAAAAAGTAAATACTTTCCTTGTGATCCTTCCCAATCTGTAGAAAAAGGACAAATAATTCACGGAGTAGAAGCTGGGAAGGGATCATAGGAATAGGGTCAGAGATAGAACTTTTGGTGGCATAGCGTATTGTTTTCGTTGAGAAAAAGGGAAGGGTGGAGGCAAAAAGAGTATGGAGAACTGAGAGGTACATTAGGATGACTAAACAGGATGATTTAGCCCAAGATGATTAAAGCCCAAGATTGTGGTTCAGAGTCAAGAGGACAAAGAAGACTTTATCTTTCCTGGTGATGGATAGTAAGATAGATATATAGATGGATAGATAGATTCATACATACATACAGAGTCTCACTCTGTTGCCTGGGCTAGAGTGTCATGGCGTCAGCCTAGCTCACAGCAACCTCAAACTCCTGGGCTCAAGCAATCCTCCTGCCTCAGCCTCCTGAGTAGCTGGGACTACAGGCACGCGCCACCATGGCCGGCTAATTTTTCTATATATTTTTAGCTGGCCAATTGATTTGTTTCTATTTTTAGTAGAGACAGGGTCTTGCTCTTGCTCAGGCTAGTTTTGAACTCCTGACCTTGAGTGATCCGCCCGCCTCGGCCTGCCAGAGTGCTAGGATTACAGGCATGAGCCACCGCGCCTGGCCTAGGATTTTACCTTTATTTTAGAGAGAGAGACAGGGTCTCACTCTGTCACCCAGGCTGGAGTGCAGTGGTATGATTATAGCTCATTGCAGCTTCCAACTCCTGGGCTCAAGCAAGCCTTCCAAAGTGCTTGGATTATAGGCATGAGCCTTTGTGCCTAGACTTTAACTTTTTGATTTAAAGGGGGAAAATGTTAGCCACTAACCTCATTTTTGGCATTTTTTTTCTCCCCACAGGGTATTTTAGATTACTTGGATAATATGTCCCCTCAGCAAATACGAAAACTCTTCTATATTCTCAGCACACTGGCATTTAGCAAACAGCATGAAGCCAGCAGCCACATCCAGGTAAGAGGCAGTGTTTTGAGAAAGAGTCTTTTAAACTTCTTTACTTGAAGTTTGCTGGACAAAGTCTAGCAAGTGGTAGACTTGCTGATTTTTGTAGTAGTGGAAATGAAATACACAGCCATAGTGCCAGCATTTTTTCATTCTTTACTTGCCACAAACATTAAGTGCCTTCTCTGATCCAGGCACTGAGATACTAGGTATATTAGATCTTCTGCCCTGAAGCAGCTTTGTCTATTGAGGTAGAGATAGGTCTGTGGTCGGGTTCTGTACTTTCTGTAGTGGAAACACAGAATTCCCTTATTTCCTAAGGAACATCTGCATCTTAACGTGAACTTCTTCTGGGCTTGCTTTCTTTTGTGGACACTGTTCACTGAAAAAGCCAGGCAAAGGGCCCAAAATATAAGATTGGATTAGAATCATAACTCATAGCTCTTTGGTATCTTTAGTGGCACCTTATGGTAGCAGTCCATACTGGACTGTGACTTTGAATAACCAGCACCTTTTTTCTTTTGAATTAAAAAAATGTTTTTGGCTAGGTAATGTATACACATGGCACAAAATTCAAAATGTATAGAAGGTTGTACAATGAAAAATCACTCTCATTCCCTCTCAGTCCTCTAGGCAACTGCTTTGTCTTCCTAGAGGCACTCACTATTACTACTATATAGCCTTCTGAGATGTGCTGAGCATTTACAAATTTGTATTTACCTATAGCCCACCCTTTTTCCCTCTCATTCTACATTTTACTTTTTGCATTTAGTGGTGTATTTTTGGAGATTTCGTCATAACAATATAGATTTTATTTTAATTTTGAATTGTGATACAATATACATATCATAAAAGTTACCATTTTAACCATTTTTAAGTGTACAATTAATTCAGTGGCATTAAGTACATTCCTAATGTTATGCTACCATCACCACTCTCCATTTGCAGAACTTTTTCATCATTCCAAAGAGAAACTTTGTACCTAGGTGTACCTAGACAGTAATTATCCATTTTTCTCCCCGAAGCTCCTAATTATCTCTGATCATTTTACTTAGCATAATGTTTTCAAGCTCCATGTGTGTTATAGGATATATCAGAACTGCATTCCTTATTATAGCTGAATAATATTACATTATATATATATATATATATCTCACATTCTATCGAGTCATCCATTGATGGATACTTGAGTTGTTTCCCCCTTTTGGCCATTTGAATAAGACTGCTATGAACATTGCTGTACAAGTATTCGTTTGAGCCTGTTTTCAATTATTTTAGTATATCTAGAAGTAGAATTGCTAGATCATGTGACGATTCTATGTTTAACATTTTGGGGAACTACAAACTGTTTTCCATAGCAACTGCACCATTTACATTCCTACCAACAATGTCTGGAGGTTCCAGTTTCTCCATATCCTTGCCAACACTTATTTTCCATTTTTAAAATATGATCCCCCTAGTGTGCATGAAGTGATATCTCATTGTGGTTTTGATTTGCATTTCCCTGATGACTAATGATGTTAAACATCTTTTCATGTACTTATTTACCATTTCTGTGTCTTCATAGAAATGTCTATTCAAGTCCTTTGCCCATTTTCACCTTTTTTTTTAAATTTATTTTAGAGATGAGGTCTCCCTTTGTTGCCCAGCCTGGCTTCAAACTTCTGGGCTCAAGCTATCCTCTTGTGTTAGCCTCCCTAGTAACTGAGACTATAGGCCCATGGCAGTATGCCTGGCTAATTTATTAAAAATTTTTTTTTTTTTTTTTTTTTTTTTTTTTTTGAGACAGAGTCTCACTTTGTTGCCCAGGCTAGAGTGAGTGCCGTGGCGTCAGCCTAGCTCACAGCAACCTCAAACTCCTGGGCTCAAGTGATCCTTCTGCCTCAGCCTCCCGAGTAGCTGGGACTACAGGCATGCACCACCATGCCCGGCTAATTTTTTCTATATATATTAGTTGGCCAATTAATTTCTTTCTATTTATAGTAGAGACGGGGTCTCGCTCTTGCTCAGGTTGGTTTCGAACTCCTGAGCTCAAACGATCCGCCCACCTCGGCCTCCCAGAGAGCTAGGATTACAGGCGTGAGCCACCGCGCCCGGCCTTATTAAAAATTTTTTGTAGAGACAGGGTCTCTCTTTGTTGCCCAGGCTGGCCTTGAACTCTTGGCCTCAAGCAATCCTCCCACCTTGGCCTCTCAAGTTGCTGAGATTACAGGCATGGGCCACCACACCTTACCTTTTCTTTATATATTCTGGATATCAATCCCTTATCAGATACATGATTTGCAATTATTTTCTCCCATTCTATGGGTTATGTTTTCACTCTCTTGATAATGTCCTTTGATACACAAAAGTATTTAGTTTTGGTGAAGTCCAGTTTATCTATTTTTTTCTTTTGTTGCTCATGCCTTTGGTGTCATATTTAAACCATTTCCAAATCCAAGGTCATGAAAGTTTTCCCCTATTTTCTTCTAAAAGAAAGTTTTTAACTTTTAAATTTAGGTCTTTTATCTACTTTGCATTAATTTTTATATATGGTAAGAGTTCAACTTAATTCTTTTGCATATTAATATCTAGTTTTCCCAGCATCATTTATTGAAAAGACTGTCCTTTCACCATTGAATGATCATGGCACCCTTGTCAAAAGTCAATTGATCACAACAATGAAGGTTTATTTCTGGACTCTCTATTCCATTAGTCTATATGTCTTTCTTTATGCCAGTACCACACTGTTTTAATTACTGTACCTTTGTAATAATTTTGAAATCAGAAAGTGTGAGCCCTCCAAATTTGTTCTTTTTCAAGATTGTTTTGGCTATTTGGGATCCCTTGAAATTCCGTATGAATTTTAGTATGGGCTTTCCTGTTTCTGCAAAAATTGTTGATGAGATTTTGATGAGGATTACATTGAATTGCTTTCAGTAGTATTGTCATCTTAACAATATTAAGACTTCAATCCATGAACATAGGATATCTTTTCCTTTATTTAGGTCTTTAACTTTTTTCAGCAATGTTTTGTAGGTTTTTTTTTTTTTTTTTTTGAGGCAAAGTCTCACTCTGTTGCCCAGGCCAGAGTGTGGTGGTGTCATCATAACTCACTGCAACCTCAAACTCCTGGGCTCAAGAAATCCACCTGCCTCAGCCTCCTGAGTAGCCGGGACCACAGGTGTGTGCCACCCACCATACCTGGCTAATTTTTGTATTTTTTGTAGAGATAGGATCTCGCTTTTGCTCTGGCTGGTCTCGAACTCCTCACCTCAAACGATCCTCCCGCCTTAGCCTCCCAGAGTGTTAGGATTACAGGTATGAGCCACTGTGCTCAGTCAATGTTTTGTAGTTTTTAATGTGCAAGTCTTTTATCTACTTGATTAAATTTGTACCTAAGTATTTTAGTCTATTTCATTATTTTAGTTGAGCAGCCAACAACATAATAATTCTATGTCCTTATACAGCAACTCTCACAATAATAATAGCCACTATTATTATCAAATGTTTACCATGTGCCAGATACTTTTCTAGAAATTTTTTTGTCTCTAATCCTTAAAACAACCTTCCCCATTTTATAGATGAGAAAATTGAGACTCAGAGAGAGGAAATGACTTGCTAAAAGCCACACAGTTAGTAAATCATAGAGCCCTTCCTAGTCTGGGTTTTTTGGCTCCAATATCCATAGGCTCTTTTGCTGTCCTATTCCAGCACCTTCATCTTTTTCTGTCATTATCTCATCGCAGGATGACATGCACCTGGTGGTACGAAAGCAGCTCTCTAGCACCATGTTCAAGTACAAACTTGTTGGGATTATTGGCGCTGTCACCATGGCTGGCATCATGGCTGCAGACAGGTAACATAGGATTCTGCCATTTGTGGCTCAAGATCCATTAATCAAATTGCCGCCTTACAAAATAAAGTGTTACATTATGTACATTGTTTTAAAAGTAGACATTAAAATTATAAAAGTGAACAAATTTGTTTTGCTACTTTTCCATGTTCCCCTCTAATCTTGACTGTATATATCATGTAATTTCTGCAAAATCATGAAAATAGTCATCGTAGTCCGATGGTTAAAAACTAGGGATTGTCTGTATATAAAGTTCTAGGAATCTTTGCACAAAAGGGGAACCCTGATCCTCCTGGAAGCCTTTTTCTGTATCCGCTCCTCAACTAGGAACTAGACAACGCAGATTTCCATATGGCTGAGTTATTCCTGTCTAGAACGTCACATTTGGTACAAATAAAGTCTTCCTTATGAGTCCCCTCTTGTCCTTTGATGCCCCAAATGGTAGCATCTAAAGAACTGTCACATTTGGGGCTTGATTAGATGTTGCCATTACAAATTGACGTTGGAATTCAGTTCATCCTTCTTGGAAATTATCTGTCAGGAATTCCTGAGACCTCAGGAGGCATCCTTAGAATCAGCATTAATGACAGGAAGAGGCTGCACAGTGACACTGGTTGAGAATTCATTCACTGAAGCCATACTACTTGCTGGGGTCAAATCCTGACTCCATTGCTTATTATAGTTACCTCTGTGCCGTTGTAGTCTCACATCTGTGAAATAAGGATAATGATAGTATTTACTTTATGGAGTTACTGAGAGCATTAAATGGTTAGAACAATTCCCAACACATAGTATGTACTAAAGAAGTGTTTATTCTTATTGATAATTTAGTGTGCTCTTAAAAGATATGGGATAGCCATCCTTTAATCTATATTTTATATGGACAAAATAAATACTTCTGTATGCCTTCATGCACTTTTATCTTCCCCTCTGCCACAGGGAAGGCAGAATTTTTAAATTTATTGTCAGTTGTTATAAAATGTTACAAAAATGAAACTAAAATTCCTTATTTTTAGAAGTAGATCTAATTTGACCCAAGGGAGAACCGACCTGAGTAATGAACAGTGCACACAGGTGAGTTCTTATAATGTAGTCAGATATGTTTACAGGTAACCTCAGAATTGCTTCTTGTCACTGTCAGTTCAGCAGAAAGAGTACTTCTTTTTAAAAATATTTTTTCCAGGCTGGGCGCGGTGGCTCACGCCTGTAATCCTAGCACTCTGGGAGGCTGAGGCGGGTGGATTGCTCGAGCTCAGAAGTTTGAAACCAGCCTGAGCAAGAGCAAGACCCCGTCTCTACTATAAATAGAAAGAAATTAATTGGCCAACTAATATATATAGAAAAAATTAGCCGGGCATGGTGGCGCATGCCTGTAGTCCCAGCTACTTGGGAGGCTGAGGCAGCAGGATTGCTTGAGCCCAGGAGTTTGAGGTTACTGCGAGTTAGGCTGATGCCATGGCACTCACTCTAGCCTGGGCGACAAAGCAAGACTCTGTCTCAAAAAATATATATATGTATATATATTTTTCCCTTAGGGGGAGGGGCTAAATAAACACCTCCTCACCAAATATTTTTTCCTGAACTCATAGCTTTTGTGGTTTGTATCATTCTTGTAACACTTAGAATCTTCTGGCCTAGGTTGCCAGAATATGTAGGTTGCTACATTTATTTCTGTCTCTGTCTAATCCTTCCAATTAAATTGTAAATTCTTAGCAAGAAAGATGGGCAATTTGGTTGGAGCATAGAGACAATAGTGTATGATTAGAAAGTTGGATATAAAGCTAGTTCAGAGATAGAAAACAGAAGGCCTTGAATGTCAAGCAAGACATTTTGATTTTGTTCTTTAGGCAAAAGTAGTCTTTAAAGGTTTCTTAGCATGGAAATGGCATAATCAAAGCTTTGCTTTAGAAAACTTAATTTGGCTGCATATATCTGATAGATTGGAAAAGGGATGAGATTGGAAGGTGATTGACTGGTCAGGAGGTTCTGGAAAACCTCAGGTGAGAGGTAGAGTTTCAGTAGTAAGGTTAGAAAGGGAAAAGCTTACTACTGAACGGGGTGAATGGAGTTTAGGAAGGGTTGGCAGGCTTTCTCTTTGTCTGCTCCAGGTGACCACCTTGCTGCAGTTGGTTCATTCCTGTAGTATGCAGTCTCCTCGGGCCTCTGCACTTTATTATGATGAGTTTGCCAACCTGATCCAAGGAGGAAAGCTGGCTCCCAAAGTCCTGGTAAGGCCCATTGTCTTTGTTGAAGCAATAAAGCATGAGAGCTGCTTTATTCCACACCCTTCAAGGTCCTTGTCCCTATAGAGAGAACCCCTTTGAGGTCTCCCACGTTCTAGCTGGGAAGGCTATTTTGCCCTACCCTGCCTCAGGGCTCTCCTTCAGGGCCTCCTTCACTTAATTATAACAGTGATGAGAAGGGTGGTGGTGGTGGTGGTAGTGGTGATGTTGATGTTGATAGCCACAATCTATTTGAGAGCCCTATTCCATGCCAGGCATTGTGCTAAGCACTTTTCATACATTATCTCTTTTGTACTTCACAACAATGAACTATGTCTTATTGTTATTTCCTTTTTAGAAATGAGGGAACTGGCCAAGTGAGGTGGCTTACGCCTGTAATCCTAGCACTCTGGGAGGCCAAAGAGGGAGGATTGCTTGAGTTCAGGAGTTTGAGACCAGCCTGAGCAAGAGCGAGACCTGGTCTCTACTAAAAATAGAAGAATTATCCAGGTGTGGTGGTGCGCGCCTGTAGTCCCAGCTACTCGGGAGGCTGAGGCAGAAGGATCCCTTGAGCCCAGAAGTTTGAGGTTGCTGTGAGCTATAATGATGCCACTGCATTATAGCCAGGGTGACAGAGTGAGACTCTGCCTCAAAAACAAAAACAAAAAAAAAAGAAAGAAATGAGGAAACTGAGGCTTAGAAAGGTTAATAGTGATTGATTTAGGGCTCTATGGAAAGTATACGCTGGGCTACACTGCCTTTTTTGTTTGCTTCCTGAAGGAATGTGTTGGGCAGACCATCTTTAATGATTTCCAAGATGCCTTTGTGGTGGACTTCTGTGTTGTTCCAGAAAGGTGAGTACTGTTTACCTGCTGGCTTGGTCATAATGGTGAAAAAGTTATGTCAATTCTGTCAGTAGCTGATACGAACTTCACAATACCCTTGACCTCAGCCAAGTCCACCCACTCCCGGAGCCTCTTTCCTCCTGACCTCAGCACCCCTGCACCTGCAACTTCATGGTAACCAAAAGGCTTATTTCTTGTTCTTTCTCTTGTCTATAAATTCTCCCTACAATATTATAGTTTTGTTTGAAATTGGTTTGTTCTAGCAGTCTGCGCCATCACCTTGCTCACCCCTGAGCTGGGACATCAGATTCTGGGTTCTCTCCACAGTGACTGTCCATTTCCTGTGAAAGCTCTCTATGGACTGGAAGACTACAACACTCGTGATGGGATCGCCATCAACCTCCTGCCACTGCTGTTCTCTCAGGACTTTGCAAAAGATGGAGATCACATGACTTCACAGGAATCAGGCCAAAAGTCAGTACATTTTTTCTTTTCTAGAGTCTTTGTTAGTGTTTCGAGTGTTCACAGGGAGTTCGACAGTTCTTTCGGTCTGTGGGGAACTTGAGTCAGAAAATTTTCTCCCAAAACAGGTGGTATTTAGAGGGGTTAGAGAGAATGGGATAGAGTCTTTGTTTTTTCTTGGACTCGAGGGTTGAGATTTATATTGCTTCATGACAACCAACAGGTATTCTGTGAGGCTATTTTCTTTTTGGTTTTTATCCCTTGCTTTCCCTCCTGTAAACATCCTTGGCTACCTCTGTCCCTCTCACCCTCTCCTTCCATCTTACTTTTTGCTTCTCCTATTATATAGATGTCCACTCCATATACCTCCTGCCTTCTATGATTCAGTTCATTATATATTTACTGAGTATCCATTAGGTTCCTTGCCATTTGTTCTTGAAAGTAGACATTTATTAATATTTTTTGGGAAAACTCTTTAATTATAACATCGGTTTCTCTGTAAACGTGGTATAATATGCCTGTAAAGTGTGGCCTAGAGATGGATTTTTCCTTCCCAGATTGGTATCTCCTTTGTGCCTGGCTCCCCATTTCCGGTTGCTGAGACTCTGTGTGGAGAGACAACACAATGGAAACTTGGAGGAGATTGATGGTCTGCTAGGTATAGGATGAAGTCATCAGATCCCTTCTTCTTGGTGACCTTTCTTTCATAAACTTAGGGAAGGGGCAGACCAGTACGTGGTATGTGTGGGATAGTTTTCTAACTTTAGCAGAGTAGTATAGCCTTGGAATAATGGAATTACAAAGACAAAATAGTACATACAGAATCCCATTATGTTAACAAATCAATTGTTATACTTCCATGTTGCCTCCTGGCACTTGCCTCTATAATTGTTGCAAAAACTTCCTAAATGTATATGTTGGTTGCTGTATACTATGGAAGTATTTTAATCACATCTTAACCCTCAAATATGAGATTAAGGGGAAAGGAAGTAGCAAGGAGAGCTGTCTCCAGGGGCAGCATCCTGGTTCTATTGGCTTGGATGAGAAAGAGTTGGAAATGTTTGTTTTTTCCTCTCAGATTGTCCTGTGTTTCTCACTGACCTGGAGCCTGGCGAGAGGCTGAAGTCCACGTCTGCTAAAGAGCATTCATTCATGTGTTCTCTCATATTTCTTACTCTGAACTGGTTTCGAGAGGTGAGAAGAATTACTAGGACTTTTTCACCTATTGTCCATAGTTTATCTCAAAAGCAAACAACTTTCCTGGTTCCCACAAGGCTCCCTGAAATGTTTCTGCCAAGCTAACCCCTGTGTGCTTCTCTCGCTATTATGTCCCCCCACTCCCCAGTTATATGTATCTCCTGATGTAGCCAAATCAGAATACTTAGAATTCACTTTATGTTGCCCATGCTTCACTTCCTCCAAGCCTTCTTGTCATATTCTTCTGCTTAGAATAAACTTCTTACCTTCACACTGTGGCAGGACTGCTCATGCTAGCACAGGTGTGTGCTTACTGTTTTGATTCAGTGAGATGAGTGAGTGGTAGTTTCCCTTCTTTAGAACATATTGATGCTTAACAATAATAACAACAATATTGTGAACATCTTACATCTCTTTCTTATTGCCTTCCTCTCACACATTATTCAAAGAATGTGCACTTGAATGAGCTTATTCGATCCTCATAGTTCTATTGAGCAGAACAGATATTTTCCTTGTTTTCCACATATAGAATTTCAAGTATAGAGATTTCAAAATCATGAAAATTTATTAAGCACTTATACTGTACTAGGTATAATAAGAATGCAGCCCACTGTGCTGGACTAATTTTTTTATTTATACATTTTAATTGATATAACTACATTCTCATTTTATAGTTGAAGAAGTAAAAGCTTGGAAAGGTTAAAGACTTGGCCAAGGTCACACAGCTAGTCAAGTAGCAGAATAGGGTTTGTTTTAATAAAGTATGTGCTCTTGAGCTATTCCACCTTATTACATAACTAGTAATAAGTAGAACTGAGATTAAAAGTCAGATCTCCTGCAGTTTGGCCTACCTATTTTTTTTTCTCTACATCACCTTACTGAGAACACTTTTATATTACAGACAAAGCTTACAGATCCTGTTGCTAAGTGGCATCTTTCTGCTCTGGATGAATAATGCAAACAAAGTTAAAATCTGAACATTTCAAAGCATGAGAACATAATTTGTACTTCACAGGTTGTGAATGCCTTCTGCCAGCAAACATCACCTGAGATGAAGGGGAAGGTACTCACCCGGTTGAAGCACATTGTAGAACTACAGAAAATCCTGGAAAAATATTTGGCAGGTAAGGAAAGTATCCTATTCTGGCAGCCCTAATAGGTCAGTGGTGAGGATATAAAGAGCTTTTAAGCCAGCTCAATAATAGCTGTCCCCTACTCCTCTGGGTCAAGGAAAATGAATGCTGAACAAAATTTTTAGTGAATACGTTCATTTTGCTCCTGTTGTTGCCTCTAAGAGTTCTTGCTGCCTAAGAAAATAAAAATTATGGGCTGGGCACGGTGGCTCACACCTATAATCCTAGTACTCTGGGAGGCCAAATTGGGTGGATTGCTCAAGGTCAGGAGTTCAAAACCAGCCTGAGCAAGAGCGAGACCTTGTCTCTACTAAAAATAGAAAGAAATTAATTGGCCGACTAAAAATATATATAAAAATTAGCCGGGCATGGTGGCTTATGCCTGTAGTCCCAGCTAATCGGGAGGCTGAGGCAGAAGGATCGTTTGAGCTCAGAAGTTCGAGACTAGCCTGAGCAAGAGTGAGGCCCCGTCTCTACCAAAAATAGAAAGAAATTAATGGGACAACTAAAAATATATGGAAAAAAATAGCCGGGCATGGTAGTGCATGCCTGTTGTCCCAGCTACTCGGGAGGTTGAGGCAGGAGGATCGCTGGAGCCCAGGAGTTTGAGGTTGCTGTGAGCTAGGCTGATGCTGCGGCACTCTAGCCAGGGCAACAGAATGAGACTCTGTCTCAAAAAAATAAAAGAAAAGAAAAATTATGGAGCCTTCCTTCATGTTCATCTATAATAATTGACTGTAAAACAAACTGCTATGTGACCAAATATTGTTAATATCTTTAGATTTTAAATGTAAGTTTATTCCTTTTTAGTTCTTATCTGCTTAGTTATTTTATATCATTATTTAGAATGTTTTTATATTAATTTGTCCTAGTCAATTAATATGATACTCACTTAAATTATCTCTGGCCATTTTGCTATGCCAAAACAATGTCAGATGATTTGACTGTATCTTACAAATATTCAGCCACTCTTGATAATTTTAGAAACTAGTTTTTGGCCCAGTTAGTGATTACCGTTCAAGTCTAATGGTAGTATGTGATTGGTATATATTGAGTTTCTGTCTGCTTTCTATTTCAGTCACCCCAAACTATGTCCCTCCTCTTGCAAACTTTGACTTAGTAACTTTAGATGTAACACCTCATACCAGTACTGCTGGTTCAGCAAAAATCAGAAAGAAAGGAAAGATAGGTGAGTATGTTATTTTCTTCTTATCTCTATCTCCATATGAACCACATTAAATTAACGTAAAAGGTTAAATATATTAAGGCATTAGTCATTGGAGAGATTATGTAATTGAACCCTTTTTCTAGCAGGGTTATAAATATGCCATAATTTAGGGTTATAAAATTAGCATTTCCGGCCAGGTGTGGTGGCTCACGCCTGTAATCCTAGCACTCTGGGAGGCTGAGGCAGGCAGATCGCTCAAGGTGAGGAGTTCGAAACCAGCCCGAGCAAGAGTGAGACCCCGTCTCTACTAAAAATAGAAAGAAATTAATTGGCCAACTAAAAATATATTGAAAATGAGCTGGGCATTGTGGCGCATGCCTGTAGTCCCAGCTACTTGGGAGGCTGAGGCAGAAGGATTGCTTGAGCCCAGGAGTTGGAGGTTGCTATGAGCTAGGCTGATGCCACGGCACTCTAGCCCGGGAAACAAAGTGAGACTCTGTCTCAAATAAATAAATAAGTAAGTAAGTAAGTAAATAAATAAGTAAGTAAGTAAGTAAATAAGTAAGTAAGTAAATAAATAAATAAAATAAAATAAAATAAAATAAAATAAAATAAAATTACCATTTCTGGCTAGAGCCGTGGCTCACACCTGTAATCCTAGTACTCTGGGAGGCTGAGGTGAGCGGATCGTTTGAGCTCAGGAGTTGGAGACCAGCCTGAGCAAGAGTGAGACCCCGTCTCTACTAAAAATAACAAGAAATTAGCTGGACAGCTAAAAATATATAGAAAAAATTAGCCAGGCATAGTGGTTCATGCCTGTAGTCCCAGCTATTGGAGAGATTGAGGCAGAAGGATTACTTGAGCTCAGGAGTTTGAGGTTGCTGTGAGCTAGGCTGACGCCATGGCACTCTGGCCTGGGCAACAAAGCAAGACTCTGTCTCAAAAAATATATTTATTAAAAAAAAAATGACCATTTCTACCTCTAGGTAGTTTTCAACGGGTTGTTTCCTGAGGGCAGTGATATTTGACAAACATGATCATTGATTTCTTGAGTCACTTTTCTCCTTTTGAAATACAAGGAGGAAAGAAGCGAAAAGTAGATGGCAGCAAATCATCGTCCCCTGACACACTCTCAAAAGAAGATAATTCAGAATGTGACCCTACGCCATCTGATAGAAGCCAACTGAACAAGGTATTGAAATGACAGGTGTCCATGAAGGTTATAGCCTACTGATGTTACCAGAGGGCCAGCTTTATTCTCTGCATTTTACAAAGAGAAAAATTAGGTTTGCCCACTAGGATGGTTATATTTTAAAAATGGAAAATGGGTGTTGGCAAGGATATGGAGAAATAGGAACCCCCAGACTCTGACTCAAAAAAAAGGAAATTGAACCTCGTTCCCTCTCCCAACTTCATAAATATTTTTTTTAAAACTAAAAAAGTAAAAGCCTTCTTTATTCTCTTCATTTCTGCTTCTTCCCCCAGGAGTTCCCAGGGAAGGAAGAAAAAATGTCAGTGTCACTACAGAATTACCATACTTTTTTCCGAGAGCTGGACATTGAGGTGTTCTCTATTCTGCATTGTGGACTTGTGACCAAGTTCATCTTAGATACTGAAATGCACACCGAAGTAAGTACAGACTAGGATCTCAGAACTAACCTTTCAGAGAGTTCCTCAGCTCTACTCTTGTTTCACAGAGAACACTGTGACATTAAGAGAAGGTAGGCTCTGACTTTAAAAGCCTTTATATCTGAAAGTAATTGTGAATAATCATCTTCATCATGCCGTTTATAAGTCTTAAGGTTTTTACTCTTTTTAAAATAAGAATTATTTTTCATATTATAAAGTCTTTATATTTTTTTTTTTTTTTTTTTTTGAGACAGAGTCTCACTTTGTTGTCCAGGCTAGAGTGAGTGCCGTGGCGTCAGCCTAGCTCACAGCAACCTCAAACTCCTGGGCTCGAGTGATCCTTCTGCCTCAGCCTCCCGGGTAGCTGGGACTACAGGCATGCGCCACCATGCCCGGCTAGTTTTTTATATATATATCAGTTGGCCAATTAATTTCTTTCTATTTATAGTAGAGACGGGGTCTCGCTCTTGCTCAGGCTGGTTTTGAACTCCTGACCTTGAGCAATCCGCCCGCCTCGGCCTCCCAAGAGCTAGGATTACAGGCGTGAGCCACAGCGCCCGGCCTTAAAGTCTTTATATTTTTCTTTACAAAGCAGAGTAAAGGTATAAGTCTTAAGTTTTTTATAATGTGTTAGACATTATAAAATATGTTGCCAATGAGTGAGTTTTACGTTAGGTTACTAATGTAGGCTAGATTATTTTTGTAGAGGAACAGTATTCTGGTTTATAGTGGTCAATGTTATTTTCACTTTTTCATGACATTTGTTTAGCATCCAACAGATGCTCACTGAGGCCTTTTTTGTGTTTGCTATTAATCTAGACAATGGCAATTCAGTAGTATGTATAGCATGATGCTTGCCTTAAGATAGCTCATAATCAGCCGGGCACAGTGGCTAATGCCTATAATCCTAGCACTTTGGGAGGCTGAGGCAGGAGGATCATTTACGGTCAGGAGTTCGAGACCAGCCTGAGCAATAGTGAGACCCTGTCTCTACAAAAAATAGAAAAAATTAGCCGGGCATGGTGGCGCATGTCTATAGTCCTAGCTACTCAGGAGGCTGAGGCAAGAAGATTGCTTGAATTCAGTAGTTTGAGAGTGTAGTGAGTTGTAATGATGCCATTGCAGTCTAGCCTGGGTGACAGAGCAAGACCTGTTATATATTTTTAGTTGTCCAGCTAATTTCTTTTTTTTTTTTTTTTTTAGTAGAGATGGGGTCTCACTGTTGCTCAGGCTGGTCTTGAACTACTGAGCTCAAACAATCCTCCCACCTTGGCCTCCCAGAGTGCTAGGATTACCAGTGTGAGACACCATACCTGTCCATATTTCTATAGAAAAAAGTATGTCTTCTAAATTATACTGTCTTGGATTCCTATTTTAATAATTTGCAGGCCGGGCGAGGTGGCTCACGTCTGTAACCCTAGCACTCTGGGAGGCCGAGGCGGGCGGATTGCTTGAGGTCAGGAGTTCAAAACCAGCCTGAGCAAGAGCGAGACCCCGTCTCTACTATAAATAGAAAGAAATTAATTGGCCAACTAATATATATAGAAAAAATTAGCCGGGCATGGTGGCGCATGCCTGTAGTCCCAGCTACTTGGGAGGTTGAGGCAGGAGGATTGCTTGAGCCCAGGAGATTGAGGTTGCTGTGAGCTAGGCTGACACCACGGCACTCACTCTAGCCTGGGCAACAAAGTGAGACTCTGTTTCAAAAAAAAAAAATTTGCAAATTTGTTTTATTTTGGAAATGCTTGACTTCTTGATCAAGCAGAGAACAGCAGCCATCCTTTAAATGATGTGAGGGAAATTTTCCTCTTTTTTGTTAAAAGTTAGATTTTTTTACCCATTGGAAAGAGTGAACTTGAAATGTACAAAAAAATAACTAGGACATACTTGGAATTAATGTCTTTCTCTTGCATGTGACAGGCTACAGAAGTTGTACAACTTGGGCCCCCTGAGCTCCTTTTCTTACTGGAAGATCTTGCCCAGAAGGTGGAGAATATGCTGATACCTCCTGTTACCAGGAGAGTCCCCTTCCTCAAGGTTAGTATAGACAGAAGCATAGGATCTGGGCCTAGTGGATTGGGAAAGAAGGCGATCTTTGTGGTGAATAAGTTGTCACTTTCTCTGGCATTGTGTTTGGGTCACTGGGTAGAGTGGGGGCAGCCCTGTTGCCAGACCATATTCACCTTGCCTTAAAAAGGAACTCTGAAACAGAGAAAACAAAAAAGAAATGTATTTCTAAATACTCTGAACATTCCTGTTCTTTACTAAGGTTTTGGTTTTAACAGCCTCCCAAACTAAGCCCATGCCCAAGCCTCAGTAGTTGGCTGTCTAGAGAGGCCAGAAGCTCAAATTGTGTATACAACGTATGATACAAATGTATACCTAGCATCTGGGGAAGCATTTCGATGGTACAAACAACAAAATGTGGAAGTCTGGAGTGTAAATATTTAAACAATATACCCAGTTACTTGATTCTTTCTTCTTTGTACTTACTATTTGCTCTATATTCTTATCAACCTAAATGATTCTACTTTTGTGTGAGGTTTATCTCATTAGGTATGATGGGTCTATACTTCTCTAATACTCTTCTTTTTTTTTTTTTGAGACAGAGTCTCACTCTGTTGCCCAGGCTAGAGTGCCATGGCGTCAGCCTTGCTCATAGCAACCTCAAACTCCTGGGCTCAAGTGATCCTCCTGCCTCAGCCTCCCGAGTAGCTGGGACTACAGGCATGTGCCACCATGCCTGGTTAAGTTTTTATATATATTTTTTTTCTTTTTTTTTTTTTCTTTTATGGATTATGGGGGTACAAGTGTTAAGGTTACTTATATTGCCCATGCCCCCTCTACCCTCTTTAGTAAGAGCTTCAAGCATGTCCATCCCCCAAACGTTGCACTTCTTACTCATTGTGGTTGTATATACCTGTCCCTTCCTCCCCCATTTTATATATATTTTTAGTTGTCCAATTAATTTCTTTCTATTTTTAGTTGAGATGGGGGTCCCGCTCTTGCTCAGGCTGGTTTCGAACTCCTGACCTTGAGAGATCCGCCCACCTTGGCCTCCCAGAGTGCTAGGATTACAGGTGTGAGCCACCATGCCTGGCCTCAAATACTCTTCTTACTCTACAAAAGCCAGTCTCCATTATTTGAAGATGGAAAAATATTTTTTTCTCTTTGTCAGAATATAGTCCTAGGCCGGCACAGTGGCTCACACCTGTAATCCTAGCACTGTGGGAGGCCAAGGCTGGAGGATTGCTTGAGTTAAGGAGTTCAAGACTAGCCTGAGCAAGAGTGAGACCCTGTCTCTACTAAAAATAGAAAGAAATTAGCCAAACAACTAAAAATAGAAAAAAACTAGCCGGGCATGGTGGCGCATGCCTGTAGTCCCAGCTACTCAGGAGGCTGAGGCAGAAGGATTGCTTGAGCCCAGGAGTTTGAGGTTGCTGTGAGCTAGACTAATGCCATGGCACTCTAGCCCAGGCAAAAGAGTGAGACTCTGTCTCAAAATAAAAGAATATAATATTAGGCAAGCATCTCATTCTTCCCATCTGCTCTGCTCCTACCTGGTGAAATAAGTGACTAAACTCCATAGTGAATCCTTAGTTTCAGAGAAGCTAACTGTGAATTTATTGTAGAATAAAGGAAGCCGGGATATTGGATTCTCACATCTCCGTCAGAGATCTTCCCAAGAAATTGCTCACTGTGTTGTTCAACTGCTGACCCCAATGTGTAACCATCTGGAGAATATTCACAATTATTTTCAGGTCAGGTACTTATTTTATCATTTTAGAGACTTAGAAATTACTAAGTTAACACAAGATTTCATTTTTGGCTAAGAAAATTTAAAGGAAAATGAGGGCAATTGCTGAGGCAACTGTCCTAAAGTTATTTTCTTTTTCAGTGCCTAGCCACTGAGAGTCATGGGGTTGTTGATGGACCAGGAGTGAAAGTCCAGGAGTACTATATAATGTCTTCCTGCTATCAGAGGCTACTGCATATTTTTCATGGGCTTTTTGCTTGGTAAGTATGTAGGAAGTATGGTAGTAGAGAGAAATGAGTATATACTTGCTTTCACATGGTGTCACCAAGGTACTGAGATGTAGAAAAGAAGGAAGGCTCAGAAACCTTATGTAAATACAGTGTTTTATTCTTTGTGAAGTGTTTTTGTCTGTGTCATTTCATTTGATCTTTTACCCTCTGAGTTTTATGGAGCCACTATTCGATAAATTAGGTGACTTGCTGATCAGCTAACCTAATTGGCCATCTGATTCTTAGCCTACTTTCTTGTAGCAAACTTTCTATTGTAATACCGGGGAAAACTGTTACTGAAGACACTGTTACTGAAACAAGTTGTAAATAAATTTCAGACTCTGTGGTAAAGAGCTGAACACAGTATGAGCTGGGGTATTTTGGGATACCTTCGTAGAAGCAGTGGGACTTGATTTAGCCCTTGAAGGTATAGATGGCCCTTAGGGAAAGGTAAAGGAATGAGTTGGAAGGCATAGCATGGACAAAAGTAGAAATAAGGGAAGTGTGTCCTTTAAATACATCTGTTCACCAGGGCTAAGCCCTGGGCCCTCTTATTATACAAGTTTTCTGGGCAATCTTACCCAGGCTTATATTTATGCTAAAATTTATCTTCTGAGCAATAGACATTTATATCCAACTGCCTACTCAACACCTCTTCAGATGTGTCATTGACACCTCAGACTCATCAGATTCCAAAATGGAGTGTATCATCCTTACCACTGCTCCCTAAGCTTTGCCTGGCGTGGTAAATGGTACCGCCAGCTGCCTGTGCCAGAAACCAGGAGTTTTTCTTTGTTCTTCCCTCACTTTCCACCCTTTCTCTCTCCCACATCTGATTACCCAATCCTGTTGATTTCATCTTCCAGATAACATTTAGATAGCCATCTGTCCCTCTTTCTCCATTGCTACCAAATAGTAGGCACTGAAGGCGAGCTTTCCTTCCCTTGAAAGTAAACCTCTGCGGACTGTTCGGTTCTTAAGGAAAGACTATTTTGAGTACACTTCGACTTCTCATCTGATACTTAGAGCTGTAATTTAATTTAGTTCTTGAGTACTTTCAATTCTTTTTTTGAACTCTGTTGACTTATTGAGGGTACAGACTGGAGGCCAGGGCCCTCAAATGCTGTCCAAATAATCTTCCTGAAACTAAGCTAAACCATCTTACCTTGATTTTCCCTTAGGAGTGGATTCTTTGAAGCCGAAAATCATAATTTATTATACTCAGCCCTTGAGGTCCTTGCTAGCCGACTGAAGCAGAGAGAACATGAACAGCCCTTGGAGGAACTGCTCAGGTGGGTTAGACTATATATCTCAAAGTGTTGTCCCGAGAAACTCCTAGGAATAGGATTGGCAAGATTTCTTTGAAATAACTTGGGTGTCTTTCAGTAGCTGTGAATGAAATTGATATTTTTCAGCTACTTAGTATACTTGCTTTCTTACCTATGTATTTTGATAAATCCTGAAGCATTAGAAACCCTTCAACCAATCATGCTAAATCTTCATGCATACATCAGCCCATTTACTCTGTCTTTTAAGGTAATGATGATGAAAACATTGACCATCTGTAGTCACCTCTTGATTCTCCAGGGATCTACTCTGTCTCCAGCAGGGTTAGGTAATTAGGCAGCAGCTAGTTATCACTGATCACTTTTCTCCTCCTTCCCCCACGCCCCAGTCTTGGAGGAAGATCTGGCTGAGGGCCAGGCAGTGGAGGGGGGAGGTGAGAAGGTGATTTCGGGGGCATGGCTTTCAGTTTCCCACCCCAGCTTCAACCAGAGCTACTACTGGTCTTTCTCTCACCTCTCCTGATAGCCTAGACCATCACTGGGTCAATAATCAATGCTTGTCATTCCTGCCTGTAGGAAAGGACTTTTTAAAATTTTAAATATAGTATAGTGATTGACAATTGACACCTCACCAATCAATCAGGAATTGACTCTAGTTTTATTATAACTACATTTAGATTAGTTGTGATTCTCCATCTCCCATTACTTCAGTGTATTGAAAGCTGACCATATATAATACATTTAGTAAAAGCTCTGCTCCTTTCACTTTTCTCTATGAACCCAGATTTTAAGCATTATTTTGTGTGTATTGCTTTAAGGCTTTAAAGAACAAATAATTTATCCAGGATTGTACATATTAGTGTGGTCCTTGGGTTTCTTGGCATATATGAAAGGCCAACAGTTCCATTTTGGGGCTCACTTCTACCTGGGCTTTCTCCATACAAAGACATGGTTTTCTACCAAGATACTTGAGAGAAAGTTGTTACTAAAGTTCATGAAAATGAGCAGGATTCTAACTAGGCCATCAAATGCTTAAAGGAGACTTGGGCAACACATGTGGATGTAAATGAATCTGTAGTACATGTGATATGATTGTGTTTTTTGATTTTTGTTTTCTTTTTTCTTGTCTCTTTACAGCCAGAGCTTCCATTACTTGCAGAATTTCCATCACAGCATTCCTAGTTTCCAATGTGCTCTTTATCTCATCAGACTTTTGATGGTCATTTTGGAGAAATCTACAGCTCCTGCTCAGAACAAAGAAAAAATTGGTGATAGGCCCAGATCCTCTTTCTTTTTTTCTTTTCATGAATAGGATTAATATCTCACACTTGTAAACTTGAGGCTACCCAGGACTTTGTACATTTTTCCATATAAATCCCTATGTAACCTTGGACATGCCCTCTTGCTATACCAACAAGGACCCAGAAGAAGCTCTGACTGATTTGGCTGACACTGGGTAGTCTGAGTTTGGTTAGATCAGCTGGCTAGATAATTTTCTGTTTAATCATATTCTTTCTTTTTTTTTTTTTTAATTATCTGAGACATTTGGCAAAAAGAGACATAAACTATGCGGTTAATAAAGTGGGAGAAAAAGGAGAAATCAGGGTCAAGTATGAGAGTAATATTGGCCACTTCCTTGACCTTTCCTTTAACTATCTTTTATCATAGTTCTTAGCATGCAACTTGCTGATTATACATCCTAGTTGGCAGCACAAAAAGATAGCAAGCTGAAAATGCAAAACAAACTTTATTATTCTTTATTGATTAAGAGGGGACAGTTTGGCCTGAACCTGTGAGTTGGCCACTGCTACCGGCCTGCCTAGGAGGAACAAGATTGCTCTCCCACTGCCCAGCAGCATTCCTTTCCTCTGTGTGTGTCCATGTATGTTCACGTTTGTGTGTCCCAGCGTGGGATGAGCAGGTGGGATGTGTTGCGTCTTAGACTAACGTGTTTATTCCTGGCAGAAGGGCCAATGGAGCAGGAATACAACAACTTTTAAAAATTGCCTGTTAGACTAGGAACTTTTTAGTAAATTTAAAATAATAATCCGTTTGATCAATAATCATCCCCAAAAGCCTGAAAGATGAGTTTGGTCCATTTCTCATATATGAGATGCCTTTGTCTTGTTTTCTAACAGCTTCCCTGGCCAGACAGTTTCTCTGCCGGGTGTGGCCAAGTGGGGAGAAGGAGAAGAACATCTCTAATGACGAGCTCCATGCTTTGCTCTGGTGAGATGTTTGGTTTCTTCCAGCGAGCCAGGTAGCTTTTTTTCCATTTTGCTACTGTTGTGATCCCTCGTCTTGTCAGAGACTGAGAAATGACCTTTGTTAGGGGAAACTTGAAAGCAATGAAGTGAGTTTAAAGTGAACACACTTTGGAATATATGGATCAGAAGATCCTCTAGTTCTGTTTTATACTGTCAGATAACTCCTTATTGTTAAATCAATTCATAGAGGAAGTAGAGGAATCTGTAGTTGTATCCTACCTTGTTGATCAGTAAGTCAAATGTTGATTTGCTTCTCAATGCAGTATTTACCTGGAGCACACAGGCAGTGTTCTTAAAGCCATAGAGGAGATTGCTGGTGTTGGTGTCCCAGAACTGATCAATTCTCCCAAAGATGCATCTGCCTCCACATTCCCTACACTGACCAGGTAAGGGAGTTCTTGACTCTGCTTCTTTCCTGAATGTGGGATCATAGTCACACTGCAATGTATGTAGTTTCCGAATAACTACTTTATTCTTCATCTAATTCCGATACAATTATTCATTCCACAAAGGGTGGCTTTTATGTATTCCTTCCAAGGGCCTCTCAGCCAACACGTATGAGAGGACCTTATTCAAGAATGAATTTTCAGGCCGGGCGCGGTGGCTCACACTTGTAATCCTAGCACTCTGGGAGGCCAAGGCAGGTGGATTTCTCGAGGTCAGGAGTTCGAAACCAACCTGAGCAAGAGTGAGACCCCGTCTTTACTATAAGTAGAAAGAAATTAATTGGCTAACTAATATATATAGAAAACATTAGCCGGGCATGGTGGTGCATGCCTTTAGTCCCAGCTACTTGGGAGGCTGAGGAGGCAGGATTGCTTGAGCCCAGGAGATTGAGGTTGCTATGAGCTAGGCTGATGCCACGGCACTCTAGCCCAGGCAACAGAGTGAGACTCTGTCTCAAAAAAAAAAAAAAAAAGTATGAATTTTCAGTAGTTATAGTCATCAATGGCAATGAACATTTAGTCACTAAACTTCTATCTGTACTTTCATCCTTTAAACTTGAGAGTAATTTTCCAATATTTTAACCACATTTAGAACAAGGTGCTTGTTGTATCTAATCATGTATGTCTCACTTAATGGGTTTGTATCTCAGAATATCAATAGTTATCTTACACTTCTAGTCTTTTCAGTTTATGAAGCACTTTCACATTCTTTATCTCATTTGATCCTTTTGATAATTCTGTGAGATAGGTATCATTATCCCTGTTTTACTGTTGAGGAAAATGAAGGTTAGAGAGGGAACTTCTCAAGCTTACACAGACAATAAAATAAACATATAACTGGGACTTACACTCAGATATTCTCACCATTACATCACTGTTCTTTCTATACTACCATACCACCTTCTTTCGTAAAGTTAATTCTAAACTGTTTGACAGTCCATCTTCTTGGGTTCATTTCTGAGTCCTTTCCCCTCCCCCATCCTCTTACAGTGGACCTTAGTGAAAGGACATTTAGAGCTGGGGAAGGAAATTGCTTTTGGTTTCTGGCTTCTTCCCACGACGTTCTTTCTAAGCTGCGAATCATGGTGCGGACATGCACGTTCTTGCCCTCTTCTAGGCACACCTTTGTCGTTTTCTTCCGTGTGATGATGGCTGAGCTCGAGAAGACGGTGAGAGGCCTTCAGGCGGGCACTGCAGCAGACTCTCAGCAGGTGGGTAGGCACTCCCACTCCAAGAAGCGGACTCTGGATCACTTGGAAATTGGTGATTCTTCTAGTTCTTGGGTCCAGGGTTTCTCCTAAGATTTTTTTTTTTTATGTTACTGAGATCCAGGATTCTTTTTAAAGAGCTTCTGGCTTAATTTCCTTCCCCTCTAGTTGGAGATGAGGATTGGGTGCTCTTTTCCCTGGATACTGCCCTTTTGTCTCTTGCTGACTGGCATGCGGTGAGCCAGCCTGGCTGAGATGCCATCGTGGGCCTTGGCAGCCTGCTAACCAGAACTGGGCTAGACTGCTGAGAGAAAGGGCTAGCTCAGGGAATCAGAAGCCACAGAGATCTGATGGCTGGCAGGTATGCTGCAGGAGCTTTTACCTACTTGGAAATTACTAAAGAGGAATCATCTTTTTAGAAAGTCTTTATAAGATAGTCTAACGTTACCACGATATGTGCAGGCCTCAGAACCATCTTGTGGGTGCACTGGTTGCCACATCTCTTTGGAAGGATAATTGGCTTAAAGCTGCAAATAGCTGTGTAACTCAAGGACTGTATGTTACTAGGAGTACAGTAAGAGAAATATTTGGCTATGATTCTGAGGTTCCTGTATATTTGGCTGCCCTCAGGTTCATGAAGAGAAGCTCCTCTATTGGAACATGGCTGTTCGAGACTTCAGTGTCCTCATCAACCTGATAAAGGTGAGTATGGGGGCTCTTAACCCATCTCACCAGCAAACTGCAGAAACCAAGGGTCCTGGCTTCCAAAACTGACTCTCCTTGTTCCTCTCCCCATACTTCCTTGGGATCTGCTTTCACCCATTGTCTTCTTCCCTTGTCTCTCTACCCTTCCTCTCTCCCAAGGCAGTATCCTTTTTACTTTCTTCCTTCCTCCCACCTGTAACTCCCCCACTTTCTTTCACCTTCCCTTGGGTTCTCTGTGATATGAGCATATTCCCTCTTCCCACCCTGAGTGCCTTCGTTATCCTTTAAAGACACTGTGTTCTCACTTGCTCCGTCATTTTGCACAGGCTGTTCCCTCAGCCTAGAATGTCATTATCTCTCCTTTCCACCTCTGTCATCCAGTCTTAAGGCTTCAGATCAAGATGTTTGACCTCCACTGATGCCATCTTTTCAACATCCCTGGTTGGAGTCAGTCTCTTGTTCCCCTTTGCTCCTCTCTTCCTTGTCTTGAACTTCACTTGTGGTGATTACTTTATTCTGCTTTGTAGTTAATCTAACTGTTGACATGCCTTCTTCATTCTAGAATTCTCTGCAGCACCCAGAGCTATGCTTTGCACAGTAGGAAAAAGGCTGGGGGGCTCACGGGAGCAGGACTCAGCTTTGGTTTCTTGTCTTTCACCTCTCCAGGTATTTGATAGTCGTCCTGTTCTGCATGTGTGTTTGAAGGTGAGCCATTTATTGGACCCTGTTTAGCATTTATTCTTCCTGTGGATCATTCTAGAGAGTGCCTCAGCTGAGATGAGCCTACAAGCCAGAGTCTCCAGAATCTGTGCAAACAGGTGGTGGTTTAGGGACAGCGATGGAAATGTTTCCCACACTAGTTCAGTGACTGGAAAAGCCAGTTTTCCTACGAGTTTAAAAACTTTTGGTTAGAATCTTTGAGCTAGGAGGACTGGGGCATTTGAATTTAGGAGCAGTAGTCACCCTCTCTTGTCATCCCTTCCCAGGCAGCAGAGAGGAAGGAGGATGGATGATTTCCTCTTTTTTTTAAAGCCTGTGGAGTGGCCTCGTGGATGTGGGATCTGATATCCTGATAACTGCCAAACTCCTCTCGTGTGGGAATAGCCAGGAATAGCCCTAGATTTGATGGTAAAGCCAGTGGGGAGAAAGCTCTTCCCCACTCCCAGCGGTTCCTTCCAAGCGGATGGCAATCCTGTCTTATTGTCTCCTGGCCTCTCTCCCTCTTCACTCACTTCACCCTGGTGTGGTGTGGGAGAGGAGTGATTTATCTGATTGGGAAATTTGGAAATTGGTCATGTGCTTCCGCAGCTCAGTTTTCCTCTTGGGAGTAAGTTATCCTCAGGGAGCTGGAGTTCCCCTCTACTCCTCTGTGCTCTTACTCTTAAGCTGAGCAAAGCCCCCGTCACTTGGCTGTGTCTAGGGTAGGTAAGTCTGCCTAGTTCTGGGGCTTAGTTGGCAGGGGGCCGTCTAGTTTTCGCATTAAGCTACACTCTCCTAATTCTGGACCCCTCCCAATTTATTTTTTACATGTAAAAGAAAATAAGACAGTAAAACCCTTGGGCTGGGTGATGCTATGCTGCCTCAGACAGGGGCCTTTCAGGTGAAAGACCTTAGCTAAAGGTGACCAGCCTGTCTCTTTTTTTCAGTATGGACGTCTCTTTGTGGAAGCATTTCTGAAGCAATGTATGCCACTCCTAGACTTCAGTTTTAGAAAACACCGGGTAAGAGCTGAGAGAAGAGAGCAAAGACATCCTCTGAAGAGTTGCTCAGAAGATATGTCTGTGGTGACTTCTGGGTTGGGGCGGGGTGTGGGAGCAGTCCCCCTTGCCCATATTCTGGGCTACAGAGTATGGTCCACTTCAACTGTATGCAAAGTAGGCTGAACTCTTCAGACCCACTCTGGTTCAGACCCACCTTTCTTTCTTTTTTTTTTAGACAGAGTCTCGCTTTTGTTGCCCAGGCTAGAGTGAGTGCCGTGGCATCAGCCTAGCTCACAGCAACCTCAATCTCCTGGGCTCAGGCAATCCTCCTGCCTCAGCCTCCCGAGTAGCTGGGACTACAGGCATGCGCCACCATGCCCGGCTAATTTTTTCTATATATATATTAGTTGGCCAATTAATTTCTTTCTATTTATAGTAGAGACGGGGTCTCGCTCAGGCTCAGGCTGGTTTCGAACTCCTGACCTCGAGCAATCCGCCCGCCTCGGCCTCCCAGAGTGCTAGGATTACAGGCGTGAGCCACCATGCCCAGCCCACCTTTCTACTTATACTCCAGACCTTGAGGAAGGTGGTTCCTGTTAGTTTGATGTTACTGTGCTGCTGTACTCCCAGGACCTCTGGTATCACTGTGTCATTTGCTTTTTCCTTTGTGCTTCCCTAGGTCTACTCTCAGGAATGATTAACATAGAAAAGAGCTCATTTGTATCATAATACCCATTGCTGTTGTAATGAGTAATCTTGATGGTTTTTTAGCCAAATGGCACCCAGGATTAAAGTAGTAAAATAAGGAGAGAAACAGATGATTGTCTATAAATATTTAGCAAATTACATTTTGGAAAACATTCTCACCATACTTGGTTGGTCTCTCATAACCCTGAACAAGAAAGAGAAGGTAGTATTTTATCCTAATATTGCAGATAGGAAAACTGAGACAAGGTAACCTACTTAAAACTAAAATCCAGGTCTTATAACTCTCAGCTTTACACAAGGGACAGGAGTGGGAGGGTTGAGAATAAGAGGTAGCCAGCATTCCTCCTCCTATTTAAGGTCCAAAAGAAGATGATTTTCAGCTTAGGTAAGAAACTGTAGAGCTTATCCTCTCTGGAGCCCTTGGTTCCAAGGATATCTTGCATCTAGACTCAAGTAGAACGTTTCATATGGCCTTTATGAATTTCGTTGGTTATAGGAAGATGTTCTGAGCTTACTGGAAACCTTCCAGCTGAACACGAGGCTGCTTCATCACCTGTGTGGGCATTCCAAGGTAAGAGGGGGATGCAGGCAGGTCTTGTCAGCAGCCTCCCTGTTGGCTTAATCTGCAGTTGCTGTTGGGAGATCCACAGGCTACAATTACTGCTTCCTTTTTTATGCTTTCTTGAGCCTTTATATCGGGGACTGTGTCTGTCCAAAGACAGTTCATTCAGAGCAGTCAAATCCTTAGTTGCTGGTTGAGATTGGATAATCATCTAAGAGAAATTTCTGCATCTGAAATTTGACTCTCACTCCATAGCCCTATTTCCTCTACAAACTCTTCTTGGGTGAGAGATATAGAAGGTTGGTGGGTGTATCACTGCTACCAAGTCCTCTGGGTGGAAGGACTGTAATGTAAGTGATTCTGCAGGAGATGGGAGGCAGCTCTATCGCAGCTCTCTTAGAGGCTTTCGGCTGTGCTACTTACTTGCCAAGGAATGTATCTGTCTCTTGTGAGAACATCTTAGCACTAAAGGACTTCTCCACTTGAAGCCTTATAGTTGTTGAGCCACTGTCACTTTTTGTCTGAAGGAACACAGAGCCCTAGAGTTCTGTAGTCAGTGTAAAACCAACTGATTCTCCAGTCCAATTCCTATTGCTGACTTGCCGCCCTTGTTCTAAGTTCAGGAGGTGCTGAACAGTAGAATTTTAAGGATTCTCTCAGCTAAACGAAACTACTCTCTGTTGTTTAATATCAGTATAATATACGTTCAAGGATATTTTAGGTAGACCGTGTCACTTACCTTGACTCTTAGCTTGATGGGGACAGTAATCAGGACCCAGTGTCTGCTCCTGTCGCCTTCGCCTCCTAACCTGTAGCTTCCAAGCATGAATGTGTCTCCATTCACGTTGGCCAGGCTGGTGTCCAGACTGGCAATGCCTGCTGGGAGTTGTGTTGCCTGGAACATGGCATCCAGCCTGATGGCCAGATGCCAAGTGACAAACCACTGGGGAAGGAGAGGACTCCTTAGGCACCTTCTTCAGTGAGACGGCTGCTGGCAAACATGTGCCCAGGGCAGTGCTTGTAGACCTGGAACCCACAGTCTTGACAAAGTTCGTGTTGGTACCTACCACTAGCTCTTCCACCCTGTGCAGCTCATCACAGGCAAGGAAGATGCTGCCAATAACTATGCCCATGGGCACTATGCCATTAGCAAGGAGATTGTTGACCTTGTCTCAGACTGAATTTGCAAGCTGGCCAACCAGCGCACAGGTCCTCAGGGCTTCTTGGCTTTCCACAGCTTTGGTGGGGGGTCTGGTTCTGGGTTCTTCTCCCTGCTGATGGAGTATCTCTTTCTTAATTATGGCAAAGAGTCCAGGGTGGAATTCTCCATTTACCCAGCCTCCCAGGTCTCCACAACTGTAGTTGAACCCTACAATTCCATTCTCACCACCCACACCACCCTGAGCACACTGATTGTGCCTTCGTGATAGACAGTGAGGCCATCTATGACATCTATTGTAGAAACCTCAACATTGAGCACCTGACCTACACTAACCTAAACAGCCTTGGCCAGACTGTGTCCTCCATCACTGCTTCCTCAGATGTGATAGAGGCCCGAATGTTGATCTCACAGAATTTTGGACCAACCTGGTGCCCTATCCCCACATCCACTTCTGTCTGGTCACATATGCCCCTGTGATCTCTGCTGAGAAAGCCTACCATGCACAGCTTTCTGTGGCAGAGTGCTTGCTTTGAGGCAGCCAACTGGATGGTGAAATTTGACCCTCGCCACGGTAAGTATGCAGATTGCTGCCTGTTGTGCCCTGGTGATGTGGTTCCCAAAGATGTCCGTGCTGCCGTTGCCACATGAAGACCAAGCATAGCATCGAGTTTGTGCTTTGGTGTCCCACTGGCTTCAGGGTTGGCATCCATTGCCAGCCTCCCACTGTGGTACCTGGTGGTGACTCAGCCAAGGCACAGAGGTGACCCGGCCAAGGTACACTGTGCTCATGCTAAGCAACACCACAGCCATTGCTGAGGCCTGGGCATGCCTGACCTGACCAAGTTTGACCTGATGTATGCCAAGCATGCCTGGTGGGTGAGGACACAGAGGAAGCAGAGTTTTCTGAGGCCCATGAGGACATGGCTGCCCCTGGGAAGTTGGTGTGGATTCTGTTGAAGGAGAGGGCAAGGAAGGAGAAGAATACTAATTATCCACTCCTTTCAGCCCGGCAGCATGTCATACTCCCAGGATTTCAGCTTCAACATTAGCTGACAGGCATTAAAGCTTTCTGGTTAGATTGTTTTCACTCAGTGGTGGTCATATTTTACTTTTCCATATGTACCTGTGAGACTGTTTCCATCATGTTTTAAAGTAAAGCCTTTAAGAAAAATAAAAACAAACAAGATTTTAGGTAAATACATTGATGACTTGGTCAATAAGAGGTTGTGAGGAGGAGCTAGAGGTGTTGGTGGTTATGTTTTCTAGGCTCTGAATTTTTTAGCTGCCATTCTCTTTGGAGTATTCTGCCAAACTACTGCTGTTTGATGGACTATATCTCTGGCCCATATTGACAAGGCTTATTTATTTATTTATTTATTTTTTGAGACAGAGTCTCACTTTGTTGCCTAGGATAGAGTGAGTGCCGTGGCGTTAGCCTAGCTCACAGCAACCTCAAACTCCTGGGCTCAAGCGATCCTGCTGCCTCAGCCTCCCGTGTAGCTGGGACCACAGGCATGCGCCACCATGCCCGGCTCATTTTTTCTATGTATATTAGTTGGCCAATTAATTTATTTGTATTTATAGTAGAGACGGGGTCTCGCTGTTGCTCAGGCTGGTTTCAAACTCCTGACCTCGAGCAATCCGCCTGCCTCGGCCTCCCAGAGTGCTAGGATTACAGGCATGAGCCATTGCGCCTGGCTAGGGCTTATGTTCTTATTCAGTGTTTAAGGTGTTAGGAATTCAAAAGGCTCTGTACAGGAAGTATGAAGGCATGATAAACTCACATGAGTTGGGTGTGTTTATTTCTATTCAGATTCACCAGGACATGAGACTCACGAAACATGTGCCTTTGCTCAAAAAGACCCTGGAGCAGTTGGTTTGCAGAGTCAAAGCCATGCTCACCCTTAACAGTTGCAGAGAGGCTTTCTGGCTGGGCAATCTCAAAAACCGGGACTTGCAGGTAGGCCTTGCACCCTGCTAGTAATGATCCCCATCTCCCATTCTTTGTGGGACTATCAGAATGTATGCGAGGGGGGTAAGCTAAGCCCTGCTCTCTGAATAAGACTGCTTTTTTCTTAAGTCTTTGGCTATTTAGCTCTTAAAGTTAGGGTACATTGTTTATGGGTCCTGCTCACAGGCTGCGGTCCTCATCCCAAGCAGCGAAGACTCGGAAACATGCGGTTGGTGTAAACAGCGCCTCAGAGGTAAAGGAGCCAGATCAGTACAGACCTCTGTCCATAGCCAGAGGGGCGCCTCTAGGCCCTACTGAGGGTAGATTTTATAATAGCATTTTTATATGTGGACAAATATTTTTTTGTTTGGTTGTTTCATTTCTTTTTGTTTTGTTTTTCCTAAGCCAGTCTATCACACTCCTGAAATTATAAATTACTCTGGCTAATTTTAACAAATGAACATTTCTGGTCTTTCAGTTATCTAACTGAAATCTTATGTTACTTATAATACTGTTTTGGAGTTATAGCAATTTTCAAATAGGGGATAGCCCTTCTCATTCATGTTTACTATATCTGAGTTTTATAATTAGTTGTATTCACAAGAATAGCACCATGGAGAATTAGCTTCCTTTCTTTGCATCAACCCTATGAGGTAGATACTGTTGCTTCTTTGTGAAAATTGAAGCCCAGAGAAGTTGTTCACATAAAATCATTCAGCAGTAAGTGAGTGGAGTCAGGGCTTGAGTCTATCCAGCATTGATGTTCGTAAACCATTTCACTATACTATCTTTCATCCTCTGCACAACCATTCATGGTTAGTGTGTTGGTGTTTATATACCTTAAGGCAGGGGTCCTCAAACTTTTTAAACAGAGGGCCAGTTCACTGTCCCTCAGACCATTGGAGATTGTGTACTGTGGGCCTGGGATGAGTCGGCTGCTAAGCAGGACAGGCAGCGGTGACAAAAACACCCAGAAGTCCGGATAAATGTGTGAGGCGGCCCGCATGTGGCCTGGGGGCCGTAGTTTGAGGACGCCTGCCTTAAGGTATTGTAGGAAATCTTAGAACCATGTTCCACATTAACTGAAAGAGTCACTAATACAGTCTAGTCTTGTAAAATCTCGTATGATACAAGAATACAAAGATGAACCTTTTGTACAACTACTTGTTATATCAGAGCCACAGGCATCTCAGAAACCTGAGGTTGAACCTTCTCTAGATGCTGGATCAAAAGTTGGTGTCCATGTTTGACCATATTTTCAGTGGCTAGAATGTCTTCCTTTTTACTGCCTGTAAACTCAGCCTTTCTCCCTGAGATCCCAAATGTAATCATTATAACTCATCATTTTTCTTGGTCCACTCACATTTAGGGTGAAGAGATTATATCCCAGAATTCCCAGGAGAGCACAGGAGATAAGAGCGAGGATGACATGCCATCCCAGGTCTCCAAAAGCAAAATAACAGAGGTATCTCTGCAAAGGGCCCCAGGGTCTGGCACTGGTGGTTGCATTTTGCTAACTCTTCTGAGTTGGTAGAGAGAGCAGAACTTTCCCTGCTTATGTTTATTATCAAATAGTTCTATGTCCATCTCCATTCCCTCCAAAACAGTTTCTGTGCTTATGTAATTTCATAGAGCTGAGAAAAACAATCACAAAATCTTAGAATCACTTGGGAGTATCTAAAGTTGGGGCAAATGTTAAGAAGTTGAAAATTCCCTTCCATTATAGCCTCCTATTTTCCATGAGTTCATATCTGAAACCATTTTAGAAGGGAGAGAAGAAGTCAAAGTATTCTGAGTGTTGAGAGGAATGAGTTAAACCACTTGAACATGTTTGAACATATAAAAATAGAAATGTGAAAGCCACAGCAGAGTCAGAAGCTGCTACCATAGAGGGCTAAAATAAGAACATAGGTCCTTATTTTTTTCTGTGGTACAGATGCTTTTGGGAATTTAAAGAAACCTAAATAAAAATTTGTATGTTTATAAAATTTTGTCACGATTCAGATAGGTTATGGACACCGAATAGCTCAGGTTTAAGAACTCTTGCTGTGGGACTTCTCTATCATGCATTTGAGTCTGATGCAGAAAGATTGTTTAGTATGAAAAGCCCATTTGTTTACATGGTCCTCTTGTCTTATTTGTATGACATACCTCCTCTCTGTTCTCATAGAGAATTTGAAGCAGAGACTATCCTATTAGTTTGGTACTTTCTTGTAAGCAAACCTCCCATACTAGAGCTGCAAACCAGACAGAATTTTGTGGATTCCTGTTGAGATACACTAGTACTTTGTTTCTGTTATACACATACACTAGAGGTGGAGGGCCATGACTTATTTGAAAACCATGCAAATTTGGTTTAGTTGCAGAATGGCATGAGTCAGTATCAAAATGACTGACCTCCCTCTGTGGTCTTAGCTTAGCATTCGTGATGTCAAGAAAAATGGGAAACCAGAGTTGGTGGCTGTTGCCTATAATCCCAGCTACTCCAGAGGCTGAGAGGCAGGAAGACTGCTTGAGGCCAGGAGTTTGAGACTAGCCTGGGCAACATGGCAATACCCTACCTCTTTAAAAAAAAAAATAGGGGAGACTCTGATTTCATTTTTAAAATGTGTGGTTTAAAATCTATCATTGATTTTAACAATGATAACAGTAGAGTTGTACATCCTGTGGGAGCTGTATTCATGGGGTCACCCAGAACAGTGACCTAAAATACCTATTTGTCTTTTATCCCTTAGGATGGTGAAGAAGACGAAGCAAGTGCTGAAGAAAAGGAGCAAGATAGTGATGAAAGTTATGATGACTCTGAGTAGACCCCAGAGAGACTGTGGCTGCCTTCCCCAGCTCTGCCGTCATATGACCATTTTGTGTTCAGGGTTTGAAATCTGCTGTTTACCTTAACTGTGGATTTCATAGATTGTCTGACATCAGAGACCCAGGTTTCCCCTGTAGCATTATTTATTGGTTTGGATAAACTCGGCAAAGCTACACTGTAAAGTAAAAACTCAAAGTCATGGTTCTGGGCCTTGGGAGCTAGTCTTGAAACTCTTTGGTTTATTATGGAATTTAGGCTTTTATCACTTTTACAAATAAATTTTGTTCTAACTTCTATCTCAGCTAACTCATTTCTCTGTCTGGATTTCCTTCATTATTCAGGGATTAGATGGAATTGAGGTTTGTGCAAAGAAATAATGGAGACAGGTGCTAACATAGTTCTGCCAATTAAAATCATGTCTCCTATTATAAGGATAAACTTCATTTGAGGTGGAAAATCTTTGTGATATTTCTGGAGGAGCGACTTGAACCTCTTGTCAATGCCCAGTGGAAGTCAAAAGGAATATTTTGGCTGCTATTTAAATTTTTTGGTTGGTTCATTAGCATAAGAGAGGGAAAAAGGCAGCATCAAACTCATGTTGACTTTTTATATATAACGTTTATTTCCATATTTGGAGTTATGCCTATAATCTAGTTATCAAATACTACAAAATTACTTATAGTTTATTAGAAATAGAACATTAGGAGTACACTTCAGCTAAAATGGGGACTTTCGTGTCTTCTGCCAGAAAGCCTAGTTTTAGTGCTGCTACTAAGTTTTGTCTTGCCAGGCTGTAAATATTGTTTAATATTTGTTAATTTTACCCACTTTTATACTCTAATAGTGTTAGGATGTAGCTGGTTAGGGGTTTGTTTTTGTTGTTTTTGGTGGGGGGAGGTTGTTTTTTAAACTAATCCTTGACCCACGTAAAGATATTTGACCCCTTCATTCTCTGGTACATAGAAATCCATACATCTCTTTCCTGGACACCCGTTTGCTCTCCCAACTTGTGCTTTTTGGTGTCTAAGAGAGTTCACAGTAGGCTTATTGGTTTATATGGTTTGTTTATTGGTTCTTTATCACATGCACTTGTGAATGCTAGTTTTGACTCTCTTTTAAATGGTTGTTCAGCTTTACAATGGAAGTGTTCTCCCTTGCTCTGTATCACTGGCCCTCTTTTCGACGGGAAGGGAGAGAAGGGGCTCCCAAGTGGTCACCGCTTGACAGAAAAGCAAGGTGGCTGGGGCAATGTCACAGTTTTGTTTGTGTGGACAGGTTTCTGTAAGCTTCAGGGACACATACCAAAGGGCACGGTGTGAAGAACTGGGAATCAAATGGGGACCCTTCACTTGGAGTGTTGCAAGGCAAAGGTGCACTTCTTGTACGTCGCATATAGCAGGAGGATAGAACGCAGCATCTGTTTGCACATGGTCACCGTCATCTGAATCTGAGGTTCCTTAAGTCCAGTGGGCCACCGATGCTCCTTGCTAATGATTTTGCAGAAGGCTGACTTGTCTGAAACTCTGAAGGTCCCAGTCCACTTTGGTGGCTGAGCTGTGATGACCCTGCCAAAGACAGAATCCACTCCACTGAGGCGAACAGGCTGGGGCTTCCTGACCAGTCCTTTCTTGTTGTTTGTGGTTTGGAGCTCTGATGTGTGGCATGGTAACTTGGGACTCACTCCAGTTTCCAGGAATGAGCTGTCTAGGACCAGAGTGACCTCTTGAAAGCACAGCTGCACTTCAAGGTCGGAAGGTGTGTGTGGGAAGCAGGGGGAGGCCCTAAAGGGGTGCTTGGAGGAAGGTGTAGGTGTTGTGTGCCGCAGCCATTGGAAGCTCTCGTCCAGTGGGGTCCATGGTGACCAGAGCTGATATCCTGCCATTGACAGTCCTAAAGGAGAGGAATCAGAACATGGAATTTCCTTGGCATGCTTTTGGTGAGAGCATGGCGGTTCACATTCCCATCTCTTTCTCATTATTGACAATCTGTAGTTCCCATGAAAAGATTCCAACAGTTGTTAGGGTTTTAGTAATTTCTATAAAGGACAGGGGGGAATAGTAACAAGTATTGAATCTAGCAACTGCTATGTGGACTAAAGCTTTATTAAATCTTTTCATAAGCCTCTGGAGGTCGGTTTTAACCCATTTTACAGACAAGGAAACGGATTGTCTGACATGGACGATCCCAGGCCACCCATTAGGACCTATGCCATGTTGTTAGCTCTGTTCGCTTCTGACAGCATCTATGCCTCTGAGGTGGCAGAGGCACCCCAGCGGGGACTCGATAATGAGACTTCATTATCAGAGATTAGAAGAAACTCAGAAAAGTCACATCTTAAAATATTTGTGACTTTAACTCTGTGTCCTTTATAGTAGTGGTTCTCAGAGCATGAGCCCTGGATTAGCAGCTTTAGCATCATTTGGTAGAAATGCAGATTTGGGGGCCCCACCTCAGACCCACAGGAACAGAAACTCTGGGGTTGGGACCCAGCAATCTGCATGTACACAGACCCTCAAGGGGATTCTCTTGCACTGTATATTTTGAGGACTTAGGCTGTTCCTTTCAGGCAACTCCGGCTCTCCCTATTCTTCATTATGTAGACAGTCTGCTCTCAGCCCTAAAAGCCTCTGTGTTTTCTAGCATAAAGGAGCAGCTCTCTCCAGCCCTGGGCTATTTATGTACCACCTTAGAGGACTTACACCTGCTGGGTGTAAGGGGAGGGAAGAACTTTTCTAAAGGCCAATCTTTAAAAATTGTTAAAGCTTTTTTTTTTTTTCTAGGTGTGGATTGTTTTTTTGTTCTGTTTGTTTTGTTTTGTTTTGTTTCATCTATGGGAGACCTTGATTTTTTTTTTTTTTGAAGATAAAGAGCTGTGATGTTATCGCCAACTCAAAAGTTTATACAAGTAGAATTTGGATTTTCCATTATTTCTATTTCAAAATTGTCACTATTTAAGGAGTTTTGCTGAATTCAGGAGAAGCTAATGTTTTCTTAAGCACCTGCCTATTATGTTAGGGAGCATGGCAGATCCCTTTTCTTTCCAGCCAAATGTATTATTTCTCTGCCCCTTCTTCCCCCACAAAAGGTAACGGTGGCAGATCTGTCCTATCCCATCCAGGAATTGCCCCAGAAATGCTGTGAAAAGTTGGCATTTCCACCACAGTTTGTGAGACAGAAAAGTTCATTTTTAAAAAAAGAACTGTTGGTGACATTTCAGACCAGAAATGTCTCATAATGGTTAATAGAAAGGGAACTCCTGATAATGGTTAATAGAAAGGGAATTTGTTGAAGTTTTTCTCCACCTACTATGTTTCTCGTAACCTATGCAGATTATTAAGTGTTCTTTGCAAATTATTAAGTGTTCAAATATCTGGGCTGCCTTAAGATGAGAAACTGACACCCAGCAGACAGTTATCTATTCCAAACAGCCTATTAGAGGCTCCTGGTGCTTGATATTTTGACCTTTAGAGCATACAGCCAAGACCAGGTACATGGCCATGGCAAGGTGGGGATGGGGAGAGTATTAATGCCTCTGAGCATAAGGCCGAAGGAGTGTTTAATCCCAAGATCCTTTTCTTGACTCATCCTAAGAGGAAAGAGAGGCAGAGGTAAAAGACTTTGTCCAATGTCCAGCCTAAATATATGGCAGAATGAAGGGCATGAAAAGGCTTATGACCCTAGGTCTTAGCACCCCTTCATACAAGGTTTGAGAAAGATGGTTCACTCCATCCCCACTCCCCAAAGTCACCTGTCAGTCATCCACTCCAGGAGAGTTTGAGCCTAAGGAAGTCTGTTCAACCTGCTCGCATAGCTCCTAGATAAGGGACACCTGGTTCTCCTGGCCGAAAACGATTCCCCTTCATACCACTCCTCCCATTCCAAGGAGCCCCATCGCCCCATTTCCCCACCTGGGAAAGGGGAAAGTAGCGGAAAAGAGCAGCTGGGGTCCTCGCGAACTGTAAACTGCGGATCCTGAGAGGCTGGAGCTGCTCGGGAGTTGAGAGTAGCTCCACCTCCCTGCCAGAAGAAGGGACTTGTTTCCCCCAGGGTCCCTAGCCCCGGGCGGGAGCCAGAAGGCTCTGGCTGAGGCGGAGGAGGCAGTGGGAGCCCAGGCCCGGTCCCACCATCCGGGCCAAGGGCTCACCTGCTGAACTCCGCGGGCTGCACGCTCCAGAGCATCTTTTCTCCACCCGGCGCCTGGCAACCGCCTTTGTGACCCAGGACCACGGGCTAGCTCGAGCCACGGGGGCGACGGTGAGGCCTCGAGGCGCCCCGCTGGAATGAGTGGTCTGGCTGAACTCCCCACCCCCACCTCCTTAGAACGCCCCCGTCTGGGGCCCCAGCTTCAGGAGGGCTGCTTTTGATGGGTCACAGAGCACAGACGTCCTTACTTAACAAGCCTGTGGCCGGGACCTGCGTAAAAGCATCAGGACCTGTAGTTAGTGTTAGAAGTTCGTCTCCACTCATCATTACACCCTGATCAGTGGGAGTTCGGCGGAGTGGCCCAGAGCCCTGAAAGCTTTTGTTGTTCTACTGGAATGATCCCAGTGCAAGGAGACAGAATTTATAAATGCTTTCCTAGACCGGGCACGGCGGCTGACGCCTGTAATCCTAGCACTCTGGGAGGCTGAGGCAGGAGGATCCCTCAAGGTCAGGAGTTTGAAACCAGCTGGGAGCAAGAGCGAGACCCATCTCTACTAAAAATAGAAAGAAATTAATCAAAAATATATAGAAAAAATTAGTTGGGCATGGTGGCGCATGCCTGTAGTCCCAGCTACTAGGGAGGCTGAGGCAGGAGGATCGCTTGAGCCCAGGAGTTTGAGGTTGCTGTGAGCTAGGCTGACGCCATGGCACTCTAGCCGAGGCAGAAGAGTGAGACTCTGTCTCAAAAATAAAATAAAATAAAATAAAATAAATGCTTTCCTGTTAAGAGCAAGAGAAAGATACACAAGCCTTTCCAAACTTCAAAAAGGACGATTATGTCTCATTTTTACAATGCTGAAAAACTGACATTTTGGGGCTGGGCAGGGTGGTTCACGCCTGTAATCCTAGCACTTTGGAAGGCAGAGGATCCCTTGAGGCCAGGGGTTCAAGACCAGCCTGAGCAAGAGCAAGACCCTGTCTATACAACAAATAGAAAAATTAGTGGGGTGTGGTGGCACAGGCCTCTAGTCCCAGCTACTTGGGAGGCTGAGGCAGGAGGATCACTTGAGCCCAGGAGTTTGAGGTTTCAGTGAGGTATGATGATGCTACTGCACCCTATCCTGGGAGACAGAGCAAGACCCTGTCTCAAAAACAAAATAAAACAACCCTGACATTTTTGCTATAGTGAAAGTGATCTGACAAATTTGTAACTATCACTTCAAACAATTTAACCCTGGATAGCTGAGGAAAAGGAAGAGTCTACCTAGCTGACACCTGTATCCAAAGTGCCTGGTTATTGCAGTACTTGGCAGTGTGCAGTAAGTGTGGGAGGAATTAACTAATAGCCCATCTGCATACCCAGAATTGCCTTTGTACTTTGAGAACTAGAGAACACAGCACAAATTAGAGTTGCCACCTTTTATCTAGTTCTTTGGGTAAAGTTAGAGACTGAGGGCTAGAGGATGGGGTCGGGCTGGGATCCTGGTTTAGAAGACCAGAGTCTTTAGACACTGTCAAGAATTGTCAGATACCCACTGTGTGCACCTGTGGTGCGTGCCTACTGTGTATGTACCTGTGGGAGAAGGGAAAAGTGGAGAAGAGTTAGGAGGGAATGTCTGAAAATGGAGAGAGGGGCAGAGAATGACGACACTTGGAAGAGATACAAATGATTTTTAATTACAAAACGTTTTCCTCACTGTCCGTCCCTCGAGCACTTAAAAAAAAAAAAAAAAGTTTTCCTGCAGTCAGCTCATTTTTGTTTTCCTCTTGAATAAAAGGGACCTTGTTATTTTAAAAGCAAACGAAACAGTACTTTTTATTTAGCTTTTAATTGCACAGTGGTAGTTTTTCCACCCTTAAATGAAAGCCCTCAATGTAAAATTGTATGATTAACCATTGTTAAATAGAGAGGGCTTCATACTGTTCTGATAATCTGCACTACAGACTTCTGCAGTCTGCCCAGCTCTAAGGGATGTGTTCTTAGAAGTGCCGTTTGCCATCACCTCCAATTCTGGGATACTGCTCCATGTGGAAAACCTGATGCCACACATTACTACTGACAGCCTACATCAACTTGGTCTGTATCATGCAGTGCTCAACGTTAGAGAACAATTTATAGTTTATTTTCCCCTCCAGTTTATCATGTGTTTTCATGTTGCTCTAGTGTTCACAATTGGCATTTAAATGACTGCATAATATTGATAATATTGCCTTCGGTGGCTGTACCATCGTTTTAGTCATCCCTCAACTGCTGAGATTTCGTTCTTGTAGCATTACTAGAGTATCTTTGAGCCTTTTCAAAGTGGTGGATTTTTTTCAGTGATTTTCTTAATGAAATGATTAGGTCAAAAGGCTTGACATTTTTGGCAGTTCTTGCTATCAGCTTACAAATCTCTTTGTAAAAGGACTGTGCCAGTTTAGAGTGTGCCCTACCAATTTCCCCTCTCTCCATCATTAGGTGTTGTCGTTAGAAAAATGCGTTGCTCATTTGGTAAACATGAGGTGGGACAATCCACGTGGCACTGTTGAAAAGCATTTCAAAAACGCCTTGTACTTAGGAGGGTCAGTGGATGGTGCCCATCCTAGTGCAGACTGACCACACAACCTGAACCCGAGAACAGCCCAGGGGGGAGGCGGCCCGAGCCTGCGCGCCCCCTAGCGACCAAATCCGCCAATGACAGCCGTGGGTGGGTGGTCCTCGACGCCTGCGCACTCCGTCCGCCCCGCCTGCGTCGCATCTGTTTTTCCCCCAGGCGTGGGAGCCGAAGAGAGAAATCACGCGAGAACATGACATCGCGCAGGCGCACCACAATGTCGGCAGATTCGTGGGTGCCAGACAGGATGGACACGGGCTGGCGGCGCGCAGGCGCACTGGCCGCGCGTAGGGTCGGGGCGCCTGCGCAGTCGCTCTTCCTCAGGCGGCAGCCATGGCGGGCCAAGAGGACCCGGTGCAGCGGGAGATTCACCAGGACTGGGCGAACCGCGAGTATATCGAGGTCATCACCAGCAGCATCAAGAAGATCGCGGACTTTCTCAACTCGTTCGGTCAGCAGGCGAGCAGGCGGAGGCGCGGAGGAGGGAGGCCTCGGAGGCGGTGTGGCCCGGGCGCTGGGCGCTGAGGGGCTTTCAGGGGACTCTCCCGGAGCGTCGCTTCCGCGTTTGGGCCCCACCTTCTCCTCCTGCCGGGACCCTCGGGCTCCGCCGGGCGGTCTCCGCGGGGTTTTCCGGCTCTAAGCCGAGCTCAGGGGCTTCCTGCCACCCCTCACCCCCGGGACCCGTTCACAAGTCCTTGGTGCTTTGCTTCCATCTGGTCCCCACTTTGCACTCAGGATGCACAGCGAGGACCGTGTCACCGCCCTGTTTAGTGACTCTTTTTTTTTTTTTTTGACAGAGTCTCACTCTGTTGCCCAGGCTAGAGTGAGTGCCGTGGCATCAGCCTAGCTCACAGCAACCTCCAACTCCCAGACTCAAGCTATCCTCCTGCCTCAGCCTCCCGAGTAGCTGGGACTACAGGCATGCGCCACCATGCCCGGCTCATTTTTTCTATATATATTTTTAATTGGCCAATTAATTTCTTTCTATTTATAGTAGAGACGGGGTCTTGCTCTTGCTGAGGCTGGTTTCGAACTCCTGACCTCGAGCGATCCACCCGTCTCGACCTCCCAGAGTGCTGGGATGACAGGCGTGAGCCACCGCGCCCGGCCCAAAGACTCTTTCTTGACCGTACCCCATCTTCAGGATGGAGTCAAAACCCTGTAGCATCATTCATGCCTTTTAGTCGTGCCCTCCGCCACTCTCCCATATTCATTCCTTCCCGCCTCCCGTGTGTGCTGACAGTGGTAGGAGGTGGGGTCATAGGTAAGGTCTGGCTCTCAGGAGGCCTTGGAAATCCTCTCTATGTTGCTAGTATGTAGCTTGTAGTTGGTGTTCTGTCTGTAGGCGTGACATCTAGCCATCTTTTTCCAACAGTGTACCTTGGTTCCACTAATTCAGCGACGTTAAGCAATTACGATTAAATAGAGGAAACTGATGTGTTAAAAAAATATATTTCGGCCGGGCACGGTGGCTCACGCCTGTAATCCTAGGACTCTGGGAGGCCGAGGCGGGCGGATTGCTCGAGGTTGGGAGTTCGAAACCATCCTGAGCGAGACCCCGTCTCTACTAAAAATAGAAAGAAATTAATTGACCAACTAAAAATATATATACAAAAAATTAGCCGGGCATGGTGGTGCATGCCTGTGGTCCCACCTACTTGGGAGGCTGAGGCAGGAGGATCGCTTGAGCCCAGGAGTTTGAGGTTGCTGTGAGCTAGGCTGACGCCACGGCACTCACTCTAGCCAGGGCAACAAAAGTGAGACTCTGTCTCAAAAAAAAAAAAAAAAAATATATATATATATTTCAAAATGAATGGATTATTTTCTAGTCTAAAGAACTGTTGTCCTAAGGAGTGTAAAAGAGAGGAAGAGTTTTGTGAGAAAGCATCGGCAAAAGAAATTAGATCTCAAAACAAGGCCCTCTCCGAAGGCACTGTAGAGGACACAGAGTAAGAACCATTTCCTACATTTGGAGAAGTTCTGATCTTGAAAAAATGGCTTCAGGATAAAGCAGAGCATCATTTTTGTATTAATGTATTTACATACAAGATGGATAGGACTGTAATCTTGGCGTGTTGCAGCATGGTGGATTTCCTCACTCATTAGAGAATGGGGGTGAAGGTAGTGAGAGCACAGTATAAATGTATGCCACTGATATACTTCCAGGCACATAAATTGCTATAGAGGTGGTATTAGGGAATGGTAGTCAAGAAATCACAGATCTTATGTATTCTGGAATATCTTTTTTTTTTTTTTTTTTTTGAGACAGAGTCTCGCTTTATTGCCCAGGCTAGAGTGAGTGCCGTGGCATCAGCCTAGCTCACAGCAACCTCAAACTCCTGGCTCAAGCAATCCTCCTGCCTCAGCCTCCCAAGTAGCTGGGACTACAGGCATTCGCCACCATGCCCGGCTAATTTTTTGTATATATTAGTTGGCCAATTAATTTCTTTCTATTTATAGTAGAGACGGGGTCTCGCTCTTGCTCATGCTGGTTTCGAACTCCTGACCTTGAGCAATCCGCCCGCCTCGGCCTCCCAGAGAGCTAGGATTACAGGCGTGAGCCACCGCGCCCGGCCATATCTTTTTTTTTTGAGGAATATAAGTGAAGGAGTATGGCTTAGTGAAAAGATAAGTGGATATGGAATCAGGAGACCCAAAGAGGCTAGACTGATTGATTTTAGTGAACTGAAAACATTTGAGAGGTACTGACCTATTTACCCTTCTACTCAGGTAGTCTGGTTTTCCTCGGAGTTTTTTTTTTAAAGTTCTGTGCAAACTGTTTCCATGTTAGTTCTCATAATTGGTTTTTCTTGCTTTCCTAGAAAGCTGAAATATTATTCTTCACAGCATTCTTTACTCATAACAGTCCCTCAAAGGAAGGGCCAAATAGGAAAAACCAAAATATTCCATGCTAGGTGACAGAATGGACTGATGACAGGATCATAACTTTTGAGACTTTGGCTTAGTCTGGAGAGGCATTAGAAAGTAGTTTGGAAAACCACTGATGTAGAGAGTTTTAACTTTTTTTGTTTGTTTTGGTTTGGGTTTTTTAGAGGTGGGGTGTTGCTGTATTGCCCAGGCTGGTCTCATACTCCTGGCCTCAAGTGATCCTCCGGGCTCTGCCTGCAAAAGTGTTGGGATTATAGGTGTTAGCCTGGGCTTAACTTTATTTTATAATTTTGTATTTTATAATTTTGGAGACAGGGTCTCCTGCCAGGGCTAGAATGCAGTGGCGCCATCATAGCTCACTACAACCTCAAACTCCTGGGTTCAAGTAGTTCTCCTGCCTCAGCCTCCTCAGTAGCTGGGACTACAGGCACATGCCACAACACCCATCTAATTGTAAAATTCTTTGTAGAACGGGGGTCTTGCTGTGTTGCTTGGGTTGGTCATGAACTCCTGGCCTCAGGTGGTCCTCCCTGCTTAAGCTCCAGCCATGAGCCACTGCACCCAGCCTTAACTTTGTTGTTGTTGTTGTTGTTTTGAGACAGAGTCTCACTCTATTGTCTGGGTTAAAGTGAGATGGCATTAGCCTAGCTCACAGCAACCTCAAACTCCTGGGCTCAAGCGATCCTTCTGCCTCAGCCTCCCGAGTAGCTGGGACTACAGGCATGCGCCACCATACAAGACTAATTTTTTATATATATATATATTTTTTTAGTTGGCCAATTAATTTCTGTTTATAGTAGAGACGGGGTCTGGCTCTTGCTCAGGCTGGTTTTGAACTCCTGACCTTGAGCAATCCACCCACCTCAGCCTCTCAGAGTGCTAGGATTACAGGCGTGAGCCACCACGCCCGGCCTTAACTTTGTTTTTAAAAGCAGAATTAAATGACTTAATTTATTTGGTAGGAGTTAATATCTAATATGTACATATGGACTATCCAAGCAAAGTATTAAGAATATCAGTTCAATCAGTATGGCGTTGAATATAACAAGTCAAACTCTGGTTGCTTTCTAAAATTTCAAAGTGATCTAGTTTCCTTTGAGGAAGAACTGGGATAAAAGAAGAGGAAAAAAAATAAAGTGATCTAGCATCTCAGTTCCCCAAATTTGGATCCTGGTAATGTAATAACTTCATTTCTGAGAACAGAATTGTATTGGTAAACTTTTTTTTTTTGAGACAGAGTCTCGCTTTGTTGCCCAGGCTAGAGTAAGTGCCGTGGCGTCAGCCTAGCTCACAGCAACCTCAAACTCCTGGGCTCAAGCGATCCTTCTGTCTCAGCCTCCCAAGTAGCTGGGACTACAGGCATGAGCCACCATGCCTGGCTAATTTTTTCTATATATATTAGTTGGCCAATTAGTTTCTTTCTATTTATAGTAGAGACGGGGTCTTGCTCTTGCTCAGGCTGGTTTCGAACTCCTGACCTCGAGCAATCCGCCCGCCTCGGCCTCCCAGAGAGCTAGGATTACAGGCGTGAGCCACCGCGCCCGGCCTACATTGGTAAACTTTTATTTATTTATTTATTTTTTTGTAAGAACATGTTCTGTAATAATGCATTGGTAAACTTTTAATTCCTGTGCATTTATCTTTGACATAAATCTTCTTGGCGTATCACACCCATTAAATTTATAGTGGATGAGTCTTCAGAGTGACTGAAAACTGAAAAGCTTGAACTTAAAATTTTGCAGAAGAGTTATGACAGGTTATCAGAGATAATATATGTGCTCAATAGCATACATAATGTGCTTTTGAACTTCCAAAAACCACGATGGAAAGAGATTTGGTCCTGTTGGGCAGTCCTGACAGAAAGTGGCAGTGTATCCAGGAAAGGGGGATGCTGGCTGCTGGGTGCCCTAGTTCACAGTTGTAATCCTAGCGCTTTGGGATACCAAGGTGGAAGGATAACTTGAGGCCAGGAGTTCAAGACCAGCTTGAGCAACAAAAAAACTAAAAATTAACTGGGTGCGCTAGTAGTTCCAGCCACTTAGGAGGCTGAGGCAGAAGGATCACTTGAACTGAGGAATTTGAGGTTGCCATGAGCTATGATGCTACCACTGCACTCTAGTCTGGGCAACAGAGCAAGACCCTGTCTCAGAAAAGAAGGGGGAGGGTCCTGAGGTACTCATGTTCAGGGTAGACCTAGAAATTAAAGGAAACAACACTGGCAGATAAAAAAGAAGAATGAAGAATGTCTAGAATAGGCAAAACCACAGAGACAAAGATCAGTGCTTTCCAGTGGCTGAGGGGTGGCAGAATGGCAAAAGACAGCACTAATAGGTACGAGGTTTCGTTTACGGAATGATGAAAATGTTGTAAAATTAGATTATGATAATGGTTGCACAACACTATTGAATTGTATATTCAAGCAGGTAAACTTTCTGGTTTGTAAATTATATATTAATAAACCTATTTTTAAAAAGTAATGAAGAGGCCGGGTGCGGTGGCTCATGCCTGTAATCCAAGCACTCTGGGAGGCCAAGGCGGGCGGATTGCTTGAGGTCAGGAATTCGAGACCAGCCTGAGCGAGAGCGAGACCCCGTCTCTACTATAAATAGAAAAAAATTAATTGACCAATTAAAATATGTATATAGAAAAAATTAGCCGGGCATGGTGGCGCATGCCTGTAGTCCCAGCTACTTGGGAGGCTGAGGCAGGAGGATGGCTTGAGCCCAGGAGATTGAGGTTGCTGTGAGCTAGGCTGATGCCATGGCACTCACTCTAGCCTGGACAACAAAGCGAGACTCTGTTTCAAAAAAAAAAAAAAAAAGGCCGGGCGTGGTGGCTCACGCCTGTAATCCTAGCACTTTGGGAGGCCGAGGCGGGCGGATTGCTCAAGGTCAGGAGTTCGAAACCAGCCTGAGCGAGACCCCGTCTCTACCAAAAATAGAAATAAATTAATTGACCAACTAAAAATATATATACAAAAAATTAGCCGGGCATGGTGGTGCATGACTGTAGTCCCAGCTACTCGGGAGGCTGAGGCAGGAGGATCGCTGAGCCCTGGAGATTGAGGTTGCTGTGAGCTAGGCTGACGCCACGGCACTCACTCTAGCCTGGGCAACAAAGTGAGACTCTGTCTCAAAAAAAAAAAAAAAAAAAGTAATGAAGAGTAGCAATGAAAATGGATGAATGTGGGAAAGAATCAGTAACATAAAAAGGAAAAATGACTAGAAAGAGGAAGACTTTGTTGGCAAATTTAAAAAAACGTGAGTAATAAGTTACAGCCTCAGAGGCTCAGAAGGATAGTGCCCGTGTGTGGCGGAACAGTGAAGGGAAAGAACACCATCCTGGGCAGTGGGAGAACTGGGTTCCAAACTCAGCTCTGCTGTTATTTTATCCCATCAGTGACCCAAGATGGACCCTCAGCTTACCTAGGCCTTGGCTTCCCCACTTTTAAGATGAGTGGAATCACACTGGGGTCATTTGTTCCACTAACTTTTTTCAAAAACATCTGTATGCCAGGCATGGGGCTAAGGCTACAAATATTAATAAGAGGCACTATCTTCCTCTTTTGATTAACTCATTCTAGTAGTGAAACAGACATATAAATAAATTGTAAATTACAAGTACACAAATATCATTTGGCTTTGTGGCATGTCATTAAATATTCTTCAAACTTGTGATTTTTAATGGCTGTTTTAATAGTCTCATAGATATGCTATACTTTATCAAACCATTCCTCTAATAATGGGCATTTGTTTTTGGTTTTTCACCATCATAAGTAATAGTGATGAACATTCTTATTCATTAAATCTTTATCCAAAGGAGGAAGTAATATCCAAAGACCAAGTATATGATTAACTAAAATTAGAAATTCATCCATAAATGCTTAGATAAATACAGAAGAGGGAGAATTATTATATCCATCTGGCAAGACCTCTCAGAGATACAGTTTGAACTGAGCCTTGAAGGAGAATGTTTAGACAGGCATGATGAAACGAAAGTTGAGGCAAGATCAGGGCGTAGGAAGATTTGTCAAAATGGATGCTGAAGTGCTTTTGCAAAACATCCAGAGAAGAGATGAAAAAGAAACTAGTTAGCTAAGTGTTAAATCATTGTGTGGGAGAGTGTCTTAGTGGATATTTTAGACTTAAAAAATGAAGGTTATCGAGAGATGACTGAACAACATTGTTGGAGGAGGGACTCAGAAATAATTACCATGCTTAGATACCCTTTTCTCTCATGTTGAGAAAAGAGAAAGTAGTTTCTGTTATAGAGGTTCGCAGAGGAAAAGATGTTTTAGGAGAAATCTGGGTTTCATCTTGGGTAAGGTGGTGAAAGAAGGTTGAGGAAGCTCAAGGAAGAAAAGGAATTTGGTCTGTTTTCACAGATGGAATGTGGGTTCTACTGGGTATTTGATGTTCTCCAACTTTAGTACTAAAAGGCTTTTGCAGATATTGATGAATCATTAAGTGTCCTCTCAACAGTAATGATGTTGCTTCCATGATCTTGGAAGGTCTTACACCTTCCCTCCTTCCCATAATTTCTGCTGCTTTCTTGACCTCTCCTTTCCTCCTGATTGAGATTATTTTCTTTTTCTTGTCATGTCTCCTGTCTGGAAACATTTGCCTGTTAGCAAATGGCTAATACAGCCTTGGTGTATTGTTTTTCTATTGCTGCCCTAACAAAAATACCACAAATTTAGCAGCTTAAGTCATGTAAATTTATTATTTTTCCATTGTGTAAGTCAGAAATCCAACATTTATCCCTGAGCTAAAATGAGGGTATCAGCGGGGCTGCTTTCCGTTCTGGAGGCTCTAGAAGAAGATCTGTTTCCTTACTTATTGGGTTGTTGGCAGAATTCTGTTTCTGGTGGTTCAAGGACTGAGATCCATGTTTCCTTGCTGTCAGCTGAGGGCTGCTCCCAGCTTCTAAAAGTCACTCATCCTTTGGCTCATGGCCCCCTTCCTCTACCTTCAAAGCCAGCAATGGCAGGTGGAATCCCTTTCACACCTCATATCTCTTTCCCTTCTTTTGTATCATTTTTACCCCCTTCCTCTGCCTTTCTCATCTACATTGATGAACTTGTGATTAGATTGGGCCCCATTAGATAACCCAGGATAAATCCTGGGATGTCAAGGTCCTTAACTTCATTCACATCTGCAAAGTCCCTTTTGCTACGTATGACACATGCTCACAGGTTCTGGGGATTAGGACATAGACGTCTTGGTGTGGCCATTATTCTCTGCTGACCACACTTGGTAGGAAGTTCAGCAGATCTCCTTTAAGCAGCTGTGCTCCTAAGAAACTTTTCACTTTTCCCTTCCAGTCCCATTTGTACTTTGTTTATTTTATTCCTCTTTGTCAGCATAGAGGGTGTATGTGTCTGTGTTTGGAGTGACATTAATCCTGAACATTAGTCTCTCTTTTTACCAGATATGTCTTGTCGTTCAAGACTCGCAACCCTAAACGAGAAATTGACAGCCCTTGAACGGAGAATAGAGTACATCGAAGCACGGGTGAGTGTGATGGGCAAGGGCTGTCCAAGAGAGAATGCATATTTCCACTTACTGCTGGAAAAAGCCTGAAAGCAGAAACAGGCTTAGAGAAGTTAAGTACCTGGCTGGGATTCAAACCAGGTTTTTCATGACTCTAAATCTATCTTCTTTTCTGTCATTTCTCACTGCCTAGGACCTTAATTAAGATTATTTTTAGATGTCTTTAATCTTTTTGAATTTATCTAAATGTTAATTTTTCTTTCACAGGTGACAAAAGGTGAGACACTCACCTAGAAGTATGCCATGCTGCTGCTGGGAAGTTGCTTGACAGAAAGCAGGCCCCGTGGGAAAGGCCCCAGCAGCCTTCAGCTCCTTCCTTTCTCCTTAAAGAGCAACAGGGTTTATTCTCGTTTTTCTTTTTTCAAAAGTGTGGCCTTTGGGCTCTGCCATATGCCTCTGGGGTTGTGATGTGGCTTGTGGGAAGAAGTCTGGGGACTCTTGGAAACAACATTAGGCATTTTACCTTTTCAGTAAAATTTTATAGGACAATTTGTGGATGTATTTGAGGTGTTTAGAGCCAAAAGCCTGGAACTCTTTGTGAAGGTTCTCACCACGTCTCTCTCTCTGCCTCTCAGGCTCCCCTCACACCTCTCATTGCTCTGCACTGAACCTATAAACAGTCTTTTTCTTCTCCCCACCTTCAGTGGGAGGCGGGGTTAGTCCTGGCCGAGGCGCTCATGGCCTGGCAGTATGGCTGCCAGAGAATGCTGTTGCTAACCCACCAGTTTCTCGTCATTTGGGGGAGGTCAAGGCCAGGCCCCCACTTGGCTTGAAGGGATATTTTCAGAGTTTTCTTTCTGTCTCTTGGGGTGTCTGTGCCTCATGCTTCCCTAATAAACTCCTCAACTTCGTCTGACTCCTGTGATTGTGGTGGGGAAACGAGCCATAGATGGGCTCACCTGTTCCACAGAAACGTGGTGTCTGGGATTACTATTCTAACGTAAAACTTCCAGATGTAGCTGTTTGATTTAAAGCCTGAGGGGCTTACCAGCCCAAGCCCCCGTGTTTAGACTTTCAGCTGATTGATTCACCCTGGGAATCATTGAGTCATTGAGCAGACATTTGCCAAGTGCTTATTAATACTATGTAGGCATGTTATCTTCCAATAAAACATACAGCATTAAACCAGGCATGATGCTTACAGTCTGTTGAAATACTAGCATCCACATAATTTAGCTGCAATCCAGGACAGACTGTTAGGTTTATAAGGTACAAGATAAATGTATACTTTGTTTGAAAAGCAAATAACTTAAACAGAAGTCTAAAACTTTTCATTCTTTTATTTTTTTTTTAATTTTTTTTATTTCTTTATTTTTTTTTTCCATTTTCAGTTGGCCAATTAACATTTTTTTTTTTTATTTTTAGTAGAGACGGGGTCTCGCTCTTGCTCAGGCTGGTCTTGAACTTCTGAGCTCAAACGATCCACCCGCCTCGGCCTCCCAGAGAGCTAGGATTACAGGCGTGAGCCACCTCGCCCGGCCAACTTTTCATTCCTGTATCCAAAGTATAATATAAACCTGTGTCAACCTAATTCTAAAGGCTTGTCTGCTATATAGAATCTCCATTTTAGTCACACAGAAGTCATTATGGTCTATACACACTAATTTCCCCCTATTCAAATCATATTTGCCATTCAAAGTCTAGCTCAAGTCAAACCTACAGAAAGTTCTCCTGGACTTTACTTTTTCTTTTCTTTTTATTTATGTATTTATTTATTTTTATTTTACTTTTTCATTGAGTACTGCCCTTTTAATTTTATTAGTTCCTCTCATCCTACCGTACTAACACTGTGCTTCAGCTCTGGATTTGATCTTTTTTTTGAGACAGAGTCTCGCTTTGTTTCCCAGGCTAGAGTGAGTGCCGTGGCGTCAGCCTAGCTCACAGCAACCTCAAACTCCTGGGCTCAAGCAATCCTACTGCCTTAGCCTCCTTAGTAGCTGGGACTACAGGCATGCGCCACCATGCCCGGCTAATTTTTTCTATATGTATTAGTTGGCCAATTAATTTCTTTCTATTTATAGTAGAGACGGGGTCTCGCTCTTGCTCAGGCTGGTTTCGAACTCCTGACCTCGAGCAATCCACCTGCCTCGGCCTTCCAGAGTGCTAGGATTATAGGTGTGAGCCACTGTGCCCGGCCTGGATTTGATCTTGTTATGAATTACTCGATAATTTAGCATATCCATCCTAGGATATACATGAGCATCTTTTTCTGTGCTGCCCAGCTGGGTGCCTTGCAGAAGGCATGTAGTCAGTAGATACCAGTTGAACTTCCTTACAGAGCTTAAGCTGCTTTGCACTCTCCTGTCTTTATAGAACCCCCGCTTAAACCTTTTGGAAGACCATTTTAAGTAGCACCTCCATTTAACAATAGGATCTTATAGTGGAGACAGCTGACATCCTTTACTGTGGTAAGTGCTGTTTTCAACATTTTTTAGCTCATCTGTAGAGTGCTTTCAACACTTTCTTGAGTTCATTATTCATGATATCTCCCCTATCCTCTCCAGGATAAAAAAAGTAAACACTTATTAAAGTGTAAGTTTTAGGTTACCTGGTGCTCTGCCATCATGAATTTAACAGCCACTGCCTTCTTGCTATATGCAAGGAGTATAACATGAGATAGTATAGTAATAGAGGCAAAAGTAATGGTAACCTGTATAGATAGGAAAAGCCCTTCTTTTCATGAGATTACACATGGAAATGCTCGATAAATTTTTATCAGCTCATAGATATTAATTTGTTAATTTATTGGTATTAGAGTAATGAATATTTCTAAAAGAATTAGTATTCTAAATAATACCATGTTGTTAATGGTAACCTGCTGGTTGGAAAGAGAGCAACTGATAACATTTGCTGTGGGAAGCCAGTGATGCTGGCCGCCTCTAGCAGCAGAAAATCCTTTGTGTTACATGGTGCTTTAATGTGTCAGAGTGCTTTCCTGTGTTCTTGCCCCCTTTTTAAATGAGGCCCTGGCACTCAGGGATGTATAGCTGGTAGTAATATCTGTAATTTATTGAGTGTTATAATGTCCTAAGTGCTTTATGTACTTTATTTCATTTAATCCTCAGAGGAACCCTATGAATTGGGCACTCTTATCTTCATGTGGTAGGTAAGGAACAAGTTCAGAAAGGGCTAAAACTTACCCAAAGTCATACAAAGTAAAGGAAAGTATTGGGTCTAAATCCAGAACCTGACTCAGACTTTGGTAACCATTTTTCTGTTTTGAATGTGGTGACCAGATCTGAAACTGATTTTCTCATTCCTAGTCCAGTGTCTTTCAGTATACTCACATTAGACACTTTAAAGCGATTACACGCCAATGTTAGAATCACATGCCTCTTCACCATCATTTAGTAAAGAAGGTTTTGTGGGTGTTCCTTGCTGTATCGGGAAAAGACTGTTTACACTGATTGTCTGAGCTGTCTAATTTCACTTCTATCAGCTTTCTTTCTCTGAAGATTTAACTGTATGTTATATTTTTCTGAAAGCCTTGCTTAAGGAATTTAATCCATTCTAGCTCTTTCTCTAGCTATCTCTAGGTTAGAGATGCTTCTGGAGCCAAAAAAGCAGCTATACCCCCCTTTGGAAAGGCCTTACTTGGTCAGGCTTCAGGAACTGAGATTTTATTCTTAGTCACACATCTTTGCTCACAGCTCCTTGCAGTCCAGAAATAGCGTTAGGCTAAACCACATTTATTCTGTCCCCAAGGTGAGATTTCTTCAACTTAATGCAGTTCTGGAATACTAACACTTTACCCTCACTGAAGATGATAAAATTACATTTTACATTTTTTTGATCTAGGTTTGCTGAATCATTCTATCTTTTTTAAATAAAAAAAAAAAACATTATAATGCTTAATCTTTAAAACAAAGCTAAAATGTTGCCAGAATGATTATTTGTTTTTTTTTTTTGGTTTTTTTTTGAGACAGAGTCTCACTTTGTTGCCCAGGCTAGAGTGAGTGCCGTGGCATCAGCCTAGCTCACAGCAACCTCAAACTCCTGGGCTCAAACAATCCTCCTGCCTCAGCCTCCCAAGTAGCTGGGACTACAGGCATGCACCACCATGCCCGGCTAATTTTTTCTATATATGTATTAGTTGGCCAATTAATTTCTATTTATAGTAGAGACGGGGTCTCGCTCTTGCTCAGGCTGGTTTCGAACTCCTGACCTCGAGCAATCCACCCGCCTCAGCCTCCCAGAGTGCTAGGATTACAGGCGTGAGCCACCGCGCCCGGCCTGATTATTTGGTTTTGAACTCTAAAGAGACTAAGTTTTAGAGTGGCTAAAGATTCAGAAATCTGGCCGGGTGTGGTGGCTCACGCCTGTAATCCTAGCACTCTGGGAGGCTGAGGCTGGCGGATCGCTCGAGGTCAGGAGTTCAAAACCAGCCTGAGCAAGAGCGAGACCCCGTCTCTACTATAAATAGAAAGAAATTAATTGGCCAACTAATATATATAGAAAAAATTAGCTGGGCATAGTGGTGCATGCCTGTAGTCCCAGCTACTTGGAGGCTGAGGCAGGAGGATGGCTTGAGCCCAGGAGATTGAGGTTGCTGTGAGCTAGGCTGACGCCGCGGCACTCACTCTAGCCTGGGCAACAAATCGAGATTCTGTCTCAAAAAAAGAAAAAAAAGATTCAGAAATCTGTACCCAGATTTTCTGAATTCAAATTCTTCTTAGTTGCCTCACCATAATGAAAAATTGGATTGAATTCTTTTACTTCTTCCCAGGTTAGATGATCTAGAGAAGTTACCCACATTTTGCCTCTCTGCCTTTCCTCATAAAACCTTAATGGTTTCTGAAGAAAGAATCCTGAAGGACTTTAATGTTTTCTAGTGTAAGTGGGAAATGAGTTCAATATTAAAAATCTTGTGAGTGAAAAAATGAGCTAAATTTAAAAATTTTCTCTTGCCATTCATAGGAACCTTCAAGAGAACTTCTTCATTCCTTTATACTCAAAAATTTTTACCCTATAATTTGGTTTAACTCATTTGTTGAAAAACTAAACAGCAAGGATTTTGAACCAGTGAGCTATTATATATAGATTTTAAGTCTCTTGATAAAGAAATTTTTGATCTGTCTTTAAAAACTAACCTTGAACTAGATTTCAGAAGCAGAAAAAAATAGGGAGCTGATTGTTTGGCATTACATAAGTACCCAGTTCTATCATTCTGTTCTTATTACTCAAACCTTGAACTACCCACGTTTATTTCACCAAGCTAAAGACATATACTACAGGTCGAGTATGCTTAATCTCAAAATCCAAAATCCGAAATGCTCCAAAATCCAAAACATTTTGAGAGCCAACATGGAGCTCAAAGGAAATGCTCCTTGGAGCATTTAAGATTTGGGATTTTGGACTAGGGATGCTCAGCTGGTAAATATACATAACGCAGATATTCCAAAATCTGAAAAAAGTCCAAAATTGGAAGCACTTGTGTTCCTACGCATTCCAGGTAAGGACACTCAACCTGGCCTACAAGCCACACTGAATGGTGATGGAAAGCCTCTTGTCCGCCTCTGGAGTCCTTCCCAGCATTCGCACTCAGTTTCATTCTGCTGCCTGCAAAAAAAGGTTGGCCCTGCTTTCCTCTGGAGAATGTGCTTTAGGAGACTTGCTTTGGCAGTTTGCAGACAGTTGCTGCCATTGATAACTACAAAAATACAGCTGATTTCTCAGGGTGTTATGGATGTCAGGTAGGTTCTCCAAGAAAATCAGATTGACTTAGGGCTCTTGAGTTTATTTTCTAAAGAAAAGCCGCCTTGTACATTAAGTTGTCAAAAGGTTGGGATTAGCAAGAGTTAAAACTCATAGAACATTAGGGTGGAAAAGAATCTTAGAGATAATCTAGTCTGCTCCTGCACTTCTAGAAACAAAGATGCAAACCCAGACAGGTTGAGTAAGATGCCTACCCTGGTGGCAAAGCCAAAACTAAAACCTAGGACTCCTTATTCCTGGGTCAATTTTGTCTTTTCTGTACCATGCTAGTCCTTCTATTGGCCTCTCCCTGGATCTCATTGTCTACTTAAGAGTGCAAAAGGGCAATTGTCCCTCACATTTATCTAAGTGGTGTCAATTGGCATCAACATTTGCATTTGAAAAACATTTAGGGCTGGGAGTTACCTTTGGGCTTGTTGAGACTATAAAGTAGAGGTTGATTTGAGGTGTCTTAATCTGCATCTCTCAACCACAACATTTACAAAAAATAATTTTGTTGTGAATTTTCAAACTTAAAAGTTACAAGAATCGAGGCCGGGCGCGATGGCTCACGCCCGTAATCCTAGCACTCTGGGAGGCCAAGGCGGTCGGATTGCTCAAGGTCAGGAGTTCAAAACCAGCCTGAGTGAGACCCCGTCTCTACCATAAAAATAGAAAGAAATTAATTGGCCAACTAATATATATAGAAAAAATTAGCCGGGCATGGTGGCTTGTGCTTGTAGTCCCAGCTACTCGGGAGGCTGGGGCAGGAGGATCACTTGAGCCCAGGAGTCTGAGGTTGCTGTGAGCTAGGCTGATGCCACGGCACTCACTCTAGTCTGGGGAACAACGTGAGACTCTGTCTCAAAAAAAAAAAGTTACAAGAATAGTATAAAGAATATCTATATATTCATCAAAAAACATTTTTGAATTGAAGTTTTTTTAAGCATTGAGTCTGAACTCATTCCATGTGACAAGCTCTGTGTTAGTTTTAAGAGGAAACATGGAAAAGTATATTATAAGGTGAAGCAGATTTTATTAATATATACATATTTTAAAAGTAAAATGTTTCAATTGAATAAATGGTAAATACTTCAGTTTGGCTTGGACAGACATTCTGCCTAAGAAACTGTTTATTAGTCTTCAGTACACTGCGTGTCTGCCATGCGTGCTGTCTGCCATGCGTGCGGCACTGGGGAGGAAATGGCAAGGGAACAGTTTGTACTCGTGAGCTCACAGTGCGGTCACTGTTCACTGCGTGTCTGCCATGCGTGCGGCACTGGGGAGGAGATGGCAAGGGAACAGTTTGTACTCATGAGCTCACTGTGCAGTCACTGTTCACTGCATGCTCCCAAACGACCCAAAGGACACTAAAATGATATTTGCAGAAAAACCTCAGGAAACATACAGGAACAATGCAGTTTGTTAAAAATATCATAGTTCAAAATTTTATTGTGTGTGAAAATTAAGTTTTTCGATTTTGGTTATTTTTTTTTTCTTCTTTTTACTAACACCAAAGGGATTGCCAAGTGAAGATTATTTTTATTTTGTTTTACCATTGTAAAAGTAATGCATTGCTACCTATACATTATGGGTATGCCCAGGTGTTTGAAAAGCATTAAAAATTCGCCTGAGCCGGGCGCGGTGGCTCACGCCTGTAATCCTAGCTCTCTGGGAGGCCGAGGCGGGCAGATTGCTCGAGGTCGGGAGTTCGAAACCACCCTGAGCAAGAGCGAGACCCCGTCTCTACTATAAATAGAAAGAAACTAATTGGCCAACTAATATATATAGAAAAAAAAATTAGCCGGGCATGGTGGCTCATGCCTATAGTCCCAGCTACTTGGGAGGCTGAGACAGAAGGATCGCTTGAGCCCAGGAGTTTGAGGTTGCTGTGAGCCAGGCTGATGCCATGGCACTCACTCTAGCCTAGGCAACAAAGTGAGACTCTGTCTCAAAAAAAAAAAAAAAAAAAAAAAAAAAAAATTCGCCTGGGCTGGGCACAGTGGCTCACTCCTGTAACCCAGCATTTGGGGAGGCTGATGCAGGAGGATTGCTTGAGGCCAAGGGTTCAAGGCTGCAATCAGCTATGATTGTGCCACTGTATTCTAGCCTGGATAGCAGAGCAAGACCCAGTCTCAAAAAAAGAAAACCTAATAAAGAAATGGACAAAAGAAACAACAAAATGAAGAGACAAAAACTACAGCATGGGAGAAAATATTTGCAAACTATCCATCTAACAAGAGATTAATAACCAGAATATATAAGGAGCTCAACTCATCAGTGAGAACCAAATAATTGATTAAAAAATGAGCAAATGATCTGAATAGACATTCCTGAAAAGAAGACACACAAATGGCCAACAGGTATATGAAAAAATGCTCAACCTCACTAATCAGAGAAATGCAAATCAAAACCACAATGTGGGCTGTGTGTGGTGGCTCATGCCTGTAATCCTAGCATTTGTGGGGTGGGGAGCCCAGGTGGGAGGAGGATCACTTGAGGTCAGGAGTTAGAGACCAGCCTGAGCAAGAGACCTCCATCTCTACAAAAAATAGAAAAATTAGCCCAGCATGTTGTCAAGCGCCTGTAGTCCCAGCTGCAGAAGGCTAAGGAGGAGGATTGCTGAAGCCAAGAAGTTTGAGGTTGCTGTGAGGTATCATGACACCAGTGCACTCTATCCCAGGCAACAGAACGAGACCCTGTCTCCAAACAACAACAACAAAACACCCCCCACACACAAGAGAAAAAACCCACCATGTGGTATCATCTCACCCCAGGTAAAATGGTTATTATCAAAAAGACAAAATACCATGCTGGTGAGAATGTGGGAAAAGGGGGAACTCTTTCATGGGTCGGTGGGAATATGTTACTATAGCCATTATGAAAAATTGTATGGAGGTTCCTCAAAACACCAAAAATAAAACTGCCAGCTGGGCATGGTAGCTCACACCTGTAATCCTAGCACTTTGTGGCCGGGGATTTAAGACTAGCTTGAGCAACATGGTGAGACCTCCTCTCTACAAAAAAATAATTAGCCAGCTGTGGCGGCACGTGTTTGTAGTCCTAGCTAATATAAACAAACGAATAACTAAAAAAAAAATTATATATATATATATAATCTCCAGCAATTCCACTGGTATGTATCCAAAACAAAGGAAATCAGTATATTGAAGAGGTATCTATACCATGTGTATTGCAACACTATTCACAATAGCCAAGGTATGGAATCAACGAAAGTGTCTATCAATTGATGAATGGATAAAGAAAATGTGTGTGTATACAATGGAAAAATATTCAGCCATTAAAAAGAATGAAATTGTATCTTTTGTAGCAACATGGAAGGGCCTGGAGGACCGTATGTTAATTGAAATAAGCCAAGCACAGGCCGGGCGCAGTGGCTCACACCTGTAATCCTAGCACTCTGGGAGGCCGAGGCGGGTGGATTGCTCGAGGTCAGGAGTTCAAAACCAGCCTGAGCAAGAGCAAGACCTCGTCTCTACTACAAATAAAAAGAAATTAATTGGCCAACTAATATATATGGAAAAAATTAGCCGGGCATGGTGGCGCATCCCTGTAGTTCCAGCTACTTGGGAGGCTGAGGCAGGAGGATGGCTTGAGCCCAGGAGTTTGGAGTTACTGTGAGCTAGGCTGATGCCATGGCATTCACTCTAGCCTGGACAACAAAGTGAGACTCTGTCTCGGAAAAAAAAAAAAAAAAAAAGATTTTTAAAAAGAATTCAACTGGTGTTTTTTGTTGAACACGTTCATGACCGTCACATTTTTTTTATTATAAAGTTAATACAGGTTAAATATCCATTATCTGAAATGCTTGGGACCAGAATTTTTTTGGATTTTTGGAATATTTTAATTATATACTTAACCAGTTGAGCATCCTTAATCAAAAAATTTGAAATCTGCAATGCTCCAATGAGCATTTCCTTTGAGTATCATGTTGGTGCTCAAAAGATTTCAGATTTTAGAGCATTACACATTTTGGGTTTTTGGATTGGAGATACTCAAGTTGTATAACTACATTCCAGAAAATGGGGACAGGGGCACACAACTGCATATATTGTTGTTGTCTCACTACACATATCATTTGATGACTTTTATTTCCTTATTTTTATTTCATTTCCATATCTTAAATAAGCCTTCCCTTATTTTAATGAGGCTGCCATTTTCCAATATGGTTTGTGGAGAAGAGTGCATTAGGCTTTCTTGTTAGGCAATGGAAGAAACTGAAAAGAGGTTGCTCAAGTGGGTCAAAATCATAAGTATAGATCTGTTCTGTGTTTGCAGATTGAATTGAGACCAGCTGTACAGGAATGTAGCCCAAAACAAAGACTTTGCTCCCTTCTCCCATTTCTTTTAAATGTTAGGACGATATGCTATAACAAATTATTACACTTAGTGGCAATGAAAATAAAATATATATATATATATATATATATATATATATATATATAAAAAGAAAGAAAAAGATAAATGTTAGGACGATAGTCCTGGTCTGCAGGCAAAATCTTATCTTCCTTTTTGGCCTGTGCCATTGGGTGGGTTTTTGGTAAGTGGTAGGGGTCCTGGTCTCAGAGGCAGTGGGTATAGAATAAATGAAAAGCAAGCTGGATGGAGAATCAGTGTCCACTGTGGGGTCTGCCCCATGTCTCGGTGGTCATGAGCCCTGATCTGACATCCAGGCTGGACATTTGCGTGGTGGAAGATGGGAAGCATAAACAGTTTTTCTTCAAAGTCCATTTTGGCTATAACTCCTTATGGGAAGCCTCATCCTATTGACTGTTTTTGTCTCCCCCATTCATATGTTAAAACCTAATCCACAGTGCAATAGTAAGGAGGTGAGGCCTTCAGGAGGTGATTAGGTTATGAGAGCAGAGCCTTCATGAGTGGGATTAGTGCCCTTATAAAAGGCCTTAAGGAGCTTGTTCATACATTCTGTGAGGACACAAGAAGGCATCATCTATGAAACAAAGAGTGAACCCTCTCCAGACACCAAATCTGTTGCTGCCTTGATCTTGGACTTCCCAGCCTCTGTAACTGTGAGCAATAAATTTCTGTTGTTTATAAGTTACACAGCCTAAGGTATTTTCTTATAGCAGCCTGGACATACTAAGACACCTTACCTTATTTTTTCAGGTCCAGCTAGTCATCCTCCATCTGCTCTATTCCAATCATAACATGTTTTCTTGTTTCACAGGCTGGCCCAGTAGCCGGTGAGCATTCTGAGGGCAGAGACAGTGTATTTTATGTTTATAATAATAACTATTTACTGGATACTATGTGCCAGGCACGGAATGTTTATATTCCACTTAATCCATACTTTTATGCCACTTAATCCATGCTTTTATGACATAACTAGTTTTTTAAAAATGCCATTGTCAAAGATGAGGAATTAAAGGCTCAGAGAATTTAAATTGTCTTGCCCAACATCACACATTTGAAGCTAGACCTGGAATGAGAGCCAAGGTGGGTCTGATTCCAACTGCCTCCCCTCATATTTGGCTGATACTCAAGTGATTGTGGGGTAATGCAGTATTTCTGTGTCATGAGATTGAATTTCATAGGGCACACAGACTGCAGTGTGGAAAGTTACTCTTCTCAGTTTCCTTTACTCCTGATTATGTCCCGGAGAAAGTTTGTTTGGTACCAGAAGTTGTTTAACATCTAACACTTGGCTGACCTTTTTTTTTTTTTTTTTTTTTGAGACAGCCTCACTCTGTTGCCCAGGGTAGTGTGCCGTGGCATCAGCCTAGCTCACAGCAACCTCCAACTCCTGGGCTCAAGTGATCCTCCTGCCTCAGCCTCCCGAGTAGCTGGGGCTACAGGCATGCACCACCATGCCTGGCTAACTTTTTTTTCTATGTATTTTTAGTTGGCCAATTAATTTCTTTCTATTTTTGGTAGAGACGGGATCTCCCTCTTGCTTAGGCTGGTTTCGAACTCCTGACCTTGAGCCATCCTCCTGTGCTAGGCCTCCCAGAGTGCTAGGATTACAGGCATGAGCCACTGCAACTGGCCTGGCTGCCCCTTTTGAATCAAGAAAGAACAAGCTCAGTCAGAGCCTTTGGCAGACAATAGATAAAACAGTAACTGTTGTTTTTATTTGAATCTAATTCTGTTGTAATCTATGGCAAATGATAGTGAATTTTTACTGATGGAAGCAATATAAAATTTCTTCTTAAACTTGTTTTCATATGCATAAATACCTTTGAGAGGAAGCACAAAAAACTGTTAATACGTATTGCCTTCAGGGACTCTTTCTGGGTAACTGGGGCACATTTTTAATTTTGTGACCCAAAGTGGACAAATTTGATTAGTCAGGAAATTTTTAAATAAGTAACAGCGCAGGTGGTAGGGGAAAAACCATGAACATCTTAAGAGAATGAATGAAGCTAAGGAAACTGTCAAAATCTCACAGGGGTTGAAACTCATTTTCAGGTCTAAATATTATAAAATTATAAGTAAATAAAATAAGAAAAAAATTAAAAAAAAAATCTCACAGGGGAAAAAAACCCAAATTAATTTTTTTATATTTATTTTTTTATTCAATTTATAAATTATTTTATTTTATTTTTTGAGACATAGTCTCACTTTGTTGCTCAGGTTACAGTGAGTGCTCTGGTGTCAGCCTAGCTCACAGCAACCTCAAACTCCTGGGCTCAAGCCTCCTGCTTCAGCCTCCTGAGTACCTGGGATTACAGGCATGCGCCACTATGCCCGGCTAATTTTTTTTCTCTATATATTAGTTGACCAATTAATTTATTTTTTATTTATCGTAGAGATAGGATCTGGCTCTTGCTCAGGCTGGTTTCGGATTCCTGACCTTGAGCAATCCGCCTGCCTAGGCCTCCCCAGAGTGCTAGGATTACAGGCGTGATATAAATAATTTTATTATTTCTTTTTTCTTTACTTTTTTTTTTAATCCCCTGATGCAGACTTAACATTATTTGTTAAAAAAACAAATTTATAGTGAAGATACAGTGACGAGTTCGCCCAGCCCGGGTTCTGGCACGTGGCTGGAGGTTCCTAGTGCGCGCGCGCAGTCTCTGGGCGGCCATTTCTGCGCGTGTGTGGTCCGTCCCCCACCAAGCGCGCGCGAAGAGTACGCTGGCCGGTCGGCGGTGCGCACGCACGCAGGCACGCAGGCACGCACGCCCCGCCCCGGCCCACGTCGGGCTCGCGAATCCCCCGGGGCAACCAGGCCCCGGCAGTCCCTGCTGCGGCCGTGATGCCCCGGAAGGCGGGGCGCGGCGAAGAGGCCGAGGCGGGCGCCGAGGAGGCGGGCGCCGAGGAGTACGGCCCGGAGGAGTACGGCCACGAGGACTCGGGCGCCGAGGAGTCCGGCCCGGAATCCGGCCCGGAGGAGGCGGGCGCCGAGGAGGCGATGGAGGCCGGGCGGCCGCGGCCGGTGCTGCGCTCCGTCAACTCGCGCGAGCCGTCCCAGGTCATCTTCTGCAACCGCAGCCCGCGCGTCGTGCTGCCGGTGTGGCTCAACTTCGACGGCGAGCCGCAGCCCTACCCCACGCTGCCGCCGGGCACCGGCCGCCGTATCCACAGCTACCGAGGTACGGGCGGCGCCGCCCCGCGGGCTGGCTCGTGGCTGCTCTCAGCGGTGGCGACAGCACCGTCCCCTCGGGTCCCCTCCACCACCCGCCGGAAAAGCAGGTGGTGGCATCGTTATGTACTCATTTTACGGATGAGGAGCTGAGGCCTCTGGGAGGCTGTGACAGATCCAAGGTGACGCTGCTAGTGAGTGGCAGAGCATTCTTTTTTTTTTCAGAGTCTCACTCTGTCGCCGGGGCTAGAGTGAGTGCCATGGCGTCAGCATAGCTCACAGCAGCTTCCAACTCTTGGGCTCAAGCGATCCTCCTTCCTCAGCCTCCCGAGTAGCTGGGACAACAGGCATGCGCCACCATGCCTGGCTAATTTTTTTGTATATATATTAGTTGGCCAATAAATTTCTTTCTATTTTTAGTAGAGATGGGGTCTCACTCTTGCTCAGGCTGGTCTCGAACTTCTGACCTCGAGCGGTCCTCCTGCCTCGGCCTCCCAGAGAGCTAGGATGACAGGCGTGAGCTCGGCCTCCCAGAGAGCTAGGATGACAGGCGTGAGCCACCGCGCCCGCAGGGCCCAGAGCATTCTTTTTATAAGACTGAATAATTCTCATTCCAAGGTAGCTTTCCCACCCCTTCCATGGTGTCTTACTCCTAAGAGATGCGCTCCATCCCTAACGCCCGTCAGTCCAGTCCTGAGGACCCCTGGGGCCAATTCCGCGTGGAGTGTGGAGTCAGAGTGCCTGCGTTCACAGAGGACATAGTCCCGTTGGAAAGACAGATTCAGACACAGACAAGGACCAGCCAGTGTCGGGATTGCTGCGACAGTGAGGGGAAGGGTTGTGTGGTCTGAGTGAAGGAGAGCTTCCCACATAAGAAAAGACGCAGCATGAGCAGGAACTCGCCAAGCCAAGGTAGGAGTGGAGAGCTCTAGACTGGGCCCATAGAAATGTTGGTCTGGGCTAAGAGCTAGGGCCTTAGGAGAGGAAGCTCAAAAGGTCCTTTTACCCCTATGGAAATGGAGTCACTGAAAGTTTTTTTTTTGGGACAGAGTCTCGCTTTGTTGTCCAGGCTAGAGTGAGTGCCGTGGCAGCAGCCTACCTCACAGCAACCTCCAACTCCTGGGCTCAAGCGATCCTCCTGCCTCAGCCTCCCGATTAGCTGGGACTACAGGCATGCGCCACCATGCCCGGCTAATTTTTTCTATGTATATCAGTTGGCCAGTTAATTTCTTTCTATTCATAGTAGAGACGGGGTCTCCCTCTTGCTCAGGCTGGTTTTGAACTCCTGACCTCGAGCAATCTGCCCGCCTCGATCTCCCAGAGTGCTAGGATTACAGGCGTGAGCCACCGCGCCCAGCCCCACTGAAAGTTTTTAAACAGGGAAATGACATTGTCCTCACGTTTATGTACTGAAAAGCTCACGCAGGGTGCCAGGCCATTTCAAGGAGGAAAACTACTGGTGAGGAAGCAGTTAGGTAGCTGTTGCAAAAACCTAAATGAGGCATAACTAGATCTTACCTAAGGTGGAGGCAGTAATCTTCAGCAGAAAGGTGGTCCTAGTCTTGCTTAATTTTTACAACCATCTTGTGAGGATAACTGGTGGATCTTTTCTTCTGTGGGGTGGTATACTTAATAAACTAATGCTTCTTAAACTTTTGCACCAAACTTCTAGTGTTAGATGAGGAAGGACACAATACGATCGGCGGTTCTGTAGTCCCTGGGAAATTGTATGAATTTTGTATTCTACTTAAATATTTATCTGCTTGATTTAATCTAAAAATTTTTGGGGGGTGGGGGGTGGTGGCTCATGCCTGTAATCCTATCACTCTGGGAGGCTGAGGCAGGAGGATTGCTTGAGGTCCAGAGTTCGAGACCCGTCTGAGCAAGAGCGAGACCCCATCTCTACAAAAAATAGAAAAATCATCTGGTGTGGTGGCACATGCCTGTAGTTCCAGCTACTCGGGAGACTGAGGGAGGCTGAGGCAGGAGAAGTAGTCCCAGCTACCTGGGAGGCTGAGGCCGGAGTCTCACTTGAGCCCAGTAATGTGAGGTTGCAGTGAGCTGTGATGCCGCCACCGCGCACTAGCCTGGGGAACAAAGTGAGACTGTCTCCACACACACACAAAAATTTTTTTTTAATTATTTACCATGTGAATGTACTTAATGCCACTGAACTGTACACTTAAAAATGGTTAGGGGCCAGGTGCGGTGGCCCTGGACTATAATCTTAGCACTTGGGAGGCTGGAGCAGGAGGATCGCTTGAGGCCAGGGGTTCATACCAGCCTGGTAGCAATATAGCAAACTCCATCTCTATATAAAAAATTAAATTTCAAAAATGGTTAGTCCAGTTACTGAGCCACTGCTGAGGACTCTGCAACCTCCCCCGGAGTCCCCCTTTCCTGATGCTCCGTCCTCACCGCCTAACTTCTACTGCCAGTGCCACCTTCTGCAGGCCGTTTTCACCCAGGAAAGGGAACCGTGTGGTGTGGCTGCTACCCAGAGCCTCCACTCTCGACACCTTTGCTGATGCAAGTAAGGCTGATGCCCTTACTCCTGGCACTGAGGGTTATATCTGTATAAGAATTCAACAGAGGCCGGGCGAGGGGGCTCACGCCTGTCATCCTAGCACTCTGGGAGGCCGAGGCGGGAGGATCACTGAAGGTCAGGAGTTCGAAACCAGCCTCAGCAAGAGCAAGACCCTGTCTCTACCAAAAATAGAAAGAAGTTAATTGGACAGCTAAAAATATGTAGAAAAAATTATCCGGGCATGGTGGCACATGCCTGTAGTCCCAGCTACTCGGGAGGCTGTGGCAGGAGGATGGCTTGAGCTCAGGAGTTTGAGGCTGCAATGAACTAGGCTGACGCCACGGCACTCTAGCCCGGGCAACAAAGTGAGACTCTGTCTCAGAAAGAAAAGAATTCAACAGAGAAATGGTGGAAAGACCCTTACTACTGTCCAAGGGATTGCTGATGATTATGATAAAAAGAAATTAGTGCAGGTGTTTAAGAAGAAATTTGCCTGCAATGATACTGTAATTGAGCATACAGAGTATGGAGAAGTAATTTGGTGACAGGGTGACCAGTGCAAGAACCTATGCCAGTTCCTTGTAGAGGAACTGGCTAAGGACAGTCAGCTGAAGGTTAATGGGTTTTAAGTGTTTGTGGCTCACTGAAGCTTACGTGAGGGCTTCCTTGCGATGAGTAGAATTTCTCCTCTGTCCCTTGTCGCAAGTTCAAAAACCTCACAGTTTGTATAATGTAACATGTGGGGTCTGCTTTGTAACTTGGACTAGTGTAATTCCTTCCTGCAATAAACTGTATTAAAAAATGGTTAAAATTTTATGAATATTTTACCATAATTAAAAAATTACCAGGTGGGCACGGTGGCTCACGCCTGTAATCCTAGCACTCTGGGAGGCCAAGGCAGGCGGATCGCTCGAGGTCAGGAGTTCGAAACCAGCTTTAGCAAGAGCGAGACCCCGTCTCTGCTAAAAGTAGAAACAAATTAATTGGCCAACTAAAAATATATAGAAAACATTAGCCGGGCATGGTGGCACATACCTGTAGTCCCAGCTACTCGGGAGGCTGAGGCAGGAGGATCGCTTGAGCCGAGGAGTTTGAGGTTGCTGTGAGCGAGGCTGACGCCATGGCACTCTAGCCTGGGCAATAGAGTGAGACAGTGTCTCAAAAACAAATGATTAAGATAAAAAAAAAAATTACCAGTTTGCATGTCTTAAATTTTCCTACCAAATCTTCAAGTAAATTTATGCCCCAGGACGAAGTGCTATATTTATTTGAGACAACCTCCTCCTTAAACAGAATCTTGGGTCTGGAGGTTTGCCTCCTTCCCCCACTATTTTATGTGTGATGTATTTGTTTTTAAAATTTAGGAATAATTTATGCAGATCTGAAGGTTTGATGAGTTTTGGCAATTGTAGCAACACCTAGATCAAGTTGTAGATTAGAACAGGTCCGTTCCCCTATTAAGTCCCCTCCTACCCCTTCCCACTCAGACCTCTCCCTCCCAGAGCTGCCACTCTTCTGAATTTTCGCACTGTAGATTAGTTTTGCCTGTTCATACGTAATGTACCCTTTTCTGTCCGGCTTCTTTCAACATGCTGTTTTGTATCTTCTGTTTTTTGAGAAGCACAGCTTTTAGGAGTCAGCCGCCTTGTTCCTTATGGTTTGCAGTGCTTGGTGTGATTGGCAGTCACACGCTTCACCTAACCTAGGCTTTCCTTTCCCACCACGGCAGAAAGGATGCAGGAGTTGGAACCTCTTTTGCTTAGTATCTCTGTTGCCTTGGGCAAGTCACTTGCCTTTTTCAGACCTGTTTTCTGTTGTAAGGATGGAATGAGATAGTTATTTGAGGGCTTAGTACGATATTTAAGCAGAGTGAGAGGCAAGCATTTCACGCAGGTCAGGAGAAGCAGAGAAAATAGGTGTCCTGACTCAGACAGCCTCTGCTCCTTAACAGCCTCTGCTTGTCTTAACAGGTCACCTGTGGCTCTTCAGAGATGCAGGGACGTACGATGGGCTTCTGGTTAACCAGACGGAATTATTTGTGCCGTCTCTCAATGTTGATGGGCAGCCTATTTTTGCGAACATCACACTGCCAGGTACTGATGTTCAATCTTGCTTTTTAAAAAGATAAGGTTGTTGTAGTAAGTAGAGGATAGGCCACTTGAAGGAGCCCAGCTCTTACCAATTTTTGCCTGATGCTGGACAAGGTATCCAACCTTTCTGTGGCCTATTCTCTACCGTAAATAAAGTAGAAGTAATTTATCTATATGTTCTGTATTGAACAAAGATGTTGGGGTGTCTCAAAACCACTTTGGGCTCTTAGGAGAAGAGCTGTTCACTGAAATAGTGTTGTGGTGAACAAAAAAAAGAAAGAGAAGGGCTAAATTAAAGTATCACACCATAGATTAATTCTGTATAATTGTAATATGAATGCCTTTTGAGTCTCTGGCCTTAGAGCAGAATCATACCCTGAAGTCAGGAGAACAAATTATACAGTGTGAGATAATATGGCTTATTTGTTGTTGACGTCTAATGTTAAATTTTTAATTTAGTCCAGTCAAGCTCACAGTGCCAATCAGATTCTAAAAAATAAAAATCAGCAAATTGAAGATTAGCATCATAGTTCACTATTTGTTTAGAGCTCAAATGATTTTATTAAGTTGAACTCTGAGAAACTGATGTTTTTGTGGGGAAGAAAACCAAATACCCATGGCTTCCTAGGGTTCAAACTAATATGTATATATACATACTGTTTTTTTTTTTAATTTTTTTTTATTTTGGCATATTATGGGGGTACAGATTTTAAGGTTTCAATAAATGCCCATTTCCCCCCCTATACATACTGTTTTAAGGAAGCGAGTATACAAATAGAGCATTGATAAGTTGAATTTGGGAGACTTTGCCTTATAGAATACTCTTGAAGAGTAAATTCTCAGTGAGTTTAAAATAAGAATTTCGTTGCCTCAAAACCCAATTTCACACTGTTTTGGTTATCTGTAACCGTGTGACAGTCACCCCCAAATTAACAACCACCATTTGTTTATAATTCTGCAGTCTGGGTTGCACTCAAGCTACGTGGTTATTCTGCTGACTGGTGGTCACTGGCGTGGCTGCCTTCTGCTGGCAGGTGGGTGGAGGTCTGGGCCTGTCCTTTGCATAGTCTCTCCAGGAGGGTAGCTCTGGGCTCCCAAGAGTGTGAAAGCAGAAGTTGCCAGGCTTTCTTAGGGATCAGGCCCAGAATTGCCAGTGTCACTTCATCTGCAAATCCTTGGCCCAGCCCGTTTTAAGAGGAAGTTACTACACAAGGATGTAGAATTCTCTGAGGCATCCCCGGGGGCCATCAGCATGATACACACACACCACAACATACGCATGCACTTTTTTCCCCACTGAAGTGAGATCCACATGTAGCAAAGGCAGTTGCCACACTTGGTAAAACCTCTTGTTCAGCCCTGGTCCCGGGGTGTGAGTCTGCCCCTGAACGTCGATTCTCTGCCCTGCAGTGTATACCCTGAAGGAGCGATGCCTCCAGGTTGTCCGCAGTCTTGTCAAGCCTGAGAATTACAGGAGGCTGGACATCGTCAGGTCACTCTACGAAGATCTGGAAGACCACCCGAACGTGCGGAAAGACCTGGAGCGGCTGACACAGGAGCACATTGAAAATCAACGGATGGGAGAGGAAATGGAAGATTTTAATTGAAATTCACCCCCCCACATCTCAACTTTTGATGGTACTAATGAGTCTTGACCTGGATATAGGACCGGTCACTTACTCTCTGTTTCAAAATGTGTGATTTTGGGAGTACAATACGCTCCACTGCTTAAAAAGAAGGTTAACTGACTTCACTAGGCATTGTGGTGTTCAGGGGCAAACGTCACAAAAGTGTTACTTAATGCCTGCCCTTTCTAGAAAGTATTTATCGGGAGACAGTAGTTGTACTTTTGCCTCCTAGTAAGTCAGGAAATTTTCTGTGTAAGGATGTTCATGTGAGTCATTCAGTAAGAATTGCAGCATCTCCTCTCAGCGTGAGACAGCGGCGGCGTCTGCTTCCAGTTGACACGTTGTGGTTGGGGACTGTCTGCCTCTGGCTTTGGGAAGGCTGAGTCTCTCTAGGCAGGGGACAAGGCTTTCTCCTCAAGACCCCAGTGCCTAGCACACTACGAGCCGTCAGTTCGTTCGTGTTTGTCAGATGAGCAAACCATTGGATGTTTTGGTAGAAAGTGTGTGGAGGTTTTGCCTCTTTTTTGTTGTGGGGGGGGAGGCTTCAAAGTGTGTACAGTAAACAAATGTCTTAAAGGGAATCATTTTTATAGAAAGTGCTTTTTGTAATTTTCTAAATCGAGTGCTGTTCTGACTCCACCATTGTTGTAGTTCCGTTTTATTTCTGTTTTTAAACTAGGATTGGTTTTCTACAGTTAATTGTGATGAAAGCATTTTTGTAACTTGACATCTGCCCAGAAAATAGGAGAAAATCCTCATGTTTAATTCTAGTATTAATGAGCAACTCTGCTGTAAATAAGTTTTTGCCAAGTGTGGGTATTTCTATTCCATTTTGTAAATCTGTGACATTTCCGATTGGTTCAGCATTTTTCATCAGGCCGGACCTGGTGGCGTCTTTCAGTGGCGGAAGCCCTTCAGTCTCTGCTGAGTTACTCCTAACAGGGGATTCAAGGAATAGCCTGGAATTTTTTTTTATATAGTTTTATAAATGTATAGATCCTTCCTTAATAGGATGGACTTAAATTCATTAGCTTAAATTCAATACTTTTATTAGATTTAGTCTTTTATAATTAATAATCTTTTTTTTTAAAAAGCTGCCCAGTAGAGAAAAATTTGGAAAAGGCACAAAAGTAAAAGGAAGAAAAAAGGTCACTGTAGATAACACTACTTAAACATAACCACTATTAACATTTTGAACTATTTTCCTTCAGCTTTTTTTAGAGCATATTTTGATTGGTTTTTACATAGTTGAGATCATATTGTATATAGTTTTGTATCCTACTTTTTCATTTATGTTTATAACTTAAATATTTTTCCATGTTAAGCTCTTCAGTAGTATAGTCTTCCATTTATAATTAATGTTTGGGTTATTTCTTTGAGTCCTTAATTCCTTATCCTAACCTTTGGGTACAATTCCTATGCTCTAAAACCGGAGTGAAGTGAGTGAAACATAGCTCCCGTTTCCCCGCTACCTTTTAAATTTCGCTTGATCTTCAGGCTGAGGCACACATGCATTAACGAATGAACGAATGAATGAATGTGAAAATAAACTTGACCTAATCCTAGCCCCCTCTTTCAACATTCAAGGAATAAGTTGGCTTTTTTAAAAGCATGTTGTAGTAGTTGTTACTCAGTGACACACACCTCTAAAATTTACGATTTTTGTGGACATGTTGGGTAGAGAAGAGCTGTAGAAGCAGAGTGTCGTGTGCTAGAGAGGGAGGCAGCTATGTGAGTCCCGCAGTAGGCAGGGTAGGGGATTTAAGGAAGTCGGCTGATGGTGGAGTAGTTTCAAGTTGGTTTTATTTTTTTCAACCTGTCTTTGTCTAAATGAGATTTCATGTTCCTCTTGTTCAAACATGCAGTTGGAGTACTGTGGTTTTTTGTGTTGTCCAAGGAAGACTGAAAACTTGTAGCATGAATAATGTATGTTTCTCCTTTGAAATCTTGTGAATGTATTAAATGTATTGTTCTTAAGAGACTGTGAAGTTCCTATTTCAAGTTTTTAAAAAAAGCTGTTCTTTAATACATTAAACGGTGCTGTGTAAAGGAATAGATGGGGTGTGTTGTGGTGGTGTTTTAACCAGGCTTTTCTGTCAGAGAGTTTTTTTTTTGTTTTTTTTTTGAGACAGAGTCTCGCTTTGTTGCCCAGGCTAGAGTGAGTGCCATGGCGTCCTAGCTCACAGCAACCTCAAACTCCTGGGCTCGAGTGATCCTTCTGCCTCAGCCTCCCGGGTAGCTGGGACTACAGGCATGCGCCACCATGCCCGGCTAATTTTTTTATATATATATCAGTTGGCCAATTAATTTCTTTCTATTTATAGTAGAGACGGGGTCTCGCTCTTGCTCAGGCTGGTTTTGAACTCCTGACCTCGAGCAATCCGCCCGCCTCGGCCTCCCAAGAGCTAGGATTACAGGCGTGAGCCACAGCGCCCGGCCTGTCAGAGAGTTTTGAAAGCTTAGGGTAGGGATCGGAGAGCAAACATAAGCAACTAGCCTCATTCTAAGTCTCCTCTCTTTCCAACCCTGATTTTTTTTTTAAATTAACATTGTTTCTTTTAGCTTTATGTTTCTTATGAAAATGAAATGTCACTGTAAAAAAATTATAAACCACAGAGAAATATTAAGAAGAAAACATTCACCCTGGGAACAAAATTTTTCCCTGTGAAAACAGAACCAAAAACGGTAAGTGGCTAATATTTCACCAGCTATTACGTTGAGAGTGAAAGGTCACTGGGCTAGAAATCACTGCATCAAGGATGCGAAATAGATATCAGTGTGGACACCGGCGTGAATTTTTTTAGTCACTTTCACATTTGGTCTCTATCCCATTCTTAGCACCTCCCAGCCCCACTCTCTGCCAGTCACTGGGCTGCCTGATACCCGTTCAATCCAGATTGAGTATTCCCTAATGCAAAAATGTGAAATCCAAATGCTCCAAATCCAGAACTTTCTGAGAACTGACATGACACCACAAGTAGAAAATTCCACAACGTACACAAACTTCAACACAAACTTTGTTTCACGCACAAAATTATTAAAATTTTTATTTTAAATTACCTTCAATCTATGTGTATAAGGTGTACAGGAAACACAAATGAATCTTGTGTTTAAACATAGGTCCCATCCCCAAGATATCTCATTATGTATATGTACATATTCTAAAATCTGAAAAATCCGAAATCTTAAACACCTCTGGTCCCAAGCATTTTGGATAAGGGATACTCACCTTTATTTCCCTTTTCTTTTGGCACACCTTTTACTCCCCCCCCCAAACAAAACATTTTCCTGCCCCTGCTCCTCATCATACACCCAATAGTCTATTGGCAGATCACAGAAAAATTATATATGCTTGTGATGGTCACCAGAAGGATTGGGCAATAGCACACTGGATAAGAGAGAAAAACCCACAAAACTTGTTTCCAGAATTCAAACCGTGAAACCTCAGGCAGTATAACTCTGCTTAACATACAAACAAATAACAATAGGTTCTCTCCCTGTCCAAGTAGAAAAAGAAATATTGTTTTGTTCCAATTGGGAAAAGTTGAGAGTCCTAGAAGCCTGAGGCTGGGCCCACAAATGTTAACAATAATAGCTATGATTACTGAAAGGCCCAGAGGAAGTCACGCTGAACCATTTTATCTTATAATAAATTGTGAAGAGTTAATTGAGCAAAGGATAGTCTAGCAGTTAATTTGATGAGGAGTGATATGAGGTGACAATTCTTCACTAGTAGAAGGCAGATCATTACGTAGGCCAAACCCAAGAATATGAGAAAGCATCAGTAGGTATTAATGGTGAGGGTTGTTACAGCAGGTCTGGATTACCCTGTCCTGGAGCAGCTATAGGGAGTAAGGAGGATTTTTTTTTTTAAGAGATGGGCTCTCACTACGTTGCTGAGGCTGGACTTGAACCCCTGGGCTCAAGCGATCCTTTTACTTTCAGCCTCTAGAGTAGCTGGCACTACAGGTACATGCCACTGTGCCTGGTTAATTTTTTTTCTTAATTTTTGTAGAAATGGGGTCTCACCGAGTTTCCCAGGCTGGGTCTAGAAATCCTTACTTCAGGTGATCCTCCCACGTTGGCCTCCCAAAGTGCTGGGATCACAGGCGTGAGCCACTGCACCAGTCCCACCACAATTTTATTTTATTGATTGATTGATTGATTGAGACAGAGTCTCGCTTTGTTGCCCAGGCTAGAGTGAGTGCCATAGCGTTAGCCTAGCTCACAGCAACCTCAATCTCCTGGGCGCAAGCAATCCTCCTGCCTCAGCCTCCCAATAGCTGGGACTACAGGCATGTGCCATCATGCCTGGCTAATTTTTTCTATATATATTAGTTGACCAATTAATTTCTATTTATAGTAGAGACGGGGTCTCGCTCTTGCTCAGGCTGGTTTCAAACTCCTGACCTCGAGCGATCCGCCCGCCTCGGCCTCCCAGAGTGCTAGGATTACAGGTGTGAGCCACCACGCCCGGCCCAACCACAATTTTAGATGAGTTCATCTTTGCTTCAGAAAATCTACTTTTAAGAATTTACCTTGGCCAGGCATTGTGGCTCACGCCTGTAATCCTAGCACTCTGGGAGGCAGAGGCAGGTGGATTGCTCGAGGTCAGAAGTTTGAAACCAGCCTGAGCAAGCCCCTGCCTCTACTAAAAAACAGAAATAAACTAATTGACCAACTAAAAATATATATACAAAAAATTAGCCGGACATGGTGGCGCATGCCTGTTGTCCCAGCTACTCGAGAGGCTGAGACGGTAGGATCACTTGAGCACAGGAGATTGAGGTTGCTGTGAGCGAGGCTGACGCCACAGCACTCACTCTAGCCTGCACAACAAAGTGAGACTTTGTCTAAAAAAAAAAGAATTTACCTTAAAGAAAAAAGCAAGCATGAAAAGATGTGTATATATGAAGGCTCACTGCAGCATTATATAGAATAGCGTAATACTGGAAATAAATGCACCGTGATAGGAGTATGGCCAAATAAAGCATAGTGCTCCTAAATAAGCCAAAAAGGAAAAAGTAGATGCTATTGGCTGGCATGGTGGCTCACGCCTGTCATCCTAGCATTCTGGGAGGCCAAGATGGGAGGATCGCTCAAGGTCAGGAGTTTGAAACCAGCTTGAGCAAAAGCGAGACCTTGTCTCTACTAAAAATAGAAAGAAATTAATTGGCCAACTAAAAATATATAGAAAAAATTAGCCGGGCATGGTGGCGCATGCCTGTAGTCCCAGCTACTTGGGAGGCTGAGGCAGCAGGATTGCTTTAGCTCAGGAGTTTGAGGTTGCTGTGAGCTAGGCTGACACCATAGCACTCTAGCCAGGGCAATAGAGTGAGACTCTTGTTTCAAAAAAAAAAACAAAAAGAGAGTGTTCATTTTCTCTTTCTGTCACAATGATCACATCCTATCAGAGAAACCAATAAAGATATTTTATTTAAAAAATCAAATGTGAAAAGCACATAAGTAGCTTTATTATTATTCCCCTTTCATCAGTCTTCCTTCCTGATTCAGCTTCCTGATATAATGCGGGGTTCTCAACTCTGCCTGCACATAACTATAATTATCTGGATGCTTTTAAAAATGTGGATGCCTGAGCCTCACCTCAGGATAATTGAATCTAGATTTCTGGAGGTAGTGCGTCTCGGCTTCTGTGGTTGTTAAAATCTCCCCAGGTGTTTCCAATGTGCAGCCAAGGTTGCAAACCACCAGCTGTAACTTCAAGGGAATTGAACATGAACAGCTCAAAATGATATAACTATGTAACTAATTACATCAAGTCTCTCGATAACTTTTTGTTTTTAATTTTTAAATTTTTTTTTAATTTTTATTTGAAGAGGTGGGAGTTTTTGAGGGGGGGTGATCAGTTTCCTTGTTTTTGTTTTTGTTGTTGAGACAGAGTGTCACTCAGTGTTCCTGGGTAGAGTGCAATGATGGTAGTCACCGGAAGCTCCAACTTCTGGGCTGTGAGCGATCCTCCTGCCTCAGCCTCCCGAGTAGCTGGGACTACCGGTGCGCACCACCACACCCGGCTGGGTTTTGTGGTTTTGTGCATTTTTACTTTATTTTTCTTTATTTATTTTAATAATTTATTTTTACTTATTTTTTTTAATACAGAGACACTTCACAAATTGCCTTTATGTTTTGTGCACTTTTATTTATTTATCTTTTTTCTTTTTCCCAGGCATTACAAGGACAGTTTTGTGCATAAAAACATTTTTTTTCTTTTGTATTCGGTAGAGACGGGGGTCTCAGTGTGCTCAGGCTGGTCTGGAACTCCTGGCCTCAAGTGATCCTCCTGCCTCGGCCTCCCAAAGTGCTGGGATCACAGGCGTGAGCCAGGGCGCCACGACAGCAGGTAATGCATAATAGAGGGTTTGACGCACGCATTATATATGTTGTGGTGCCAAAAGCACTGGATGGGGGCACAGGGCCTCCCGCGAGGACTGCCGCGGGATTGCCGCGTCCCTTCTCCTCTCTGGGCCCCAGTTTCTCCTCGCAGTCACGACCCTCCTTCGGGTCCGCCAGCCTCTGGGGCCAAGTTGGCGGGGCTGCGTCGCGCCGCCCGCGGCCGCCAGGGGGCAGTGGCGTGCTGACGCCCCGCCCACTTCCGGGCGGTGGCGCCCCGCCCACTTTTGGACTGCGCCGCCCCGCTGAGCCCGCCGGGCCGGCCGGAGACGCGGGCAGCGCGCGGCCGGCTCTTGGCAACATGGCCGGCTACATCTACCAGCTGCCCGCGCGCGTGCTGGACGACCTGTGCCGCAGCATGGACACGCTCAGCGAGTGGGACTGGATGCAGTTCGGTGAGTCGCCCGCGCCGCGCTCCCGCCTCGCGCCGGCCGCCCGGTTCCCCGTCTGGGCCTCGGCCTGGTCGCCTCGAGGGAGCCGTGTGTCCGCCCCTGCTTTGCCATGGTCATTGATCACAGCGAAACTGATTGATCACAGGGAAACTGATTGACCACAGGGAAACTGATTGATCACCGGGAAATGATCACAGGGAAACTGATCACAGGGAAACTGATCACAGGGAAGCATTGATCACAGGGAAACTGATTGATCACAGGGAAACTGATTAATCACAGGGAAACTGATTGACCACAGGGAAACTGATCACAGGGAAACTGATTGATCACAGGGAAACTGATCACAGTGAAACTGATTGATCACAGGGAAAATGATCACAGGGAAACTGATCACAGTAAAACTGATTGATCACAGGGAAACTGATTGATCACAGGGAAAATGATCACAGTGAAACTGATTTATTATAGGAAACTGATCACAGGGAAACTGATTGATCACAGGGAAACTGATTGATCACAGGGAAACTGATCAAAGTGAAACCGATTGATTACAGTGAAACTGATTGGTTATAGGGAACTTGATCACAGTGAAACTGGTCACAGGGGCAGGGCAGTTGCGAGGTGACAGGCCCTGTGCATGTCTACTTCAGTAGCCCAGACAGCCTATGAAATGCAAGCTGCCTCCCCGCCCCCTTTTATGGATGAGGCAGAGCAACTTGCTCAGGTGGAACTGCCTGGCTAAGGGGCAGAAGGCGATTTGAACCCAAGCCAACTCCTTGATGTGTTTTGATTGTTTGCGCCTGATGGCTGGCTGAGAGGCTGCAGGCGTTGTCTCAGATGCCCAAGTGAAATCTGCGTTCCAGCCTCTACCACCTTCTCTAGCTGTGTGACTTTGGGCCAGTTTCTTAACCTCTCTGAGCCTCAGCTTCTTGATCTGTAAACTCGAGATGTTCATTATGCTTTTTCATAAAGTTGTGAGGAATGAAAATACTGTATAAAAAGCACAACACCTAGGCATTAGATAGTCTTACAAGTCATGAATGAGTGTTAATTATCATTCTTAGTTTCATGGTTTAAGTCAGGGTAATTAGTGCCACTTAACTTTTAAAATAATGTATATTTTTATTAAAGTGTTAGATTAAGAAATATACCATTTGTACAAGAGTATATAACATATGTACAGTTTAAAAACTAAAAGAAATGAACATGTATGTGTTCTCCATCCAGTTTGAGCAAATGTATATTTTAACTAAGTGGTTCTCAATCACAGGCAATTTTTCCCCCTGGGGGGGGACATTTGCCAATGTTTGGAGACACTTTTGGTGTTTCTAACTTGGAGCAGGTAGTAAGTAGACACCAGGGATGTTGCTAAATACCCTACAACCCACAGGACATCCCCCCCACAGAGAATTATCTGGTCCAATGTATCAATAGTGATGAGGTTCAGAAACCTTGTTTTAACCTCGAAGTAACAAAAGTAATATGCCCTTAGCACAAAATACTGTGGAAAACAACAGTAAAATAGCTTAGATTCTACCTCTCAGCAATAACTGTTTTTTTATTTTTTTTTTTTTTGAGACAGTCTCACTCTGTTGCCCGGGCTAGAGTGCCGTGGCGTCAGCCTCGCTCACAGCAACCTCCAACTCCTGGGCTGAAGCAATCCTCCTGCCTCAGCCTCCCGAGTAGCTGGGACTACAGGCATGTGTTACCATGCCTGGCTAATTTTTTCTATATATATTAGTTGTCCAATAAATTTATTTCTATTTTTAGTAGAGACGAGGTCTCACTCTTGCTCAGGCTGGTTTCGAACTGACCTCGAGTGATCCTCCGGCCTCTCAGAGTGCTAGGATTACAGGCGTGGGCCACCACACCTGGCCTGCGACTTTATTTTATTTATTTATTTATTTTTATTATTATTTTTTAGTTGGCCAATTAATTACTTTCTGTTTTTTTTTTTTTTTAGTAGAGACAGGGTCTCGCTCTTGCTCAGGCTGGTTTTGAACTCCTGACTTTAAGCGATCCTCCCACCTCGGCGACTTTATTTTAAATGTTGCCTGGGCAGTGGACAAACTGTGTGTGTGGGTCTTGTTCTCATTTTTTCCATGTTGGTCCAGCCTTCAATTGTAAATGCCAGGACAACTTCTGTTCCTAGGAAATTAATTTAGAAGACACACCTATGACTTTAAAAAACAAAAACAAAAAACCTAGCTTTTTTGAGATATAATTCACATACCGTACAATTCACTTGAAGTGTACAACTCAACGGCATTTAGTATATTCAGAATTGTGCATACATCTCCACAATCTTAGAACATTTTCATTTCCCCAAAAAGAAACTCCGTACCCCTTAGGTGTCAGTCCCAACTCCTTCCTCCAATTCCCCCAGCTGTAGGCATTGCCTGTTTCAGACATTTCATATAAATGGAATCATACAATATACAGTCCTTTGCGACTTCTTCATTCAGCATAATGTCTTCAAGGTCCGTCTGTGCTGTGGCATGCATCGCCACTTCATTTCTTTTTATTCTAAATAATTTCGTTGTATGGATGTGCCACATTTTATTTATTCACTCATCAGTTGATGGACGTTGGGTTGTTTCCACTCTTTGGCTCTTATGAATAATGCTGCTCTGAATGTTTGTGTGCACGTTTGCTTGTGTGTGTCAGGGTGGCAGTCTGCCCTCAATTCTTGATGACCAAACTGAGTGTCAAGTCCAGACTGTGGTTTTGGAAAAATCACCAGCAGGGCCAACATGGCGGAGTAACCCCAGGCAGGAAGCAGTTTTACAAGCGCAGCTCTTTCTCGTAGAACAAAATGAGACTGTCTCTGCGAGTGGAAAGAGACCAACTCACTCTCTCCCTGGCTCCTCGGATCATTTCCTTTCATTGGCCCTGAGTGCAGGGGCGGGCTCCTGGGAGGTGGGGGGTGCTGTCAAATGATCAGCTGGTGTTTCTAAATGCTGCCAGGACTGAGCCATGGCATTCCCATTTGTGAGGAATATTCTCTCTTCCCCAGATGTAGCAGTTGCTTAGGATATGATTAAGGGTGGGCCAGCACCTAAACGGAGGGCCCGCCCTCATCCTTCTCCCAGGTGGAGCAATTGCTCGACACAGCACCAAAGCAGGGCACCCTAACCCTAGAAGAGCTGGAGACCCCAACTGCCTGCCTAACACGTGGACGTATGTTTTCATTTCCCCTGGGTATACAGCTAGGCATGGAATCGCTGGGTCACATGGTGACTCTTTTTTTCTTTGACAGAGTGTCACTCTGTTGCCCGGGCTAGAGTGCCGTGGCGTCAGCCTAGCTCACAGCAACCTCACACTCCTGGGCTCAAGCGATCCTCCTGTCTCAGCCTCCCGAGTAGCTGGGACAACAGGCATGCGCCACCACGCCCAGCTCATTTTTTCTATATATATTTTTAGTTGGCCAATTAATTTCTTTCTATTTTTAGTAGAGACAGGGTCTCGCTCATTCTTGCTCAGGCTGGTCTCGAACTCCTTCCTGACCTTGAGCAATCCGCCCACCTGGGCCTCCCAGAGTGCTAGGATTACAGGTGTGAGCCACCGCACCCGGCCTCAAATGGTAACTCTTATGTCTAACCCTCTGAGGAGCTGTCCGACCGTTTCCACGGTGGCTGAACCAGCACTACATGAGGGTTACAATTTCTCCACATCCTTGTCAACAGATGTTATTGTCATCTTTTTCTTTCATTTTTTTCCTTTTTTCTTTTTTTTTTTCTTCGAAGGGCTCAGTGTCTGGCTCTTACTGTCATCTTTTTGATGCTCACTGGGCAGGTGTGAAGTGGCATCTCGCTGTGGCTCTCGTTTGCATTTCCCTAATGACTAACGCTGCTGAGCGTCTGTCCATGTGCTCATCACCATTACAGGTGTGAGCCACCATGCCCAGCCTGCACATATTTTTATATCTGTGGGAAGAAGTCTGGAAAATTAGATGCCAGGATATAACCGGTGGTTTCCTCGGAGTCTCCCAAGTGGAATGATCACGGGAACTCTGATCTCCTGTTTTCCAGATGTTCTGCCACGACCAGGTGTCCTTCCCCTGCCAAGGACAGAGCTGTGGGCATAGCAGGAGCCTCGGTGGTCCTGAGACCTTGACTCATCGCCCAAGACTTCTGTCTCATCTTGACCCTGTTTAAAGGGTCGGGTTAAATGCTGATGGGTCAACAGTTTAAAACATGTCACTTTCATGGAACTAACATGTCCAAACCTCACACTTTAATTCCTATTTCTCCTGCATCACGAGCGAGGAAAGTTCAGCCCACGCAGGGTCAGGGCGTTGGCTTAGTTCCCTCGGCCACCAGCCACCGGCCACCAGCGCAGCCCGGGCTTCTGTTTTTCCCGTTGCATCACGCTGCCTCCAGAGGGTGGGAGTGCGTGCGGATGAATAATAGCTCAGTCGGGTTCATTGGGGTCCCGTGGGGAAGGGGCGTTCCTTCCTCTTCCCTCTGCTCTTTCCTGTGGGCCGCTGGAAGCAGCCCCCAGCCGGGCTGACCTCACTTCCCACTGCCTGGGAGCCTGGTCTGGGGTTTCCAGTGACTAAAGCTGCAACTCGGGAACTTTCCATCCCAGAGGGCACTTCTTTCTGTCTGCAGGAAGCTGTCGCAAGCCGTTCTGTCCAGGGGGGAGGGGACCTCTGCAGTCAGATCACATGGCTCCCTCCCTGGCCCTGAGGCTTCCTGTGGTCCTCTGTGGCTCTCGGGGTCGAGTCCAAACCCCAAATCGCGGCATTTAGTGGCGGGTCTTCGTTTTACGTGGCCCAGCTTCATGTTTTGTGCCACCCTGCGCCACGTGGCCCACCTGTGTTTGTATGTTCTGGGCAGAAAAGCTCCGTGGAATTTTAGGTTACTGAACACAGTTGCTTTTTTTTTTTTTTTTTTTGGAGACAGTCTCACTCTGTTGCCCCGGCTAGAGTGCCGTGGCGTCAGCCTCACTCACAGCAACCTCAGACTCCTGAGCTCTAGCGATCCTCCTGCCTCAGCCTCCCGAGTAGCTGGGACTACAGGCATGCGCCACCATGCCCGGCTAATTTTTTCTATTTTTAGTTGTTTGGCTGATTTCTTTCTATTTATAGTAGAGATGGGGTCTCACTCTTGCTCTGGCTGGTCTCAAACTCCTGAGCTCAAGTGATCCTCCTGCCTCGGCCTCCCAGCGTGCTAGGGTTATAGGCGTGAGCCACCTTGCCCGGCCAACTCAACACGGTGTCTAGAGCTTGTCCCAGCCTGGCACACAGGCAGCTTTGCTGGTGAGCAAATGAGTGATTGGTGTTCACATCCCTTCCCCTGATGTGACTGCTGAAATCCTGGAACTGAAGCTTGATTACTTTATTCCTAGTTCTAAAAAAAATGCCTCCCTCACTTCAGTAAACTCAGTGGAGTGCTGGCCTTGAAAACACCATTCATGAAGAGCTGCGACGAGCCAGCAGATGCGCGGTATAGTGACGATAAGAGCAGGAGGCGGGCCGGGCGCGGCGGCTCACGCCTGTCATCCGGGCACTCTGGGAGGCCGACGCGGGAGGAACGTTCAAGGTCTGGAGTTGGAAACCAGCCTGAGCAAGAGCAAGACCCCGTGTGTACTAAAAATAGAAAGAAATTAATTGGACAACTAAAAATATATAGAAAAAATTAGCCGAGTGCAGTGGCGCATGCCTGTAGTCCCAGCTACTTGGGAGGCTGAGGCAGGAGGATTGCCAGAGCCCAGGAGTCTGAGGTTGCTGTGAGCCAGGCTGACGCCACGGCACTGTAGCCTGGGCAACAGAGTGAGACTCTGTCTAAAAATAAAAAATAAAAAAAAAAAAAAGAAATTAATTGTCTGACTAAAAAATATTTAGAAAAACTGAGCCAGGCATGGTGGCGCATGCCTGTAGTCCCAGCTATGTAGGAGGCTGAGGCAGGAGGATCGCTTGAGCCCAGGAGTTGGAGGTTGCTGTGAGCGAGGCTGACGCCACGGCACTCACTGTAGCCCGGGCAAGAAAGTGAGACTCTGTCTCAAAAAAAAAAAAAAAAAAAAAGAGTAGAAGGCAAAATGTTTCCTCCAGTGTAGCAATAACTGTGTCCACGGCCACAGCGGTGCAGAGGTGTGACTCTTGGAAAGGGGAAGTACCCCGGTCGCGTAGGAGGGCGGCAGGACACTGTGTGACTTTTTGTCCCCCTGTATTTTCCTTGTTCTCTTTAGTGAACTGCCATTAATTTTGTGGTGAAAAGTGGAAAGGAAGAATGCACTATTTTTATTATTGTCAATAGTGGTTCCTCGAGGATTTTGTCTAGTACTTCAGAATTGGCCAAGTGCTTCTGTATCCCCGGGCTGTGTTGATCCTTATCACAGTTCTGGGAGGACTGTGGGGTGTGGGTTCATGCGTCCATTCATTTATTATGTACCTACTTAGTTCCCCGCAGCAGGGCGGGGGCTTAGCCCAGGAGAGTGGGCTGCCCAGGGCGAAATGGAAGGAGGCCCTTATCCTCGGGGTCCTGCAGATGCGGGGTGGGGGGCTTACAGTGAGAGCCTCCTCACTCTTGGCCCCCAGGGGCCTTCCTTGGCTCGGCCTTGTGCTGGCACCACCCCTGCTCTGAGCCCAGGCACTGTGCTGGGTTCTGGGCCTGTGACATTGGATGACACAGGTAAAACCCTCTTCCTATGTGGGGTTTTCCGTTCTAGAAGAGGAGGCAGGCGGAGCTTTGTGGCCCACTGAGGCTCCCATTGGCGAAGGGACTGCTGACAGCAAAGGAGCATTAAAGCTCAAGGCTCACCCTGCTGTCCTGTGGTCTTTCTCCCAAGCCTCCCGTGGCAGCCGAGTTGATATTTACGTTCGTGTGCCAGTTCCCATGGGTATTTGGCAGACTCAGTGTTATGTCATACTGTGTTTCCCCGAACATAAGCCCTACCCACAAAACAAGCCCTGGCAGGATGTCTGAGCACCTGCGCAATAGAAGCCCCACCCCGAAAATCAGCCCTAGTGATGGGCGTGGCTGCGCAGCGTCTGCACAACCCCTGCGTGTCGTCAAGGAGTGGCCCTTCTCATCTGCCCCATCGTGACAGCTGCTATCCCAGAGGTGATGGGACAGGTGTGGGCAGCCCCCCCAACAAGGTTGGCTCCCCCTGTCGGGTCCTGGCCACCCTCTGCGTGCTGCCAGCTGAGGCTTTGAGGGGAAAATAACACATGCCCTGACAATAAGCCCTAGGGTGTCTTCTTGAGGAAAAGGAAACATAAGACCCTGTCTTATCGGGAAACACGGTAACTCGGGGCCACCTGTGGACCTCAGCCAACCGTGGTGTTTCTTGCACGGGTGGGCGGGCGGGGAGGATGCCCCGGCAAGGCCGGGCTGGCGCGGGGCCCCGCGCTCCCGGGAGGACTGCTCGCGACTCTAAGCGGACCCTCTCGCCTGCCCGCAGCCTCCTACGTGATCACAGACCTGACGCAGCTGCGGAGGATCAAGTCCCTGGAGCGGGTGCAGGGCGCGAGCATCACGCGGGAGCTGCTGTGGTGGTGGGGCATGCGGCAGGCCACCGTCCAGCAGCTCGTGGACCTGCTGCGCCACCTGGAGCTCTACCGCGCCGCCCAGATCGTGCTCAACTGTGAGTAGCCCCGGCCCTCCTGGCAGACCCCGTCGTGCCCCTGGGCTGTTCTGGCTGAGCTCTCTGGCCTTGAAACCTTTTTTAATCTTTTACTTTACAAAAACCCTTTATTTATTTATTTATTTATTTATTTATTTTTTTTTTTTTTGAGACAGAGTCTCGCTTTGTTGCCCAGGCTAGAGTGAGTGCCGTGGCGTCAGCCTAGCTCACAGCAACCTCAAACTCCTGGGCTCGAGTGATCCTTCTGCCTCAGCCTCCCGGGTAGCTGGGACTACAGGCATGCGCCACCATGCCCGGCTAATTTTTTATATATATATCGGTTGGCCAATTAATTTCTTTCTATTTATAGTAGAGACGGGGTCTCGCTCTTGCTCAGGCTGGTTTCGAACTCCTGACCTTGAGCAATCCGCCCGCCTCGGCCTCCCAAGAGCTAGGATTACAGGCGTGAGCCACAGCGCCCGGCCTATTTATTTATTTTTGAGACAGAGTCTCACTTTGTTGCCCAGGCTAGAGTGCCATGGCGTCAGCCTAGCTCACAGCAACCTCAGACTCCTGGGCTCAAGCGATCCTCCTGCCTCAGCCTCCCGAGTAGCTGGGACTACAGGCATGCGCCACCATGCCCGGCTGATTTTTTCTATATCTATTAGTTGGCCAATTAATTTCTTTCTATTTATAGTAGAGACAGGCCTCTCACTCTATACCTCTCACTCTTCATCAGGCTGTTTTTGAACTCTTGACCTCGAGTGATCCGCCAGCCTCAGCCTCCCAGAGTGCTAGGATGACAGGCGTGAGTGACCTCGCCCGGCTTTTACTATGGCTTTGATTCCTCAAGCAAGGCACTTCTCCTTTCTGCATATTGTGGGTTTTTTTTTTTTTTTTTTTTGAGACAGGGTCTTGCTCTGTTGCCTGGGCTAGAGTGCCGTGGCCTCAGCCTAGCTCACAGCAACCTCAAACTCCTGGGCTCAAGCGAGCCTCCTGCCTCAGCCTCTCAAGTACCTGGGACTGCAGGTGCATGCCACCACACCTGGCTGATTTTTCTAGTTTTTGTAGAGACGGGTCTTATTCTTGCTTAGGCTGGTCTCGAACTCCTAACTCAAGTGATCCATCCGCTTAGGCTGCACAGAGTGCTGGGATTACAGGTGTGAGCCACTGTGCCTAGCCTTTTTTTTTTAATTAGGAAAAAAGGAGCTATAAAATCCCTGTCACTTGGAGGTGACTATAGAGGGCATATGAGAGGTATTTTAAATTCATCATTGCAGCTGGTCAAAGCTTCTTTCCTTCCCTAATTGTAACATCAGTTAAACGTTATTTTTCATTTACTTGCTTGAGATCCTTTATTAACTTACTCAGCTGCCTCTGGCGGTTTGAGAACCTGACTTCCACCTGCTACTTTTTTTTTTTTTTTTTTTTTGAGACAGAGTCTTACTCTGTTGCCCAGGCTAGGGTGCTCTGTCGTCAGCCTCGCTCACAGCAACCTCAAACTCCTGGGCTCAAGCAATTTTTCTGCCTTAGTCCCTTGGGTAGCTGGGACTACAGGCATGTGCCACCATGCCCGGCTAATTTTTTTTTTTAAGTTGTCCAATTAATTTCTTTCTATTTTAGTAGAGACAGGGGTCTCTTTCTTGCTCAGGCCGGTCTCGAACTCCTGACTTTGAGCCATCCTCCCACCTCAGCCTCCCAGAGTGCTAGGATGACAGGTGTGAGCCACCACCGTGCCTGGCCCTACCTACCACTTCTTAAAGGCCTTTAAAAACCAGATTTGAATACCATAGTTCTTGAAAACTGCCCCCCAATCCTCGACATAAGGAAGCTTGACTGGGGAACGTGGGACCGTGTTTACATAAAGTCTCCTGAGTCGTGGGCTGTAGCTGCTCCCGGCCTGACTGTGTCAGGGCTGGTTCTGTGGGTGTCAGTTCCTTGATGGTTTCTCAGCCCCAGCTGCCCAGGACATGGCGACTTACTTTGTCAGACACTGAATGTCATAGGAGTCAGGATGAATTAGCACAGAAGGGCCGTGACGTTCCCAGCCCCCGCACATTCGCTTGCCCGCGAGAGCTCCTTTTTATTCTCTTAGCCGTTTCCCATGTCTCTTGTATTACCCTTCCAGGTTCACTGCTCTTAGCAGGGGGCAGACGCAGTTCAAAACCAGCCTGGGCGACACAGGGATACCCTGTCTTCTCTACAAAAAAATGTAAAAATTAGCCAGCCGTGGTGGTACATACCTGTAGTCCCAGCTACTCGGGAGGCCGAGGCAGGAGGATCCCTTGACCCCAGAAGTTTGAGGCTGCTGTGAGCTACGATCACAGCATTTGTACTCTAGGCTGGGCAGTAGAGCAAGACTTTTTGTCTCTAAAAAATTAAAGTTAAAAATTAAAAAAAAAAAGGTTTTGCCATGTAAAATCCACTGGCCAGAACCAGCCATGTGTCTCTAGCCTAAACTGCAGGGAGGCTGGGGTGTGGGCATGAGAGGAGCGAACGGTCACAGATACTCGGTAAGTATTGTCCAGCCACAGGCTGCTGCGGTTCAGGGGCTCATGGCTACAAGGTCCTGCGTGGTCCAAACCTTTCCAGCTCTCTGTCCTCGTCTCTACCACTCCCTTCGTTCAGCTCAGCCCTGGGGCCGTTCTTCGCCTGAGGGGATACACCAAGGTTTTCTGCCTCTGGGCCTTTGTACTTGCTGCTCCGTCTCCTTGGGGCACTGATCCCTCCCTAGTTTCCCTGCATTCTTCCCGCGGCTGGTCCTTTTTATCTTTCCGGTCTCTTGCTGAAATGGCACCTCCTCAGAGAAGCTTCCCCTGAGGCCGGGCACAGCTGCTCACGCCTGTCATCCCAGCACTTGAGGAGGCCAAGGTGGGAGGATGGCTTGAGGCCAGGAGTTTGGGACCAGCTTGGACAACATAGTGAGAGCTCATTTCTACAAAATTAAAAAATTAGCTGGGTGTGGTGGTGCAGGACCCTGTGGTCCTAAGTGCTCGGGAGGCTGAGGCAGAAGGATCGCTTGAGCCCAGGAGTCGGAGGCTGCAGTAAGCTGTGATTGCACCACGGCACTCCAGCCTGGGCGTCGACAGAGTGAGACCTTGTTTCTAAAGAAAACTTTCTCTCCCTGATGTTTGCTTTCAATATAGAACTGCTCCCAGCTTATGACCAAATATCTTTTATTTAACTTGCTTAATGTCAGAATCACATCAGTTTTGATAATGGGTGGAATCCCTAAGCCCTAACACAACCGACGAGTGAGGAGGAGCGAGTGGGTTCGGCGCCTGGTGGAGGACAGCTTCGCTGCAGAACCGGGGCAGAGCGCTTAGCCAGACAGCTTGCCCCTCAGATTCGCCTAATTCCACGTCCGGCCTGAGCCAGGAGTTTTGAATGGTGTGCGTGTATATATGTATGTGTGTGTCTTTGTGTGTGTGTGTATGCCCAGGAAGGTCCAACTCAGGGATCAGCAGTGTATGTGTGTGTGTGTGTGTGTGTGTGCGCGTGCCCAGGAGGGTCCAACTCAGTGTGTCTGTGTGTGCGCGTGCCCAGGAGGGTCCAACTCAGTGTGTCTGTGTGTGTGTGTGCCCAGGAGGGCCCAACTCGGGGAAGAGCAGGGAAAGGAAAAGCGAGGAGGGCCCAACTCGGGGGAGAGCAGGGAAAGGAAAAGCAAGGAGGGTCCAACTCGGGGGAGAGCAGGGAAAGGAAAAGTGAGGAGGGTCCAACTCGGGGGAGAGCAGGGAAAGGAAAAGTGAGGAGGGCTCAGGCAGTGGTGTTTGTCCCTGGTGCAGGCGGCTGGCACAGCGTGCTTTAGTCATGGCTGAGTCACCCCGGCTGGTTCTACACAGGATGGATTCCCATCACATGAGTCAGCTTATGAACACACCGCTGTTTACCTTGAGTGGCGTGAGGGTAGGGGGTTTCCAGAATGTGCTCACCGAGGAAAGACCTCGCCAGCCCCTGCACGTCCCTTGCCGCTGCCCGGACTGGCCACTGTCGGATGTTCCCAGGCAGCGCGGGCAGAGGCCAGGACAAGGCCCACCCAGCAAGATAAACTTCCTAAATGCTCCCCACTGAAGGAGACGGGCACACACACAGATCACAGACACGTAACCTACGCTCTTCAAGCGTAAGACAGAGATAGCGCCGAGACTTTCCCCAGGCTGCCATCTGAATTAAATAGGCCATGCCTGCGGGAAAGCACCTGCAGGAATAAGCCTGACCTAGAGTTAGGGATGATAATAAAAATAACAACAGTTGGCCTGGCGCAGTGGCTCACGCCTGTCATCCTAGCACTCTGGGAGGCCGAGGCAGGAGGATCCCTCAAGGTCAGGAGTTTGAGACCAGCCTGAGCAAGAGCAAGACCCCATCCCTACTAAAAATAGAAACAGATTAATTGGCCAACTAAAAATATATAGAAAAAATTAGCTGGGCATGGTGGCACATGCCTGTAGTCCCAGCTACTCGGGAGGCTGAGGCAGGAGGATCGCTTAAGTCCAGGAGTTTGAGGTTGCTGTGAGCGAGGCTGATGCCATGGCACTCTAGCTCGGGCAACAGAGTGAGACTCTGTCTCAAGAAAAAAAAAAAAGGCTATGACCGGCTGTCGCCTCGGCCTTGACAGACAGGAAGCTCCGTGCGGTTTAAAGCTCCTCACAGCCCTTTCCTGCGAGCATTTTGGCCTTCTTTGCTTCTTGCTGCCTTTGGTGGGTTTTTTTGCTTCACCAGTGTCATGGTGTGCCATGCTGAGGGAGCGGGTGTTGTGTCTGCCTAGTCTTCCCGGGGATGAGGACGGAGAAGCCGCATTTCCTCCGTCTTGGGTCGGACGAAGGAAGAGGCCAGCAAAGGGCTGGCCGCGCTCTCCATGGGGCCGCGGGCCGCTGCCACAGAGCAGCGAGAGAGGCACGCTGATGGTGTCTGTCACGCCACTGTTCGTTCGTGCTCACGCTCGGCATTTGTTTGGGCATCTAGACACCCGAAGTTCTCTGGGACGGGGTTTCACAGGAAACCGAAACGCCTTGTCAGGGAGTCGGCTCTATCCGCTGGCATCTCTGGCGGGGCTCGGCGAGGCCCCCTGTGTGGGAGGTGTCACCCCGACTGCCAGACAGGCCCCTTTGCAGGCTCTGGCCCTGCCCACGCGCCCTTCCCCTCGAGTGTTTCCTGCCCTACACATAGTGCTAGGTGGGGCCACATGTCCCCGTGGAAGGAGCAAGAAAGAGAAAGAGCAGACCGGGCGTGGTGGCTCACGCCTGTCACCCTGGCACTCTGGGAGGCCGAGGCGGGAGGATCGCTCAAGTCAGGAGTTTTTTTGTTTTTTTTTTCCATCTACTCTCCTGCTTTAATGCTGTTTTCACCACCCTTTACTACTTTACCACAGAAAACTCAAGCAAGACAGTGGCTTTTAATCTCTCCAGAGGAACTCTCCTGTACCTTGAATTCACCCCTATTCCCCCTGCCCTACCTCCACAGAGGCCCTGTCTCTGAGGCTCTATGGTCCCAGGCTGCAAGTACAAGGATGTGTCCCACGTTTGTGCACCAACTGCTCTCTGGGACTGGCCGAAGCAAGTCAAACTGATCAGGAAGACACCAAGGAAGGAGTGCAAGGACACTCCTGTCCAAGGGCCAGGAGTTTGAGACCAGCCTGAACAAGAGTGAGACTCCCATCTTTACTAAAAATAGAAAGAAATTAATTGGCTAACTAAAAATACATAGAAAAGATTAGCCGGGCATGGTGGCGCATGCCTGTAGTCCCAGCTACTCGGGAGGCTGAGGCAGGAGGATCGCTTGAGCCCAGGAGTGTGAGGTTGCTGTGAGCTAGGCTGACGCCATGGCACTCACTCTAGCCCGGGCAACAGAGTGAGACTCTGTCTATAAAAAAAAAAAAGAGCAGAGCTGGATTCTTCTTAGGATGGAAATATAATGACGGTTTTTCTCTTCCCTGTGGGTGGAGCCCACTGGGCCAGCCACAGAGGGGCCGTGGCCTCGATATTCTGCCAAGTGTGTCTGACAGAGGGCGGGTGGCCCTTCCTTCTGGGGGCACAGGCAGAGTGTCCCGGCCGTGCACACTGGGGAGCGCGCAGCTCTGCGCCAGAGCCGCGTCTGAGTCAGCATTCGCCCCGGCCATTGCTCCTTGTTGTCTGTACCAGGGTGTACCAGGGGCCGTTTCCCTCCTGGGCGTGGGAGTCAGTGGCATTCTACAAGACGGGCGCCGGCAAGGCCACTGTTGAGGAGAAGCCGGTGTCTGGGCTCTGAGTTTCAGCCGGAGAAAGCTCCTCTGGTGGGAGCTGGGGCGGCGTGGACCGAGGACCCTGAGGGAGAGGGAAGCGCGTGTTCTCCGTTCCCTCCTCCCTGCCTTCGTGCAGTTTTCCCCCTCAGGTGGCCGCCTCCCCTCCTGGAGTCTCCACTTCCTTACTCAAGATTTCCAGGGTCCTTGGGAGGACACATCTCGGGGCAGTTAGGCAGAAGACAATCCAGTGGGCTCTGACTCGGGGAAGGGCAGATTCGGTCTGTCTGCAGCTGGTGCGGCCAGGCCCTCCAGGGCAGACCTGCTCCTCGGGTTTGCGAGGCCCAGTTCTAGTCGCAGTTTTAGCTAGCCTGCTTACTGAGTTCTCTTTTAAGAAAATATACTTTACTATGTAAATAATGCATAATCGTCATCGAAAAATTCTCCAATATGAATAAACCAAAAGGAAAAACAATTCCACAGTATAAGCTCACTGTGGTGCTTCTCTCCTCCACGTAATCACTGGAAACGCTGTGCGTGCGGCAGGCGCTTTGTGTCTTCATGTATAGATTTCTTTTTTGTTGCCCGCCACTTTCATCCAACAGTGTGGTGTTGGCACCTTTCCACATCAATGGATACATCTGCATGTCCTTTGAGTTACTATTAAAGTGGAAAACCCAAGTTAACATTTTTTTAACTGGTTAAGAATTGTGTTAAATGAAAACTAAAAACTCCTATCCTACCGGTCTTATGCTCAGTAGGTGGGCCGTTTGAGAGAGAACCAATTTTTTAAAAATACAAGGACAATCACAATAATAAAGGTCCTGCCTTTTCTTTTAAATTAACCCAAAACTTAGCGGGCGTATTTTGGGCCGGGCCATTCATGTGCTCCGCCTCTGCTAGTCCTTGTAAAAGTTGTCCAGAGTAAACACGGCCAGGGCCTGGCAGAGCTGGCTTCCTTCCCGGAGCCTGAACCCAACAGCCCAGCCCTGCTGCCTCTGTGAGGCAGGCTCGCTCAACGAGCGACAAGGCAGCGAGCCTACAGAAACACAAGGGAACGCTGCTTCCCTCTTCAGCCTTATTGTTATTTCTGTGCTTTCCCGGGTCTCCCCCGACCCTGGGGAAAGCGGAGTGGGCACCCCTGTCCCTGCCTGTGCAGGGACCCAGCGTGGCGTTCAAGTAGCTCTGCCCTGGCTGGAAGGCAGGACGGCGAAACCCGAGCCAGGTGTGACTCTTGTTGGCTGTTTGACTCTGGACAAATCTTTTCACCTGCGTCTCCACAGGCTAAAAATAAAATGCAGATAATTCTATCAACAGATTGTTGTGAAAATTAAATAAATCTGTGTGGTGTCATTGCAAATTTAGGTCTTAATGTTTCTTTGTTCCAGTCCCGAAGTTTGGGTTTGAAAAGCTAGGTCCCATGCTAACAATTGGGTTTTTTTGAGACAGAGTCTCACTCTGTTGCTTAGACTAGAGTGTCATGGCGTCAGCCTAGCTCACAGCAACCTCCAACTCCTGGGCTCAAGCGATCCTCCTGCCTCAGTCTCCCAAGTAGCTGGGATTACAGGCATGCACCACCATGCCCGGCTAATTTATATATATATATATATATATATATTTTTTTTTTTTAGTTGGCCAATTAATTTATTTCTATTTTTAGTAGAGACGGGGATCTCGCTCTTGCTCAGGCTGGTTTCGAACTCCTGACCTTGAGCGATCCACCCGCCTCGGCTTCCCAGAGTAAGAATTGGTTTTGTTCAGAGACAGTTCAACCAGTCAAAGTGCTGCTGGAGACGCCTCTTCCCAGCCCCGCCCAGGGCTCGGTGTGAGAGCGAGCGGTCGGCAGCCTCCCTGGGACTGCGGCACCCTGTGTCTGGCTCTCGCGCATGAGTGCATCCCACATCACAGAGAGCAAGGGCCTGGAATGCAGAGCTGTTACCTGGGAGGCACTGGGGAAACGGGATTCAGGCTAAGCAGAGGGTGTCGTCTAGGCAGAGGGGAGCCCCACAGGGAAGTGGCGAGGCCAGATCTCATTTCAGCAAGATGCAGACTGGTCGGCCACCGCAGCAGGAGGCAGTGGCCAGCTGGCGGGATAATCGGGGCGTCCTGGGGCAGGTGGAGGAGGGAGAGGGCTCAGAGAGCAGCTCTGAGTAGGTGGCTGGCTGCCCATGTGGACACACCCTCGCAGCACCTCTGGGGCTTCCCAGGTCAGGGGAAGGAGGAAATGATCACTCTCAAGAAGGCAGGTGGCTTCTTTGACCAGTCCTTGTCTGCCTCTGGCTGTGGGATCTTGGACAGGTGACTTAACCTGCTCCGGCCTCAGTTTCCTCATCTCGAGACAGGGAAGACACGCAAGGACGTCGTGAGGCTTTAGCATGTGCAAGGCTGGGCCTGGGCCTGGGCCTGGCATGGTGGGTCCCCAGGACACAGCTGCTGCTGTTGGGCTCCTGTCTGCACGGCGCCTCCGCAGCCCATGGACGGGGAGCTGCAGAACAGCCGGGGCTTCTGCATCTGGGGCTGAGCGGGGCTCAGGGGGTGGGCGTCTCCAGCTTGCTCACACCTTCAGGGGGCCGCGTCGCCCGCAGAGCCCCTCGCACCTGTGGGCCTCGTTTCCCCTTCTCAACAGACCTGGGAGGGAGGTAAGCAGATAGTATTATTGTCATCGTCCCCATCTTATAGGTGGGGAAACGGAGGCTCAGAGGAGGAGAGTGACTTGTCTGGGGTGGCACAGCCAGTAGGGTCGGAAGACGGAGTGTTAGAGCTGGGCCATCACAGGGGGTTGTCATGTCCATTTTACAGATGTGGAGGTCGAGGCCCAGGGAGAGAACATCTCCCACCTCCCAATTTGTGGCAGCGCCAGGATTAGAACCCAGGTCTCCGACTTCTAGTCCTGGCCTCTCGATTGCTACCCCACTTCATGAAATACTAATCATTTTCTTCCCACCTTGTTTTCAGGGAAATCGGTTCCTAAAGTCGGGTCTCCCACTCTGGGCTTCCCAGATGCTGTGAAGCCAGGAGGGCCTTTGGCGGCTTCTGTTAGAACTACGCAGAATATGCAGGGAGAAGAGCAGCCCGTGAAGCCAGATGCTTTTACGGGCCCAGGTATTTTGAACTTAATTTAATATCTCTACTTAAAGCAAATTTATTTAAGGAAATGAAGATTTATCTATAAGGATATTCAGCTCAGCATCTAAACCAAAAATTGTAGACGGCATAGGAGATGGTAAAATTAATAACACGACGTAGCCATGCATCTGTACGTGGAAACATGCTCACAAGGTAGTGAGTTGGAAAAGTGGAGAAAGCCAGGAAACGAAAGAATATGTATCATCTATTACCATTTTTGTCAAAAGAAAACAACTCCGTAATTGAGAGCTTTCTAGGTGTCAGACACTATTCTCAGTACTGTACCTCAAAGATGCTGACTTATTTAACCTTCAGCTACCTGTGTGAATTGGGTATCGTTATTGTGCCCATTTTACAGATGAGAAAACTGAAGCACTAAGGGGATAAACAACCTGGCCAAGGTCATACGCTGCCGGGCCCCTGTTCCACCTGTGGTCTCCCAAGCCCCCAGCGCAGGCTGGCTCAGGCCAGTGCCGGCCCAGTGCCTGCTCTCCACAGCCCCGGCCGCCTCGGCCTCTCCAGCCACACGTCTGCTGCTTCGTCCTCGGGCACCTGAAGCCCAGAGAGAGAGTGACGAGGAGGAGGTGGCACCTGAGCCGTGTGGTTTGCACACGTCCCTAACCACGGCACGGACCGACTCCCAGAGCCTCTCAGACCACTTTGGGTCTGTCTCCATCCCCCAGTGCCCCGGCGAAGGCTGGGGCCAGCTTGCCAGGTGACAGAGGGGCTCAGCCAGGGGCCGACTTCCCCGGGGAGCTGCTCCTCAGCCGTGTCTCTGTCCTCGCCACCCGGCCCGGAGCCAAGCCTCGCTTTGGGGCCTCCCCGCAGCCTCCCGCGTGGCGAGCCGAAGATCCCAGGTCTGCGTGATCTCGGTGCGATCTCGGTGCGCGGTGCAGGCTCTGAAGCCGGCCCGCCCTGCCGCGAGGAGGGTGCCCGTGGGCTTCTGTGCTAGACCGGCCTGTCGAAATCCCAGCTCTGCCGCGTTCTAGCGGAATCGGCCTTGCTGTGCGCGGTTTCTTCAGTTCATGAAATGAAGATAACAGCATTTCGCCCTGTCGTGGTCAGGAACTGCCCCAGTGCTCACCAGACAGCGGAGAGAGGGACGTTCCAGACACCCCAGAGAGGTTGAATCTGGAATGGCAACTTCAAGCCAAGGAGTATGGACTATTTCCTGGAGCGAAAGATAGATTAAAAAAAAGGTGCAGACCTTGCACCGGCAATTAAAGATAAGGGGAAATGGCCCTAAGGCAAATGTGAGGCTGGCTGATGGCCAGAGGGAAAAACGATAGTAAACTAGGGGAATTCTCGGGGAGGTGACAGGCGTAGCAATTTCCTCTCCTGTCCCTCCACTAGGTCACTGTGCAAAGCAGCGTCACATGTCTCTGTTGGACTTTGCACAGTCTCTTTCTCGAATGGGTGTCTGCCTGCGCTGTGGGGATGGCGCCACAGTCTGCAGACGTAGACGCGAGTCTCTTTGCCCAAACGGCAGTTGAGAAATAATCGTTCCTTTCATCAAACCACCCAAAGCCCGCCTTCTCCCGAGAGAGCCCCACGTTTCCCTGGGGCCCCAAAGTTCAAACCGGTGGATCTCCTGGAAGGATTTTTGTAGGCGTGGAGGACACAGAGCCCCCCCCTTGACCTTGACTCCTGGGCCGTCCCCTCCTCGGCAGGTGGGGAGGAAGCGGGAAGAGACGGGGAGGGGAGGCGAGCGGAGGAGCTGGGCAGCCCCGCGCACGGGCTTTCGGCTTTCGGGGCCTTGAGCTGCTGACGGCCGTGGGAAGCCAGCGGCAGGAGAGGCCGTGGGCTGGCGGTCGGAGTCTGTTCGCGTCCTCACTCTGCGCGGCTTCGCCCGCCTGGGGGCTGGTGAGCACCCCGTCTGTGCCCAGACTGGCACTTTCGGCCCGGACAAGAACTGTACAAGGAACAGACTAGTATTTCTCGTTTTATGTTTGGAGAACGCTCAAAGAAATGAAGCATAGCTCACTCGAGGCCAGACCTTCCGTAAGGACGGAGCCAGGACTCAGCCGAGTTCTGATGCCGCCAAAGGAGAGGGGAGCCTCGGGCCGACCGCGCCAGCCACAGGGCAGGACGCGGGAAACCCCACGTCCGATGCAGGACGGGATTCGGCGCATTCTGCTGAGGAAAGCAGACATTCTAGAAAGGTCTCCATAGGAAATGGGATTTCTTTTTAGTAGAGTTCTGGCACACAAAGGGCTAACAGCGTCTTGGAAAATCAGGTCCACGCAGACGCCCCACATATCTGTGTCCCCTCTGCACACAGCGTCTGGGAGCAGCCGGGAAGCGTGGCCAGGCGTGGACACAGGCGTGGGCCAGAGCCACGGCAGCTGGGGCCACGGCTCGCGTCCTCGTGGCTGCGAGACTCAAGAGGCGGCCGGGCAGGATCCAGGAGGCTCAGGACAGCCCTCGACCTGCCCCCGGCCGCTGCCGGGCAGGCTCTGCTCCACCAGCCGCCTGCCGGGGCTCCCAGTGTAGCTGACCGCTCTGGCTGCGGCGCTGTTCCCGTCTCCTGAACTCACGTGCTGCGGTCGGGGTTCCGGATGGATCGCTCCTTTCCTGATCCACAAGTCAGAAACAGCTGAAGCAGGTAGACTTGTCCAGTAGCCCCAGGGTCAAGGCCAGTCTGCAATTACTTAGAAGCCATCCTTGCCATGGGGCCGCCCGGGTATTTTCAGATGATAACTCATGCTTCTGGCCTCCGCCGAGGCTGCTTCTGTGTGGACCAGACTCCACGGCCCGTCTCACCCAGCCGGCACCTTGTTCATTCCTCAGACCTCAGGTTGCCTAGTGAGTCTTCAGGTCAATCTTCCTGTGGTGCCTGGTGAAGAAATTTCACCCTCTTCAACCGAACGTCTACCTGACCCTAAACTACTCCTCAAGCCGCCTCTCTCATGACTCTTCCTCACTTACTGGGGAGTTAAGAACGTGGATTCTGGAGCCACTGGCTGTGTGCCCTTGGAAAGCCTGCTTGACCTCTCTCTGCCTCGTGTCAGAGGACATGCTAACGGTCCAGTGGCAGCTTATCTCCTAGGACTGTTGTGGGCGTCAGGTGATTTAGAACACTCCTTGGCATGCTGTGTCTGCTGACTAAATGCGTCTACATACTTGCCTACTGCGCCCCTGGGGCCTTCCACTGCCCGGCCTCTGCACAGACTCCTTCCACGGCTTCAAGCCCTCCTACCCCGTGGTGCTTATGGAAAATGTTTCCCCGTCTTTCAAGCCCGGGTTGAATGCTACTTCCTCTGTGAATCTTCCTCGTATCAGCCTGCTATGGCCTCTCCTGCCCCTGACCTTGCTTCCCCGTGGAATCTGTCCCTGGAGGACAGTTACTGTCACCCCTGCCACGGCGGAGGTTTCTGGAAGGCAGGCTCAGTAGCTAGTTGACCTCTATGTCCTCCACTGCTCTCTGAGCGGGAGTAGGAAAGAGCAGGGCTCAGAAGTCAAACTGCCTCCGCTTGAACTCCAGCTGTGCCACTTCCCACGGTGTTCCCCAGGGCAGGGACTCTCCCTCCAGGGCCTGTGTGTCCCACCTGTCAAATGGGTGGCAGATAGGGCTGCAGGGCTGTCCCAAGGCTTAAATGAGGTGACAGGGCTCACCTGAGCAGTGCGTTGGGCGCGAGTGCTGGGCTTCAGGAAGTGGCAGTGATACATATTTGGGGGTGCATGAGAGAGTTACTCGGTGGGGAGCCCCTCGCCCTGCTCCCCCAGGCCACATCCGACCCACAGTCTCTCCCTTCCAGAGTCTGCTGCAGCTGGAGCCCGCCTGCAGCCCTTCCCACCGCCTGCTTCTGAAGAAGATGCCCCTCATTCCTTAAAAACCCACCTCCCCGCTTCATTGGACTCAAAGGTAAACCCACCCCTCTGCTTCCGTCCCCAAGCCATGTCCGCTGGCCTGTGGCTCCCTTGCAAAAATGCAATTTCTTTACTCCTTGAAACCAGGTGAGGGGTGGGGAGGGGAAAGGAAACCCCTCAGATCACTCACTCTTGGCTGCTAAGACTGAACGTGCAGGCGGTCAGCAGACCTGGGAGGGGAGCACACGCCAGTGAATGAGCCTTTCCATCGTTTGGGAGACTGGCACCCCCAAGCCCAAATGCATCCGTAAAGTAGCCGTTGGCTCACATACCACCTCCCCCCCACCTTTTTTCAGCCCAGTTACCCCGGGTTGCATAACTCAGTCTGGGCTGTCCTGAGTGTTGAGTGGCGTGGGGCCAGGGTTGCATTGTGACTTTCCTGGGTTTTAGGCACTTTCACCTTCATGGGCCCCTTCCTTTATTTAAAAAAAAAACAACCCAAAATTATATCTTATGAGTGCATTGGTATGGAGATGAATATAATCCAAGCTAGCTTAAAAATGAGGATGTTATTTATTTTCTTCTCATTTTTAAAGAAATTAAAATGTTTTCATGGCCCTGCAGTGCTGTGAGCCCCAGACACCGCGTCGCGTGTGTCGGGGAGAGGCCGCTTCACGTGGGTCTGGTTAGGGTGGAGATTCTCTCTTAAGCAGAGTTTTGTTTGTTTGTTTGTTTTTAATAATTAATCATTTTCCAAGATGATTTAATAACTTGGGAGAATGATCATGGTATATGCTAAGTGAAAACCCCAGAAATCAAAACTATGTGCAGCACGTCCCCAATTTTGTTAAATAAATCCTGATATATTACTATCCAGTTGGCAGGAAATACACAACTTTAATAGCAGTTAAGTGGATGATGGGATTATGGATAATTCTCCCCCTCCCCAGTTTTCTAAAACTGTTAATACAAGCATGTATAATTTTTTTTTTTGAGTCAGAGTCTGTTGCCTGGGCTAGAGTGCCGTGGCGTCAGCCTAGCTCACAGCAACCTCAAACTCCTGGGCTCAAGCGATCCTCCTGCCTCAGCCTCCCCAGTAGCTGGGACCACAGGCATGCGCCACCATGCCCGGCTAATTTTTTTTTATATATATATATTAGGTGGCCAATTAATTTCTTTCTATTTATAGTAGAGATGGGGTCTCGCTCTTGCTCAGGCTGGTCTCGAACTCCTGAACTCAAATGATCGGCTCGCCTCGGCCTCCCAGAAGGCTAGGATTACAGGTGTGAGCCACCCACTGTGCTGGGCCTAAGCATATATAATTTTTAAAAAATTAAATTCATGGACACTTATTTTTTTTTTTTTTTTTTGAGACAGAGTCTCGCTTTGTTGCCCAGGCTAGAGTGAGTGCCGTGGCGTCAGCCTAGCTCACAGCAACCTCAAACTCCTGGGCTCCAGTGATCCTTCTGCCTCAGCCGTGCCACCATGCCCGGCTAATTTTTTATATATATATCAGTTGGCCAATTAATTTCTTTCTATTTATAGTAGAGACGGGGTCTCGCTCTTGCTCAGGCTGGTTTTGAACTCCTGACCTTGAGAAATCCGCCCGCCTCGGCCTCCCAAGAGCTAGGATTACAGGCGTGAGCCACAGCGCCCGGCCATGGACACTTATTTTTAAAAAGGGAAGCACAGCTTCGTCCATGTCCCTGGGCCCCAGAGGCTTAGCACATGTGCTGTGGGCCAGACTGAGGGCACCAAGCCTGGCCCAGTGACCAGCAGGGTGGCCTCACTTCAGCTCTTTTATCTTCTCTGTGCCTACCTCTGTGACCGGAAGAAAAGGAACCATCAACCCTGTGCCAGGAATACTCACATCTCAGTTAATCTTCAAAATTACCCTCCAGGGTACTAGTCTATCTTCATTTTTGCTGATGAGGCAGTTGAGGCTCAGAGAGGTTAAGTAACTCACCCAAAGTCACAGAGCAAATTAGGGGCAGAGCTGGGATCTGAGCTTGGGCTTGTCCGTGTTTTCGTTACAGCTCCCCACTAGACAAGGTGACCTCCACCCTTCAGCTCCGGCGTTCCGAGACCCTCTGAGGTGGCAGGGAAAGGCGCCTCCGTACTCATGCCGTCTCTCCTCTCCGAACCCCCAGGGCTGCAGCACCTCTGTCCCTGAGCAGGAAGAGCCCATGAGCCTGGCTGGAGGCAGCCTGTTCTGGAGCGAGGCGGACGTGGTTCAGGCAACTGACGACTTCAGTCAAAACCGCAAAATCCACGAGGGCACCTTTGCTGACGTCTACAGGGGGCAGAGGCTCGGGACGCCCTTCGTCTTCAAGAGGCTCAGAGAGGCAAGTGCCTCTGGTCTCTAGCGAGGGGTGGGGCTGCGCGGGTGAGGCTGGGCCTCCACGTTCCGTGTCTTCCTCCACAGACGGCCTGTTCCAGTCCAGGGTCGATTCAGAGGTTCTTCCAGGCAGAGGTGCAGGTCTGTCGTAGGTAAGCCTCCCTTCTGGAAAATGCTTTGTTTAATGTTAACAGTAGTGACACATCCCCTCACATAGAGCTTCCTGTGTGCCAGGCATGTTTTAAGCACTCTGTTATATATAAACTCACTTAATCCTCATAAGAATTCTGTAATGTAGCTGCTACTATCACATCATTTTACAGATGGGTACATTGAAGCACAGAGAGGTTAAGCATCTTGTCCAAGATCACACAGCTAGTAAGTCTCAGAGCTGGGATTTGTACCTACATGGCCTGGCTCATGTTCTTCTATGTATCAATTATAGGTATAGATTAGAGTTATAAAGGAATCTTTTTTTTTTTTTTTTTTTTTGAGACAGAGTCTCACTTTGTTGCCCAGGCTAGAGTGAGTGCCGTGGCGTCAGCCTGGCTCACAGCAACCTTAATCTCCGGGGCTCAGCGATCCTCCTGCCTCAGCCTCCCGAGTAGCTGGGAGCATGCGCCACCATGCCCAGCTAATTTTTTGTATGTATATTTTTAGTTGGTCAATTAATTTATTTTTTTTATTTTTGGTAGAGACGGGGTCTCGCTCAGGCTGGTTTCGAACTCCTGACCTCGAGCAATCCGCCCAAAGTGCTAGGATTACAGGCGTGAGCCACCACGCCCGGCCTAGGAATCTTGGCTCACTCCTCCAACACCTTCCTTCCATGGAAAACATTCCATAGATGTTTCTGTCCCATTTTTTGAGGTAGCCAGAGATTTACGAACCAACTCTGAGAGCGAATCTCTCTTAAAATCGTGGTCTAGTCTGAGAGCTAAGGATCATTTTTACATTTTTGAATGGTTGAAAGAAAAAAAACAAAAGTAGAATAGGCCAGGTGCAGTGGCTCACGCCTATAATCTTAGCATTCTGGGAGGCCAATGTGGGAGGATCGCTTGAGCTCAGGAGTTCGAGACCAGCCTGAGCAAGAGCAAAACCCTGTCTCTACATATATAGAAAGAAATTAGCCAAACAACTAAAAATAGAAAACATGAGCCAGGCATGTTGGCGCATGCCTGTAGTCCCAGCTACTGGGGGGGGGGGGTGAGGCAGGAGGATCGCTTGAGCCCAGGAGTTTGAGGTTGCTGTGAGCGAGACTGACGCCACGGCACTCTAGCCTGGGCAACAGAGTGAGACTCGGTCTCAAAAAAAAAAAAAAGTAGAAGAATGCTCTATGACACACGAAAATTGTATGAAATCCACATTTCAATGTCTGTCATAAAGCTTTATCGGAACACAGCCACACTCGTTCATTTTCGTGTCATGTGTGACTGCTTTTGTGTCACAGCGCACAGTTGAGCCGTGCCAACAAAGACCGTAGGGCCTACAAAGTCTGAAATGTTTACTGCTGTTTGTTTCCAGAAAAAGTTTGCTGACACATGGTCTAGAGTGATAAAGGCTTCCAAAGTTATCCTCAAACCTGTTCATTTTACAGATGGGGTAACTGAGACCAGAGAAGTGAGCCTCCTTGTCACAGAGCTGGGTGGGGACTTGGAGAGAGCAGGGAAGGACTGTTTGGAGACCTGGGGTCTGTCCTGGCTCTGCCATCACTGACTGAGGGACTTAAGTGCCCACTGGGCTCCATCGAGTGCTAGGCACAGCTGTTGCTTGGCCTTGGCGAGTCACACTATGCGGCTCCCTCCGCCGGGACACGGCCAAGGCAAAGAATCCATGATTTCTGTGGAGTATTTTCAGAAACAAAGAAAATAGAGATTACCTGTTTTCCACAGCACCTATAAATAACTACGAGTGTGTTAACATTTTGACATATTTTCTTTCATGGTTTCTCTATTCATATGTGTATGAAGACACACATGCACACACACATATACACAGGCACATGCGCATTTAATCAAAGCTACAGGTATGACTCCCTTTCCATTTGGCACGGCCCCTTCCTAGAGTCGGCAGCAGTCGCTCCTCCATTCATCGGTCCAGAAAGCATGAGTGGTCGAGCCCTTTCCAAGGGTCCGGCCAGGGCAGCGCCAAGTGTGCGCAGCCCCGCCTGGGGAGGTTCACAGTGCAGCGGGGAGACTGCCCTGCAGACGGCTAACACGATAACGGTGCAGCGGGGAGACTGCCCCGCAGACGGCTAACACGATAACGGTGGCTGTGGGGAGACTGCCGTGCAGACGGCTAACACGATAACGGTGCAGCGGGGAGACTGCCCCGCAGACGGCTAACACGATAACGGTGCAGCGGGGAGACTGCCCTGCAGACGGCTAACACGATAACGGTGCAGCGGGGAGACTGCCCCGCAGACGGCTAACACGATAACGGTGCAGCGGGGAGACTGCCCTGCAGACGGCTAACACGATAACGGTGGCTGTGGGGAGACTGCCGTGCAGACGGCTAACACGATAACGGTGCAGCGGGGAGACTGCCCCGCAGACGGCTAACACGATAACGGTGCAGCGGGGAGACTGCCCCGCAGACGGCTAACACGATAACGGTGCAGCGGGGAGACTGCCCTGCAGACGGCTAACACGATAACGGTGGCTGTGGGGAGACTGCCGTGCAGACGCTAACACGATAACGGTGCAGCGGGGAGACTGCCCCGCAGACGGCTAACACGATAACGGTGCAGCGGGGAGACTGCCGTGCAGACGGCTAACACGATAACGGTGCAGCGGGGAGACTGCCCTGCAGACGGCTAACACGTTAACGGTGGCTGCGGGAGCGGAGGGGCAGAGAGGTCGGGCAGGGGCCATTTACAGGAGTCCTGGGAAATTGGGTTGGAGCCTGGCCAAGGCAGAGCAGAGGGGAATGAAGGGGGCCTGTCGAAAGCTATTTATCACAGTGAACGGTGTGGCGGGGTGGGGGTGCCTTCGCTGGGATGGTGAACATGGGTGGATAGGCAGGTGTGGGGCTGGAGCGCAGGCTGGTGCTCACCTGAGCATTGGAATGTTTAGACCCCGAAGTCTGGAGCTCGTCGGATGGGGCTGGAGAGGAGATCTGGGTGTGGGGAGGTGCCTGGAGGGACAGCATATCCGCCGCTGCCGGCCCAGCTGGCGGAGAGGAGGAAGGCCGAGGAGGAGCATCTTAGCGGAACAAGCCAAGGGAGAGTTGTCAGAGAGGTGGGAGGAGAGTCAGGAGGGAGGGGGCTCAGAACCCGGTGGAAGAGGGTTTCAGAAGGCCCCAGTCCTGGAGTCAGATAGACCCGGGATCTGGTCCTGGCTTCACTGTTTGCTGGTTTGTGACCATGGGCTGATTCAGTAACCTCCAAGCCCGTGTTTCTGAAGATGGGGTGGTTGAGGTGTCCTGGCCGCAGAGCAGCGGAGAGGGATGGGGACCACTCAGGTTCCAGCTCCTCTAAGGCAGGCAGTTTTCATCTCTCTGCCCTGGTGCCAGGCCCTTAGGGGTCAGAGCATGGTAACCTGGGAGGTTACTGGTGGCTTTGGGGTCAAGAGGGCAGAAGAAGATGAGAGATGAGGAAGTATTAATGGGTAAGTCCTTGATTATTCCGTCTGACTCCTCACCCCTGCACCGATACCTGATTTCAGATGCTGCCACCCGAACGTCTTACCTGTGCTGGGCTTCTGTGCGGGAAGGCGGTTTCACAGCTTGATCTACCCCCACATGGCCAATGGCTCTTTACAGGACAGACTCCAGGGCCAGGTAAGAGCCTGGGTCGTGCGCAGAGAACAGGACCAGGCCACACCCAGTGAGGGAGTCAGAGATTGAGGATTAGGGAATCCAGAGGGGAGAGGGGCCATCCTCGCAGTCCCAGGGACGGTTTCCAAGGAAAGAAGCTGGGCCAGCATAGGTAAGATCTAGCTAAATATCTTCAGGAAAGAAAACTAAAAAAAAACCTGGGCATGGTGCCATGTCCCTGTAATGCCATCCACTAAGGATGCTGAGGTGGGGGGATGCTTGAGTCAGGTGTGCAAAACCAGCCTGGTAACACAGTGAGACCCCAGCTCAAAAACAAAAAACATGACGAGGCATTTCACTCAAGTCAAGAGTACGACAGAGGTGCCCTACAGCACCCATTTTGCTCATCGCCGTTCTGGAGGTATTAGCCAATGCAGTAGGACAAGAAAAAGAATTAAGAGATAAAGAGTGTAGAAAGTAGAGGCAAGTTTTTATTATAAAATGTTTTTCCAGTAAATACCTATTTGCTGTGGATTTACGGAATTTCCCTGGAAAGTTACACAAGAAACTGGTATATTGGCTGCCTCTGGGGTGGAGAGTGAGGCAGCTGAGGCACAGGGTGGGAGGGAAACAATGTTACTGTGTGACCTTTTATACCTTTAGAATATTTTTATCATGTGACTAATGCCTATTAAAAATTACAATTTTTAGCTGGGCATGGTGGCTTATACCTGTGATCCTAGCAATTGCAGAGGCTGAGGTAGGGTGGTGGATAGGGGATTACTTGAAGCCAGGAGTTTGAGGCCAACCTGGGAAGTACAATAAGACCTGCATCTCTAGAAAAAAGTTACAATATTAGCCGGGCATGGTGGCGCATGCCTGTAGTCCCAGCTACTTGGGGGGCTGAGTTAGGAGGATCCCTTGAGCCCAAGAATTTGAGGTTACAGTGAGCTTTGATCATGCCACTGCACTCCAGCCCAGGTGACAGAGGGAGACTCTGTCTCTAAAATAAATAAATAAATAAATTTCAATTTTAATTTTTTTTTTTTTTTTTTTTGAGACAGAGTCTCACTGTGTTGCCCGGCTAGAGTGCGGTGGCATCAGCCTAGCTCACAGCAACCTCAAACTCCTGGACTCAAGTAATCCTTCTGCCTCAGCCTCCCGAGTAGCTGGGACTACAGGCATGCACCACCATGGCCAGCTAATTTTTTCTATATATTTTTTTAGTTGTCTAGCCAATTTCTATTTTTTTTTAGTAGAGACAGCGGTCTCGCTCTTGCTCAGGCTGGTCTTGAACTCCTGAGCTCAAGTGATTCTCCCACCTCAGCCTCCCAGGGTGCTAGGATTACAGGCGTGAGCCACCGTGCCTGGCCAAATTATAATTTTTTTAAAAACAGACCTTCTGCTTATAAAATCCTCAGAGGGAAAGAGTTACTCCATAACAGCATGATTGCTCCCTTGGCAGGGACCAGACAAAGCAGGTATTCGAGGTATGCTCGTGCTCACTAGCTCTTCTGAGCTCTCCCTGTGCAGGACACCATGGTGACACCAGCCTTTGCACATGTCGTCTCCTGCAGGCCTCCCCACAGCCAAAGAGGTTCCCCACATTTTTCAAAAGAGGAGCCTCTGGCACATAGAGACGCAGAGACTTGCCTAAAGGAATGCAGCTGATAAGTGTCAGGCCAGGGCTTAAATTGGGTTCACCTGGCCTAGATTTCAGAGCTTTTGAGAAGGAATTGTTACCAGAGGTTGTCCAGGCCAGTTCTTAGGGGATGTGGGACCTAGACCAGAGCTCGGAAAGTAGGTGGTGACTTAGCCTGGGAGAGTGAGTCTTAAAACGACAGTGGCAGGACCTGGGAACATGGGAGGCCTAAGGCCGTGCTTCAGTCCCCGTCAGCCCTGCGAAGTTCCCGTAACACACAGGGGACTGGGGTGAGGCTCATGTGCTCGGGGTGCAAACACGCGCTCCCTAGCTCCTCTCCCAGCAAGCCCCTCCTGCGGAGAAATTCCAGAGCTGCCACTGAAATAGCCATAATAAAAATAGCTATTTAATGAGCACCTACTGTGTGGCAGACACTGTCACGTGTTCTCTCTCGAGTCCTTATCAACCGCCTTAAAACACAGGAATTGACATTTCCATCTTATATGCCAGGAAGTTCCAAAGCCACTCAGCTCCCGTCGTCTGAGCTGGGAGTCACGCTGAGACCCGCCTGTCGTGGAAACCCTGGGCTTCTGCGTGAAGTCCCGCTGCAGAGCCCGCTGCCTAGGGAGGGCGCGGCGGCGGGCGGGAGAGGTGGGGCGCTGGGCCCCGCCAGCAGGGCTTTGAAAGGCGCAGGAGTGACCGTTGCCCCTGTCTTCCTCCCAGGGTGGCTCAGACGCCCTGCCCTGGCCGCAGCGCGTCGGCATCTGTGCGGGGCTGCTTGGTGCGCTCGAGCACCTGCACGGCCTGGGCATCATCCACGGCAACGTCAAGAGGTGAGCCCGGGGCTGGGGCCGCCAGGGCGGGCCAGCACCGCCGTGTCCCCGCTCTGCCTCGCTTCTCTTCGTTTTTCTCTCCTCCTCTCCACCCCTCGGGTGTCCTTTTCTTTGTCACGCCTGCAATCCTCAGTGCCTCTGGGTTGCGCCCTGCGTCTGATCGCTCTCAGCACGGATTGCTTCCGCATCGTGTTTCCGAGATGCTGTTTTCCCAACGAGCCCCCCACACTCCGTGCATTTCGCCGTCCACTCGGCGGCTGGCCTGGACTCAGCCTCAAGCCCCGAGCCATGTTTGCCAGGCGCCTGGGGTTCTGAGCGCCTTGTTCCGGGCTTTCTGGGAGACCTGTGCCCAGCTCGTGGATCTGCTGGTGTTGGCGTCTTGTCAGAGAGGCTTCCCGCAGGGTCGGCAGCATCCAAGAGTGAGAGGTCCCTGCCTGGGGACTGGCAGCAGGGGAAAGGTTCCAGAAGATGACAGAAAACCGGATAGAACTGCCCCAGAGCCATAGAACTCGTGCTTCCCAGCGTTCTCTCTCCATTTGGCCTGAGGAAGCCTTTTTCCCCTTTTCTCTTCTCTGATTTTTATTTCATTGCACTGACAATTGTAATAGCAAGAAAGGTAAGAGGTCATTGCTGACCCATCCCCCTGACTCATCAACGAGCCTCTGTTTTGTTTCTTTCCCAGGACCTGCCCGTGCACATCCTCAGCCCTAAGGCAGCACCTTTATCCAGTTACCAATTCCTGTTCTATGTTTTCCCCCTTCATTTAAACGTGGCAAACATTTCCCCAGATTGCATACATCCTGGCTTCTTTCGTTTGCTTTTACCATGAACTGTCATGTTTTTAGTGCCGCCTTTGTCTTCCATTAAAGGGACTTGCCCATTGTTTACTTAGCCACTCCTAACAGTGGATATTGGAATTGGTGTCAGCTTTTTGAAATCCTGTTTGAGGTTAGTTCCACACTGAATATTTTTACACGTGCAGGTTGGCTTTTGAAAATCTCCTTTGGAGCACTTTCTTGGAGTTCACGTGCCCATGTTAGATGCCTGGGCCAAAGGGTATTTTTATTGCTTTTCTTTCTTTTTTTTTTTTTCTTAGAGACAGAGTTTCACTTTGTTCCCTAGGCTAGAGTGCCGTGGCGTCAGCCTCGCTCACAGCAACCTCAGACTGCTGGGCTCAAGCGATCCTCCCGCCCTAGCCTCCCAAGTAGCTGGGACTACAGGCACGTGCCACCATGCCTGGTTAATTTTTTCTATATATTTTTAGTTGGTCAATTAATTTCTTTCTATTTTTAGTAGAGACGGGGTCCCGCTCTTGTTCAGGCTGTTTTCGGACTCCTGACCTTGAGCAATCCTCCCTCCTCGGCCTCCCAGAGTGATAGGATTACAGATGTGAGCCACCTCGCCCGGCCTTTTTCTTTTCTTATTCCCCACGATCTAGGCAGGTTCAGCCACAGAGGATGCTGGCGTTTAGGCTTGAGTCGGCCAGGCCAGCATAACCCGTGGGCTTGATCAAACCGTGGCTGATGAGGGTGGACATCTGCAGGAGTCAGGGAGGCTGCACATCTCTGGCCACATCCCAGGGGCAGGAAGTCTTAATCCTGATTCCACCCCCATTTGCCGGAGGGCGTGGACCCCCCCCCCCCCCCCCCGCTGGCTCAGAAACTGTATGGAGAGTCTTCATGATCCCAATCTGCAGGTGCCAAATTGCCCACTGACAGCTAAGTTGTTTCCCAAAAGGGTCCCCATGGCAACTCCTTACCATGCAGCTCCAAACGAGAAGGTTCTCTCTGCTTTCTTTTCCACAGCTCCAATGTTCTGTTGGACCAAAATCTCGTCCCCAAGCTGGCACACCCAGTGGCTCACCTGTGCCCCGTCAACAAAAGGTCAAAGTACACCATGATGGAGACCCAGCTTTTCCAGGCCTCCGCTGCGTATCTCCCAGAAGATTTCATCAGAGTAGGGCAGCTGACGAAGCGAGTGGACGTCTTTGGCTACGGAATAGTAAGAGCCTCCTGTGCAGACCTGGGCGTGCCCACGCGTCCTCCCCATGGCTCTCTGTGAGCCCAGGGTGTGCCATGGGCACGGAGACGGCCCCATCAGAGTGCGGCAGGGGCTGGCGGCTGCCTCTTTCCTTTGGCCTGGCGGCTGAGGGTAGCTTTTACATTTATGAAGGATAGGATTTAAGAAAACAAAAGAGGCCAGCGTGCCAGCTCATGCCTGTCATCCTAGCACTCTGGGAGGCCAAGGCAGGAGGATCGATCATTTGAGCTCCAGAGTTCAAGACCAGCCTGACCAAGAGCGGGACCCCATCTCTACTAAAGGTAGAAAGAAATTCATTGGCCACCTAAAAATATATAGAAAAAAATTAGCCAGGCGTGGTGGCGCATGCCTGTAGTCCCAGCTACTCGGGAGGCTGAGGCAGCAGGATTGCTTGAGCCCAGGAGTTGGAGGTTGCTGTGAGCGAGGCTGATGCCACGATACGCTAGCCAGGGCAACAAAGTGAGACTCTGTCTCAAAAAAAAAAAAAAAAGTAAACAAAAGAATATGTGACAGGGACTCGATATGGCCCATATCGAAGGCTGAAGTAGATACCATGTGGCCTGGCCTGTTACAGAAAACGTTTGCCGACCCTTGAGGTAAAGCCGCTCAGGAGATTCCCTGTTCTGAGCGACAGATGTTGGCTCCTGACGCCCCTGACTCCCGGCAGCGTCCGAGGTCGGTCCTGCTGTCCTGGCCTGATAACCTCTGTCCCTAAGCAGCGTCCACCCGCCACCGTCCCTGCCATGTGCCGGGCACTCGGGCTGCAAACACAACTAGAACACAGCCCCTCCTTCCAGAGCTTGTCATCTCCAAAGTGCATTTCCGCAGACCGTCAGTTCCTTCGGACCGGCGTGGAGCTGATGTGCTCAAAGAGTTCTGTGCCAAATATGTCTGGGAAATACGGGGTGAGGCAGGTGTCTTTACCACAGATGAATTTGAGCTTCTAATACGGCCGTGAGCCATTAATCTGGTCGCTGTGAATTCACCAGAGAGGGGCACGCAGTGTTCCCACATTCACGTGACTCTGAGAGCTCGTTTTCTCAGAGCATCTGCTCACAGCGGTGTTCCAGGGAACTCGGTCTGGGAAGTGTTGGCTGAGGAAAGCGACAGCCTGGCTGGCCTCAGCCAAGTGCAAACAGGGGAGGCAGCTCGGACGTGGCCTTTCTCCCCTCCCTCCCTAGCCTGGACCTCCGCACGTGCTCTCCACGACCACAGTCCCCTGTCTGTCCCCCTGCTGCTGGAGCCCTGGCCGAGCCACCTTCTGCCCTCAGCCCCGACGCCAGGTTCTCGCACCTGGGCCTCCCAGTCTGTGCCTCGCTCTCGGTTTCTCGCCTCCCTCGGCCTCACTCGGAGTTGCTCAGTGGAGCTCAGAGGGCGGCCCGGCTCCCGCTCCTCTAAGCATCTGCGGGCTCAGCCCCTGGGCCTCCAGGCCTGTCACCTGGCCCAGCTGCGTGACTGACAGTGCTTCACCTCCGTCTGGGCCCAGCTGTGTCTTCTGTGCGGCAAGGGTGACGAGGACATGGAGGCAGTGTGGTTTCGTGCGTGCCGCCTGGCACAGTGCCCTGCACAGACGGAGAACGTCTTATTTACTTATTTTTTGAGACAGAGTCTCTCTGTTGCCCAGGCTAGAGTGAGTGCCCTGGCGTCAGCCTCGCTCACAGCAACCTCATCCTCCTGTGCTCAAGCAATCCTCCTGTCTCAGCCTCCTGAGTAGCTGGGACTACAGGCATGTGCCACCATGCCCACCTAATTTTTTCTATATATTTTTAGTTGGCCAATTAATTTCTTTCTATTTATAGTAGAGATGGGGTCTCGCTCTTGTTCAGGCTGGTCTCGAACTCCTGATCTTGAGTGATCCTCCCGCCTCAGCCTCCCAGAGTGCTAGGATTACTAGCGAGCCACCACACCCGGCCATTAGACTATCATTATTATTGTGGCTGCGGTCATTCCTACCTTCACGCCCTCACTCCAGACATGTTCACCCTTAACCTTCTGACTAAGCTCTCGGGGCCACAGTTGACTTCCTGTTCATCGAGCGCCCACTGGCTCCCTCCACCCGTTTCCTTAGCCCTGCCGCTGGTCTACAGTTACCTTACGACTCTGAACTTTGGTTCCCCCTGTGGGGAGCACAGTGCGTCTCTCAGGGCCTGGCAGAGCCTGCTGTGGGGAAGGGGCAGAGGAGATGTTTGTTTATTTGTTCGCCCTTGTTCCCTCCCTTCCTGGCAGGGGCAGGAGTGCCCTGTTGGCTCCTGGCCGGCTTGCCACAGGAGCGCCCTCTGCTGCTCTCCCGACACTGCCGGTCTGTCGTCAACCCCACGTCAACCCCACGGGCCTGGGTGGTCTCAGCGCACTGTCCTCTCGCTCCTCCAGGCCGTGAGGGATTTTGGCAGTAATGTCACCCTGTTCTGACTCCGTGCTAGAGAGGCCGGGAGAGAGCTTGGACACTAAGGGTGGGTCAGTCACTCCTTCAGTATTCACAACCGCTAGGTCCCCATTTAACAGATGAGGACATCGAGGCTCGGGGTTTAGTCACTTGCTCAAAGATGACCTGAGCATGTGAGGAGAAGAGTCAGAATTTGAGCCCAGGCCTGTCTGGCTGTAGCACCCTTCACCACCATGCTGTTAATCTCTGCTGAGAATTCCTTTTGGAACCAGATTTGTCAATTTCTTTCTTGCTTGCCTTTTTTTAGGTCTGTCAATTTCATGGTGGCTTAAGGGGGGAGGGGGCTGTGCTCCTTTGGTGAATGGATGCTTTAATGAATAAATGTTAACAAAGTCCTATGGATGAAACGTAGCTATATCTATTGCCAAGAGTTTCTGTGTAGAATGGATACCTACCTGCAGGTGGATTCCTTCTTTCCCTGAGATTGATAGAGCAATGCCAGCTTGCCATTGCTGGCGTATTTTTAAGTGCAACAATCTTTAAAAAATACTGCACATGTATATATACTTACATGTGTGTTTATGTGTATATAAAACTTATAGCAATACACACACACACACACACACACACACACAGGAATTTTTGAATTCCATCCTCCCTGCCTTGCTGTCAATTCACTAAAGCCTTCCACTGGCAGTTGGTGTGGCATCTTTAACTGGAGGAAGTGTTTGGTGGTATGCCCATGCCCCAGGTTTTGGGCAAGTGTCTCTGTTGGCGAATGGCAGAGCTGGGGCTGTAGCTCAGACTTTGCAACTGAAAAGAGGCTTCTCTCTTGGCTTGAGTCGCCTGCCTGACCTTGTGCGCCAGTGTCTGGACCAAGCTCACCCTGTCTTCTGTTTCCTCCAGGTGTTAGCCGAGGTCCTTACTGGCATCCCCGCGATGGACAGCAGCCGAAGCCCCGTTTACCTGGTACGGAGCCAGTCGCGTCTGCCTGGGCAGTGCATTTGGGCCACACAGCCGTGTGGGAGGGAGGGACCTCAGCTGTAGCCATTTTACACCTGCTAATGAGGCCTCAGCCCAGGGTTTTATTTGTGTCCCAGCAAAGAAATTTAACCTCCCGTCTCCACCAGCCAGCCCACGGTTACTTTTCCGTGACGATAGAATTTAGAATATTGAGGGAAAACCCATTTCTTTTCTATATATTGGGCAGTTTGTTAGGATTTGTCCTCAAATTGCTGAAAGTTAATTTCAGCCCTTTTAAACAGGTTCCTATAATAAAAACAATCATTTATATTTTATAGGTCAAATGACTGATATACAGAGTTATTTTAAAAATCAACACATGATGACACCACTGCAGTCTAGCCGGGGTGACAGAGCGAGACTCTGTCTCCAAAAAAAAAAAATAGCTACTTTATATATGTCTATATATATACATATACAGATATTTTCTCTTTATAAAGCATCTCAAAATCCTCATCGTGGGGTCCTTGTGTTGCTCTACAGAGGAGGAAAGCAGGCTCTGAGGCTCGCCTGCAATCTCAGAGTTGCTGAGTGTCGGGTGTCAGAGCTGGGCTCTGAGTCGTGTCTCCCTGACTTCGGGCCCTGAGCTCCCATCCACAACACTGTCCTGACTGTTTCTCATGACAGTCCAGCCGTATGAATTCAGTGTTGTCATCTCCGTTTTGCAGTTGAGAAAACTGAGGCCGATCTGAAGTGACTTGTCTCATGCCCACAGTGACATCAGTGGTGAAACTGGGGTTGGAACCCATTTTCTGCAGAATTCCAAATCCTATGCAAGCTCTCATCTTCTTCATCAGTTTGAGAGGGGTACTTTTTCCAATGTGGAGGCTACTGAAATAGCCAGATTTTTTTGTGCCTGGGTCTGAAAAGCATGCCCTGTGCTCTGGGGCAGGGAGCCCGGTGTCCTCTCCCTAGACCCAGAAGGCTGAGCCATGTCCCTTTGCCGAAGTCTGGGCTCCGCCCTGCTGCCGCCAAACCCATGTGCTTCAAAGAGGCGGGTAGGTTTGGGCAGCTCCAGCATGGCCGCTTGGGTGGTTTCTCATCTCCTGGCTGTTTACTCAGGGAGCATTCCCTAGCAGTCCCCCGGGGCTTCCTGGACGAATGTTACAGGAAAAGGAGGCTTTTGAGGCACTGACATAGAATATTCTGGAAGGTTTTTTTAGTTAATGATTTCTAAAATCTAGTTTCTTTTTCTTCCTCTAGACTCAAATATGATCTTTTATCATGTCCTATTGTGGTGTGTGCAGACTGTTGGTGATCTTGAGTCAGAGAGGAAAGCTTGCTGGCACTTCCTGTTGTCTGGGGTGGGAGGAAGCAGACCTCTCCCCAGGCTTGGGAAAGGGTTGGTTGCCACAGTGTTTCCCGAGGGCATTTGGTGGTTTATGTGCGTACCCTCTGATATACCAATTACATTTGTTCACTAGGGAAACGTGCACACAAGTGAGGAAAGACAGGTGAACGAGGATGTTTGGTGTAGCATTGTTTATAATAGTAAAGCACTGCAGACAAATGAAATATCTATCAATGGGGAAGCGGTTATGGAAATTACAATTATATGTACCATGGAATACCATGAAGTTATTTATAAATAACTTTATTTATAAATAATGAGGATAAAATATATAATATGATAAATTTCTCCACTTGTATATCTATGAAGCCATCACCAAATCAAAATGACGAACCTGCTGCTGGGTGCGGTGGCGCACGCCTGTAGTCCCAGTTGTGCGGGAGGCCGAGGCGGAAAGATCACATGAGTCCAGGACTTTTAAGGTTACAGTGAGCTGTGATCGCACTGCTTCCCTCCAGCCTGGGCGACAGAGCAAGACCCCATCTCTTAAAATAAATAAGTAAATAAGAAACAGGGACATCTAGATTTTCTGTCCCCAGAAATTAGCTCTCTACCTTCCTGCCCCTGCCATCCCCCAGCCTTTGATCTGCTTTCTGTCACCATACTGAAGCTTAACGTTTTCTGGAGCGTTATAGAAATGAAACCGTACCTATGTGCTCATGTCTGTCTTTTTCCGTTTAGTTCTATGTTTTTTTTTTTTTGTTTTGTTTTTTGAGACAGAGTCTCGCTTTGTTGCCCAGGCTAGAGTAAGTGCTGTGTCATCAGCCTCGCTCACAGCAACCTCCAACTCCTGGGCTCAAGCAATCCTCCTGCCTCAGCCTCCCGAGTAGCTGGGACTACAGGCATACGCCACCATGCCTGGCTAATTTTTTCTCTATATATTAGTTGGCCAATTAATTTCTTTCTATTTATAGTAGAGACGGGGTCTCGCTCTTGCTCAGGCTGGTTTCCAACTCCTGACCTTCAGCGATCCGCCTGCCTTGGCCTCCTGCTAGGATTACAGGCGTGAGCCACCGCGCCCGGCCTAGTTGTATGTTCTAAGATTCCTCCATGCTCTTTGGGTGCTTCGTGGTCCACTGGGTGGTGTCGGGCTGTGTGGATGTGCTGCAGGTGGTCCATCCCTGCTGATGGGCGTTTGGGGTGTCTCCAGTTTCTGACCATTACAGGTAAAGCGCTGGGTGCCTCTGTGCATGCGTCTCTGTCTGACATGTGCTTCCATTTCAGCTGAAATGTGTAACTCCCACTTCTGAGGTGCACAAAATTGTGTGAGTCTTGACAAATATATACAGCTGTGTAATCCCCACCACAATCAAGACATAGTATTTCTGGCCAGGTGTCATGGCTCACGCCTGTCATCCCAGCATTTGGGGAGGCCTTGGAAGGAGGATTGCTTGAGCTCAGGAGTTGGAGACCAGCCTGGGAAACATATTGAGACCCCATCTCAAAAAGAAAAGAAGAGGAGAGGGGGAGGGGAGGGGAGAGGGAAAGGAAAGGAAAGGAAAGGGAAGGAAAGGGAAGGAAAGGGAAAAGGAAAGGGAAAGGGAAAGGGAAAGGGAAAAAGGGAAAGGGAAAAAGGGAAAGGGAAAGGGAAAGGGAAAAAGGGAAAGGGAAAAAGGGAAAGGGAAAGGGAAAGGGGGTCTCTGTGGCACACGCCTGTAGTCCCAGCTACTTGGGAGGCTGACTGAGGCCGGAAGATTGCTTGAGCCCCGGGGTACAAGGTTGTAGTGAACCATGATCACACCTGGGCAACAGAGCAAGACCCAATCTCTGAAATATAAAAAAAGTATTACCGTATAAAAATTGCAACCATAATTCCTATTTAATTAACATTTAAACTCAAGCACTACATACTCCGCTTAGACAACCCAACAACACAGAAGAGATTCCATGCCTGCCCCCTCTAGGATGACTGCTTCTTCAAATACCTTTTCATAACGGACAATTTCAAACACACACAAAAGTAAACAGAAGAATATAAACACTCCCCGGATATCTGTCCCATCACTTTTTTTACATTGGGCTTTTCTTATTTCTTTTTAAGCACCCCAAAAAACTTGTGTGTGTGCATATGTGTATTTTAAAGCAAATTCCAGATATTACACCTTTATCCATAAAATATAGTTATTTTCTTAATTCCTTCATATCATTTAATACCCATTCCATATTTAGATTTCCCAAATAGTATCAGAAGTTGCTTTTAAAGGTAGATTTTTCTCTTTTAGAGATAGGGTCTTGCTCTGTTGCCCAGGCTGGTGTGCCGTGGTGTCAGCCTAGCTCACAGCAACCTTGAACTCCTGGGCTCAAACAAGCCTCCTGCCTCAGCCTCCCAAGTAGCTGAGACTACAGGTGTTCGCCACCATGCCCGGCTAATTTAAAAAAAAATTTTGTAGAGATGGGATCTTGATATATTGCTCAGGCTCGCCTTGAACTCCTGGCCTCTAGCGATGCGCCTGCCTCGGCCTCCCAAAGTGCTGGAATCACAGGCAGGAGCCACTGTACCCTGTTTAAAGGTGGTTTGATTGGAACCAGATCCACAGAAGGCACACATATTACTCTGGTTATGTTTCTTTCTTTTCTTTTTTTTTTTTTTGGTTATGTTTCTTAAGGGTCTCTTATTCTTTCACAGCCTCTACCCCTACTCCCTTTTTCTTTCTGGATGTCATTGCGTTTTTGCATAAAGTGAGTCATTTGTCCTATATAGACTGTGTCATGTTCTGGGTTTTGCTGATTACATCCTTGTGGTATCTTTCACTTGTTTCTCTGTTCTTCATGTTTTCTGTGCCCTGGCAGTTCACTCTGAGGCTTGCGGTTATAATTGTTTTCAGAAGTGTGCTGCGGAAATGGATGGCCTGTTATAAACCAGGTTACAAAGTAAAGATGGGTTCCAGGTCTGTTTCTAGAAAAAATAAATAAATAAATAAATAAATAACAAAAAAACAAAGTAAGGATGGAGTAAGGGAGAGAAATTTTCTTACAAGAAAAAAAAAAAAGAAAGAATTTCTAAAGCGTCCCAGTCTAGGTTCGCGGTCAGTGCTTTTGCCAAGATCACTGTGTCAGGCGCTGTGCGCTTCCTGCTGCGTCAGGACGCGGGCCTGCGGCTGGCGGCCTACTTTCAGTTCTAAGATTGATGGGGGTTTGGGTGGGGGGAAGGGAACGGGGAACGGGAAGGAAAGGAAAGGGGGTCTCTGTGGCACACGCCTGTAGTCCCAGCTACTGGGGAGGCTGACTGAGGCGGGAAGATTGCTGACGTCCTCCCACCGTGTATTCTCAGCATCGCTCGCTCTTTAAAAATGCCCTGTGTCCTCTGCACTTTCTTTTATTGTCATTTTACTCTTTGCATTGCAGGTTTCATTTTAAGGCTTAATATTAAATACTTTTTCCCCATTTTAATTTTACATTTTAATGACAAGAAAAAAAATTAAAATTAAAGTTATTTAAAGGCTGGACACACTTCCATGATTAGCAGGTAGCTTTGTTTTTCCTGCTGTGTAAGTGGATCCAGGCCCTAGAAAGATGGGACCAGGTTATAATTGTTTTCAGAAGTGTGCTGCGGAAATGGATGGCCTGTTATAAACCAGGTTACAAAGTAAAGATGGGTTCCAGGTCTGTTTCTAGGAAAAATAAATAAATAAATAAATAAAAAACAAAAAAAACAAAGTAAGGATGGAGTAAGGGAGAGAAATTTTCTTACAAGAAAAAAAAAAAGAAAGAATTTCTAAAGCGTCCCAGTCTGTAATTTTTTCCCAAAATGGCTGGAGAGAGGAGTATTATGTCACTGTGGGCTTCAGAGTGCCGTCTCCCTGGCGTGCTGGGGTCGCCTTGTTGAGTGGGGTTTGCTGAGAAGAGGGGCCGAGTGTGGCCATCCCCACCCTCCCCAGCTTAAAGTCTGTTGCCCAGCAGGTGTGAAAGTGGACTGAAGCCTTGGCTGATACTGAGCATTCTAAGAAGTTTCTTTTAGAAAGAAACAGACAACTCAGATGCTTTCTCTCACTTTGGCAAAGAAGGTTTTTTTTTTGTTTTGAGACAGAGTCTCACTCTATTGCCCAGGTTAACTCACAGCAACCTCAAATTCCTGGGCTCCAGCCATCCTCCTGCCTCAGCCTCCCGAGTAGCTGGGACCATGCACCACCATGCCTGGCTAATTTTTTCTATATATTTCTAGTTGTGCAATTAATTTCTTTCTATTTTTAGTAGACACGGGGTCTCGCTCTTGCTCAGGCTGGTCTCAAACTCCTGACCTTGAGCAGTCTGCCCACCTCGGCCTCCAGGACAGTCACTTTTAACAGTTTCTAATTCTATTTGAGATGATGGTAACCTCTGTATCTGTATTCTATCTATGCTTGTTCAGCAGTTACTTATTGGCTGGTCGCGGTGGCTCACGCCTGTAATCCTAGCACTCTGGGAGGCCAAGGTGGGCGGATTGCTCGAGGTCAGGAGTTCGAAACCAGCCTAAGCAAGAGCGAGACCCCGTCTCTACTATAAATAGAAAGAAATTAATTGGCCAACTAATATATGTATAGAAAAACTTAGCCAAGCATGGTGGCGCATGCCTGTAGTCCCAGCTACTCGGGAGGCTGAGGCAGGAGGATTGCTTGAGCCCAGGAGTTTGAGGTTGCTGTGAGCTAGGCTGACGCCACGGCACTCACTCTAGCCTGGGCAACAAAGCGAGACTCTGTCTCAAAAAAAAAAAAAACAGTTACTTATTGATTTATCAACTTTAAATGCCATTACACTTTTTTTTTTTTTTTTTTTTTTTTTTTGAGACAGTCTCGCTTTCTTGCCTAGGCTAGAGTGAGTGCCGTGGCGTCAGCCTAGCTCACAGCAACCTCAAACTCCTGGGGTCAAGCGATCCTCCTGCCCCAGCCTCCCGAGTAGCTGGGACTACAGGCACGAGCCACCATGCCGGGCTGATTTTTATATTATATATATTAGTTGGCCAATTAATTTCTTTCTATTTTTATGGTAGAGACAGGGTCTTGCTCAGGCTGGTTTTGAACTCCTGACCTTGAGCAATACGCCCGCCTCAGCCTCCCAGAGTGCTAGGATTACAGGCGTGAGCCACCTCGCCCGGCCTGCCATTACACTTTTTAAAAAGATAAACATTTAGAAGGCAGAGCTTACACAAGAGAATTGTGCAAGAAGGTCAGAAATGTAACCCTTGCCAGCTAGGTTTATTTTTATTTATTAATTACATATGTAACTATATAAAATATATATTTTATAATATATAATTACAAATATGCATATGTAATGTTACTTAGGCCAGGCACAGTGGCTCATGTCTATAATCCTAGCACTCTGGGAGGCAGAGGAAGGCTTCAGCCCAGGAATTTGAGACCAGCCTGGGCGACATAGCAAGACCCCCATCTCTACAAAAAATTTAAAAATTAGCCAGGCGTGGTAGTACGTTCCTATAGTCCCAGCTGCTTGGGAGGCTGATGCAGGAGGATTTCCTAAACCCAGGAGTTCGAGGTTGCATTGAGCTATGAGCATGCCATTGTACTCCAGCCTGAGTGACAGAGCAAGACCCTGTCTCTAAACAAAAAATAATGACGTATATAATATATATGACAAATACAATATGTATGAAAAATTTGTATGTAAATATAGTATTTACACAAATAGACCGTAAACATAAATGTTAATATAATGATATAATAGATTAGTATACTGTAACTATGTTATATAAATCAATAGTATACACAGTTTTATTACATATTAGTTTCTTTATTATATATATGATCAACATAAGTATTTAATACAATATTTTTATAGCATATCTATATATACAAATATGTAAATATATATCATATTACACATGAAATACATTACATACTATAATTTATACTAACTAAATATACTTACATATTTGTATGGAAATATAATTATTATTTATATACCATATCTTCAGTTGTATGCATAATTCAGATTCTTGCACTTTATGTAGTATAAAATATTATATAATATGTAAATATAAAATGTATAGAAAGTATAAATATATTATTTATATAGTCGATCTCCTATATATATAAATGGATCAGAGTCCTACATTTGAAAATGCTAATATTATAAGAGATTGTCCACATAGTTGTTAATAAGAGTAAATTATTAGGTTGCTGCAAAAGTAATTGCAGTTTTGGACTATGAATTTTAAATCATTATAACTAGGCTCTAGCACATCTTTTTTTTTTTTTTTTTTTTTTTTTTTTTTTTTTTTTTTTTTTTTTTTGAGACAGAGTCTCGCTTTGTTGCCCAGGCTAGAGTGAGTGCCGTGGCGTCAGCCTAGCTCACAGCAACCTCAAACTCCTGGGCTCGAGTGATCCTTCTGCCTCAGCCTCCCGAGTAGCTGGGACTACAGGCATGCGCCACCATGCCCGGCTAATTTTATATATATATATCAGTTGGCCAATTAATTTCTTTCTATTTATAGTAGAGACGGGGTCTCGCTCAGGCTGGTTTTGAACTCCTGACCTTGAGCAATCCGCCCGCCTCGGCCTCCCAAGAGCTAGGATTACAGGCGTGAGCCACAGCGCCCGGCCTCTAGCACATCTTTATTAATCAAAATAGGAACCATTGTCCTGGCACCGTGGCTCACGCCTGTAATCCTAGCACTCTATGAGCCCAAGGCTGGCAGATCGCTCAAGGTCAGGAGTTTGAAATCAGCCTGAGCAAGAGCAAGATCCCGTCTCTACTAAAAATAGAAAGAAATTAATTGGCTAACTAAAAATATATACAAAAACTTAGCCAGGCATGGTGGCGCATGCCAGCTACTCGGGAGTCTGCTTGAGCCCAGGAGTCTGAGGTTGCTGTGAGCTAGGCTGATGCCATGGCACTCTAGCCCAGGTGACAGAGTGAGACTCTGTCTCAAAAATAAATAAATAAAAATAAATGGGAGGCTGAGGCAGGAGGATCGCTTGAGCCAGGAGTTTGAGGTTGCTGTGAGCGAGGCTGACGCCACGGCACTCACTCTAGCCAGGGCAACAAAGCGAGACTCTGTCTCAAAAAATAAATAAATTAAATAAATAAATAACAAAATAGGAACCATCACAGCCAACACATTTTTGCCAACAAGAAATAAGTTTGTTTATTCCTGTAGCATAAAAATCTGGGGTTTGGGATTCGACGGACTCTTGGGAAGCATTTCCTGCCCCCCGCTGGCTGCGGAAGCGGTTTCCCTGCACAGAGTTGCGGAGTTGCTTGAAGAAGTGGTGGTCGGCGGTGAGAGGTCAGGTGAATATGGCGAATGAGGCAAAACTTTGTAGCCCGATTCGTTCAACCTTTGAAGTATTGGTTGTGTGACTGGCAGTCGGGCGTTGTCATGGAGAAGAATTGGGCCCTTTCTGGTGACCGATGCTGGTTGCAGGCATTGCAGTTTTTGGCACATTTTATCAGTTTGCTGAGCATTCTTCTCAGATGCAATGGCTTTGCCAGGATTTGGAACACTGTAGTGGATGTGCATCAGACCAGCAGAAGACCACCAGTGACCATGACCTTCTTTTGGTGGAAGTTTGGCTTTGGAGCTTCTTCTCGGTCCAGCCACCGAGCTGGTTGCTCATGCTGGTTGTTGTATAAAATCCACTTTTCTTTGCACATCACAATGTGACTGAGAAATGGTTTGTCATTGTTGTGTACAAGAAGAGATGACGACACTTCAAAACAACAATTTTTTTTTATTATTCTTGGTCAGCTCATGTGGCACCCACTTATCGAGCTTTTCCACCTGTCCAATTTGCTCCAAATGCTGAACAACCGTAGAATGGTTGATGTTGATTCTTCAGCAACTTCTCAGGTGTTGTGACAGGATCAGCTTCGATGACTGCTCTCAGTTGGTCATTGTCCACTTCCGAAGGCCAGCCACTATGCTTATCTTCAAGGCTCTCGTCCTTTGCAAACTTCTTAAACCACCACTGCACTGTATGTTCCTTAGCAGTTCCTGGGCCAAATGTGTGGTCGATGTTGTGAGATGTCTCTGCTGTTTTACAACCCATTTTGAACATGAATGAGAAAAATGCTTGAATTTGCTTTTTGTCTAACATCATATCCATAGTCTAAAATAAATATGCAATAACTAGCAAGTAATAAGTCATTAGCAAAAAAACAAAAAGTGAGAAATGTACATTAAAATGATGTATAATATAGCCACATTTATTTAAGAATGTATTCCAGGCTGGGCATGGTGGCTCACGCCTATAATCCTAGCACTCTGGGAAGCCCAGGTGGGAGGATCGCTTGAGCTCAGGAGTTCAAGACCAGCCTGAGCAAGAGTGAGCCCCCGTCTCTACTAAAAAAAAATAGAAATTATCTGGACAACTTAAAATATATAGAAAAAATTAGCTGGGCATGGTGGCGCATGCCTGTCTGTAGTCCCAGCTACTTGGGAGGCTGAGGCAGGAGGATTGCTTAAGCCCAGGAGTTTGAGGTTGTTGTGAGCTAGGCTGACGCCACTGCACTCTAGCCCAGGTGATAGAGTGAGATTCTGTCTCAAAAAAAAAAAAAAGAATGTATGCCAACATCAAATGCTAAATGTCAACAATGCTAAGGCCGCAGTTACTTTTGCACCAATCCAAATATTTGAGTGAGATGCTTAGCATGCGGTAAGAGCCTATAAATGGATAGGCTGCTGTTATTATTTATTAGCGCTAATAGACTGTGGGATGTTTATTCTGTGTCAGGTGTCACCCCCTGTGTTTTAGGTGCCACCTTCTGTGTTTTAGGTGCATTGTTTCCTTTAATGTTTTATTTAGTCCTAGGAGTAGGCATTTTCCTATTTAATCCTAGGAGTAGGCATTTTTGTTATCCCACTTTCCTGATGAAGCAACTAAGGCTGAGAATAGTTAAACCCCTGTGTCTGTAGTGTGAAGCCACTGCGAAAAGCCCCATGCATGTAGTAAATTCGTGATTCTCCAGTTCTTGAGTGTTTTATTTGTCTCTGGGGCCCTTGCATTTATTTTTAAAATGTCCTTTTGGTTTTCTGAGCAGTTTTTGTACATGGGGGGCAGCGCTGGAGGAGGGAGGGGCAGGTGTGATGGCCCCCACAGCCTGCAGCTCACCTGGGGCATTTCCACTCTTCTTCCCACAGAAGGATTTACTGCTCCGTGAAATTCCAAGCAGCACCACCTCCCCGCGCTCCAGGAAGACGGGCGTGGAGAGGGCGGTGGTGAAGGAGATCTGCGGGAAGTACCTGGAGAGGGGCGCGGGGCGGCTGCCGCAGGACTGCGCAGAGGCTTTGGCCACAGCCGCCTGCTTCTGCCTGCGCAGGCGGAACGCCAGCCTGGCGGAGGTGAGCCTCAGGCTCAGCCGGGCCTCGCTGCCGGGGGCAATACGGGTCCATCTTATCAGGGACCATCCCTTCACCAAGACGCGATTTCTCAAACTAGAGCCGTGTCTGTTCGCAAGTGGCAGAATGGCTGGAGCGCACGTCAGCAAAAGGGGGTGGCGTGTGGATCACGGGGACCTGAGTGCAGGTGGGTTGCTGGCACAGGACCAGACCCTCGGATGTCCCTGGACCTCGGCCTGCTCTCTCTGATCTGCTGGCTGCTTTCTCTTGTCTCTCGGCCCCTTTCTCTTTCTCTCCCCCCTCTTGGGGAGGGCATTTGGCCACCTCCATTTACATGTTGTCTAAATGTCGGCAGTCTGGTGTTGATGTGGCAGTGCCACAGTATTGGGGACCCAGACTCCCTTTATATTGTTGCTCTGCTGTCATTACCATGTGGCTTCTATTTCAGGGTTCTGTGGTTGCACTAGCTCAGGCCATCGCGTCTGCATTCCATCCAGTCAAAGAAGGTTAAAGGAAAGAGGAGGACATACTCCCTTCCTTTTAAAAGTGTGACCTGGAAACGCATACATCACATTTCCTTACAAAATGTGGAACAGAACATAGTTATATGGCCACGCCTAGCTACAAGGGAATATAGTCTTTAGATTGGCAAATATTTATTAGACGTCAATTGTGAAGATTTATCTCAAGAGTTGACATTTTGACTGGGCCTTGAAGGATCGCGATATATTTGCTATATAGAATAGAGGGGATGGGACTCTAGGTTTTCAAAGAGGGATAAGAAATGGTCTTTGTCCCCAGTACATCACTACCAGGCTAGGAAGATGAGAGGCCAGCTGGGTCCTGCATTGGAAGAAAAGCAGGCCTGGGCTAGTGGTCAGCTCTGCCACGTACTGTCTGGGTGGCTTTAGTCAGGGAACTTAACCTCTCTGATCTTTTAATTTTTTAATCTATAAAAACTCATTGTTAGGCCGGGCGAGGTGGCTCACGCCTGTAATCCTAGCACTCTGGGAGGCCGAGGCGGGCGGATTGCTCAAGGTCAGGAGTTCGAAACCAGCCTGAGCGAGACCCCGTCTCTACTAAAAAAATAGAAAGAAATTAATTGACCAACTAAAAGTATATATACAAAAAATTAGCCGGGCATGGTGGTGCATGCCTGTAGTCCCAGCTACTCGGGAGGCTGAGGCAGGAGGATCGCTTGAGCCCAGGAGTTTGAGGTTGCTGTGAGCTAGGCTGATGCCACGGCACTCACTCTAGCCTGGGCAACAAAAAGTGAGACTCTGTCTCAAAAAAAAAAAAAAAAAAAAAACTCATTGTTGGGGCTGGGCGCGGTGGCTCACGCCTGTCATCCTAGCACTCTGGGAGACTGAGGTGGGCGGATTGCTCAAGGTCAGGAGTTTGAAACCAGCCTGAGCAAGAGCAAGACCCCGTCTCTACTATAAATAGAAAGAAATTAATTGGCCAACTAATATATGTAGAAAAAATTAGCCGGGCATGGTGGCGCATGCCTGTAGTCCCAGCTACTCGGGAGGCTGAGGCAACAGGATCGCCTGAGCCCAGGAGTTTGAGGTTGCTGTGAGCCAGGGTGATGGCACAGCACTCACACTAGCCTGGGCAACAAAGAGAGACTCTGCCTCAAAAAAAAAAAAAAAAAAGGAAAGGGGGTTCTTTCCCCAATAAGCTCTGTGTGGAAAAATCCCAGAGAAGGATTCTATTGGCTTGCTTAGGTCACGTGCCCAAACCTGGAGTAATCATTAGGGTCAGAGGAATGGGGTACTGTGATTGGCCAATCTAGGGTCATGTGATCTCATCTGTGGTCCAGGTGTGTGGGGAGCAAGTTCAGATCTTTCCAGTGGAAAGATGCTGTTTTTCCAAAGCAACCAGCATTTGGTTCTCCAGTGTCTCTCTCTCGCTCCTCTGTGGCCTGGGGGACCAGGCATTAGATTTTGGATTTCAGAAAGGACTCCTGATGGCACTCTTGTCCCTCTCCTCCCCAAGGTGCGTGGCTCCGTGGCTGCTGTGGAAGAGCAGCTCCACGGTCAGGAAACGTCACACTCTTGGCGCGGGCTCTCTGAGGTCACAAGCTCTTCCTCCAACACCCCAGAAGAAACAGATGACGTTGACAATTCCAGCCCTGATGCCTCTTCCTCTGTGAGCGGGGCACCCGGGGCGGGGGCTACTGCCTCGTTTCTCCCCACAGAACTCAGGGAAGGAAGGCTGCAGGCCGCCTCCTCCTGCGTGGCCTCTGCAGGCGTGGAGCCTCCCCAGGACGGTAAGCCACGGAGGTCATCGTGCATGTCCATGCCCGTGTGTGTCCCTACCTTCAGCCCATCATTATTCTCTCCGTCACCCTCTTTCACTGTCACAGTCATTCAGCCATTCACCAGCCAGCCAACGCACAAAGAAAACCCTGGGAGTTGTCCATGACGCCTTCCTCTCCTTCCTGCCCCCCACATTCATCTCTTACCCAGTCCCGTCCATTTGCCTCCCAAGTCTCTCTCACCTCCGTCTACCTCTCTGCGTTGCCCCCTTGTCTGAGCTGCTGTCCTGGCGGGGTGCCTGCCTGGCCACCTGCCTCCTCGCTGTGCTCTGGCCCCTCCCTCACCAGTTCTTTCTCCAGGAGCCAGCCGGAGTGACATACGTACATACATACATACATACATACATACATGCATACATTAATTAATTACAGGGTCTCACGGTGTTGCCCAGGCTACAGTGAGTGCCTTGGCGTCAGCCTAGCTCACAGCAACCTCCAACTCCTGGGCTCAAGCGATCCTCCTGCCTCAGCCTCCCGAGTAACTGGGTCTACAGGCATGCGCCACCATGCCTGGCTAAGTTTTTCTATATATATGTTAGTTGGCCAATTAATTTCTTTCTATTTATAGTAGAGACGGGGTCTCGCTCTTGCTCAGGCTGGTTTCAAACTCCTGACCTCGAACAATCCGCCCGCCTCGGCCTCCCAGAGTGCTGGGATTATAGGGGTGAGCCACCTCACCCGGCTTTTACAAACACACTGCATGTCACCCTTTGTGTAAAGTCCCCATTGCACTTAGGGACCAAGTCAGAGCCCTTCCTGGGACCAGAAGGGCCCTGTGTGGTCTGTCCCTGCCCACCGTTCCATTCTCACTTCACAACACAAACCCTGTCCTTGCCAGCCAGCTACTCCTAAAGACACCTTTCATTTCTGCCACTCAGGTGCAAATACACCAGATTTCCTTCTTAAAAGTTAGGAAGGCCTTTTTTTTTTCTTCTTTTTTTTTTAACCTAATTATACAGAAAGGAAGTCCTTTTCAGTGATGCGTCCCTGTCCCCTAGTAAGTGTTGTTTGATAAATGTCCCAGCCTCTGACTGCTCCTCCTCCCATGGGGAGGACGGGAGCCAGAGAGGCTGTGAGCCTGTTCCCCCCACCATGGGCAGGATTGTGGGAGCAGGCTGCGGGGCTTCCCTGCAAAGGCAGAAGGGATGAACATGCTCATTACACTTGGCCTGATTCAGAAACCTGATTTAGGCCGGGCACGGTGGCTCATGCCTGTAATCCTAGCTCTTTGGGAGGCTGAGGCGGGCGGATTGCTCTAGGTCAGGAGTTCAAAACCAGCCTGAGCAAGAGCAAGACCCTGTCTCTACTATAAACAGAAAGAAATTAATTGGCCAACTAACATATCTAGAAAAAAAAATTAGCCGGGCATGGTGGCGCATGCCTGTAGTCCTAGCTACTCAGGAGGCTGAGGCAGGAGGATCGCTTGAGCCCAGGAGTTGCAAGTTGCTGTGAGCTAGGCTGACGCCACGGCACTCACTCTAGCCTGGGCAACAACAACAAAAAAAGAAACCTGATTTAAGTGAATCTAAGACTTATAATAATAGTAACTTTTGTTCAAATTGCTCTTTTACTTCCTGTTGAACATTAGTTACAGAGACTTCGTGGCAAATTGAGATCAATGAGGCCAAAAGGAAACTGATGGAGAATATTCTGCTCTACAAAGAGGAGAAACTGGACAGTTTGGAGCTTTTTGGCCTCTGATGGGTGGAACACAGCTGAGGACCCACATCCTCAATCAAAAAGACGAGCACGGGATCAAGAAAAGGTCTGCAGCAGAAGCCAGGATCTGGCAGGAAACACACAACTGATGGTCAGCTTTCTTGGGAGGGAGGGAAACTTTCATTTTGCCACAGTGAGTTAGGGGAGAAGAGACGTGAAAATCCAGGAAGTCCTCTTCCTTTCTGGGGTTTGTTGGTCAGAGCCAGGTATCGGAGGAAACTGAAGCAGCAACTGGTTCATGGGCCTAGGATGTGGGTGATGTTATGGTTCTGGGGAGAGTGTAACGATAGCCACCCCAGCAGATACCGTTACCTGTCAGCCCTTGGCCTTGTGCTCTGATAACTGACAGAGCATTCTGCAACGCCAGTGGCATTTTCCAAAGTTAAGATCTCTGGGTCATGTTTGCTGCCAGCTGTCTGCAGACTTCCACACTCTGAAAGATTGTCAACTTGAGTCCCAGTGCAGTTCTTGACTCGCCTCTTCAGGTCTCAAGTTTTACAGATGCCAGACACGTGGCAAAGGGCTCCGTAGGCTTGCCACTGCCCCTGCTGGAAATCTTGCCACCTGCAGGTATTTATTAAGTGCCTGCTCAGCACCTGTATCCTCCCATCCCACTAATGCTAGTATTTTTTAATGGCGCTTTTATTTTGAGAATATGTGTTTATTTATGGCTGAATAAAAAATCAGGAGAACGTGTTTCATGTCTGGTTCTGCTGCTAATTAAGTCAATGCTTTACTGCCTGGGACCTCAGTTTCCTTGTAAGTAAAATAACACCTGCTCATTCTCCCTCCCTGGGCTGTTGGGAGGAACAGGTGAGGCAGTGCTTACAGAAGTACTTGAAAAATGCACTTTTCCTGTTTTTCCTGTTTTATAAAAGAAATAAAAGGTATTACATGTATATTTCTGCCATGTACTTAATGTTTATGCAGTGGGTATATTTCTGAAAAGTCATGTTGCAAATCTTTTTGTGAAACTTGCTATTTAAAATTCACTGGAAGAAATGTCATATTTAAAATAATCCTACTATAGTGTTTTTTGGTTTTTTTGAGACAGAGTCTCACTCTGCCCAGGCTAGAGTGCCATGGCGTCAGCCTCGCTCACAGTAACCTCAAACTCCTGAGCTCAAGCGATCCTTCTGCCGCAGCCTCCTGAGTAGCTGGGACTACAGGCACGCACCACCATGCCCAGCTAATTTTTTCTATTTTTGGTAGAGACAGGGTCTCCCTCTTGCTCAGGCTGGTCTCGAACTCCTGAGCTCAAATGATCTGCCTGCCTTGGTCTCTCAGAGTCCTAGGATTACAGGTGTGAGCCACTGTACCCGGCCAAGAAGGAAGCCTTTTTCCCACTGAGATCTTAGTCTCCAATTTCTTCTTCCCAGAGGCGGCCACTGTCACTAGATTGGAGTGTCCTTCTAGTGACAATAAAATTTTTTTTTTATCTTGGTACTCAATTAGTCATTAGGGAAATGCAAATGAAAACCTCAATGCGATACCACTTAACATTCACTAGGGTAGCTATAATCAAAACAACAGACAAGTCCAGGCGCGGTGGCTCACGCCTGTAATCCTAGCACTCTGGGAGGCCGAGGCGGGCGGATTGCTCGAGGTTAGGAGTTTGAAACCAGCCTGAGCAAGAGTGAGACCCTGTCTCTACTATATAAATAGAAAGAAATTAATGGGCCAACTAATATATATAGAAAAAATTAGCCGGGCATGGTGGCGCATGCCTGTAGTCCCTGCTACTCAGGAGACTGAGGCAGGAGGATTGCTTGAGCCCAGGAGTTTAAGGTTGCTGTGAGCTAGGCTGATGCCATGGCACTCACTCTAGCCTGGGCAACAAAGCGAGACTCTGTCTCAAAAAAAAAAGACAGACAAGTGTTGGCCAGGATGTGGAAAAATTGGAGCCCTCATACACGGCTGGTAGGAATGTAAAATGGTGCACTTGGAAAAAGACTTTGGAGAGTTTCCATATGACCCAGGAATTCCACTCCTAGGTATCTACCCAAGAGAAATGAAAACCTATGTCCATACAAAAGCTTACAAACAGACATTCATAATAGCATTATTTGTAATAACCAAAAAGAAAAAAAAGTAGAAACAACTTGAATGTCCATCAACTAATGAGTAGATAAAATGTGGTATATCCACACAATGGAATGTTATTCAGCCACAAAAAGCAAGTATTGACACATGTTAAAGCTTAGATGAACCTTGAAAAGATTATACTAAGTAGAAGCCAGTTACATATTGTATGATTCCATTTTTATTTTGCCAGAATAGGCAGATCTATAGACAGAAACTAGACTAGTGGTGTCCTAGGAGTGTGGATGTGGGGGTTTAAGATGAGGAGTTAGGATGTACATGAGATTTCTTTTTTGGGGTGATGACAATGTTCTAAAATTTGATTATGGCAATGATTGCATGACTCTGTAAATATATTAAGAACACTTTTTTTTTTGAGATAGGGTCTTTACTCTGTTCCTCAGGCTAGAGTTCAGTGGTGTCATTATAGCTCACTGTAATCTCAAACTGCTGGGCTTATATGATCCTCCTGTCTCAGCTTCCAGAATAGCTGCTACTACAGGCTCGAGCCACCATGCCTGGCTAATTTTTTTTCTTGTTTAAATTTTTTGTAGAGACAGGGTCTTGCTATGTTGCTCAGGCTGGTCTCAAACTCAGGGTTCAAGGGATCTCCCGTCTCAGCCTCCCAAAGTGCAAGGATTACAGGCATGAGCCATCAAGCCCAGCCTGAATCATATACATTAAATACATTTTATTTATTTATTTAATAATTGAATTTTTCTTTAGATGTTGACATGGAATAAATGAATTTAAAAATTCAGCTAAATGAATTTTAAGTTAACATAAATTGTATCTCAGTAAAACTGTTAGAAACAAACACACAAAGTGGTTATCCTCAGGCATTTGAAAAAAGAAAACCACATTTATCTTAGATTCCCCCCTCCTCTCTATTTAGCCACACACAAGGGTATTCCATTCACACTCTTCTACACCCTTTGTTTTTGAACATTGCCAATCTAATAAGTGAAAAGTTATAATTTTATTTGTACAGTTTTCATGACTGAGGTGGAGCTATCTTTTCATATGTTTAAGAGCCTTGGGGCTGGGTCCAGTGGCTCAGGCCTGTAATCCTAGCACTCTGGGAGGCCGAGGCGGGCGGATTGCTCAAGGTCAGGAGTCCGAAACCAGCCTGAGCAAGAGTGAGACCCCATCTCTACTAAAAATAGAAAGAAATTAATTGGACAACTAAAAATATATAGAAAAAATTAGCTGGGCATGATGGTGCATGCCTGTAGTCCCAACTACTCAGGAGGCTGAGGCAGAAGGATTGCTTGAGCCCAGGAGTTTGAGGTTGCTGTGAGTGAGGCTGACACCACGGCACTCTAGCCTGGGCAACACAGTGAGACTGTCTCAAAAAAAAAAAAAAAAAAAAAAAGCCTTTGGTAATTTGTTTCTGGTCATTAGTTGATTTCCTTTGCCCATTTTAATCTGAATTATCTTATTAACTTGGGAGAATCTTTTTTTATTCTCTTTCTCCCCACCCCCACCTCCAGTCCCATCCCCATCCCCAGGGGTCTATCTCCCCTCCCCACTGTACACAGTGGTCTGGGTTCAGCCCCTCCCCAGACTCCAGGAGCTTCCCAGGTTGTGTCCCTTGGCTCCGTAGCTGTGCACCAGCCAGCTCTCTCCCTGGCCACCCACTGCCTCCTGGCACTCCCAAGGGGTGACTGGTGACTTTGTAGCCAGCACTCTCCCTTCCCAACACGTGGTCCTCAGGCCTGCCTTGGTGACCTCAGGTGCACTCACTACCCCTTGTGGTGAGAATTTTCTCTGGAAGTGGCAGCCACCAGCCAGCCCTCCCAGCTGCCCTTGCCCACCTGGACCTCCAGGCACCCCGGGGAGGGAGCCAAGATGCCTGGCACTCTTTCGGGCCCTGGCAGGGTGCAACCCAAGTGGCCAGACTGGTGTGAGTGGGCGCGGGTGTGGAGTGAGGATGGGTAAGAAGCCAGTCTGGGGAGAATTAAACCTCATGGCTTAATTACTGAGGGTTGAGACCTGTGTGGCCCACAGGCTTGATGGGTCTGGTTGACTGCAGCGACTGCAGCCCTGTTGGGAGGGACAGGAGGAAAAGGGAATCGGAAAGCACAGGATCCTTGGTGAGCTCAGGGAGCACAGGGTGGGGCTGGTCTCATCAGCAGATCTCTCACCCCTCCAGCCCTTGCCCAGAGCCCTGGCTCACTCCCAAAACTTAGGGGACAAGAGGCCAGGCCTGGGCTCCAAGACCTATCTGCTTAAAAATAAGAGGACAAAGTGGGAGCAGAAAAGCTGATCTTGGCGACTGTAAGGGTCCCACAGAGGGCCTTTCATTCATTCTTCGGCCCTAGAGCCCTTCCTAGGTGCTAAGGTGCTTCCTGCACACCTGTCTTTTCTGCTCCCTTCCAACTTCAAGCAAGGGGAGTGGGGGAGCTTGTGCAATCCAAGGGGGCCTTGCCTGTTTAGTTTCACACCTTTTCAGATCTCTTCCAAGAGTTGTGGGGGCCCAGGGGAGGCCAGCTGGGAAAAGTCCACAGATACAGCTGTCACTTTCTGCACCTCATTCCCTGAATGCACCTGGCAGCCGGCATGTCTGCTTTGCATTGCACTTCCAGGAGGAGAGCCTTTTTTTTTTTTTTTGAGACAGAGTCTCGCTTTGTTGCCCAGGCTAGAGTGAGTGTCCTGGCATCAGCCTAGCTCACAGCAACCTCACACTCCTGGGCCCAAGCGATCCTCCTGCCTCAGCCTCCCGAGTAGCTGGGACTACAGGCATGTGCCACCATGCTCAGCTAATTTTTTCTATATATTTTTAATTGGCCAATTAATTTCTTTCTATTTTTTAGTAGAGACGTGTCCCGCTCTTGCTTAGGCTGGTTTGGAACTCCTGACCTTGAGCAATCCTCCCGCTTCCCAGAGTGCTAGGATAACATGCTTGAGCCACCGCGCCCGCCTCGTTTTGTGGCTTCTAACTTCTCATTCTGCCACTAGCTGGGTGTGTCACTTGGTCTCTTTGAGCCAGTTTCCAGCTCTTCAAATGTGGTGACAACGCTTTGCACAGGGTTGGTGTAGGTTCAATGAGCGAATCCGGGTCTGAAAGCGCTCAGCAAGGGACGGGCCAACGTGGAGCAGCAGTCTTGTGAGATGGGGTCCCGGAGGAACGGGGGTCCCGGACGCCCCCTAGCGCACAAAGGGCCGGCCTGAGGAACGGGGGTCCCAGACGCCCCTAGCGCACGAAGGGCCGGCCTGAGGAACGGGGGTCCCAGACGCCCCTAGCGCACGAAGGGCCGGCCTGAGGAACGGGGGTCCCGGACGCCCCTAGCGCACAAAGGGCTGGCCTGAGGAACGGGGGTCCCGGACGCCCCCTAAGCGCACAAAGGGCTGGCCTGAGGAACGGGGGTCCCGGACGCCCCTAGCGCACAAAGGGCCGGCCTGAGGAACGGGGGTCCCGGACGCCCCTAGCGCACAAAGGGCCGGCCTGAGGAACGGGGGTCCCGGACGCCCCTAGCGCACAAAGGGCCGGCCTGAGGAACGGGGGTCCCGGACGCCCCTAGCGCACAAAGGGCCGGCCTGAGGAACGGGGGTCCCGGACGCCCCTAGCGCACAAAGGGCCGGCCTGAGGAACGGGGGTCCCGGACGCCCCCTAAGCGCACAAAGGGCTGGCCTGAGGAACGGGGGTCCCGGACGCCCCCTAAGCGCACAAAGGGCTGGCCTGAGGAACGGGGGTCCCGGACGCCCCCTAAGCGCACAAAGGGCTGGCCTGAGGAACGGGGGTCCCGGACGCCCCTAGCGCACAAAGGGCTGGCCTGAGGAACGGGGGTCCCGGACGCCCCTAGCGCACAAAGGGCCGGCCTGAGGAACGGGGGTCCCGGACGCCCCTAGCGCACAAAGGGCTGGCCTGAGGAACGGGGGTCCCGGACGCCCCTAGCGCACAAAGGGCCGGCCTGAGGAACGGGGGTCCCGGACGCCCCCTAAGTGCACAAAGGGCCGGCCTGAGGAACGGGGGTCCCGGACGCCCCCTAAGTGCACAAAGGGCCGGCCTGAGGAACGGAGGTCCCGGACGCCCCTAAGCGCACGAAGGGCCGGCCTGAGAAACGGGGGTCCCGGACGCCCCTAGCGCACAAAGGGCCGGCCTGAGGAACGGGGGTCCCGGACGCCCCCTAAGTGCACAAAGGGCCGGCCTGAGGAACGGGGGTCCCGGACGCCCCCAGCGCACAAAGGGCCGGCCTGAGGAACGGGGGTCCCGGACGCCCCTAGCGCACAAAGGGCCGGCCTGAGGAACTGCGATCTTGCCTCAGCTTCGCGCTCTTCGAACACGTGAGTGGCTCCGCCCCATCTTGCTTCCAACCAATAGACGAGCTCGTAACGCGTAGATTCCCGCCTCCAAGCCTTCTGACCAAGAGGCGGGCTCCATCTTGCCCGGAGTCCCGCCCCTTGGCCCTTCTAGCAATGGGCGCTCTCCGTTTAGCGCAGGCCCCGCCCGCGCCGCTCGCCGACTGCGGGCCTCAGGGTTGGTTTCGGAGGGCGGACGCCGCGGAGGCCGGAGTGGTTGCAGCTCGGGCGGAGTCCGTGCCGGGCCGCAGGACTGGGGCGGGCGGCGAGCGGGCGGCCAGGCGGGACGGCGGGGCAGCAGGGCGGGCGTCTGGGCCGCGGCGGCCGTGGCTCTGTCTGGAAACGGCGGACTGGGGCGCTGCCGGCTCCCCAGGGGCGGCTCGGGCCCCTTCCGGCCCGGGGCTGGTCGGCGGGGCCGCGGGCGCAGGGCGGGCTGCTGCGTGGCTTTGGCCCTGCCCTCCGGGCGGCCCTAGGCTGCCAGGGCCTTCGGGCCGCGCGCCTGCCCCTCGGGCTGCGGGTCTGGCCGCGGTGTGGGGACCTTAAAGCGCCCCGTGGTCTTTTGAAGCGCTCTGACAGCTCTGAAGGGCTTTGTATTCCAAACTAAATCGAAGCGCTTTGTAGTCCCGGAAGCGCTTTGGCGTCTCCGAAGTAGCACCGTGCAAACTGAAGCGCATGGTGATCTCGGAAGCACGTTGTGGGCTTGGAAACCAAACCGAAGCCTTTAGTAAATTTCGGATTGTTTTGACTTCTCCGAAGCGCTTTGGAATTGCAAACTGAGTCGAAGCGCTTTGGCATCTCTGAAACCTTGAGAACTGTGATGGGCAGTGGAAAGAAGAGGGAAAGGTCAGTGAGGCCAGCCCCTGGCTCTGGCCTTCTGGCTTGGTCCCCCCCTTTAGGGGGATCGGGGTGGCGGGAATTTGAGCTGGGGCAGCCAGTAAGGATGGTGTTGGAATCCAGGCCCCCTTTACCTTGCAGGTGCCCATGGCGTCGGAGCGGCGCAAGGTCAAGTACCACTGGAGCAGCACGTCGGAAGGGTGTCCCAGCAAGCGCAGCTGCCTCCGGGAGCCCGGTGATGTGGCCCCCTCCAGCCGGCCAGCTGGTAGCTCTGTGTCGCGCTCAGAAAGGGTCAGCAGCCCCAAGCGCCTGAAAGCCCCGAAGTTGGACGATGTGGCTTGCACGCCGCGGTTATCCTGGGGCTCATCCCGAGGCAGAAATTCCTCCTCGCCTTCTTCCAGCCCAGGTGTGGGCGGGGCCGCATCCAAAGGGTGCCTGATTCGGAGCACTCGCGGGTTCCTTTCGTCAGGGGGATCCCCTCTACGCCCTGCCAACCCCTCTCTAGAAGAAATGGCTTCTCTAGAGGAGGAAGCCTGCAGCCTTAAGGTAGGTGGCTGCCGCGCCTTGCAGTCGGTGAAGCCCCTTCCACTTAGCTTGAGAGGTTGGGGATGGGAATTTTGGTGAAGGAGACTAAAACAGATCATATGCTTGAAGGTCTCTGGCGTGTTCCTAGACCAAGCAGTCTGCCCCAGGTGACCTGAAGTTCAGTAGAGAGGTAGTTTGCAACTTGGCAGCACTCCGGAACTATTTGGAAGGCTTAAAGGTCCCTCCTATCACAGAGAAACTGATTTAACTGGGCTTCGGTTCGGACTGGGCTTCCATCTTTTTAAGTGCCTCCCAGGTGATTGTAAATGTGCATCTAGGTTGGAGAAGCACCGCAGCAGAGGGTGGAGTGCGTGCTTCAGAGACACAGATGTTACTTGATTTGGTTGTCAGTTTAAGGAATTGTGCCTTTGTACTCTGAGCCACTCTGAATCACAGAGCCAAAACAAAGAACCTGGTTCTTGGTGTCGTTTTTCACCAAAGTGATGGTTTTCATCACGTTGGGTTTTGCTTAGTGGGGTGGGGTTTTTTGTTTTTTTTTTCTTAAGGTTAAAGGTTTAGTGCCCCAATGGTAGCACACAAAAGGGTACTTGGGGCAGACTGAGCAGTGCTTCACAGAGAAGGTACATTTCATCTGCTCATTCAATTAGACTCTGAACAAATAGTTATCATTGATGTCCTAGTTTGTGCCAGGCAGTGTTCTAGGTGTTTGGGATTCTTTGGTAACAAAGCAAAGATATGGCCTTCTTAGAGTTTGCATTCTAGGTTTTAGAGCTCCAGACCTTAAAAGGTGAGGAGTTGTTCTGCCTGTGGAGGAGTGGGAAAAAAAAGTCTTATTTCAGATGAGAAGGGCTGTCCTGAAAGTTATTTTACAAAAGCAATAAAAACAAGTCCTAAGGAAAGTGAATTTATTTTTAAACTTTTCCTTGGCGGTTTCTTAGGTAGAGCTGAAAAATGAAAGTGTATTTGGCAGTTTATCCTGGGGAACCCGAAGTGCCCAGGTTTTTTTAGTGTGGACCTCGCAGTCCGAACTCTTGTGTGGGCACGTGGATTTTTCTTCTCTTTTAATTCACAAGTAATGGTTAGTTGAAAAGCTCTGTCTTTGGCATAAACCATACTATGACTCAAATGTAAATCAGTAAGTATGGGGTTTTGTTCATACAATTTAATCTTGTCATTAATCCTTTTTGATAAAATTTCAGAGGACTTAGGTACAGTATAAAATATCAATTGAGGCCGGGCGTGGTGGCTCACACCTGTAATCCCAGCACTCTGGGAGGCTGAGGCGGGCGGATTGCTTGAGGTCAGGAGTTCAAAACCAGACTGAGCAAGAGCAAGACCCTGTTTCTACTATAAATAGAAAAAAATTAATTGGCCAACTAATATATATAGAAAAAAAATTAGCCGGGCATTGTGGCGCATGCCTGTAGTTCCAGCTACTTGGGAGGCTGAGGCAGCAGGATTGTTCGAGCCCAGGAGTTTGAGGTTGCTGTGAGCTAGGCTGATGCCACGGCACTCACTCTAGCCTGAGCAACAAAGCAAGACTCTATCTCAAAAACAACAACAACAACAAAAAAAAAAACCAAGGTACATAGTTCCCATTGTAAAACAAATAAAAACAAGGTACAGTACTTTACTCATCTTGATGAATGACAAATGCCTCTCTTACCTTTCCCCTCCATCTGCTCCTCCTCCCCCCTTGCTCTGCCATGCGTGAGCTTGTCTGTCTCATAAATCCTAGAAAGTAGGGACAGCTAAGGGACACTCAGAAAAATGGCATAATCTCACCCCAGTCCTGCCAGGGTACCCTCACTCCCCTTCTGTGTCTGCTGTGTAAACTTTGAGGGGTACACACTTGGCTTTGTGTCCCTTTCCCCTAGCCTTCAACACAGAGGCTCTGTGCCAGGTCCCAGAATACTCAGAGAGGAAAGTGTTAGGCTGGGCATTTTAGAATCGCTGCTGGCTGACCATACACTGTTCCCTTCTTGACAGTCATTTGAGAGGTTTTCTCAAATTCTAATGTTACTCTTATGATCTCAGCTTACTCTTTATAGAGGAGGTTAATTGTATTATGAGCACCTTTATGTACTCTATATTTAGTCTTTATTATGACATATCTAAATTTCTCCATTTAATTTAGGGAAGGAAGAATGGAAGGGAAAATTTGAGCATTTATGATGTGACAGACTCTGATCAACTGTGATTCTCAGTGTTTGACCTATAGACTGTCCCATCCTCCTAAGAGTCTCATGAAGAAATAAGGTGGTCTTATCTCTGCATATCAGTCCACAAATAGTTTCATATCAATTAACAAATACTTGAGCACCTACTATGTGTAGGCACTGGGAAAATGAGACTTGGAAAGGTTAAATAATCTGACCAAGGCCATGTGGCTTGTAAGCAGCAGAGCTGTGGGATAATCCCAGATTGGTCTGACTTCAAAGCCAGTGTGCTTTGCACTGCTGCCTCTGGGCCCACCTGCTGTGCCCCAGCCTGGCATTGATGGAGGGGTGGAGGGATGAAGGCGGCAAGGTCCTTCCCTTGATGAGTGCTGTGCAAGGGGAGACACCAGGCACAGCAAACCATTGAGTAGCTTGGCTCTCGAATGATAGATCTTTCACAATAACTGCTTCCTGCATCTTCCCTTGGCAGATGTCCAGTGCTTGGGTGGAGAGTGCTAGGGGCTGGAGAGTTATTTTACAAAAGCCAAGGACAGTAAGGCAGTGCTTGACAGACTGAGAAATCACTTGCTGCAGGGCATTGAGCATAGTGCTGTAACAGGAATGTTTGAAGTACCTGAGGGTCAAAGGAATGAGCGTCTTAACTATCTGGGAAGGTCTTTACAGAAGAGTTGGCATCCGAGGTAAAGGACATTTAGGCATAGTGTGCCCAAAAGGTGTCAGGAGATGCTGCTTGTCTGCAGTGCTCGGGCACTTCTGGCCCCAAGGGCCGCCTTCTCCCTCGTCCCTGGCACCTCTCTGCATTCCCTGGACATCTGGGTGTTTGGAGAAAGATGGGAGATGAGGCTGGGCAGCCAGGCTGGGGGCCAGCCTGTGGATGGCTTCTGATGAGTTCAGAAGTTCCAGATGTGTTCTGTAGGCACACACAGAGCCTTTGAAGGGTTTTAAGCTGGGGCATGCTATTGTGGGAGTTGCCTTTTAGAGCTCCTCTGGCACACTGAAGGAAGGCTAGAAGGGAGAAGGCAGCGAGCTATTGTGATTGTTCAGGTTCGTGGAGGCGGGGCTAGAGCAGTGTCTCTGCTTGGTCTCCCCCCCTTTCTCTGGAGATGCACAGTTCACCACGCAGTGCTACTGGGAAGAATGAAATCTCATTTTTGAAGCAGGTAGTTTGTCTCTTCTGCACTTTCTGCCCTTGTTCTGCCTACTCTTTACCTTTAGAGCCTCTTATCACCTGTGGAAACTCCTCTTCAGTGACCTTGATCCATCATGGGACCTCACTGTCTTTGACCCCTACAGCCTTTGATAGTGTTTCTCACTTTCACATTTCCACTGTTCTTCTCCCTTGGTTTCCAGGATGTCGGGGAGGACTTGAGTTTGCATCCTGTGTCTGCTACTTACATGCTGTGTGGCACTTTCCCTTTCTGCAAATGAGGAATGACAGCTGTGGCAGCTCTGTAAATTGTAAATCCATATGAAAGCATAAAGTATGTTATCATATTCCTAATCGTTTTCTCCCCCAGCTACAGTCCTGGGCTTCACTACCAGGGTTGGCAAACTGCTGGTCTGTGGAATGAATGTAGCCTGCTAGGTCTCCGTCGTATTTAAATTTTTGGAAAATTCACATTAAGAATTCATGACCGCAGGCCAGGCACGGTGGCTCTCGCCTGTAATCCTAACACTCTGGGAGGCCGAGTAGGATGGATCGTTTGAGCTCAGGAGTTGGAGACCAGCCTGAGCAAGAGCAAGACCTCATCTCTACTAAAAATAAAAAAAAAAAAATAGCTGAACAACTAAAAATATAGAAAAAAATTAGCCAGGCATGGTGGCACATGCCTGTAGTCCCAGCTACTCAGGAGGCTGAGGCAGGAGGATCGCTTGAGCCCAGGAGTTTGAGGTTGCTGTGAGCTAGGCTGACACCACGGCACTCACTCTAGCCCAGACAACAAAGCGAGACTCTGTCTCAAAAAATAAATAAATAAATAAAAACAAAACAGTTTATCTTTTTAGGCTTTGTTTGTAAGTATATACATACAAAAGTATTTTTTCCTTTTCAAAAGTGAGAGTACACCCTGTACTTGTTAGTTTGCTACTTGTTTTTTTACTCTTACTATGTAGCATGAACGTTAGAGCAAACTTTTTTCTTTTTAAAAGCTGCAATGTGTTTTATGACAGCAGTCCCCAACCTTTTTGGCTTGAAGGGTTGGTTTCATGGAAGATAATTTTTCCACGGCTGAGGATGGGCATGGTTTCAGGGTAATTCCAGTGCATTACATTTATTGTGCACTTTATTTCTATTATTACAATGTCACTTTCACTGATGAGGTTTTGATGAATCGGAAGGCAATTGATTATTATGGTCTCAGTGCAGTCCAACGTCTCTGCTAATGGTAATCTGCATTTGCAGTCGCTCCCCAGAGCTGGCATCACCACCTCAGCTCCACCTCAGCTCATCAGGCACTGGATTCTCGTAAGGAGTGTGCAGCCTACATCCCTCGAATGTGCCGTTTGTGGTCGGGTTTGCGCTCCTGTGAGAATCTAATGCTGCAGCTGACCCGGCAGGAGGCGGGGCTCAGGCTGTGATGTGGAGGATGGGGAGCAGCTGTGAGTATAGAGGAAGCTGCACTCCCTTGCTTGCTGCTCACTTCCTGCAGTGCAGCCTGGTTCCTAACAGGCCACAGACTGGTACCCGCCCACAGCCCGGGGGTTGGGACCACAGTTTTATGGTAGGTGCCTGTTTTTCAGCCTGTCCCCTATCTGGACATTCCTTGGAATGGATTCCTCTTTTCCTCAGTAGAGGAAAAGGATTAGTGAGCTTGGTGTGTAGAGTTCCTTTCTCTGAGTGTGTTTCCTTTTGAGAGGAATTTAATACAAATGAATTAGAAGTTTCATTTTAGAGGCAGCAGAGTGCCGTGGGTAATGGTCCAGTGCTTATGGAATGTCTCTAGGGGAGATTTATGGGGTGTTCTTATACCAGGCTAGGATTAGACTGAATCAGAGTTTCCACGGCAAATTTTGCAGACAGATAATCTAGTTTTTTCCCTGTGGACTCCTGGAGTGAGTGGGTGCAGAAGGGAAATGAAGGGGCCTGAGACTTCACTTCTGTCTCTGAGGAGATTCAAGGTTGGGGGCAGTTAGAGTCTCCCATTGACCTCAATGCATTCTTTGGGAGACCGATGCCCCTTCCAACACCAAGGCTATGATTTGAGGGAAGGCGTTTGCAGAGTACTTTAAGGAGGTTGGGGTAAAGTGGGAAGAACACTGCACTGAGGACTCAGGAGATTGGGGTTCCCTGGGCTAGCCCTTCCCCTCACTGGATCTTCAGGTTTCCTTGACTCTTAGATGTTGGATTGGGCTAGCTGGTTTCTAAGGACCTTTTCAGTGGGAAAACTTTGAGCGTTTTTGCCTGTGTGTGGTCTGAAGTGTGTGGTAGTGCCTGCCTTCCAGGGGCCCATAGTCTGGTGTAATCAGGCTGCTAATTTCAGCTCATTCCTTCCTACTATAGCAAGAGTATGTCACCTGATAAGCAGAAAGTGAATAATAAGAAATGGCAGCAATTCAGTCTCTTTTACAGTGGCACTTCTCAGTGGGGTGAGACGAAAACCACCACCTGCAGAGAATCTTTGCCTTAGCCACAGTCACTTGCCCTTTGGCTGGTGGAACCACCACTGATTTATAAGTTGCCAAATGCTTCACCTTACAAAATTGCTTTTGGGACAGTCCCTTCCAAATCTGTGTTTTCTTCCAGGTTGATTCCAAAGATAGTTGTCGTAACTCCATGAACTCTGAATGTGCAGCTGAAGCTGAGGGTCAGAATGATACAATTGAGGAACCAAACAAGCTTCAGAGAAGGAAGAGGGATAGACTTCGAGACCAAGGCTCCACAATGATCTACCTGAAGGCTATTCAGGGCATCCTGGGGAAATCAATGCCAAAAAGGAAGGGCGAGGCTGCCATTAAGGCAAAGCCAAGTACAGGAGAGCATCCCAGCCGTGGAGAAGGACCAGTCCGGAGTGAAGGACCCACCAGGAGTGGAGAAGGACCAGCTAGGAATGTCAAGGTCACAAGTCCTCAGAAAGAGAAAGAGTCGGCCCCAGAGGTGGGAGTGAAGGAGGAAAAGACTGTGCCAGAGAGGACCAACTTCTGTGACAGGAGAGTGGTTATAGACCCTCAGGAGAAACCCAGCGAGGAGCTACTTGGTGACCGAAGGACAGTCGTTGACAAACATTCGCCCCGCCTGGAGTTTTTGGATGACTCTGACTCTCACTTAGAAATCCAAAAGGTGAGTAAAGCATCTGGACTTTTAGTTCTCTTGATTAAGAATATTTAGTTTTTCTTTCTAGATTAATCCTAAGGGTTATTAATTAAAAGTGGTATTTCGGCCAGGCACGGTGGCTCACGCCTGTAATCCTAGCACTCTGGGAGGCCGAGGCGGGCGGATTGCTCGAGGTCAGGAGTTCGAAACCAGCCTGAGCAAGAGGGAGACCCCGTCTCTACCATAAATAGAAAGAAATTAATTGGCCAACTAATATATATATAGAAAAAATTAGCCGGGAATGGTGGCACATGCCTGTAGTCCCAGCTACTCGGGAGGCTGAGGCAGCAGGATTGCTTGAGCCCAAGAGTCGAAGGTTGCTTGAGCCCAAGAGTCGAAGGTTGCTGTGAGCTAGGCTGACGCCACGACACTCACTCTAGCCTGGGCAACAAAGTGAGACTCTGTCTCAAAAAAAAAAAAAAAAGTGGTATTTCACTTAACCAGGACTCAAGGAAACAAATTGATGGTTCTTTTCTAATATACTTTTCAGAGTTATTAGTAAACCTAAATTCATTGCTTTTTTTTTTTTTTAAGGATTTATATGATAGGATGTGGGTCTGGCTGCTGTATAAAAGGTCAAAATATAAATACAGTGGCTTTTTAAATAGAATTTTGGCTTCAGAAGGATGGCTCCATAGTATTAGGATTCTAGTGCCTTTTGTCTTGGTGCCCTGCTGCCTCTCAGCACAGTGTCCGTCTTTTGGTGTGAGATGGCTACTCTGATAGGACTCAGTTCATTACATTGACATTCTAGCCAGTAAGAAGGGAGAAGAGAAAAGTATGCTCCCTCCCTCTTAAGAGCTTGGCTCAGAAGTTGTGCACATTGTATCTGCTCATGCCTTTTGGCAGGAGTCTGGACACCTGGCTAACACCTAGCTGCAAGGGAGTCTGGAAAATTAATCTTCATCTGGGCAGAATTACACCTAAATAAACTTCTGTTGCTAGAGAAGAAGAGAAGGATGATATTGGAGGGAAACTAGTAGTAAACTAGTGATTTTTAACATAGCTTATAATTGGAGGAAAGTGTTTCTCCATGGTGCCTGTCTCTGCTCGCCCTTTACTATGCTCCTCTGGTCTTCAGGCAGCCCTCCTCATCTTTTAGCCTTTTTTTTTTAAAGATACAGGGTCTCGCTCTGTTGCCTGGGCTGGAGTGCAGTGACATGAGTCATAGCTCACTGTAACCTCAAACTGCTGGGCTCAGGGAATCCTCCCTCCTTAACCTCTGGAGGAACTGGGTATACAGGCGTGTACGCCTGGCTAAATTTTAAATTTTTTGTAGAGATGGGGCCTTGCTATGTTGCCCAGGCTGGTCTCGAATTCCTGGCCTCAAAGTGCTGGGATTACAGGTGTGAACTGCTACACCGAGCCTTAATTCTTCTAGTGTTTACCTCTGTATTTCTAAGTATTCTTTACTGTTTACTGATTTTTCAGTTTAGACATTCTTGGGAAGATGAGAATTTGGTTCCGTGCGATTTCTTCAGCAGCAGCCGCACCCGTGCACACACCGACTTCCCCTTTCAGCCTCCCTGTGTCATTTTAATGCCGTTTGGGGACGAATCTTTTTTTTTTTTTTTGAGACAGAGTCTCACTTTGTTGCCCAGGCTAGAGTGAGTGCCGTGGCATCAGCCTGGCTCACAGCAACCTCAATCTCCGGGGCTCAGCGATCCTCCTGCCTCAGCCTCCCGAGTAGCTGGGACTACAGGCATGCGCCACCATGCCCGGCTAATTTTTTGTATATATATTTTTAGTTGGTCAATTAATTTATTTCTATTTTTGGTAGAGACAGGGTCTCGCTCAGGCTGGTTTTGAACTCCTGACCTCGAGCAATCCGCCCGCCTCGGCCTCCCAAAGTGCTAGGATTACAGGCGTGAGCCACCGCTCCCGGCCTGGGGCCGAATCTTTTAAATGTTTATTACTGCCATGTTCACAGCTGAGTTCATCTAACATACTCTGATTTTATTTCCTATCTCATAAAACTTTATTGTTTTGAAGTTTGTCATTACTTTGTTTTTTTCTTTGGTTTTCTCTGTGCCTATCACTAATTTATCCCCAAACTGCTTAGAGCCATAAAATTCTTCTCATACTGTCAAAATAAGTAATCTGTTCCCTTTTTTTTCTTGGAGGTGTGCCTCCTAAAGCCCTCTGTTGTCCTGCTCTGGTCGGGACTGCTTGTTTTTTTTTGTTTTTTTTTTTAAGATTTTATTTTATTATTTTTATTTTATTTTTTAATTTTAGGTTTTTTTTTGTTTTGTTTTGTTTTTGAGACAGAATCTCACTCTGTTTCCTGGGCTGGAGTGCCATGGCATCAGCCTAGCTCACAGCAACCTCAAATTCCTGGGCTCAAGCGATCTTCCTGCCTCAGCTTCCCGAGTAGCTGGGACTATAGGCATGTGCCACCATGCCCGGCTAATTTTTCTATTTTCAGTAGAGATGGGGTCTCTTTTGCTCAGGCTGGTCTTGGACTCCTGACCTCAAGCAATCCTCCCCACTCGGCCTCCCAGAGTACTAGAATTACAGGCGTGAGCCACCACACCCAGCCTATTTTCCCTTTTTAAAAAAATGGGTTTAGGGAACCTCTGTAAGCATTCAAAATTAGCTTGGTGTAGAGGTCTGTTTGGAGTTGTCGTCTTCAAACAAGTGTATACCTTTTTCTTTGTTTGTTTGTTTGTTTTGAGACAGAGTCTTGCTTTGTTGCCCAGGCTAGAGTGAGTGCCGTGGCGTCAGCCTAGCTCAAAGCAACCTCAGACTCCTGGGCTCAAGCAATCCTACTGCCTCAGCCTTCCAAATAGCTGGGACTACAGGCATGGGCCACCATGCCCAGCTAATTTTTTCTGTATATATTAGTTGGTCAATTAATTTCTTTCTATTTATAGTAGAGACTGGGTCTCCCTCTTGCTCAGGCTGGTTTTGAACTCCTGACCTCGAGCAATCTGCCTGCCTTAGCCTCCCAGAGTGCTAGGATGACAGGCGTCACCCACTGCGACTGGCCTAGCGTATACCTTTTAATATAAGAGCCTTTGTAAGGATTTGAATATAAAGTGATGCCTTTTCTAAGAGATCACTTTTGGGGAGATAAACCTCACCTTATATTTGGATTTTTGGCCATTCTAATCAGATTTTTTTTTTTTTTTTTGAGACAGGGTCTTGCTCTGTCACCTGGACTAGAGTGCAGTGACATCATCATAGCTCACTGCAACCTCAAACTCCTGGGCTCAAGTGATCCTCCCACCTCAGCCTCCCGAGTAGCTGGAACTACAGGCACACACCACCATGCCTGGCTAAATTTTTAAATGTTTTGTAGAGACGGCATCTTACTATGTTGCCCAGGCTGGTCTTGAACTCTTGTCCTCAGGCAATCCTCCCAAAGTGCTAGAATTACAGGCATGAGCCACCATGCTGGCTCTTTACAGATAATTTTTAAAAAACTTTTTATGGAAAATTTCAAATATATTCAAAGTAAACAGAATGGTATACTGAGTCCCCACATACCCATCACCCAGCTTCAGGAATTCAGATTAAATTTTTTTTTTTTTTTTTTTTTTTTGAGACAGAGTCTCACTTTGTTGCCCAGGCTAGAGTGAGTGCCGTGGCGTCAGCCTAGCTCACAGGAATCTCAATCTCCTGGGCTTAGCGATCCTACTGCCTCAGCCTCCCGAGTAGCTGGGACTACAGGCATGCGCCACAATGCCCGGCTAATTTTTTGTATATATATTTTTAGTTGGTCAATTAATTTCTTTCTATTTTTGGTAGAGACGGGGTCTCACTCAGGCTGGTTTCGAACTCCTGACCTTGAGCAATCCGCCCGCCTCGGCCTCCCAAAGTGCTAGCATTACAGGCGTGACAGATTAAATTTTAAATGCGCTGTAAATTTAAGTTATTTTGCATTTTAGAAAAGATTCTTATTTGGATATTTCTGCCATTCAAGAAAGCAGTAGCAGCAAGATTATCTAAGGGAGGAAAATATAAAGCAGGAAATTTATAATTCATTTAAATTTTTGTTACTAATATTTGTTTCCTTTTGGAGTATAGATATAGGTATATAGAATTAGTATAGACAACAGTAAAAAAAATTTGTTCCAGTTTAATCAATTCATAATGCTTTTCTTCACAGTGAATTTTTTGTTTCATTATCATGAATTATATTTATTTATATTAAGAAAAGAACTTTATAAGGCCTCTGGCTTACAAGGAAAAATGATGGCACTTAATGTTTTTTTAGCACGAGTTGATATCTTTGTGCTTCCCATATTTCTCAAACCTGGTCTGCATCAAAATTACAGGGAGAATTAAATACCGATTCTTTGATCCCACTCTGGACCTACTGAATCACAATATCTTAGGGTAGAGTAGGTATTAAAATTTTGTTTTTAAAACACCCCAGTTGGTGATGTTGTGAAGCTAAGTTCAGGAACCATTATAACATTTATTTCTACAAATTAATTCTGCAACTGTTGTGAGCACTTACTATATGCCAGGTACTGGTCTAGGTGTTAGGGAGGCATCAGTGGGAAAAAAAATTCCTGACCTTGTAGAATTTACATTCTAGTAGGGCTAAATTGATTAATGCAGCATATCGTTGTTCTGGTTACTATTGCTAGCCATTGGCTTAAAATAACTTTTATTTTGCTCAGTTTTGCGGGTCAGGAATTCAGAAAGGTCTAGACTTCGCAGGTCTTGCTTGGGGGAGTCTCTCATGTAGTTCCTTTTGGATATTGGCAAGGCCGGCTGCGATTACAGGGAAGCTTGCTGGGCTGACAGTTACTGCTGGTCTCAGCTGGGATGTCAGCTGGGCTGGGAACTGGCATATCTATGGGTGGTCTGACTTCTCATGTGGTACTTGGCTTCTCCTGGAGTGAGCAAGCTGAGAGAACCAGTTGGAAGCTGGTGGTTCTGGCAGAGCCTTGGAAGCTACACAGCTTTACTTCTGGTGCATTCTCTTGGTTACCCTTGAGTCTCTGGCCCATATTCAAGGGGAGGGGTCATAGACCCCCACCTCTCATTGGGGAGTAGTGGAAACCACAAAAATAATTTGGGCACATATTTTAAAACTACCACAACTGTTGTTGTTTTGCATTTTGACTATATTGGATATGTTGTTAGAGATGAGAAGCTGGGCTCTGCTAGCCTCCAAACTCCCTAGTACAGAATGTGTTCTAGAGAGCAATTCTTCTCAAGAGGGGTCATTAAGAAAGAGAGTCCAGGTATAGCATCCCCTTTAGGAGTGGCATTATGAGACCACAGTCACAGGTTTATTCCTTGAACCTGATAGGACTATTCACAGCTGTAACTTGGGTGAGTTCTGGAAATTGTAAGGAAACCAGGTGACAAGGTGAGCTGATGGGCCAATGCAAAGTCTTCTCTGTGGCCAGAAAAACCAGAGTTTGTGTTCTGCTGCTGCTGAGTACGTGAGGTTGTCTTCACGTGGGAAGGCTAACCCACTGCCATTTCTGTTCCACAGCACGAAGACAGGGAGGTGGCGGGCGAGCGGCTCTCTTCAGGAAGCGACTGGTCTGATGTGGACGAGGTCTCCACAGTCAGATTCTCTCAGGAGGAGCCTGTCGCACTGAAACCCTCAGCAGCCCCAGAGCTGCCGCCTTTCCCCACAGACTACGTCATGTACCCACCTCATCTGTACAGCAGTCCTTGGTGTGACTACGCCAGCTGCTGGACCAGCAGCCCCAAGCCTTCGGCCTACCCCACCATAGGCGGTGGCGGCACAGCCCCGGCTGGCAGGAGTAGCCGGGGTCTCCTGAGTGATTATTCCCCCAACTCTGCAGTGAGCTCCCAAAACACCTCCAGAGACTTGGAGGCCACAGAGGAAGGCAGATCCCAGAACTCTAGGTCATTTTGTTTCTCCAGAAGCTCAGAGGAAGAGGTGAAGGAGAAAAGAACATTCCAAGAGGAGACGCCACCACGTCCTTGTGGAGGACACACATCTAGCTCCCTTCCTAGGAGCCACCGGGAGCCAAGCCTGGAGGAGGGCTTCATTGATACCCATTGTCACTTGGACATGCTGTATTCCAAGTTGTCTTTCAAAGGGACTTTTACCAAGTTCAGAAAAATTTATAGCAGCTCCTTCCCTAAGGAATTTCAGGGCTGCATCTCTGACTTCTGTGATCCTCGGACACTGACAGATTGCCTGTGGGAAGAGCTGTTGAAAGAAGATCTGGTTTGGGGGGCCTTTGGCTGTCACCCTCATTTTGCACGTTACTACAATGAAAGTCAAGAAAGAAATCTTCTGCAAGCCTTAAGGCACCCCAAGGCTGTGGCATTTGGGGAAATGGGCTTGGATTACTCTTACAAGTGTACCACGCCTGTCCCAGAACAGCACAAGGTAATGAGGCTCTCTTTAGACTGCTTAGAGTTTCAATTCTTCTTTTAGTTATTGAAACCTAACAGTAAGCGTTTTTCCGCTTTTGATCTGAAGAAATTAGAATCCCAGGAGAGGTGCTGTGGCTCATGCCTGTAATCCCAGCACTTTGGTGAGGCCAAGGTGGGAAGGATGATCTCTTGAGGCCAGGAGTTCGAGGCTGTAGTGAGCTGTAATTGTGCCATTGCACTTCAGCCTGGGTAACAGGGTGAGACCCTGTCTTTTAAAAAAAAATAAAAAAAGAATTTAGAATCTCTAAAATTTAGTTGCTCCCATCCAGACAATCTAGGTGTTATTTTTCAAATGCTTCACAAGCTATTTTTAATTTTTCAGTTTTATTATGTAAGAGAGGGGAGAGTTACTTTGGCTTCTTATGGTTAAAGATAGCAGTGTCAAAATATTTGTTTTCTTTCCTTCCTGAGAAGCAACAAACTTTGGGTTTTGGTTTCATTTTTTAAAGTTAAATATGTTCATTGCAAAACATTTAGAAAATATAAAAATGTATAAAAGGCCAGGCGTGGTGGCTCACGCCTGTAATCCTAGCACTCTGGGAGGCTGATGCGGGCGGATTGCTCAAGGTGAGGAGTTCAAGACCAGCCTGAGCAAGAGTGAGACTCCGTCCCTAGTAAAAATAGAAATTAATTGGCCAACTAAAAATATATAGAAAAAATTTAGCTGGGCATGGTGGTGCATGCCTGTAGTCCTAGCTACTCGCTCGGGAGGCTGAGGCAGGAGGATTGCTTGAGCCCAGGAGCTTGAGGTTGCTGTGAGCTGGGCTGATGCCTCGGCACTCTAGCCTGGGCAACAGAGTGAGACTCGGTCTCAAAAAAAAAATAGTATAAAAAGGGCAATTTCCCATTCAACCATAGATGAAACTATTACAATCTTAACATATTTCCTCATGGTATTTTTTGAGCATTGTGTTTTGGCAAGGGGAAAGTTGTAGCATTTCAGCGGAAGTTTCTGAAGGAACAGGACAAGGAGAAAGACCCTCCCACTCCACCTCTTCCCTGGTTCCCAGGTTGAATTTGTTGTTGGAGAGTGTGCTTCCTTCCTGGAGGGTCACGGAGGCCTGAGAGGTCTAAGCCAGAGGGCCCCACCCTGTGCAAACTTGGCACAGCAGCTTTCCTTCTGGAGCTGTCTCAAATCTGGCTCGAGGCGGCAGTTTATTGGCCAGAGGTGAATGGTAAAATGGCTAAATCTGAACACAGGAAAAGTGATCTTTAGGAAAGTGGGACAGATATTTAATATTCTTCTTTCCCATCTGGTTTCTGTCAGGCAGGTCAAATGTGGTAGGGAAAGAGGAAGAGTTCGGAAACATGTACTCAGGGGTGCTTGTTTAGTTGTGTAGCAGATGTTCACTGAATGCCTACTTGGCGTCAGGAAAGGTGCTGCGTAGTTCACAGTGACTTTTCCTTTATTAGATTGTCAGTTTCAGATCTGTATGTGAAGGTCCGTGGGGCATGCTGTACAACAAACTGAACTTGAAGTGGTAGCAATGGGGTGATAAATGCAGCATCATTTGGCTTGGTAAAATTTGGCTCAAAATGGAAAATAGAGGAAATAAATTGCTGGGTGGGCTGGGGGGCAAAGCTGCATTTAAAGGAGAGGAAAAGACTAGAAATATTTCTGTAAACATTAGAGACTCCTAGGCTGGATTGGAGCAAGTGAATGCTATGTTCTTGATGTATTAATAAATGTAGAATTCAGCACCCAGATGAGATGAATGGTGGTAACTACAGCTGTACTAGTTGGATGTCTGTGCTGAGTTGCATTTGCCCAAGTGCAGACTGCGGAATGTTTTATCTTGAAGAAAAGAAGAAAGGCCTGTGGGAGGGCTGTCTGGCTAAGTCGTCTGGGTGCCAGAGCTGGCTCCTTCTAGGAGAGCCTGTAATAAGCCAAGCCTATAGGAGAGCCTTGGTTTTTGTGCCTAATATTTTCTGGAAAGATTGGAAAATAGAGAAAAGCAAAAGAATAGGGAAAAAATCTGTAATTACTCTGCTACTCAGAGCAAACCCCTGTTAACTTTTTCCTTGTTTATCTCTGTGTTTACAGATATAACTGTTTAATTCTTGAGAGTTAGAGCCTGAACAGTTCTTGTGTAAGTTGCACACACAGCCGATACGATTATCAGAATCCCTTGGCATCTGGGATGGATGCCAGGGAGTATTCTTCCCCACCCAGGCTGCATCTGTCTCTACTTGTGTTTGACTGAAATTAATTATTGGCCGGGCCGTGATGGCTCACACCTGTAATCCTAGCACTCTGGGAGGCCAAGGCGGGAGACCAGCCTGAGCAAGACCCACGTTTCTACTATAAATAGAAAGAAATTAGCCAAACAAGTAAAAATAGAAAAAATTAGCCGGGCATGGTGGCACGTGCCTGTAGTCCCAGCTACTCTGGAGGCTGAGGCAGGAGGATTGCTTAAGCCCAGGAGTTTGAGGTTGCTGTGAGCTAGGCTGATGCACGGCACTTGAGCCCGGGCAACACACTGAGACTCTGTCTCCAAAAAAAAAAAAAATTAATTATTGAGGTAATAAATACACAAGGGACACCTGGGGCCACCCCCAGGAAAGACTGACTCTGGAATCTCTGGAAGTAATGGATCAGCTAGGAGGGGGAAGAGAGCAATTATGTTGGGGAAATAACTTACCCGCATTCACTCGCTGTTCTTTTCACCTGGGTTCCTGGAAGGACAAATGCTGTAGATACCATGTTTCCCCGAAAATAAGACAGGGTCTTATATTTATTTTTCCTCAAGGCCCCTAGGGCTTGTTTTCAGGAGATGTGTTATTTTTTTTAAGTACAGTACAACAATCTACATTTATTCAAACATAGTTAAGTCTTCTGGAACATCATCATAGTTAAATGGCAGCCACAGCTTTCCTTCTTTCCCCCTGGGGACACACAATACCTAAAGCGGAGCGTCCTGCTCCTCACTTCACTTGAGGAGACTTTCCCCTCAAAGCCGCAGCTTGCAGCACGCACAAGATGGCCAGGGCCTGACAGGGGAAGCCCACCTTGTTGGTGGGGCTGCCCGCACCTTTCCGGTCACCTCTGGGATAGTAGCTGTCATGATGGGGCAGATGAGAAGGGCTGCTTGTCTTCTTTACCCCTCTGTGAAATGCGTGGGTTGTGCAGACGCACTGCGTAGCCATGCCCATCACTAGGTTGTATTTTCAGGGTAGGGCTTATATCGTCCAAATGCTTAGAAAACCTGCTAGGGCTTATTTTATGGGTAGGTCTTATTTTCAGGAAAACATGGTAGCTCCAGTCCAGCCACAAGTTCCTGCATTCTCATGAGTTCTTCCATCTTAACATTTTTGAAATTTGGATGTGTTTTACAAAACATTAAAAATTTAATGTTATTGTTCCTTGGAAGATTGCAAGACCCAATTAATGAGTGGCTTGTCTTATAAGGACCTGTCATAGAATCAAAGAAATGTGTTGTATTATGTGCTTTAAAAAAGATAATTAGGAAATGTTTTTAAAAGTTTGGAATATTTTTTTCCCATTTGGGAAAAGATTGTGGAAAATTATGGAATTTTCCTGTTACATTAAAATTTTAAAAATATTTTTTAACAGCTGTGTAATATTCCACCCTAAGGCTATCATAGTTTGCTTAACTACTCTAAGGAGTACATTTTTAGAGGCAGGAATCAAAAGTTGGAATTGGGATCTCTTGAAACCCCCTGCCTCTATAGGGGTCAGAGGACAGAGGAGCACTTAGCAGATTCATCTGGGAGGGGCCAGGCCACCTATAGACATTGGAACTAGCCAGTCTTTAAAGCCCTTGCCCAGCACTCTGTAATTTTGGTGTCCCTGGTCATTTTCCTTTAGTTGAAAACACAGGTTAAACAAAAATTACATCAGAATTGGTCCTGGCGTAGTGCTGTTATTCTGAGAAGAGGCAGTACAAGTGTTAGGTTTGTAAGTGTCGGTCTAAGGGAATATCACCTGACTCAAATTACCAGAAGCCTCTTATTATTTGATGCTAAAAATGCAAACATGAATTACATTCCATAATTGAAAAAACTACTCATGGCAACATTAAGATGAGGTAAATTGCTTATAGAGACTTAATACTTTTGTTCTTTGTTCTAAACCTGGCCTGCTAAAGGAAAGAAGGGATTCTAGCTCTACTTTTTTTATTTAAATTATTAATAATATGTATATTAATGAAAATTTAAAAGTGGCTAGAGTTAAAAAGAATGAAGTGTATCTATAAGTATTCACTGATTATCTGATTTTGATTTAGTAAAGAAACCAAGTTGTAAACAATAAATATAGTATGTATTCTTTCAACAAATATTTGAAAGATACCTTCTGAGAGCCAGTCATTATGCTAGAGCTACACATACACACAGCTCTGTGTAGGGAAAGGTCTGGAAGCTGATACCTCTTGAGACTGGAGGTGGGGACAGTGAGGTGAAGGACATTAACTCCGTACCTGATGTTCTAGAGCCCTGCTCTGCCCTCTCAAATAAGCATTGCGTAGTGGTTGCTGCCTGGGTTCAAATTGAACCCAGGCGCTACAGCATACTAGCTGTAAGTCCCTTGGCCTCACTGCTTGAGGCACTGACAGTAGTACCCACCTCAGGGCAGTTGTAAGGGTTACTGTTTATAATACACCTGAAGTGCCTTGGGTACCACCCCGCTTTATAGTAGGCACCCAATGAGCATCAGCCATTATTATTACATTATATAGCTTAAAAAGAATTAGAGACAGTGGGATGCCCATTGGACTGGGTGTTCCAGAGGTAATGGCCTTCTGAAGTGCCACTAATCAGCAGGTGTTGTCTCCTTGTCTTCTAGGTATTCGAGAGACAACTACAGCTGGCTGTGTCTCTAAAGAAGCCCTTGGTGATCCACTGCCGAGAAGCTGATGAAGATCTGCTAGACATCATGAAAAAATTTGTGCCCTCTGACTACAAGATCCATAGGTTAGAAGGCTGGAACCTCAGTGGGCAAATGAAAGAAACTTCCCTCTGTCTGGGGCGTTAGTTGGAAGAATGAAAACTCAGGAGGGAAATGATAATCTGTCTTTATCCTGTCTTCTCTAAAGAATTAAGTATTTTTAGGTTGAACTATATGAAATTTTTGATATTTGACCATTGCTTACAAAATGGCAATTCCATATGGTTCGGGCTGAAGCCCTGAATCACCAGTGAGCAAGAAGGGCCTCTCGTGCCCCCTTCCTGGGTGGCGGGTTGACACGGAGTCTTGGTTCTCAGAAATGAGGACTGTAGTTCCTGTGAGTGCCCATGGGGTCTGGTGGTTTAGCACACAGAGAACATTCGAGGGTACTTGAAAAGACATTTTCTTTTGTTTTTTGAATTTGAAAGCTCTTTTGTCCCAGTTGTTATTTTCACTGAAGTCTAGGATGTGTTTTATCTGAGTGGCATCTAGGGGCAGAGTTCAGTCTGATAAAGTCCTACCACATGTACGTCCTAGGCACTGGCTTTTCTCCGGAGACACCTGGAGGAGCTGCCGGGAGACAAGACAGGTTGCCGGGTGGCTTCTGTGCATATGGAGTGTGGGACAGAGGGGGGCCCGAGTTCTTAGGGAGCCCGAGCAAGGGCCACTCAGCTCAGCCCAGTGAAGGGGTCAGGAGGCAGTGCCTGAGCTGGCTCCGTAGAGAGGGGTGAGAGAGGGTCAGCTGAGAAATAAAGGAGTTCAGATCCCAAGTGGGTCTTGTCAGATGGGGCGGGGGTGGGAGAGATGGGGGATGGGCTGTCAGGCCTTTTGGGCAAAGCCTCCAACCCCTGGCTGTGGAGTGTGCGCACCGACGGGGCAGTCTGTTGGCACTTCTGGGCTGGCTGGCTTCTCACTGCTTCATTGTGGGCTGCCTTTAGAGGGAATCTAACGTGGCAGGTAGACCAGGGATGAGCTGACATGGTGGGCTGGAGGAAGCCCTGAATTTCCAGATTGGTTAACAATATGTATTGCACCAAGAACACAAACAGGTATCCAATAAGAGAAGAAAATTAACCAATAATCCCACTCCTTGGTATTTTCATTTTTTATTTCCTTCCACTTCACTTGATTACATCAGCATAAGTTTTACACACTGTAGTTGTGCTCTCAGAGGGGCTACAGGTTTTCATTCTGCTTCTCTTTTCGTGTTATAAGCATACCTCACCCCAGTACTGTTGCTGTGTACTCTTTGTGGTGGCCGTTCCTCAAGACCACAGCGTTCTACAGTGTGAGCGGGGCTGCTGAGTGTCGCTCACCCAGCGTCACTGTGGCTCTTAGTGTGTTGGAGCCACCTCTTGACTTTGTTCACTGTGGAGCTGTCCCTTTGGGGTAGTCTCTCTATATCTGGGTATTATTTGAAAGGGGTACTAGATCTAGAGGGGCTTGGAGCTGCTGCAGAAGGGCTGTGAGCGAGCCCTGACCTGGAGTTCTCTCCCCTAGGCACTGCTTCACTGGCAGCTACCCAGTCATCGAGCCCCTGTTGAAGTACTTTCCCAATATGTCTGTGGGCTTCACGGCAGTGCTGACATACTCCTCTGCCTGGGAGGCCCGGGACGCTCTGAAACAGATCCCACTGGACAGAATCATTGTGGAAACTGATGCTCCCTACTTCCTTCCTCGCCAGGTAGGGGTGTCTTCAGGCTGAGTTGAGGCCTGGAGGGGAGCAGGTGGGGAGGTGGGTGGTCACCCTTACAAGGCTGGCAGGGCCAGAGCCCCAGTGACTTCCAGGTCCCACCCTGGACTATGTAGACATCTCTTCATTGTTGCTCTGCAGAACCAAAAGTCTAGGGGGCTGAGAAGCTGAAGGGTAACCACTCTCTTCCAGGCAGTGCAAAGCCCTACCCTGTAGAGGGTAGTCCAAGGAAGCGTGGGACCCTGCTCACCCAGAGCCCCCATGACTAGGACTCTCCCTGCACCTGCAGGTAAAGGGGTCTCTACAGGGCAGCCCCAAAGAGGTCCTTGCTGGGGAAGGGACAGGGAGGGAGTTCTATATCACAGCTGTGCACAGAAGACACAGTGATGTTATAAATGCTTGATGTCTTCCAGGTCCCCAAAAGCCTTTGCCAGTATGCCCACCCGGGCCTGGCCTTGCATACGGTTCGCGAGATCGCCAGGGTCAAAGATCAGCCGCTCTCCCGCACCTTGGCCACCTTGCGTGAGAACACCAGTCGCCTCTACAATCTTTAAGCAGAACAGGCACAATCAGGAGTCTCTTGGAAAAGGTCATAAAATTCACATTATATGTTTTTCAGAAATTGGGACAAATTTTTTATTGCATTTTCTTACTATAAAGCATGTAAATCTAGGGTGAGCATGAAGCTTGCTTTGTGTCACGTGAACCTGGTTTGGAACCTTCTTCCTTTTCTCTTCAAACTCTCCAGGGTGACTGGCGGCCTGACATGACATAGGCTGGGTTTGAACTCTGCCTGTGCCCCAGGTCAAGGATGTGTTTGGAGAGCCCGTCAGAACAGAGAAAACCAGGACAGGACATTTCCTCGAAACCTCGTCATAAGGCTTTGGCTTCTGGCTGGTGGGTGGGGTGGGTGGAGTGGATGTGGGACGAGGGTGTCACTGCCCCGAATAGCATCAGGGTTTTGCCACCCATCCAGAATACTCCAGGGTAGGCACTGACGAAGAAGAGTTTGCCAGTCCAAGTCCTGTTCTCTGCAGCCTGTATTTTTGAGCAGTCTGTGAATAAAGTCGCCCTCCTCCTCGGCTAAGCACATGTGGGTGTGTAACTCAGTTCCTGGTTCTCAGTTCTAAAAATGAGCTCCCAAGTGGGAAATCTCTTGGGAAATTCACTGGACACCTGTCTCAGAGGTTTATTTTCTTGAAACCAGTGAAAGTGAAGTCATCCTCCTCCTCTCCTGGGTAACTCCTCAGCTTGGCTGTCCCTGTTCCCATGTCAACTCCAGCATCAGCGCAGGTGGAAGGACTTCGGCTGCTGGGCTTGCTGGTCCCGCTGCCGTCAGTGTGGAGGTGTGCAGGGGGGCGCTCGTCCATGGACATCCTGGCTGACCGAGATCCAGGACAGCCTGGGGGCCTCAAGCAAGAGGACCTCCTGAAGGAGGTAACTTATGCCCCCAGGATGCTTTTTGGGTGTGTTAAATGGAAAAAGGCTCAGTTTGCAGCAGAAACTACCTGCTAGTCTGGTGTCAGGCGTCCCAGCCTCCCTTCTTGCCCTCTTCTCTGGAACACTTGACCAAAAATAATCCTTCTTCTGCTTCACCCCATGTGTCGGCCCCAGTGTGTCCCACCCAGGTTGAGAGATCAGTCAGTTTCAATCTTTGGCTCTCTGCTTGGGCAGCTCAGCCAGTCATACTGCCTATGCAGAAAAAGTAGGTCTGATGTCTATCAATGCATCAGTCCCTCTCCCGGCTGTCTCCCTTGCCTTTGCCTCTTCTGTGTCCTTTCTCTGTGTTTTAGAAGTGAGAGACTCTCCTTCGACTTTTGAGCAACTGTGTCATCCCGTGTTCTAAGCTTTGCTCCGCTCCTCTCCCTGCAGGGGCCTTGTAAAGGTACACTCATTACAGGCCTTAGAGATTATATGGGTGAGGAGACTCTACACTTTGTTTATAAAGGATCCTTCACCCTCATTTCCTGCAGTGAGACAGGCCACCTAGAGTCCCTTGTCTGTTTCTTGGAGGCTTAAATTGTAAAATCCATCACTGTGGTGGATTCCTCTAGGTGTTTGTGGAAGCACATTGGAGCCTTGTGAGCTAAAATAGAACGGATTTGATGTTTCACATCTGCTATTCCCATCTTGTCCTGGCATACAAGTAACTGGCCTGGGAAGTAGGCCTGGGTTCACTGTCCATCTCCCATGGATCAGCTGTGCTGTTAAGGGTGCCTGTGCCTCAGATTTGCCCATGTGGGAGTCAGGAGGACCTTGGTCTCCTACTTGTAAGATTTGGGGGCAGCTAAGTATATCAAAGTGCTTTATTGTCACCCAGGTGAACTGCACCATAGCCATCTCTTCTACAGCAAGCCTTTTAAGTCAATACTGCCTCCACAGGAAACTACCTTGCCCCGCATTAGCGGATGAAAAGACTAGATGGAAGTCTGTAAGCTCATGCAGTTCACCTGCCAAGGAAAAGCACAAGGTGCTATCTACTTTTCTCTCTAGGATTTAGGATTATCATTTATGTGCTGTTACACAGTGAAACCTTAGTTTGTGGGTGTGAAAGCAGATTTGCATTGTTTTTGATTCAGTTTTTTTGATGGCTGACTTGATTGTTTTTGCTGTGCTCCTGGAATGCCTCTGTATTATTTCCCCCCATTTGGCCATCTTTTTCTGTAAATAAAGTGGTGGATTCTCTAGCCAACTCCTAGGCTCTCCATGTTTGTGTAGATTTCTCTGAGTGATACAATGGTTCATTGTGGTTGTTGGCCAGCTTTGTAACCTGAGAATCCAAATATCTGGAGACTTTCTCAAGTATACGTATGTCTCTCTCCATAAAAACTGTATGTAAGACTATGCGATACCTTCTTGAAAGTTCTGCCATGGAACTCTCATATTAATGCCTGGGAACTCAGATGCACTGCTTCTTCCTAACCTTTGAAGAGTACATAGATACCTTCTTTTCTTTTCTTTTTTCTAGACAAGGCAGTAGGAGGAAGAAAAAATCTAGTCCCCAGGGGTGTTGATGAATCAGTTGTACTGTGGGCTTTGGACTGAACTCCTGATGCCTCTGGGTAAACTTTGAAGGAAATTCTGTTTTGCTACTTGCAGGCCTGTTATTTTGTACTAAAGTATTCCTGAACACAAGTGCACAAGCCAAAAAGTAAACCTACATACATGTAAAAAGGAAGGTTCTCATCTAAGAATGCTGAACAAATTCATAATCTGTTGCCACCTCACTTTTTTTTTTTTTTTTTTTTGAGACAGAGTCTCACTCTGTTGCCTGGGCTACAGTGCCGTGGCATCAGCCTAGCTCACAGCAACCTCAAACTTCTGGGCTCAAGTGATCCTCCTGCCTCTCAGCCTCCCGAGTAGCTGGGACTACAGGCATGTGCCTCCATGCCCGGCTAATTTTTTCTATGTGTGTTTTTAGTTGACCAATTAATTTCTTTCTATTTTTAGTAGAGACGGGGTCTTGCTCTTGCTCATGCTGGTTTTGAACTCTTGACCTTGAGCGATCTGCCTGCCTCGGTCTCCCCGAGTGCTAGGATTACAGGTGTGAGCCACCTCGCCCAGCCGCTGCCTCACTTTTTAGGTGTAGTCATAGATTATGTACTTTGAGCATATTCCATAACTGTGTCTCAGTTCCTTCCAGTTGAACAGATAATTGACTTACTTGAGGATAGTCTATTGTGGCGGAAGGTCTGCTCGTGGCGTTTCTGGCATTTCCATCTTTCTCCCTGTGTTAAGTTTGGGGCTGGTACTATTTACTATCAGCACTTTTGCATCATTCAGTTTTATAAAATAAGGGCAAACAGCCACTGGGATATACAGTGATTGAATAAGCAGACTCGAAGAAGGTGATCAGTGGCCATCCAGCCCCTCACGATCACTGTCTGCTTGTTTGTTCATGATGGTGGAAGGTGTGTTCAGAGTGAGGAAGGTAGCTCAGTGCAGGTATTTCAGCTCTTCTGTTTGCGCGCTGAGCCACCCGCCTATGAGTGTATAATAGATTAAATACATATGCTGTTTATTATACAACACAAAGTAGAAATTTTTTCATAAGGAGAACTTTTTCCCGCCAGCAGGTATCTTGCTCACCCCAGGGGTACACACGCCCCGCTTCAGAGACCCTTCATTTAGTGGTATGGCGCATGCAGGCGCAGGTTTAAGAAAGCTGACATGGGGACCTGCTTGAGATGACACATTTTCTCAAAGGTGGCCCTGAACCTTTTCCCTTGACAAGTTTTATTTTTGCTGATCATTGGCTCAAAATTGTGCTCACTACTCCACCAGGTTCACCCAGTGTGTTATGAAGGAAAATTAAAAAAATCCCCCAGGAGTCCCGTGGATCCCAGGCAGTGGGGCGGCTCTGATCAGGAGGCAGTGGAATGAGTTGGGAAAAGTGCATGCCCAGTGCTGTAGCTCTGCGCGTGTGTCTGCCGTGTACTTGCTGTGTGACCTTGGGGAAGTTACTTAATTTCTTTGAACTTTGGTTTTCTTTCTTGTCTGTAGGCTTGCTGTGGAAGTAAACTGAAATTACATTAGTCAGTACAAGTGTTTAGAACAGTGCCTGGCACACAGCAGGAGCGCAGTAATGGCAGCTGTTATAAGAACCGAGGCCCGATAAGTGCCAGGTGTTCTCCCATGAGACACTATGTTCAGTCCTGACCATTACCCAGGGAGGTAGGCATTTTACACATGAGGAGCCCGGGAAATGCAGTGTCTTGATCTGGGTCACACAGCTGGTATTCAGATTCAGTTCTGAGACCCAAGCCCATGGCTTTGCACCACACCTTGTTGCATGGCACAGGTGAGAGTGCCCAGTCCAAAGCGGGTGTCTAGGTGTTCAGTATCTGTTTCTTGCATGAATGATCTGGGCAAGTGGGAGAGAAGTAAATTCTTGTCTTTGTCTTGTCTTTGGGAAGCATCAGGTGACCAGCATCTGTCTAGGCCCTGGTACCTGTCCTGGGCCACTGGGTCCACACCTGGCCCTTGGATGTTCTTCTGTAGCTACTGAGAAGACGGCTGTGTGCATAGTCAGTGGTGATCAGGGTTGCACCTCCCTACTACTAAGTGACAGAGCTGAGATGCGGTTACGTTCCAGGACAGGTGTGTTGATCCCTGCATACACCTGTGCTGGGTACCTGGGGAGGGAGGGCGCTGGCTATCCAGAGGAGCAGAGGAAATTCATTTCTACTTCTTTCTCTCTTTTCCCTTGCTTTACCTACTCTTCAATACCTTAAATTCTTTTAGTGATGACAAAGTCTTTCCATGCGTGGTTATTGCTGAGGCTCAGACGCAGGTGCTTTTGGAAGCAAGGATGGTGAACTAAGTCACTGTATAGTCATAAAGTCAAGTGTCTATATAGCTGTCTTAGAAATGGAATTTGTATATATGTGTGTGGTGTCTGCCCAAGGGACAGGCATGGAACTGACAACAGAGCTGTACTAGAGAGACCGGGAGAAGGTGAGTGAGCAAACAGGGCACCTTTTTCATGTGTTCCCCGCTGTGTCCAGGACCCCACCTGGCCAGATCCGAATTACCTTAAGAGTTTCGTGACAGTTGACACCTGTTCCCTGCTGGCTGGCTCTGTAGTGCTGCCATGGAATAGCCAGGGGTCACAAATGCACGTCCTGACAGAGCAGGGCTGGGGCCGGGGTTCTGCACTTCTGAGATGGCCCACAGACCACACACAGCTCCTGCGTGGGAGGCGGCAGTTGGGTTTTGGGGAGCAGTGGTTAGTGCTGTGCATGGTAGGTGGCTGGAGTTTTACCTGGGAGACGCTGGGCTCCTGGAGCCGTCTGTGACAGGGCTTTCCAGAGTGTGGACATCACCCTCCTCTGCAGGGGCTTTCCTCCGTGTCGGTAATATATGTGCAGCTGTGTGAACTGGCAGGTTGCTAGTGCTGACGTCTGGGGCCCCCCTGCTCTTTGGCTTTCCCTCCCCCCAGTGGCGTGTCCCACCCGTCATTACTGGCACTCAGAAACCAGCGTTAATCCTTAGTCCACATGTTCACACTATGGGGACGTGACTGGCACCCCTCCCTGGAAGACTGGTGTCTTTTTCTTTTCTTTTCTTTTTTTTTTTTTTTTTTTGAGACAGAGTCTCACTTTGTTGCCCAGGCTAGAGTGAGTGCCGTGGCATCAGCCTAGCTCACAGCAACCTCAAACTCCTGGGCTCAAGCAATCCTGCTGCCTCAGCCTCCCGAGTAGCTGGGACTACAGGCATGTGCCACCATGCCCGGTTAATTTTGTGTATATATATTTTTAGTTGGCCAATTAATTTCTTTCTATTTATCGTAGAGACAGGGTCTCACTCTTGCTCAGGCTGGTTTCGAACTCCTGACCTCAAGCAATCCACCCGCCTCGGCCTCCCAGAGTGCTAGGATTATAGGCATGAGCCACTGTGCCTGGCCAAGACTGGTGTCTTGATTAGAATTACGTTGTGAAAGTTAAGGATCAAGGCTCATCTCACCTGTGAGCTGGAGTTGGGAAGTGTTCTGGGATACTGTGTCGTGTCAGTGCAGTGTCGAGTCGATGGCCAGCCTTGCCAGGCCTTTTCAGTAGTGGACCGGGAGGAAAGGGAAGGTGGTTATTTCAATGCTGGCTAACAGTGGCTGAGAGCTATTGGTGGGCACCTCACTTATATCTCCAAATTTATTCTCTTTTTTTTTTTTTTTTTTTTTTTTTTTGAGACAGAGTCTCGCTTTCTTGCCTAGGCTAGAGTGAGTGCCGTGGCATCAGCCTAGCTCACAGCAACCTCAAACTCCTGGGCTCAAGCGATCCTCCTGCCTCAGCCTCCCGAGTAGCTGGGACTACAGGCACAAGCCACCATGCCCGGCTGATTTTTATATTATATATATTAGTTGGCCAATTAATTTCTTTCTATTTTTATGGTAGAGACGGGGTCTCGCTCAGGCTGGTTTTGAACTCCTGACCTTGAGCAATCCGCCCACCTCGGCCTCCCAGAGTGCTAGGATTACAGGCGTGAGCCACCGCGCCCGGCCTCCAAATTTATTCTCTGGCATTCCCTTCTTCCTCTTGTTGATCTTGAGTGGATATTGGCTCAGATAATGTCACCTGGAGTTTCTGTCCACACAGCTCTCGTTGGTTGTTAATAAACTGTCAGTGCAGCCTTGCACTCAGGAGGCTGATATTTAAAGGAACTGTGTCTTAGTTCTTCCTCTCTTCTCGCTTCCCTCTTTCCCCCTTCTCTCTTCCTCTTCCTCCTCAAGAAACCTTGTGTTGTACATCCAGTCCAATACATCCATGAAATAGTTAATCTGCTTGAATGAGTTGGTTTGCTTTGGTTTTCTAAGCATGCATACCTGACTTGCTACATGTCTCTTCCCAGTGACCACAGACCAAGAATTGTTGTTTTTTTGGGGGGGACTTTTTTTCAAGTGAAATGTGAAATTTTCCTCTTTGGTTAAATAAATTCCCATTTTGAGAATTCAGCGTATGGTTTGAACATTTATTCACCTCCTGAGCTAGTACAGTAGTCCTGGGAGTTGTCGCAGAAGCGATCTGGAAGCCAGATGAGAGCGTGCAAGCCTGGGAGGACAACAAGGGGTGAGCCGGTCTTGGAGGTGATCAGCTGTCAGTGGGGGCCTCTGAAAAGCAAGAGGCTAAGTCAGTCCTGGGTCCACCATCCTGCCAATGCCATCAAAGATGGCTTTGCTTCCATGATGGTGACTTTGGAGGTGCCAGGTTGTAATGGGGTAGGGGGAGGTGGGAGGAAGCTTTGGCCTTGGAGTCAGAGAGTGGACTGTTATGACCTTGCGCAAGGCATGCACAGCTCTTGGTTTCTTTATCTGCACAGTGGGCTGGGTGCCGCCCCCGGTTGGGGCGTGGAGGGGGTCACCATGTTGGTGAGGACAGTGCTTCACAGGTTGTAGCGTGAGCTTCCGAGAGGCAGGTGTTTCTGTCACCTCGATCGGGAACAAGCTGGGTGGTTTCATTTCATTTTGTTTTTTTTGTTTGTTTTTTTTTTTTGAGACAGAGTCTCGCTTTGTTGTCCAGGCTAGAGTGAGTGCTGTGGCGTCAGCCTAGCTCACAGCAACCTCAAACTCCTGGGCTGGAGTGATCCTACTGCCTCAGCCTCCCAGGTAGCTGGGACTACAGGCATGTGCCACCATGCCCGGCTAATTTTTTATATATATATCAGTTGGCCAATTAATTTCTTTCTATTTATAGTAGAGACGGGGTCTTGCTCTTGCTCAGGCTGGTTTTGAACTCCTGACCTTGAGCAATCCGCCCGCCTCGGCCTCCCAAGAGCTAGGATTACAGGCGTGAGCCACAGCGCCCGGCCCTCATTTCGTTTTTTTATTACAAGACAGAGGGCATTCAGAACAAAACCAAAAGTCCTTTGCTTAACTGACTGGAGCCTATTTCTGAATGCTATTGTGGCAATGATTCCTTTTGTGGAAAAAAGTTATACATTAAAGGTGTTTGAACACCAATGATTTTACACTCACAATAGTGTTAGCTCCGTTTTACAGTCATGAAAATTGCGGTTCAGCTGGGCCTCAAAGTCAGTTAATGTGCTGGGTTTTGGAACCTAGTGTCCTTTGAACACAGAGACTTTATGCCAGTACCAGCCCAGCCCTTTCCTGCAGGCATCTGGGAAAGAGGAGTTAGAAGCTCTTTGAGAGGCAGGGGTTGGAGGGGGAACTTGCCCATGTTTGAGACTCCCAAGGAAATCAAATTAACCTGACCCAGGCAAGGACTTACCTTTGGCCTCTTCCCACAGGATGTCCTGAAGAAACTTGCCCAGGACCTGGCTGTGCTGCTGGTACTGAGCCCCGGACAGCTTGATCCCAATATCAAAGGGGGCGTTGAACTAGGAGGTGGACAGGGGGGGCCCGAGAGGTGTCAGACATCACAGTCCTGTCACAAAGGAGGCCCTGGGCTCTCCCACTCCCTCCTCAAAGGGGCAGGGTCCCACCGACTGACAGTCTCAATCTCAGCCAGATTTTACTCTGCCTTCTTAGGCCCATGTCTTACCTGCCTTCTCACTATTTTTTTTTTTTTTTGAGACAGAGTCTTGCTGTGTTGCCCAGGCTGGAGCGAAGTGGCATGAACTTCTGGGTCAAAGAGTTCTCCCGCCTTGGCCTTTCAAACTGCTGAGGGTATAGGCATGAGGCCCTGTGCTGGCCCTCTCACCATCTTTAGGGTACACCTACCTTGCAGTCTCATTCCTTGTATCCCAGCCTTAGCCCTCAGGGGATTGCTGATAAAAGCTGCCGAGTCCCCTAATACAAGTTCTTTCTGCTGTGCAGTTTTGAAGACAAAAGGTTGAGTCACCAGTGGTCGCAGGCCTTGGGTGCAGGGAGGTTTCAGGAGCTGGTGGCTCTGCCTGGCTGTGATCATTTCTTCCTATTTATTTATTTATTTTATTTATTCATTTATTTTTTGAGACACAGGCTCACTTTGTTGCCCAGGCTACAGCGAGTGCCGTGGTGTCAGCCTAGCTCACAGCAACCTCAAACTCCTGGGCTCAAGCAATCCTGCTGCCTCAGCCTCCCGAGTAGCTGGGACTACAGGCATGTGCCACTATGCCCGGCTCATTTTTCCTATATATATAAGTTGACCAATTAATTTCTTTCTATTTATAGTAGAGACTGGGTCTTGCTCTTGCTCAGGCTGGTTTTGAACTCCTGACCTCGAGGAATCTGCGCACCTCGGCCTCCCAGAGTGCTAGGATTACAGGGGTGAGCCACCATACCCGGCCTCTTTTTGCTTTTTTGTTTGGTTTTCCTCTCCCCTTTCTCCTTTTCTAACCCTCTTATATACATAGACCTTTCCTCGTTCTGTGGAAGATCAAAAGGAAGCTGGCTTTTTCATAGGAAGATGCTCTGGGACAAGTCCTTTCCTTCTGTGCCTCTGTTTCTTCCCTCCCACAGGGAGCGCCTGTCTTTCCTGTTTTCTGGGCATCCTCTGAGATGATTTATTGGAGCTCAGAGTTTTGAGTAAACGGGGAGAGTTCCGTCTGCTGCCCCATCCCAGGTTTTTCTTTCCTTGAGAGCAGAGACGTCTCTGTGTTGCCAGTAGCCACGTCGGTGCCTGGCTGTGTCAGTCGCTGAGTGACTGCATGAGTCAGCAAAGGAATCGTAGTGCTGGAGGGAGCACTCGGTCACCTGGCCCTCACAGCAGAAGCCCAGCGAATCAGGAGCTAAGGACCAAACCCACCCAGCCTGGAACCCCTTCAAGTCCCCTTGCTGCAGTGGCGTGTCCTGGCGCCTCCCCACAATTCCCGTTTCACGGATGAGGAAACATCTCGAAGACGTTATTAAGACAACACAGCTGCTCGCACCCTTTTTAAAGCTTACTGTGCACTGTGGAGGTGGAGTGTAGTGGGGGGTGACAGGCTTGATTATTTTAGGGGACCTGGAGCCTTGCGATTCCTGGGAAACTGCTGGGCGGTCTGACGCCGCTGCGGTGCTGGGCAGTGGGGCAAGTGGAAGGCGGCGTGGAGGAGCTGGACGGGAGACTGTCCTTTGTGTGACTTGAAAATCCTCTTCCCTCTTGGCCTCAGTCCAGTGGGATGAGACTTGGTCTCAAAAGTCTTCTGCTCTGAAACTCGATTTTGGTGAGAACGCTTGGAGGGAAGTGGAGGGCCTGAAATAGGAGAGGGGAGGGGGAGCACTAGGAGGGGGAGGGTTTTGGTAGCTGCTTCACCCCGTCTCCGGCAGGCCCAGCACCTCCTAGGCATTTCACACGCCTGGGTCTAGTTGAGGCAGTGTGGGTCATTTCTTCCAAAGCTTTCACAGAAACTGGAAGCATCTATTACCCCAGCCCTGTCTTGCATCGTCAGCCACCAGGACCGCCCCCATCTGGGCTAGCGTGGAGCCTGTCTGGCCGGGGCGGCTGCCCACCGCTGTAGCTGGCAGTCACCAGGGCGGTGCCTGGTACACGTGTAAAGATTTGCAGGCCGAGGCGGGCGGATTGCTCGAGGTTGGGAGTTCGAAACCATCCTGAGCGAGACCCCGTCTCTACTAAAAATAGAAAGAAATTAATTGACCAACTAAAACTATATATACAAAAAACTAGCCGGGCATGGTGGCACATGCCTGTAGTCCCAGCTACTTGGGAGGCTGAGGCAGGAGGATCGTTTGAGCCCAGGAGTTTGAGGTTGCTGTGAGCTAGGCTGACGCCATGGCACTCACTCTAGCCTGGGCAACAAAAGTGAGACTCTGTCTCAAAAAAAAAAAATAAAATAAAATAAAAAGATTTGCAGGCCGTCCACGTGGTACATAGTGAATCTGGGGGAGGAAGGGTCTGAGAAGACCTTTAGGCTCCGGTGAGTGTTGGAGGGCAGGGTCTGGGGGGCCTGAGGTTGGCTTTCATCCTCTGCCAGAGGAGAGGCCAGTAAATAGGTACAGGGAGGCCAAGGTGGGGTACGCTTCAGCTGTTTCTCAGGGAGGAAGAGGCCACTCCTGGGCCACCGTGACTCTGTTCTCCAGACCAGTGAGGAGGAGGAGAGGGCTGGGGGCTAGATGTGCCCCATCTCTGCCACACACTGGCGGCAGTGCCATGGGCAAGTGAGCTCACCTGGACTTCTGTTCCTTGTCCATAAAATGGTACTAATATCATCAGCCCTCCTTACCTTGCAGGTTGTTGCAGAGATGAGATGGTACGCAACAGGGTGGAACGGTTGTAGCTGAAGTTGCTATACGCAAGCACAGCTTACAGTGATCGCCATGGTTAAGTACCACCCCGGGGGATCCTGATTAGCTGTACAAAGGTGTCACTTGTGAGACCATCCCCTAAACCACAGCCATCCTTTCAGGAAGGTCACGTGGACGGCCCTGTAAGATACCTTTACTTCCTCCTTCCGATCCTTGAGTTGCCTCCAAACTTTCTCCCTGCCCCATGCAAGATTTGTGGGAGCAAAGATCAGTCTGAGCTGCCCCCTCCTGGTAGGGTTCCACCTCTAAGCACTGACGCCCCTGAGTGAAACAACGTTTTCTGCAGAGAGACCTCTTCAGTCTCTGGCTGTTTATTCCTGGGTGTTTTTGTCGCTGCTGCCTTTGAAATCACCTGGAGTCTGCTAATGCCCTCTCTCCTCGGTCCATGGCTCCTGTACCCCATTCTGGTGAGGCAGAGTTAATGCTCCCAGTTTTCTCTTTATGGGCAAAATAAACCCAGAGCTCAGCTATTTTAGTGCTATTTTATAACCTTGAGCAGCTTGTAGGTGGGTCCCTGTTCACAGCCATCTCCCTGCCCTCCCTTCCCCCTACCCCATTCTTTTTACTGCCCCACAGCATAAAATCGCAGAGGTACCGACCCGGATCTCCAGTTCATCCTCTGCCCCTTCTGCCTGGCTTCCATCTTCTGGGCGGAGCCAGCCTTCTAGAGCTCGGGGCTGCAGTTTGGCTGGTGGCTTCTTGGATTCCTTTCTCTGCTGGGAAAGGGAGATGTTCTCTATAGGACCCTGAGGCCCTGTATCCTAGAAACAGCGTTGAGGTCAGACCCAGAGTCCCCCTTTGTGCTCTAGGAGAAGGCTGAAGCCCAGAGAGCTTGAGCCACTGTCACAGAGCTGGTTGCCAATTGGCAGGGCTGGAACAAGATACCACAGCAGTACGTACGGTTTTGTGGGGAGAGGTCTCACCTGGGTCTTCTGATGTTCCGGGCTCAGGAAGCTGGAGCCTGCTGTGGCCATGTCTGCCCAGAGCATGCTGAGGAGCAGTAGGCTGCAGATGGTCCCCAGGGAGAGCATGGCTGCGGCCAGGCTGGGGAAAGATGGGCCTGGGGGAAAGAGGTCTCCAGGCAGCATGCCTCAGTCTCTCAATTTGCCTCAGAATTCGCTGGGTAAAGCCCAGCAGACAAGGTGAGGGGTCGACCTGGGTTGAGACTGCTGAGTAGAGAAGGGCTCCCCTCTCCCCCCTTCTCCACTGTGGCAGAGAACTGAAGGACGCGCGTGCTCTGTCTTTTCCAAGGCCATTCAGGGCAGAATGGCAGTAGGACTTGGGTGGTGGGGAGGTGGGGTGTCCACCCTAGTGTCACCTGCCTAGGCTCCGAGGAGCTTGTGCCAAGTTTTCAAACATGGGATGATGGAGCTGAACCAGCAAGGCCCCTTGGGGACATGGGGTACTGGGACCAGCTCCTAAGCCAAGCTTTGTCTCTGAGCAGCCTGAGTAACCCAAGTTGCCTAGCATCCCCTTTGCTCAGATGGGCCTGCTGAGACCCAGAGAAGTTAAGTGAATGACCAGCAGTCACAAAGTAAGTCGAACCCGTGAGCAAACGCACATGCAAAGAGCAGAGAGTGCCTACCTGGGATTCCTGGCAGAGGTGGTGCCCAGTGGCTGGCTGGTCCTTATATAGGGAGCCTGGTGTTTGTTCTAAACTAGCAGCTCCGTCTCAGAGGTGGCCTAGCTTCCGTGGGGGGCTGGTGTACATTCCTTGGGAACTAGAAATGTTCGTGCCCTCTGGGCAGAAATCAGCAGAGGAGGTCAGACGCCCGGGAGATTGCTGGGTTGGCTTGGGATGCTGCATCTGTTCCTGGACCGCGTGCAGGGAGTTGCCCTGCGTGGGCACGGCCCTGGTTTAGCCGGGAGCGGGGAGAGTGGGTCTGCGTCTGCCTTTGCGGCCGTGTGATCTCAGCTCACTCCCCCGTTCTCCCTCGTTAAAATGAGGTTATGGTCACTAGGTGGTCTCCAAGATCTTTCCAGTCCTGGTGCTGGTCTGGCTTCCACAAGCCTCTGGAGCACACCGGGAGCCGGGTCCGTGTGATTCTCCCACTTCCCCAGGAGACGGGCCAGAGAATTCATGAAAGAGTTGAGAAGACTTAAGTCCTGGGAGGCTGAACACTTTACTTTATTGGAGGAAAAACTGAACTCCAGTAGGGCCACACTTTCCCCAAAGCCACACAGCCGTCAGGGCTGATGCGTGGACTTCCACCCTAGTCTCTCGACTCCGACCTAGCATGGCGTTCTTTCTGATACGGCATCTGCTTCTATGATGAACGTGGTGTTCCAGGAAAATCAGTCTGCTCCGAGCAAGCTGGAATTGGGGCAGGATGCCAGTTGGGAAGATACTGAAGCAGTAGAATGGCTGGTGGCCAAATGAGCACCCTAACTTAAGAGATCGACTTCAGGGGGATTGGATCTTTGTAGACGCGCCCAGGACAGTGGAGGCACGCTGGGCTGGACTGAATCCTTCAGTGGAACGTGGGGGGCTGAGTACCTCCGGATGAAAATCCCATCACCAGCGCAGTGTGGTGGCTGAAATGCCACGTTTAGCCCCAGCAGAATATGTGCGTCACCGGGAGGCCTTTTGCCACCTGAGTGCAGACCTCTCTTGGCCCTGGGGCCCAGAGGGGCTGAAGGTGGTGAGGGCGGAGAAAAGATGGGAACCCTTGGAGAAGAGTCACAACTTTTTCAGAGCCACCAACTGCCTCTGCCCAAAAACACACCCCAAAATAGAAAAACCCCAACTATGGTAACCAGGCAGCTACTGAGACATGAAGCCTCCTCTTCCTGCTGACCCCAGAGGCCTCTGGAGGCGGGAGCAGCCAGTGTTGATCTTAGATAACACCACCAGCAAGTAAACACCCACGGCTGGCTGTGTTATCTTTGGGGAACAGAAATGTCACCTGGGAGTTGGAAAACCCGTAACCACATACCACAGAGTCAAAGAAGGACCATCTGATGGCCATAAGAACCGTTGAGGGAGGAGGCGCCAGAAAGTACCTCGCTGCCCACTCAGTCGTGGAAGGGGCTGGGTGTGGGTTGGGAAACAAGCAGATCTGAACCAAGAAGAGTTTAGAGGAAGACTGGCTACTGGAAAGGACTGGCGTGTTCTCCTCCTCATTCCTTTCACTTCCTGATAAGGAACCAGTTTGGAATTCCCCCAGGGTGAGAAGAAGCCTGTTCTTCCTCCTTGTTGGGGCTCAGTAAGCAGGTCTCCCCACTGCTTGTTGGCCGGCTGACTTCCTTCTAGCTGCTGGTCTCTTAAGAGCCTGCCTGAGTGAATGGAATAGAATGACTCATTATTAAATTAATTGCTGTATATAAATGGTATCTGAGAACAAATTAGCTTTATACACTTTTCATTGAAATTTCATTTGTACTGATAATTTGTTGGTTTAGCAAGCACTTTTTTCATCAATTTGGCTAAATTTCAGTCTGAGGAAGATTCTGGGATTGTAAACAGGTTTTATTCTTTCTTTGAGAGAAGGCTTTTTTTAAATTTCAGGATATTATGGGGGCACAAATGTTAAGGTTACATATATTGCCCTGTCTCCCCTTACCCTTTGCGGGAGAGTTTCAAGCAAGAGAGGGCTTTTTAGTGGGGTTTCTTTTTTCTCCTAGTTTTGGCTTCCATACCTTCCAGATCAGCATTTTTTTTTGTTGTTGTTGTTGTTTTTGAGACAGTCTCACTGTGTTGCCCAGGCTAGAGTATTGTGGCATCAACCTCTAGCTCTCAGCACCCTCCAACTCCTGGGCTCAAGTGATCCTCCTGCCTCAGCCTCCCGAGTAGCTGGGACTACAGGCATGCGCCACCATCTCTAGCTAATTTTTTCTATATATTTTTAGTTGACCAATTAATTTCTTTCTATTTTTAGTAGAGACGGGGTCTCGCTCTTGCTCAGGCTGGTTTCGAACTCCTGACCTCAAGCAATCCGCCCGCGTCGGCCTCCCAGAGTGCTAGGATGACAGGCGTGATCCACCACACCCAGCCTCCAGATCAGCATTTTTGAGTAGAAATGTACCAAGCATACCTCGTAGGTGATGTGGCTTCAATTCCAGACACCATGATAGAACAAATATTGCAATAAAGTGAATCATGAGTTTTTTGGTTTTCCAGTGTAGATAAAAGTTATGTTTATATTATACTGTGGTCTACTGAGTATGCAACAGCATTTTGTTTTTTAAAAAACAGATACCTTTAATCTTTAATACTTTATTGCTAAAAAATGCTAATGATCATCTGAGCCTTCAGTGAGTCATAATCATTTTGGGGGGTGCAGGGCTTTTCCTCAATGTTGGCTGCTGACTAATCAGGGTGGCTGATGCTGAATGTTGGGGTGGCTGTAGCAATTTCTTAAAATAGACAATATTGCTAGATATACAGGTTCAAAAGAAAATTTAAAAAATGAAGTTTGCCACATTGACTTCCTTTCTTGAAAGATTTCTCTGTAGCATGCAATGCTGTTTGATTGCATTGTACCCACAGAATTTCTTTTGAAATGGGAGTCAGTCCTCTCAAATCCTACCCCTGCCAAATCAACTTGGTTTATGTAATATTCTAAATCCTTTGCTGTCATTTCAAAAATATTCATAGCACCTTCGCCAGAAGTAGGCTTCATCTCAAGAAACCACTGTCTTTGCTCCTCCATAAGCAGCAACTGCTTATCCCTTACAACGTTTATCATGAGATTGCAGCAACTCAGGCACGTGTTCAGGCTCCACTTCCAATTCTAGTCCTCTTGCTGTTCCTACCACATCTGCAATAACTTCTTCTACTGAAGTTTAGTCCTCTAAGTCATCCATGAGGGTTGGCATCAACTTCTCCCAAATTACTGCTAATGTTGATATTTTGTTCTTTTTTTTTTCTTGAGACAGGGTCTCACTTTGTTGCCCAGGCTAGAGTGAGTGCCGTGGCATCAGCCTTAACTCACAGCAACCTCGGACTCCTGGGCTCAAGCAATCCTCCTGCCTCAGCCTCCCAAGTAGCTGGGACTACTGGCATACGCCACCATGCCTGGCTAATGTTGATATTTTGAGTTCCTCTCATGATTCACCAATGTTCTTAACCACTTCGGGACCCCGCCCACCGGCCGCGAAACCTCGCCCACAGTTGTTTGTTCTGTGCATTGACAACGAATCCATTTTGCTCGTGTGATGAGGAAAGCTTTAAAGCACTGAAAGCTTGTTTTACTTTACAGGCAGCTTCACTTGTAATGTAAATCAGAATAGGTAACACATACATATATGTTTACATTATTTTTAAATGTTCATAATTTTATTTTGACAAATGGAAAATTGGAAAAGTCATTATCATGGCTGTCGGCTAAAGTCAACGCTCAGCTGTGTGCCTTCATATCACGGCTGTTGGCTAAAGTCGCTGTGCGCGTTCATCTGTGGCTGTCGACTATAGTCGACGCTGGTACTGAAGTGGTTAATGGCATATAGAATGGGTGAATCCTTTCCAGAAGGTTTTTTGTTCTGTTTTGTTTTGTTTTTGAGACAGTCTCACTTTGTTGCCCAGGCTAGAGTGAGTGCCATGGCGTCAGCCTAGCTCACAGCAACCTCAAATTCCTGGGCTCAGGCAATCCTCCTGCCTCAGCCTCCCAAGTAGCTGGGGCTACAGGCATGCACCACCATGCCCGGCTAATTTTTTGTATATATATTTTTAGTTGGTCAATTAGTTTCTATTTTTAGTAGAGACGGGGTGGGGGGGTGGGGTGGGGGGGTGTCTCGCTCAGGCTGGTTTCGAACTCCCGACCTCGAGCAATCCGCCTGCCTCGGCCTCCCAGAGTGCTAGGATTACAGGCATGAGCCACCATGCCCAGCTATCCAGAAGGTTTTTGATTTACTTTGCCCAGAAGACAAGTAGCCCTTCTCATCTGCTCCATCGTGACAGCTACTATCCCAGAGGTAACCAGAAAGGTGTGGGCAGCCCCACCAACAAGGTTGGCTCCCCATCAGGTCCCGGCCATCCTGTTCATGCTGCAAGCTGAGGCTTTGAGGGGAAAATAACACACCCCCTGAAAATAAACCCTAGGGTGTCGTCTTGAAGAAAAATATAAGACCCTGTCTTATTTTCGAGGAAACACGGTAGGTACATAAGGGTCCATACTGACCTGTGCACATGGCTTTCTGAGGGGATAGGCCTGGCCCCCCCCCAATCTGGTACATTCACACAAAGGCTGGGTGTGAGCACCACCCTTGGACTGTAGCTGAGGGGCCCCAACTGCCCCTCCCTGGTTCTACAGTGGGGAGTAGACTGGAGTTGAGATAGATCAGGACTCAAACACTGGCTTTACCAAATGCTAGGGGGCAGGACTTCTGTGCCAGTTTCCTCCTCAGTAAATCGGGGATACTGTGTTTCCCCGAAAATAAGACAGGGTCTTATATTTATTTTTCCTCAAGAAGACACCCTAGGGCTTATTTTCAGGGGATGTGTTTTTTTTTAAGTGTGGTACAACAATCTACATTTATTCAAATATAGTTAAGTCATCTTCTTCTGGAACATCATCATAACTCTCCAAACCCTGAATTTCTTGCAACTCTATTTCCTTTAGAACACTAGGTTTTATCTTTGGGTAGGGCTTCTATTGCGCAAATGCTTAGAAATCCTGCTAGGGCTTATTTTATGGGTAGGTCTAACTTTCGGGGAAACACAGTATATACCTAGACAGGCTTGTTGTGTTGCTTAAATGAGTTAATGTTTGAAATATCCAAGTGCAGTACCTGGCTCACAGCATTCTCAGTAGTGGCAGCTATTGTGACTTTTGGTTCAGGTGAGGATCGCAGGGCCTCTGCTGAGAGATTATTCCTGGTTCAGGGTCAATTAGGACCAGAACTGTGGTCTCCCACCACAGGGCCCTCCTTTTCCTAACAGAGTCAATAAACTGAATGAATAGGTCCCACTTTCTGGGCCAGCCTCTCAGCTATTACTGTTTGGTTATTACTACCTGGCTTGGCACCCTGTTGGTGACCACATGCACTAGCTCATTTAAGTTTTTTTTTTTTTTTTTTGAGACAGAGTCTCGCTTTGTTGTCCAGGCTAGAGTGAGTGCCGTGGCGTCAGCCTAGCTCACAGCAACCTCACACTCCTGGGCTCGAGCGATCCTTCTGCCTCAGCCTCCCGAGTAGCTGGGACTACAGGCATGCGCCACCATGCCCGGCTAATTTTTTATATACATATCAGTTGGCCAATTAATTTCTTTCTATTTATAGTAGAGACGGGGTCTCGCTCTTGCTCAGGCTGGTTTTGAACTCCTGACCTTGAGCAATCCGCCCGCCTCGGCCTCCCAGAGAGCTAGGATTACAGGCGTGAGCCACCGCGCCCGGCCTCATTTGAGTCTTATAACCACTGTGCAGACCTTATTAGTCTCATTCTACAGAAGAGGATGTGTACCCACAGAAGATAAGTAGCAGAGCCAGGGCTATAGTCCTCATCACTGAAGGCCAAGTCCAGAGCTCTTTTAAATGATGTCTTCGGTATAAATTGAGTCACAAAGATGCTTACAGAGACAGGCCGGCTTTGTAGGTAGGATTTAGCTAGCCAACTCGGCTCTGGGCCTTTGTGAATGTTCTAGTATACTGACCAACAAGAGTCATACAGCTTTTAGGGGTGGGTATGTGAGTGGTTAGGATATTGCAGCAAGAATTAATATTACTTTATTTAATTACTTTGGAAACAAAACCCCCCAAATAATACCTGAACCCAAAGGTACATAAAAAATGGCCAAAAGTATTTAAGATAATAGATTTGAAGATCACTTGTAGTTTCTTCATAACATGAATGCTTTCAGCTGGATAGTATCAAACCATATCAAATCATGTTAAGGCAGATGATCAACCTGTGGTCACACTTGTAACTACTGCTGGGAAAATAATCTTGTTGGAGTTGGAAGCTCTTCCCAGTTGTTTGGTCAGTTGGCCCAGGGAGGGGCAGTCCTGGAGCTGGTAGTTGGGGGAGCCATGCCAAAACCATCTGGTCACTGCTCGTTCTGCTGGCCTTCTGTGGCTGAAGCTGACACGGAGCCCTGGCCCTTGTTGACATCACTGATGCACACCCACTGCCCGTCAACCGACTCTTTCCACAGGGTCACCTGCAAGTCAGTGCACACACAGACTGTCACAGGTCTGCGCCCCTTCCCTCCACTGTCCTCTTTTACTGGGTCCCCCAAATGAGCCACACCCCTGTCAAGAACCACTGAGCACTTATCTTTGTTCTTCCACTGAAATCTCATCAAATGAAAGGAATAAAAAGTCACAAAGAAAAAAGGAGTAGGAATAACGGTAGCTGTGAATGATGATGCTATTTTAACCAAGCTGATAACGCTACAGTGAGAGCAAGTGTGGTTCCTAGACCAAGTGTGGTTCCTAGACCAGAGCATCATATTATCACCTGAGAGCTTGTTACACTGCAAATTCCTGGACCCTGGACCAAGTGATGCATAAGCCCTGGAGGTGGGGCCAGCAATCTGTGTTTTAACAAGTTAACACTAAAGTTTGAGAACTGTGGTAGAGGAAGACAACAGACCACTAAGTACATTGTTTCTACACTGAAGTAAGCTGTGGAAGAAACAGCTAAGAGCTGAAAAGGCTTGTCCCTGGAGAGTGAAAACTAGGAGACTGCATTAAAAAACAAAAATCTAATAAAAACTACCTAAAGCTATGTACGTGTACTAATTTGATTAAAAAAAGAAAAGAAAAGGACTTTAAGAACTGCTTTAGCAAGGAAGGAAACAGCAGAGGACATAAACAGGTGGAAAACCATACCATGCTCATGGGTCAGCAGAATCAACATTATTAAAATGTCTATACTACCCAAAGTGATCTACAGAGTCAATGCACTCCCTATTATCCCATCATCATCTTTCACAGATATAGAAAAAATAATTTTACACTTTGTATGGAACCAGAGAAGACCCCATATAGCAAAAGCAATCCCATATAGCAAAGACCCCATATAGCAAAAGGCAATAAAAACAAAATGGGAGGTATTAATTTATCAGATTTCAAACTATAGTACAAGGCTACAGTAATTAAAACAGTTTGGTACTGGCACAAGAACAGGGACATTGACCAGTGGAACAGAACAGAGAACCCAGATATAAAACCATCCTCATATAGCTATCTAATCTTTGACAAAGCAGATAAAAACATACTGGGGAAAAGAATTCTTATTCAATAAATTGTGCTGGGAAAACTGGATAGCCACATGTAGAAGACTGAAACAGGATCCACACCTTTCACCTCTCACAAAAATCAACTCAGGCCGGGCGCGGTGGCTCACGCCTGTAATCCTAGCACTCTGGGAGGCCGAGGCAGGCCGATTGCTCGAGGTCAGGAGTTCGAAACCAGCCTGAGCAGCAAGAGCAAGATCCCGTCTCTAGTATAAATAGAAAGAAATTAATTGGCTAAGTAATATATATAGAAAAAAAAAAAAATCAACTCACTCTGGGTAACAGACTTAAACTTAAGGTGTGAAACTATTAGAATTCTAGAGGAAAGTGTTGAAAATACTCTTCTAGACATTGGCCTAGGCAAAGAATTTATGAAGACGATCCCAAAGGCAATCACAGCAACAACAAAAATAAATAAATGGGACCTGATCAAATTAAAAAGCTTCTGCACAAAGAAACTATTACGAGAGCAAACAGACAACCTACAAAATGGCAGAAAATTTTCACAAGCTACACATCCGATAAAGGGCTGATAACTAGAATCTATTTAGAACTCAGGAAAGTCAGCAAGAAAAAAATCAAACAACCCTATCAAAAAGTGGACAAAGGACATGAACAGAAACTTTTCAAAAGACAACAGAATAATGGCCAATAAACATGAAAAAATGCTCAACATCTCTAATCATCAGGGAAATGCAAATCAAACCTGCAATGAGATATCACTTATCTCCAGTAAGAATGGCCTTTATCAAAAAGTCCCCAAACAGTAAATGTTGGTGTGGATGCGGAGTGAGAGGAAGGCTAGTACACTGCTGCAGGGACTGCAAACTAGTGGAAAGCAATATGGAGACACCTTAAAGTGATACAAGTAGATCTACCATTTGATCCAGCAATTCCACTACTGGGCATCTACCCAAAAGACCAAAGGCACTCTATAAAAAAGACATCTTCACTCAAATGTTTATAGCAGCACAGTTCACAATCGCAAAGTTGTGGAAACAACCCAAGTGCCCATCAATACATGAGTGGATTAATAAAATGTGGTCTAGGCCGGGCGTGGTGGCTCACGCCTGTAATCCTAGCACTTTGGGAGGCCGAGGCGGGCGGATTGCTCAAGGTCAGGAGTTCAAAACCAGCCTGAGCGAGACCCCGTCTCTACCAAAAAATACAAATAAATTAATTGACCAACTAAAAATATATATACAAAAAATTAGCCGGGCATGGTGGCGCATGCCTGTAGTCCCAGCTACTTGGGAGGCTGAGGCAGTAGGATCGCTGAGCCCCGGAGACTGAGGTTGCTGTGAGCCAGGCTGACGCCACGGCACTCACTCTAGCCTGGGCAACAAAGTGAGACTCTGTCTCAAAAAAATAAAAAAATTAAAAAAAAAATAAATATATAAATAAAATAAAAAATAAAAAAAATAAAATGTGGTCTACGTATACCATGGAGTACTATTCAGCTATAATAAGAAACAATGGTGATCTAGCACCTCTTGTATTTTCCTGGATAGACCTGGAACCCAGTCTATTAAGTGAAGTATCCCAAGAATGGAAAAATAAGCACCACATGTACTCACCAGCAAATTGGTATTAACTGATCAACGCCTAAGTGGACACATAGGAATGACATTTATTGCGTGTCGGGCATATGGGGGGGAGGAGGGGATGGGTATGTACATACATAATGAGTATGATGCACACCACCTGGGGGATGGACACGCTTGAAGCTCTGACTGCCAGGGGGTAAGGCAACACATGTAACCTAAACATTTGTACCCCCCATAATATACTGAAATTAAAAAAAAGAACTGCTTTAGGGATAGACCTTATTCATTAAACATGCACTGTGAGGCTGGGCACGGTGGCTCACGCCTGTAATCCTAGCACTCTGGGAAGAGGCCGAGGCGGGCAGATTGCTCAAGGTCAGGAGTTCGAAACCAGCCTGAGCAAGAGTGAGACCCCGTCTCTAGTATAAATAGAAAGAAATTAATTGGCCAACTAATATATATAGAAAAAATTAGCCTGGCATGGTGGCACATGCCTGTAGTCCCAGCTACTCGGGAGGCTGCGGCAGAAGGATCGCTTGAGCCCAGGAGTTTGAGGCTGCTGTGAGCTAGGCTGACGCCACAGCACTCACTCTAGCCTGGGCAACTCTGTCTCAAAAAAATAAATAAATAAATAAATAAATAAAAACACACTAAGGGATGCTATGGAGACAGCAGTAGAGTTGAGCTACCTATAGGAAACAGGCTTATCAAGTGGGAACGAGTAAGAAGCCTAGAATTACACTGACAGCAGACCGGAATATACAACCAGAGACATGCTTACTGCCTAGTAAAAACTTCAGAAGGCCTGCCTGAGGCAGTGGGTCCCTTGGTCTGTCCTGGATGCCATCAGACCTGGGTTCTAGTCCTGATTCTGGCGCTCACTAGAAATAAAGGAGGTTGGATTAGTTGTCCTTTGTGGGCCATTCTAGCTCTAAATTCTATAGCTTTGAGGTGGAGCCTGCTAGATATTTCTGGGACCACTTTAGATCATACGGGACCCTAGGCCAGACAGAAGCTGCCTACAGAGGATCTCAAAGAAATATTTGTACACCCATGTTCACAGCAGCACTATCCACAATAGCTAGGAAGTAGAAGCAACCCAAGTGTCCATCGATGGATGGATAAAATGTGGTCTGTACATATAGTGGCATATTAGCTTTAAGAAGGAAGGAAACTCTGACACATGGAACCTTATGGATGAAACTTGAGGACATTATGCTATATGAAATAAGCCAGTCACAGAAGGACAAATACTGTGTGATTCCACTTAGATGAGGTACCTAGAACAATCAAATTCATAGACATGAATAGTAGAATGGTGGTTGCCAAGGGCTGTGGGGAGGGGAAATAGATAGTTATTTAATGAGTATAGTTTCAGTTTTGGAAGCTGAAAAGAGTTCTAGAGATTAGTTACACAACAATGTGAATGTACTTAACATTACTGAACTATAAAGAATGGTCAAGATGAATCCCACTCCTGACACAAAAAAAGAATGGTCAAGATGATAAATTCTATGTGTATTTTACCACAACTAAAAAAAAAAAAAAGGTGCCTGCAGAGAAGAAGGAACAAGCCACTGCCACCTCCCCAGCTGAATTCTCCTGTAAGGCAGATGATCCCTTACTTTCAGGGTGGTTCCACATGGAACAGTCATGCTGGAAATAAGCACGTTTTCTCTGCTTCCAAGTGTGACTGGGTTAGGGTGCTGCCTGCCCTCACTGCTCCTTTTCTACCCTGTCCTGTGTTGGTCTTTGTTTTACTGAGTTTTCCAGTGGCCACTTTGGCTCCACATCTCACCCTTCCTTTGTGTGGCTCATGGCACAGCAATAAGAGGTAGGTACACAATGGGTACATAATAAATTCCCATAAATTGTACTGATTTTTTAGCCGGGCATGGTGGCGCATGCCTGTAGTCCCAGCTACTCGGGAGGCTGAGACAGAAGGATTACTTGAGCCCAGGAGTCTGAGGTTGCTGTGAGCTAGGCCGATGCCACGGCACTCACTCTAGCCTGGGCAACAAAGCGAGACTCTGTCTAAAAAAAAAAAAAAAAGAAAAATTGTACTGATTTTTAAAAACATGCTTTTTAAGTGTTTTGGATAAAAAACTAAATATTTTCAGTTCTGTGATGTTCCATGAAAAAAAAAAAAAAACTAAATCTTCTCACTTTTGTTTATGATTTCTTTTTCTTACATACTTTTGTGGCAAAGCTAACTGAACATCCCCATGAAGATAAGGTGACCAAATGGTTAGGATGACACACCTGACTGGCTCTGCCACCTAACAGCTTCGTGACCCCCATGCAAATCAAACTGCCTCTGTCAGCTTCTTTCCTTATCTGTAAAAGGTGAACACATTACCTCAGAGGGTTGCGCAATTCAGTGATGCACTTAAGGCACATGCTCAAAATGCAGCCCTCACTAAGGTTCCTCCCAAGCATGGGAGATGGGACTGTCCCTTGCGCTCTCTAGTGGGCAAGGTGGGAACCAGCAGAGCTCTGTCCACTACACCACTGGAAATGGATGTACCTTGTTGTCTCCGCCGGAGACGGCCAGAATGTTGGCTGTGATGGACCAGCTCACGTGCCACACGACATCATTGAACTTGTGCAGCAGTTTGGGGGACCATGTGTTGCCCGAGGCATCATCACAAGTCCAAATGAATACACGACCATCCTAGGAAGACAGGTTAGAGTCAGGAGATGGGGGCAAGAATCTTGCATTTGTGATATCCTCCCAACCTGGAGCCACACGGGACCTTTCTGTAGGAACAGGGTGGGTATTCGAAGCAAAGGGTAGCCAAGGACCTCTTTGGTGTCCACAGCTTTGACGGCCAATTTCTAGCCCAGCACTTTTGCTTCTGTCCCTTTGCCCTGACACAAGAGTCTCCCAGGTTCTTTTTCTCATCCTAGTTTCACATCTGGACTTCGTCTGCACTGCTAACTTTCAAGTTTCTCTGGAGTCTTCCTTCTGTCTGCTGAGTCACTTCCCTCTGGCTGTCTGTACTTTCTCAAGTGAATGGGTACAGCTGTCTAAAAACTAAGCTCAAGAAAATGAGAAGGGACCAAAAAGAAATCACAAAGATCTCTCAAATTTAGAGCTAAACAAAATAGGCTCAAATGATGTAGGCCGGGCATGGTGGCTCATGCCTGTAATCTCAGCACTTTGGAAGGTTGGGGTGTGATGATTGCTTAAGGCCAGTTCAAGACCAGCCTAGGCAACTTAGCAAGACCCCGTTTCTATAAGAGACTAAAAAGAAAAACAAATTAGCCAGATGTGGTGGCGTATGCCTACAGTCCCAGCCACTTGGGAGGCTGAAGCCCAGGAGTTCAAGGTTGCAGTGAGCTATGATCCGGCTACTGCTTGCTAGCCTGGGTGACAAAGGAAGACCTTGTCTCTGGGAAGGAAAAAAAAAAAGTAAAAGGCCTGGCTTCATTCTCTGTAGGGAGGTAGAAGTATATAATTAAAGGCTTGTCCTTGGTCTTACTTTACTTTTATGATGTCTGGGCAGGGTGGCTAGGTAGGTGAGTCCAAAGTCTTAGAATTTCCCATCTCACCTGATCCTTGCTTGAGAGCACCTCCATCCCCCATTCACACGAGGGTCAGGAGGGAAAATTGGTCCTGAATTTGGCCCCACTCTTGGCATCGGTTCTATTGTAATCATTTTCTCTCAGGGGAGGCAGGTTACCTTGGCTTCTGACCAAGACTTCAATGAATGACGACCTGAATGCACATGTTCCTTCCTATCTCCACATTGGTCCAGAGGTGCCTGTTGCTCTCCCTTTGCCTTCTAAGAGGATTTTCCACTAAGGAGACCATAAAGGCTGATGGTCCTCACTCAAGATTACATGGCATGCGACGCTCGCAGGGATCTGGGCTCACCTGGGAACAGCTGGCGATGGTGCTGGTGGGCAGGCCAATGGAGGGGGCCCAGGCCACGTCTCGGACCCAGTCACTGTGCGCCTCCAGCTTCTGCTCCTCCTTCCACTGGCCGTCCTCCTCCTCCCTAGCACGGCAGACCAGAGGGAGAATCCAGCAGGCAGCGGCCCATGGGCCTTTCCCACAAACTCATCCCTCCCTCAACGCAAAGGCTCCACCAGCAGCACAGAAGCGAGTCCACCTTTCTGATTTCATTTATTGAGCCTGCAGAACTTCATTCAGTTAACTGTAAAGAAACCCTGCAGGAAATGCTTTGTTTCTCCACAGACAAAAAGTGTCTCTAACAGTTGGGAACTAGGTGAATAGTAAAAGTGTGTGGGGGAAAAAAAGGATATCTTCTGACAGACTGAGAACAGCATTTTACTGGCCAGAGAGAGAAAGAAAGGTGACCTCGTTTGTTGGGAACTGTGGTTGAGTCATGGTAGGGAGGGTAGAGGGCAGAAGTATCCCTCTGAAGAGAAGCCCACGCAACCCCACTTACTTCCACAGCTTGATGAGGTTGTCACAGCCACCTGATGCAAACTTCTTGATGTAATTGGGTTTCTGTCCTGACGGCTGGTCTATGAGGCTTCCAGGTACAACAGCAGGGGCCCAGCTGACAGCATTGCAGCCAATCTGTAAAGATGGGGACATGTAGTGACTTTGCTCTTTTGCCCTGCAATAGAATAGACCAGCCTTCTGCAGGCCCAAGGCTGCAATTCATTTGCCCTCCAATTCTCAGGACCAGATTCCGTAGGACAGCGGATGTGATGAACAAGAAGGATTAGCCACAACTCTCCCTCAGGATTCCTAACAGTGCAGGCATTTTTCTGAAGGATGCATTTAAAGTAGGAATTAGGAACTCTGGGAAATTTAATAAGCAGGATATTTTTTAAAGACATGAAAAAAGAGCACGTTGGGTCTATTTTTTTATTAAAAAATATTATAGGCTGGGCATGGTGGCTCACGCCTGTAATCCTAGCACTCTGGGAGGCTGAGGCAGGTGGATTGTTTGAGCTCAGGAGTTTGAGACCAGCCTGAGCAAGATTAAGACCCTGCCTCTACTAAAAAAAATAGAAAGAAATTAGCTGGCTAACTGAGGCAGGAGGATCGCTTGAGCCCAGGAGTTTGAGGTTGTTGTGAGCTAGGCTGTTACCATGGCACTCTGGCCTGGGCATCCTTTGGCTCATGGCCCCCTTCCTTAAATAAACTAACTCTAGCCCAGGCAAGAAAGTAAGATTCTGTCTCCAAAAAAAAAAAAAAAAAAAAATACTATAAAGTAACAGATTTAGAGAAACACACAAAATAAATACACGGCTTAATGAGTTAGTTTAAAAGCACTCCTGTAACCACCACCAGGTCAAGAAATAAAAGTCTGCCACCTACCTGAGAAGGCCAGTCATTGTGTCCCATGCTGATCACAGCTCCTTCTCCCCCAGTAAGTAACCATTGCCCCGACTTCTCAATATGTTCCTTCTTTTTCCAGTTTGTTACCCAAATATGCATCCCTAAACACTACAGTCTTTTCTATTAAAATTTGTTTTTTATGCTTTTTACATCTCCTAATTTGTAGATTCTTCCTGATTTTTTTTCCCTTACCATATTCCCACAAGCCTCTCTCGAACTGTTCACTTTTGCAAGTTTCAGCAGACAGAGAACACAGAGCCCCAAGTAGCAAGGCCCTGAGACAGGCTCCTGGGGCCTGGAGGGCTGCGCATGCTGTGGGCCCTCCTGGATCCCCCATATTTGAGAATTGCAAAAGTACAGTGTAAGCTTTGGGGCTACGAACTTTAAGTTTCCATCAGGTAGACATCAGAAGTATTTGGGGCCACCAAAGCCAGGACTGCTGTATCAAAAGAAGGCACACAGACTCCAAGGTTCTAATCCTGGCACAGTGCCTTCTCTAAGTCCCGTACTTTTGCTGAGCCTCACTTGCCTCATCATAAAATGGGATCAGGACTGCTTACCTTGAAAATCTATACATTTGTTAGTTCCTTCCTTCATTCACAAATGTTTGTGAGACTTATATGACACACAGTAGGGCTCAACAAACAAGAAATTTTTCTCACTGTGCACGATGCTTTCTTGACTGTTTCAACCCTAAGGTCTGAAGACCAGGAGCGCAGCAACTAAATCCCTGTGATGCTTTTCATCCCACCACTCAATTCTAGGGTGTGACTGAGCAGTGACATAAAATGCCTATTGCAGAACATGTCAACCTGAGCAAGCCATAGCTAAGGTGACCGGTAGGTAGGCTGTGGCCGCACCTTCCTGGTGCCCAGCCTCCCTGACTTGGGGCCATATGAGCAGCCAGTGCCAATCCCTGCCCTGGACTGAATGAGGCTGCTGCAGCCCAGCCTGGCTTCAGAGCAGAGCAACTCAAGGATGTTCCATACCAAGCGCGTCTGGTCAGCAGCCGCCCCGCCCGACCCACCGCACAGCAGGGACACTGCCCCGCCATGCTCTCGGCAGTCAGACTCACGGCAAAGCAACAGATGTGCCCTACATGAAGGCCGGGGCTGGACTTACAGCGTGAGCGTTGTTGATCTTCTTCACTTCCCACTGGCCTTCCCCAGTGTAGGTCAGCAGGGAGATGGCCCCATCCGAGCTCCCACAGGCCAGGATCAGGCCGTAGTCGTGGGGGGCCCAGCACACGGAGTTCACTGCAGGAAGGAGGAAGGCACCGTGAGTAGAGAGAGCATAGCCCCAGAGTTTAGATTTTGATTTCTCAGATTTACTGTTTTATTAAATTTCTAAAAAAAACCCTACAGGGATCACCAGAGGAAGTTGTAATTTGGCTAACTAAGGACATTAAAAAAAAACTATCACCTATATCATCATTTCATAAATTAAAGACTATCTTGACAAACAAGCATGAAGGACAACAATGTGAGAATAATAAAGGCCAGTACTTAAAACGAATGAACCTTAAGAAGAACTCACTGTGTTGTCCTTGCTTTTCTCATTTTGCGTTGGACTGGCTTTAGTCTTAGGGCCTCTGTCCTGTGGACAGACTAGCAGGAGAGCCAGCCGGAACCCAAGGCACAGATGAGAAGCACCACGAGGGGAAGGGAGCAGGGATTCAGCAGGACAGGCCTTCCTCACAAGGGCCCCTTGCCTGCCCCTCCTGCCACACTCAGCGTACCTGAAGAGTCGTGTCCTGAGTGCTCGTGGGTCTTCTCCCAGGTGCCGTTTTCTTCTTTCCAGATAATGACTTTCCGGTCGTAGGAGCAGGATGCCAGGATATTGCCGTACATGGGGTGGGCCCAGGCCACTTGCCACACGGGACCCTCATGACTGCAAAGGGAGGGGTCAGAGGCTGCTCAGATGGGCCAGAGGAACCCACAGTGTCCCTGCCAGGCACCACTCTGGATAGAACCAAGTGGCTTCCTTGGGGGGCTGACACAATGTCTCAGGACAGAACTGCCTAAGAACTTTAAAAAGGAGAACTACAGAAGGCCACTGCCAACAGGAATGCTCACTGGACAGTGAGGATCACAAGGCCCAGACAAGCTAAGCAACTAAAGGTCACAGAGCCTTTGAAGAGTCAGGACTCTGGGTCTGCCTCCCTATCCTGGCCAGGCAGCAACCTCACTTGCCCTAGACTGTAGCCAGCATTGCTTATATCTGCAGTCATCAATATAATTATTAATCCGTCTAGGGTTTATACCCACAAGTGCTCAGTAAATATCAGTAGATTGAATCACTTCATCCTTGCAGACAGTCAACTTCTTGAGCAGGCAGTATCCATTTCACTGAAATACTTTTTTTTTTTTTTTTTTGAGACAGAGTCTCACTTTGTTGCCCAGGCTAGAGTGAGTGCCGTGGCGTCAGCCTAGCTCACAGCAACCTCAAACTCCTGGGCTCAAGCGATCCTTCTGCCTCAGCCTCCCGAGTAGCTGGGACTACAGGCATGCACCACCACGCCCGGCTAATTTTTTGTATATATATTAGTTGGCCAATTAGTTTGTTTCTATTTATAGTAGAGACGGGGTCTCGCTCTTGCTCAGGTTGGTTTCGAACTCCTGAACTCAAAGGATCCGCCTGCCTCGGCCTCCCAGAGAGCTAGGATTACAGGCGTGAGCCACCGCGCCCGGCCTGAAATACTTTTTAATTTGTTCAAAAAACAAGTCTGTCCCTTTTCTTCCGATCTTTATCCATTCACCCGATAACAGTGCTGTCTGAGGCTTTGTACAGGGACTATTTCTCTGGTGCAGGGTGCACCTCAGCACACAAGAGGTAGCATGGTGCAGTCAGTGGTTGTGAGCCCAGGCTCTTGCCAATCCACGCCCCTGTTCACTAGCTCTTGACTTTAGGCGACGATCATATCGTCTCTATAGCTTTGACTCTATCTGAAAATGGAGATATCAATGAGCCATCTTTCATAGGTGGTCACGATGGTTAAATTTATGATAACTCAGGTACAGAGCTTAGAACAATGCTTGGTACAAGAAAAGAAAAAAACCACTCAATAGCTGTTAGCTATTAGTGCTGCTCCTCATGCACTCCTTCACCCTAGGGCTGCAGACACCGAAATCTGCTCCTCTCTCTAGCTGAGACAATGGTACACTCCCAGTCTCTATAACGGTGCTGCTAACGAAACTGCGAGTAGACTCAAATTTCCAACAACCAGCACAGTTCTTTTTTTATTTTTTTGAGACAGAATCTCACTCTGTTGCCATGGCTAGAGTGCTGTGGTGTCAGCCTCGCTCACAGCAACCTCAAACTCCTGGGCTCAAGCGATCCTCCTGCCTCAGCCTCCCGAGTAGCTGGGACTACAGGCATGCGCTACTATGCCCAGCTAATTTTTTCTATATATTTTTGGTTGTCCAATTCATTTCTTTCTATTTTTAGTAGAGACAGGGTCTCGCTCATTCTTGCTCAGGCTGGTTTCGAACTCCTGACCTTGAGTGATTTTCCCGCCTTGGCCTCCCAGAGTGCTAGGATTACAGGCGTGAGCCACTGCACCCGGCCTGACCAACACAGTTTTAACGGAGGCAAAAAAGAATGGAGGTGATGGAGATGTGAATTTTTTATCCCAAAATATTTCACATCCTTTGACATAAGAAAAACAGAGAGCAGAAAGTACCAAGTCACAGCAAATGCAACCATCTATGCCAGTGCTGCCAACCCACCGCACCCTAGCAGCTGTGTTTGGCTGGAGGCTTCCGCCCAGAGGAGCTGGCATTTGGCTCACCAGTCGTTTGATCCTTGGTGCTCAGGAAACAGGAACTTCTAGGGCCTGTTTTCCTGAATGGACACTGACTAAGTTTACATTTTCTCTGATTCAGTTAACAGATACATGCTGAGAATCTACTTGTCAGAGCTCTCAATCTCTCTTGTGCAATCTGATGAGGGTTTTGGATCTCTTTTTAAAATAATGCACAAAATACACAGAACTGGACTTATAAAGAAAACCCAATTAGATTGAAATGCAGTTACCAAAATGAAAAACAACTTACGAGATACATGTGCTTCTTTTCTTTGTTAACACTTCAAGCAACAAATTCCAGCGGCAAGACTAATAACCACTGTAATTTTAAAGTCATGATAAGCAAAAATGATAATCTGTGATGGCTAAACTATAACATGGGATGAAAATATCTGTGACTTCTATTAGTGACAAAGTGACAGGTACTAGAAATACTACAGAGGTTTCAGGCCTACACGCATAACTGAAGAAAATGCTAAATATCAGAGTCATTGAAAATAAAGATGTGATTGGTTTTCTCCCTGCCCAAATTCACCAACTCCTAAATTCTATCCACAGAACCCTTGGAGATCCATGAAACCCAAGTAAAGAAAGGCAGTGAACAGAGGGAAAACAGTAGAGATGTGGCCATAAAAATGAGCCAGGACTTCCTCAAGGATCTTAGTAGGGAGAAGGGTTAAATCAAACTTTTGTAAATATTCACTGAACACCTACCATGGGCAAATAGGCAGAACAACGGGATTTGTAAAATTATTATCTGTACCTTATTCTTATAGTAATGCACTTGAGAGACATTTTAGATCATACTGTCTAAACTTGCGCAAAATAGTACTGCTTACCGCTTTTAAAAGTAGCAGCAGCTGCCTGCACTGAAGACTTCCTGTGTGCTGCGCGCTGTGACAGGGCCTCACGTGCACTACTGGGAAGGAGGCAGCACTGGTCCCATTTTGAGGGTGAGCAGATGAAGGCTGAGAGACAGACTGCCTCACTTGCCCAAGGTCTTCCAGTGGGTATACATATGGGGGACAGAACCAAGATTCACAGCCCGATCCACCTGTGCCCTTAATCACATCACCCCCAGGGACATCTGCTGAGGGCAGCCAGGGTGGCTGGGATCCAGGCATCCTCAATGCTAAACACACTTTAGGCTTGCTCTGAATCTGGGTTCTTACCCTTTCTTTCCGTGCTTGAAGCAGGGCCTGAGAACCAAAGCGTTTGCTGAGGCCTTCCCTAAGCTTGCCAACAACACTTACCCCCTGAGGTCGGCGATGAGGATCTGCCCTCCGTTGCGCACGTCAAAGATTTTGACGGACCTGTCCGATGAGCAGGTTGCCAGGCGGGTGCCATAGTAATCCATCTGGGCATCGTGCTGCAAAGGGAGGACAGCTCGGAAAGCCTGCAGGCTGGGCGGGTGGGGGCGGGGGTGGTCACCACACAGAGAGTCTAGTTTGGACCAGAATCCACCTGAAATTATTCTAACCTCAAAGAATCATCACCATCAGGCAGGAAGCTAGAATGTGGACATTCTCATTTCTCTGATAGGCAGTGTCTTAAGGGACAAGTCACACCCAGCTGGTTGTACAAACTCTTTACGTACTCTGGGAAAGGTCCCAATCCTGTTCTGTAGGGTAGGTATGGGGGCAAAAAGCTGGCCTAGCTGCTCTTCTTCCTCCTCTTGGTCCTCACCTGGGTCTTAGGCTCCAAGGGCCACTGTGGAAGATAACCTCAGGTTCAGCTCAGTCCCAAAATCCAAAGCTAATGCTTGTAAGCTGGCCAAGGGAGCAGGCCTCCGTCTGTAGGTCCCAATCAGGTTATCTACGATGTACCTCTAGCCTAGACACAGAGTTCCACTCAGATATTTGGGCTCTTTCGCTCCATCCCTGGCCCTGGGTCCTTAGTGGACCTTTGCCTCTTGGTTTCTGCGTGACCTTTTTCCTAGGGAGCCCATTACCCCAGACTCCCCACCCAACACAATACCTTAAGTGTCGCCGGTCCTACCACTTTTGAACGGAATTCCTTGATGCTAGATAACCACCCAGAGGTAGGGCTGGCCCTGCCCACAGTTCCTTGTCCATCTGGGTGATGGTTCCTCTGAGGCATTTTGCCTACCGCCCTGCTGAATACCCTGGTCCCTCCTCACTTGCTGGCTCTGCCTATTCCAATGGATGCCGCTTTCCTCAGCTGTCCCGTCTCGGGGGATTCAGGGAATATCAGTTGTTACTCCTGTGGTGATCAGGAGCAATTATACCCTTTCAAAGGAGGCACTCACTCTGTCTGCATCAACACTCCTTTCTCACCTCCCTACCCAAAGAAAGCATCTGGATTCTTCTTTGGAAGTCAACCCTCCCCCCATATTAGGTCTTGGTTTCTTGGAAGGCAGGCATTCAGGTGTGTTTCTGAAGCACTCCTGCAGTGCTGTCACGCAGCGGGAGGAAGCAAGGCATAGTGCCTGAGAAATTTAAATCCTATCTCCTTAGCTCATGTGCCGTGCAACCCTTGTCCTTGAGCTCCAGTTTTCTTACCTTTAAATGGGGCACCTTTAAATAGCATCTGCTTCAAGGGTTGCTATGAGGGTTAAATGAGATACTGAATGAAAAGTACTTAGCATGGGGTCTGACAGCATGCAAATGCTCGTCATTATTACTGTGCCTCATCTGTTCCTCAAACCAAATTCACACAGGTAGATAGCATATCCATTACCTTGGGGAAACTAAGGCTGGCTCAGAGAAGACACTGGCTGGCTTGGGAGTCTCAGGTTGGATCTTCTTGCCCCTGATGCCACACTATCTCTGCGAAGGTGTGCTCTTACAGCAACTGCTGGTGGACTGTTGTGAAGGCAAGATGCCCAGCATGAAACACTCCAAGACTGACCTGGGTCTTGTTTGAAGGCTGCTTGGACTATGTGGCCCTGAATGAAGCAGAGTCTGCATTTTTTCTGGTGGAGACTTTAACCTCTGGACCTTCCCCTGTAGCCCAGTCCTACACTGAGCCATGTGTTTTTCTCTCAGGAAGTGCCCTAATGACTTCTGGTTCAAAGGGCCTTGTCTGGCCTATTGCCTGCGGTGATTCTACATGCCTCTGCCTTGGGCTTTCAGCCTCTGCCTCTGTATTGCCTTCTCTCTTCCTTTAACCCCCTTTCCAGTGGGGCTAAGAAGTGACAGCAAGAGGAAGATAGGAGGGAACACTACTGTCAAACCTCTGCTCCCATGCCAGAGCAGGGTACTGTGTTGACCACAAGACTGAGAGGCTTAAACGACAGGCCATTCCCAGGTTCCTCCCAGCAGAGAGTGACCAGACTGCCATAGCCCTGCCAACTCAGAGGGAATTGCTGGGGAGACTAAGTATATCCCTGAGGGTACAGCCTACCTGGCAACTGCTGCAAAGCCACAGCTGGATTCATGAATGATCAACAGAAAGGGGCAATAAAAAATCCAAACTGCCCCGCCACAGAAATGCCCATGTCCACAGCCTGGGGGGAGGGAGGGGCTAAATGAATACTTACAATCATGTCCTCATGGGAGGTGTCCACAGTGTTAATTACTGACACCTAGAACCAAAGATATTGCTGGTTAAGTAACTGATGGCAGTTAGAATGCAATCATCTCAATAAATCCAACAATTGTTTCTGAAGTTCATGACTATGTTTGTTCCCTCATTCAGTGAACATTCAAAGTACCTTCTTTTTTGCCAAGCACTGGAGATACAGACATGAATAAGAGGTACTATTTGTCCTTGAGAATCTTGCACATAAATAACCATAACATGGCAAAATAAATCCCCTTTTTTTTCCCTTCTTTTTTTTGAGACAGAGTCTTGCTCTGTTGCCTGGGCTAGACTGCAGTGCCATCATACCTCAAAGCAGCCTCCAACTCCTGGGCTCAAGCGATCCTCCCGTCTCAGCCTCCCAAGTAGCTGGAATACAGGCATGCATGCCACCACACCTGGCTAATTTAAATTTTTTTTCCCTAGGGACAGGATCTTCTTATATTGCCTAGGCTGGTCTTGCACTCCTGGCTTCAAGCGATCCTCCCACCTCAGACTCCCAAAGTGCTAGGATTACAGGCGTGAGCCACTGTGCCTGCCCAAGATAAATTAACAGTGATTTACGTGTGCTGTAGGAGCCTGAGGCGAGTGGCGGTGGTAGATATGAACTGAGCCTTAGATGATGAGTAGGAATTTGGCAAGTGCACAGGGGAAAAGTACAGTCCACGCAGAGGGAATAACACAAGCAAAGACACACATGTCTGGGAGAGCTTGAGGTGTGTGGGGAGTGGCAAGCAGTCCTGGCTACCTTTGAGGGTGAGGAGGAACCCAAGGGAGCTAAGCTGGTGTTCCCTTCCTGGACAAGAGATCCTCTAATGCTTCAGGCACAATGTCAGAGTACAAGAGCCCCCAGTTCTATTCAGCAGATGTGATATGAATAACAGGGTTGTTACCCAAGACTTGATTCAAGTTTTTCTGAGGCTGCTCCCTGGTCCACCACTTGTGACAGACCCTAGATTGTCATTCAAGTTTAAACAGTTTGTAGGGCTGGAACACAGCTGTCATGGTCTTTGCTCTCCTACTCATTCTTTGAGGTCCAGTTCTAATTGCACACCCTGCCCCATGCCCGTTTGAAGATTCTCAGATCCCTAAATGGCTGGACCCCCATGCGTATCTTCGGCATGGAATGTCTACAACACTTTATGTTGTTTCCTTTTTTTTTTTTTTGAGACAGAGTCTCACTTTGTTGCCCAGGCTAGAGTGAGTGCCATGGCATCAGCCTAGCTCACAGCAACCTCAAACTCCCAGGCTCAAGCAATCCTCCTGCCTCAACCTCCCAAGTAGCTGGGACTACAGGCATGCGCCACCATGCCTGGCTAATTTTTTCTTTATATATATATTAGTTGGCCTATTAATTGCTTTCTATTTATAGTAGAGACGGGGTCTCGCTCTTGCTCAGACTAGTTTCGAACTCCTGACCTCGAGCAATCCGTCCGCCTCAGCCTCCCAGAGTGCTAGGATTACAGGCGTGAGCCACCACGCCTGGCCTATGTTGTTTCTTCTCCTCACGAGAAGGTGACCTCCCTGGAGCCATGGTCTGAGCCATCTTCAGTCCTGAATCTCCTCAAATCATCCAGCACAGAGCTTTGCAAACAGAAGAAACTCACAGAAAGAGCCCAGGAACTATTTGCTGAATGAATAAATAAATGAATAAAAACTTGTTATTTTTTTCTTTGCTCAACCACCATTCTGTAAATTCCTGGGATAGAAAGGGGAACTAAAAAGGAGGGTTCAGTTTAGAACGCACATTTCTTTTTATTTTTTAAATTAAAAAAAATTCTTGAATTCTCTGCTGCTTGAATCAGAATGGAACAGACATTTCTTACCATTTCCCCCATTTCATCCTTTCCAGCACAAGCCCCACAGGTATAAAGTCTAACTTGACTTTCCAGAAAGGTAGACATGGGAAGAGGCTGGCTGCAAAGCAGTTCAAGAAGTACACACCAAGTAAGCACAGCTTCTCTCATCAAATTCTAGACTCCCTAAAAAGCAAGTCCCCAAGGTCTGCAGAAGCAAGTAAGGAAGATAAGGAGTCTCCTCCATGTGCCGAGCTAGGCAGGTTACCAAGTGCTTTCACGTGTGCACTGAGAGCTACCAAAGGCAGAGCCACCTGACAGACTAACGAACTGAAGGAGCCCATACAAGAGAAAGCACTTGCCAAAGTCACAGAGGTAGTTAGCAGAGGTAGTTAGGCAGAGCTGGGGGAAAAATCTCCATGTCCTAACTCCCAGCCCACAGAGCTTTCCAATCCAAATGAAAGCTGCCTATCTAGAACATAAAGTAGTTGTTACGCCAAATTCCCTAAACCCAATGGCTGAAAGATAAATAGAGTCAGGAAGAAAGTTTACTAAGAGGTAGTTTGATCCCAGGTTTCCAAAGGACCTTAGAAATAATCAGCATTTATTTCTAACCACTCTCACCCACCAGCCAGGGTTGGTGAACCATGCTTCTAAACAGGTGGGTGTGTTTTAAAGCCTTAGAGTACTTTCTCCTGAGCAACTGATGTTATCTGGTCCTTGTTAAGTAGTAAGAGGCAGCACTTAAATCAATCCCCCTCTTCAGAATCAGATGAGTTAAAAATTCATTTTTTTTAATTTTTATTTTCTTCTTTTATCTTTTTTTTTGTTTTGGCTATGTGAGTTCTGATAAGCTCCTGTAAAAATTCATTTAGAATGAGCTGATTGTCAAGAGTGTAAGAGGCCCCAGTTATGGCTGGGTGTGGTGACCCATGCCCGTAATCCAAGCACTCTGGGAGGCCAAGGCGGGCAGATTATTTGAGCTCAGGAGTTCAAGACCAGCCTAGCAAGAGTGAGACTCTGTCTCTACTAAAAAAATAGAAAGAAATTAACTGGACAACTAAAAATATATACATAAAAAATTACTCTGGGAGGTCGAGGTGGGCATGTTGCTCAAGGTCAGGAATTCGAAACCAGCCTGAGCAAGAGCGAGACCACGTCTCTACTATAAATAGAAAGAAATTAATTGGCCAACTAATATATATAGAAAAAATTAGCCGGGCATGGTGGTGCATGCCTGTAGTCCCAGCTACTCTGGAGGCTGAGGTAGCAGAATTGCTTGAGCCCAGGAGTATGAGGTTGCTGTGAGCTAGGCTGACGCCACGACATTCACTCTAACCTGGGCAACAAAGCGAGACTCTGTCTCAAAAAAAAAAAAAAAATTAGCCGGGCATGGTGGCCACGCATGCCTGTAAGTCCCACCTACTGGGAGGCTGAGGCAGGAGGATTGCTTGAGCCCAGGAGTTTGAGGTTGCTGTGAGCTAGGCTGTCGCCATGGCACTCTAGCCTGGGCAACAGAGCAATACTCTGTCTCAAAAAAACAAAAGAGCCCCCAATTCTGTTCAGCAGCGAAAAAACCAGAGGCCAAAAGAGGTGAATGATTTAACACCTACCCCCCCCCCCCCCCCCCCGCAAAACAAGAACTAACCCAGTGTTCTGATTTCTGGGTTCCAGCAGGCTCCCTCAAACCTGCTGTTGAGATACACCCATTTTCCTAAGAGCACATGTTTGCTAGACTGTGCCAGGCTCAGGCTAGATACTTCCATCCATTAGTTCTCATTCATTCACTCAATGGGTAAGTGTGGACTGAATGCGCATTGCGGATACTACAGAGATTAAAAAAACTGATCCCTGCCCTTAGATACTCACAGAGCTCATCCTCACATCAGTTTCCTGAAGACTCCCCCCATGCCTTGAGGGCCCTACGGGAGCAACTGTTCATCATCTCTGCTGTGAGAGGTACATGGCAGAATAGGATGGTTAGGGGGGTTCAAATCTCGGCTCTGCCATTTACCAGCTGTGAGGTTTACTTCGCTGAACCTCAAGTTTCCTCATCTGTAAATTGTTGCTAATAATGGCACCTACTCCACAAGGCTGTCAGCAGGCTGGGATTACCTCGAACTTACTAAGAGGTCAGTATCAGATACCGCAGCTCCTACGGTGTTTTGGTTCTGACAGAACAGAATTGTTGACGGAAGAGGACAGGAGAGATTGATTAGCAGGAGACGCGACAGCGACGCGGTCGACAGAGTTCCAGAGGCTCCGCGGCTTCACCCCTGGCCTCCCCCTCGAAAGGTCCGCAGGGACAGGCCAGGGCCCCCAAAACTCCAAAGCGGTGGAGGGGAGCTGAACGGCCCCAGCCAGGGTTTTGAACCTCGCGCGTCCAGGAACCCGCGAGGGTCGCGACCGTGGCCCGAACCCTGCTTGGCCTCCCTAGTTCCAAAACTCACCATGACTGCGGCGGTGGCGGCTCCAGGCCTCGGACGTGGCAGCTCCCGGCGGCGCCTCCGAACAGCTCACTTCCGGCGCCGGGCTGGCAAGCTGTCGGGCCGTGGCTTAAGAGCCTCCGTGCGGCAACGCGCCCCGCCAGCACCAAAGTTCCGAACCTTCCACAGGCCACGACACGCCCTCCTGTGGCCCCGCCCATGGCCCCCTCCCCTTGTCCTTGAGAAAATGTGCGACCCAAGGGGTGGGGCTTCAGTTGCCATGGCGACCCTGACTCGGGGACTTTGGAATCCAAAGCTCTGGTGAGTCTTCTGTCCTGAGCAAGCCCACCCTTTTCCTGAGAACCATGAATGAAAGAAAAGATTTCTAGGCTGGGGCGGTGGCTCAAGGTCAGGAGTTCGAAACCAGCCTGAGCAAGGGCGAGACTCCGTCTCTACTAAAAAAATAGAAAAATTAATTGGACAACTAAAAAAAAAAATAGAAAAAAAATTAGCCGAGCATGGTGGCACATGCCTGTAGTCCCAGCTATTCGGGAGGCTGAGGCAGGAGGATCACTTGAGCCCAAGAATTTGAGGTTGCTGTAAGCTAGGTTGATGCCACGGCACTCTAGCCTAGCCTGGGCAACAGATTGAGACTCCAACTCAAAAAAAAAAAAAAAGGCCGGGCGTGCAGGCTCACACCTGTCATCCTAGCACTCTGGGAGGCCGAGGCAGGTGGATAGCTCGAGGTCTGGAGTTTGAAACCAGCCTGAGCAAGAGCGAGACCACGTCTCTACTATAAATAGAAAGAAATTAATTGGCCAGCTAATATATATAGAAAAAATGAGCCAGGCATGGTGGCGCATGCCTGTAGTCCCAGCTACTCGGTAGGCTGAGGCAGCAGGATTGCTTGAGCCCAGGAGTTGGAGGTTGCTGTGAGCTAGGCTGACACCGTGGCACTCACTCTAGCCTGGACAACAAAGCGAGACTGTGTCTCAAAAAAGAAAAAAAAAGGAGCTTCACATGCCTCCCTGCTGTTCTGAGTGTCACCGGCTTTATGATGAACATTGTAGGATGATTTCTTGGGGTGGGGAGCATGAGTAAATTGGTCCTCCTGCTTCTTTTTGACAAGTCCCTCCTTGGGACCCAAGGACTGAGACCAGAGCAGAGGAGGCCAGCGAATGCCTAGAGGCTGAGACCTCTCGCCCTGCCCTCTCTAAGCCACAGGACTGATGCCTCCAAATTGCCTCTTCCAAACTGAGCCCCTGGAATCCGACCGGAGTGTAGATTCCCTGGAAGCAAGGAGGGCCCTCAGCCCATCTCCTGTAGCTGGAGCCCAGGACCCAACCCCTGGGTCCCTGGCTTCCCACGGGAGGACAGCTGAAGGCTCCCCACAAGCACAGTGAGAATGCTGCACTGGAGGACAGAGGCTGGGGGCTCCCCTCAGCCACACAGGGTCCAGCCCTGGGCTCCCTCCAGACACTAAGGAAGCAAGTGACCCAGGGTGAAGCCTCAACTCCCCTTGGGTAAGTCACAATCCTTCAGTTTCCTCTGTTGAAACTAGGAAGGCCCTAGCTGGAGAAGGTCACCAATCGAGGGAATATGTTGAGGCTCAGAGAGGGTGATAGACCCAGACTGTCAAGGAGCTTTGGAAGGGGCCAGGGGGTGGGGGGTTAATAGAACTAAGGGCCAGGCCTCAGCGGAGCAACCCACTCTTTCACCCTTTCAAGATTTGTTAATTCCCTCCTGTGAAGAAATGTTGCCGGCGTGTGGGGGGTGCTGCTTAGGGTAGAACAAGTATAAATGTGGGTGTGGGGCACCTCTTGGGTCTCCTGTTCTTGAAGGGCCAGGCCCCGGCCTAGGGTCTGCAGCTGCACCACTGACGCTCTGGGTGATGAGGTCAAGTCACTTCTCTCTGAGCCTCATTTTCCTCGAGTGGAAAATGGGGACAAGGGAACATTAGACATAATGTAAGGGAATATTCGACATATATTATATATTAGATATAAAATAAATATAACAACTGTTATTAAATTTTTTGTGTAGGCATTGAAGTTGGAGAGATTGGGGATGTGGGACAAGCAACAGAACTACCCCATCCAGCTGTGCCAGCTCTGCAGAAAGCTGCTGGACCGCAGTGACCTCCAAGCCTGGAGGGTCATGCCCACTTCCCAGGGGCCATGAGGGCCAGGTGAGGCGAGTGTGGGACGGGGCAGTGAGGCTGGGGAGCAGCGGGGAGCTGTCTGCTACGCAGGATGGAGACGAAGTGTGGGCGCACCTCTTCCAAGGTGGCACCTCCCTGCATGTGGCGAGCCCCAGCTGCCCAGGGGTCTGGGCAGGAGACCCTCCGTCTTGCTTTCATCGTCCCTTCTGAGCCCCACCTGAAGGCCTGGAGGAGGTGGCACATGCTGCGTGCAGCCAGCGCACTCCACTCTGGGGAAGAAACCTCCACGTCCTCGCTGAGCATCTCCTCCGGAATCTCCTCCTCCTGCTTGAGCCTGCCGGCCTCCTCGGCGAATTTGAGCCTGCTGGTCGGGATGGCGGCAATGACCTGCAAGGGAACCAGCCCGCCAGGGCGATGGGGCCGTCCTTCCGGGGGGTTTTCTCCCCTCTGTCCCTCCCATCCTTTTACCCACTTACCTAGTCATGTGACCAACTCACGCCTTAACCCACCTCACCTCCTCCTCAACTCAGTCTTTTACAATTTCTTATTAATTTGCTTTTTAATTAGGGAGTCATTCATCCACAGTCGGGGGCCATAGTGGAAAACCTTGGTCTTTAGGAGCTGGGCAGATGTGACTTGGAATTCCCCACACGGGCCCGGTCCTGTGTACTTGGGCAAGTCATTTGACCCCTCTGAGCTTTGGTTTTCCTGTCTGTGAAGCTGGGGCAGCTCTGGGAGTGGTGAGGATTGAGTGAGGTGGAATGTCTGACTTGTCCTGGAAGAGCCTGGCCCATGGCTGGTCCTCAGGTCTCTTGGGCTCATGCCACCTGAGGACATTGGGCCCTGGGTCCCCAAGCCTGAGGAACAGGAGCACTGGGCCGGGGTGCCCTGAGGGCAGCCAGTCCTCACTGCGAAGGCAGCGTGGAAAGGGGATGTGCCTTCCTTCTTACTCCTGCCCCAGAGGGCTCGTCCCTGGGGCTGAGGCAGGCCCTGCAGGGAGGCTGAGGTGGCAGGTGTCAGTGGCCCCTGATGTCTCCCACAGGGACAGGCAGGTGCTGACCTGAACACTCAGCCTCAGGGGCTCCGGGGGACTCTAAGGTCAGCACTGCCCACTGGCATCAACCTTACTCCTTATGAGTCCTTCCCCCAGACACCAAGAGCTCCCCATGGGATAAAGATGGGCCCGCTCTGAGGGTGCCCAGGGAATGGGGTTGCTAATCAAATCTAGTCTATCAACTCTCCAAAGAAGCTCTAAAGTTTAAAGAAGGTCCTGTTAGGCCGGGCGAGGTGGCTCACGCCTGTAATCCTAGCACTTTGGGAGGCCGAGGCGGGCGGATTGCTCAAGGTCAGGAGTTCGAAACCAGCCTGAGCGAGACCCCGTCTCTACCAAAAATAGAAATAAATTAATTGACCAACTAAAAACATATATACAAAAAATTAGCCGGGCATGGTGGTGCATGCCTGTAGTCCCAGCTACTCGGGAAGCAGTAGGATCGCTGAGCCCCGGAGATTGAGGTTGCTGTGAGCCAGGCTGACGCCATGGCACTCACTCTAGCCTGGGCAACAAAGTGAGACTCTGTCTCAAAAAAAAAAAAAAAAAAGAAGGTCCTCTTGGATGAAACTCAACTTACTTTATTCCTAGTTAATTGTTGCCACTTTAAGGCCAGGTGTGGTGGCTCACGCCTGTCATCCCAGCACTCAGAGAGGCCAAGGCAGGTGGATCACTCAAGGTCAGGAGTTTGAAACCAGCCTGAGCAAGAGCGAGACCCCGTCTCTACTAAAAATAGAAAGAAATTAATTGGCCAACTAAAAATATATATAGAAAAAATTAGCTGGGCATGGTGGCACATGCCTGTAGTCCCAGCTACTCGGGAGGCTGAGGCAGCAGGATTGCTTGAGCCCAGGAGTTTGAGGTTGCTGTGAGCTAGGCTGATGCTACGGCACTCACTCTAGCCTGAGCAACAAAGCGAGACTCTGTCTCAAAAAAAAAAAAAAAAAAGATTCCCCAAATCCTTTCACATCCAATACGCCATTTCAGCCTCACAAGTTGGAGCTTACAGTTACCCTCGGCTTAAAAACAAGAAAAGTGAAGCTGGCAGAGACAGAGGGGTGGCCACGGCCACCTCGTCTCATCAGCGGCTACGCCTTGGTGGATCCCGGCTCTGAAGCCAGAGAACCTGCACTCTGCTGCTGCACAAAGACTCGCCTGGCAGCCACGCCTCCCAAGACACTGGGAGGTGATCCAGAGAGTACGACCCACATTTGAAGAGTCCTGTTTGATGTGCTGCTAATTTCCTGTGTTGTGCTCTTGCTTGTCCATTTAGTCATATTTCTTTAGTATATTCATTAAATGAATAGCCCCAACACCTATCCTACTCCTGCTTGAGCACAGAAAACAACTGGCATGCCTGGGGCACACTCCAGACAGGTGCGTGGTAATCCCCTACTTCCTCCACCTGACTCAACCCAGCTCTGTCCCCTCCCGCCCTATCCCCACTCACTGCTGTCCCAAGCGAGGACTCCCTTCTGGAGCCCAGCCCTTGGCCAGTGCAATGCTTTGCTAAGTCTGACCTTCCCACCACCAGGTTAAGGAGTGGCTTTGAATAAAATCTGAGTGATGAGTTTGAGGGTCAGTTGGAGTCTACACACCAGAGACAAGGAGTAACAAAAGATCCAATTTTTCAGCTGCATGTAGAAGGGTATAAAGATTTAACGTTGTTTTGTGCTGAAGTGGCCATATTGTTAAGGAGTCAACCCATCTCACACAACAGTGAAGGTAGCCATAGACTGGGGATGAGATCTTTCCTAGTTAGCCAAGTGCTGCTGTGCTGGCATGTGTGTAGATGGGGCCCATCATCTGTGGCCTTGCAAGGCAAGCTAGCTGTGCCATGTTTGTAGATGGGGCAGAAGCAGTTAGAAGAATGGAAAACTAAGCTTATTTATGTTAGGTAAGTTGATAAAGGTAGTAATGAGGCTCCCTAACTTGCCTGAAGCATACTTTTCTAGCTATCTTTTGGCTTGTCTGGCACCTACATCATTGTTGATTGTTCTTTTTAATCCAGTCTGGATTTTTTTTTTTTTAAATATATATGGGCCAGGCCTGGTGGCTTACGCCTGTAATCCTAGCACCCTGGGAAGCTGAGGTGGGTGGATTGCTCGAGGTCAGGAGTTCGAAACCAGACTGAACAAGAGCGAGACCCCGTCTCTACTACAAATGGAAATTAATTGGCCAACAAATATATATAGAAAATATTAGCTGAACATGGTGGCACATGCCTGTAGTCCCAGCTACTTGGGAGGCTGAGGCAGCAGGATCACTTGAGCCCAGGAGTTTGAGGTTGCTGTGAGTGAGGCTGACGCCATGGCACTCACTCTAGCCTGGGCAGCAAAGCAAGACTCTGTCTCAAAAAAAAAAAAAGATCCAAGGAAGGGGGTAGCACATGCAAAGTCCTGAGCCATGGAAAGACCTCACAGAAAGTTCGACGTGGCTGCAGCTTGGGATTCGTGCAGGAGGTGAGCTGCAGAGAGAGGGCTCAGATGGCAGAGACCTCAGCTTTCCACTGCACGTAGAATCAAAGGCAAACTCCATGCCAGGCCAGGTGAGACCCCGCACGGCGCAGTCCCCACCTGGGCCCCTAGCCTCCTCTCCCTATGCCCTCCCCCACCCGGAGGCCTGCTTTGAACTCACCAGGACTTTTTCATCTTTGTACCTTTGTATACCCTCTTCTCTCAGCTTACAATCCCCCGCTCCCCACCCACCTCACCTAGTTAATGCACTCATCAGAAAAGTCAGAAAAGTGCCTGAAGGTGACACACTCAAGGCTTTCAGTGCCTTCCCTCACTACCTGTACCCCAGGTTGCAACTGTCCGTTCCCGTGTCTGACTGCTGCTGCTGTCCATCCCTGCCCGTCAGGATGCGAGTGAAGCCTGGGTCTGTCCGTTCACTCTTGCACCCCCAGTGCCTGGCACAGTGCCTGGTACAGTCGATGTCCGTAAATATGTGGTGGATGGACAGAAGGCAAATGGATGGTGGACGAAGGGAGGGATGAAGATCCAATACTCAGGGCATGCACATGCCAGACTTTACGAGGGATGAAGCACTGGTTGCCATGTAGAGGTGTGGTTTTAGAGGCTGAAAAAGCCTCTTTTGCCTCCAAACTCCAAAGCCATCGGAGGCGAGAGTGGCACCAAGGAGATCCTGGCTCCCTGGAGTCTGCGGTTGGGTCTTCGGCTTTACAACTCCGCCACCTAGTGGCCGAGCGGTGCATCTGCAAGGGGAGACGGCAGCCACCTACAAGAGGGTGTCTAAGAAACAAGGAACCGCTTTGAGAGAGCTTCCTGATGCTCATCCCCAACTGGTCTGCACCAAGCGTTTTTTTTTTTTTTTTTTTTTTTGAGACAGAGTCTCACTTTGTTGCCCAGGCTAGAGTGAGTGCCGTGGCGTCAGCCTAGCTCACAGCAACCTCAATCTCCTGGCTCAAGCAATCCTCCTGCCTCAGCCTCCCGAGTAGCTGGGACTACAGGCATGCGCCACCATGCCCGGCTAATTTTTTGTATATATATTTTTAGTTGGTCAATTAATTTATTTCTATTTTTAGTAGAGACGGGGTCTCGCTCAGGCTGGTTTCGAACTCCTGACCTTGAGCAATCCGCCCGCCTCGGCCTCCCAAAGTGCTAGGATTACAAGCGTGAGCCACCACGCCCGGCCTGCACCAAGTGTTTTAATCCCAACAGTTATCACGTCTTCCCGGAAAGCTTATCAAAATGGAAATATGCTCCTTTAGAAAAATAAGCAGGGTTTAGGAAATTATCCTCTAAGTTACTAATGATTACCCTACAACAATAATTTCGGTGTCGACTTTAAGGGCTTAGGTACATGGCATCTATTGGTACCAAGTGATAATTCTAAGTGTAAAAGGTGAGCATGTCACCTTAGAGCCAAAATCATCAATGAAACGAGCATGTTCAACATTTTCTTAAAAATGTGCAAATACAGAACTCCTGTTTTGTTTGCTAGGTAGCTGCTAGCCACGTTGTGTGACCCTGGGGCCCTGACATGGCCATCTCTTTCCATCTTTGTGATGTCCCGTTTCCTCACTGGGCTGTGCAAAAGTAGAGGGGAATGAAGCAGGGAGAGGGGACAGAGGAGTTGGAGAACCGCCAGGACTTAGAGTCGGAGAGGCCCAGGCGGTTACAGCGACATCTCTTCCTCCTCCTGTCACTGTGAGCAGGTCACTTAACCTCACAGAGACTCATTTTTGCTGATCTATAAAGTGAGGACTAGTAACATCACATATAAGGGTACTGGCATCCCCATTTTACAGATGAGGAAATGACTCAAAGTAAGGAAGTCACTTCTTTTTTTTTTTTTTTTTTTTTTGAGACAGAGTCTCACTTTGTTGCCTAGGCTAGAGTGAGTGCCGTGGCATCAGCCTAGATCACAGCAACCTCAAACTCCGGGGCTCATCGATCCTCCTGCCTCAGCCTCCTGAGTAGCTGGGACTACAGGCATGCGCCACCATGCCCGGCTAATTTTTTGTATATATATTTTTAGTTGGTCAATTAATTTATTTCTATTTTTGGTAGAGACGGGGTCTCGCTCAGGCTGGTTTCGAACTCCTGACCTTGAGCAATCCGCCCGCCTCGGCCTCCCAAAGTGCTAGGATTACAGGTGTGAGCCACCGCGCCCAGCCTAGGAAGTCACTTCTATATCTGGAGTTGGACAGATAGAAAGTGCCAGAACCAGTACTCACACCCTGGTCTCCAAAATGGCCAAAGGTTGGCCGGGTGCGGTGGCTCATGCCTGTAATCCTAGTACTTTGGGAGGCCGAGGGGGGGGGGATTGCTCAAGGTCAGGAGTTCGAAACCAGCCTGAGCAAGAGCGAGGCCCCGTCTCTACTATAAATAGAAAGAAATTAATTGTCCAAGCCAACTAATATATATAGAAAAGGTTAGCTGATCATGGTGGCACATGCCCAGCTACTTGGGAGGCTGAGGCAGTAGGATCGCTTGGGCCCAGGAGATTAACGTTACTGTGAGCTAGGCTGACGCCACAGCACTCACTCTAGCCTGGGCAACAAAGTGAGATTCTGTCTCAAAAACAAAACAACAACAACAACAACAACAACAAAAAACCCAAAAACCAAAACAAAACAACAAAATGGCCAAAGGTTGAATCCATAACATAGCATAGCAAATAAATGAGTGCATCCAGCCGCCGGGACGATGTTACAAATGTGAGACTGACTCATTACCAAGGACTTTTGCTGGACGCACCCTGCATCGAGTTCCGGACCCCTGCCGCCTTGAATCCGGCTACACTTCTGCCAACCCCCGATGCAGCCGCACCTGAACATGACTGCCTCGAGATCCTAGCTGAGACCTAGATGACCCATAGAGACTTGAAGGATCGCCCCCTTCCAGGTAGCGACCTGACCTGGTTCACGGACGAAAGCAGTTTCGTCCGGGACAGACACAGGTATGCAGGGGCGGCCATAGTAGATGACCAAGGTAAACTTATCTGAGCTAGGGATGGTGGCGCATGCCTGTAGTCCCAGCTACTCGGGAGGCTGGGGCAGGAGGATTGCTTGAGCCCAGGAGTTTGAGGTTGCTGTGAGCTAGGCTGATGCCACGGCACTCTAGCCCGGGCAACACAGTGAGACTGTGTCTCAGAAAAAGAAAAAAAAAATTAAGCTTCATTTCTTGACTGATGTACAGTTCAAAAATGTCACCAAGTTAACCTCTCTCACAAAATCATCTCAGTTGCCAAATCTAGGTACAGAGTTGGAGGAGAAGAAACTGGCCAATGGAGTGCCTGGGGCAGAGGACGGCTGTGAAGGGAAAAGTCTACTGGTTGTGTCCCAGTGCCATGCATGCCCTAAAATGGCTGCCCACTGCCATGCATGTGCAAAAATGGCTACCGCCACTGCCCAAAATGGCCACCACAGATGCGAAAATGTCCCCTGTCATCGCGCATGAGTCAAAATGGCCACTGCAGCTCAGAAAACACACCCCTGCCATTGCGCATGCACCAAAATGGCCCTTGCAACCGCCATAATGTCTGCCACAACTCCGAAAATGTCTCCCATGGCCGTATATGCGCCCAAATGGTCACTGCAGCTGCGAAAGTAACCAATGCCTCAGCAATGAGCCAAAATGGCTGTCACAGATTTCCAAATAGCTGTCGCCACCTCACATGCGCCAAAATCACTATTACATGCATGAAAATGGCCCCTACCGTGCCGCATGTGAAAAAATCACTGCCCACCTCCACGCATGTGTCAAAATTGCCGCTGCAAGTGTTGTGCATGCTCTAAAATGGCTGACACCTCTGCGCATGTGCCCAAATGGCCGCCGACAGCACCACATATGCCCTAAAATGGCCGCCCACTGCCGCACATGCGTGAAAATTTCCGCCACCAATGCCGCGCATGCCCCAAAATGGCCTCCCACTGCTGCGCATGTGCGAAAATGGCTGCCGCCACTGCCAAAAATGGCTCCTGCCACTTCGCATATGCCAAAATGGCCACCACAAATGTGAAAATGGTCCCCGCCATTGCGCATGCATCAAAATAGCCACTGCAGCTCCAAAACGCACCCTTGCCATTGCACATGTGCCAAAATGGCCCTTGCAGCCGCCAAAATGCCTGCAACAACTCTGAAAATGTCTCCCATGGCCGTATTTGCGCCACAACGGTCACTGCAGCCTCGAAAATAACCGACGCCTCAGTGATGAGGCGAAATGGCTGTCACAGCCTTCCAAATAGCCGCCGCCGCCTCACATGCACCCAAATCACCATCACACCCATGAAAATGGCCTCTGGAGCTCTGAAAATGGCCCCTGCCACAGTGCATGGGAAAAAAGGGCCATGTAGCCACCAAGATGGCTGCTGGACTTCTGGAAAAGACCCCCGCTGCTGCGCATGTGCCAATATTGCCATTGCAGCCCAAAAAATGTCCGTAGCAAGTCCAAAAATAGCCCTCCCCACTGCACATGTGCCAAAATGGTCGCTGTGGCTGCAAAAATGGCCAGGACTTTGCGCATGTGCCAAAATGGCCGCTAAAGCTACCAAAATAGCTGCCGCAACTCCAATAATGTCCCCCGCAGTCATGCATGTGCAAAAAGGGCCGCAGCATCTACGCATGTGCCAAAATGGCTACAGCAGCTGCGCATGTGCCAAAATGCCCATTGCAACCGCCGAAATGGCCGCTGCAACTCTGAAAATGTCCCCTGCAACTGCGCATGTGCCAAAATGGCCACTGCAGATTCGAAAATGGAACCTGCTACCACGCATGCGCCAAAATGGTCGCCAGAGCCGCCCATATGGCTGCCCCAACACTAAAAATGTTCTCCTCGGCCATGCATGCCCCAAAATACCCATTGCAACTGCCAAAATGGCCACTGCAACTATGAAAATGTCCCCTGCAACCACGCATGCGCCAAAATGGCCGCCAGAGCTGCCAAAATGGCTGCCGCAACTCTAAAAATGTTCCCCTTGGCCATGCATGCCCCAAAATGCCCATTGCAACCACCAAAATGACTGCTGCAACTATGAAAATGTCCCCTGCACCACGCATGTGCCAAAATGGCCGCCACAGAACCGAAAATGGCACCTGCTACCACGCATGCGCCAAAATGGCTGCCTGAGCCGCCAAAATGGCTGCCGCAACTCTAAAAATGTTCCCCTCAGCTATGCATGCCCCAAAATGGCCATTGCAGCCATCAAAATGGCTGCTGGAACTCCAAAAATGTCCCTTTCGGCCACACATGAACCAAAATGGCCTCCATGGTTCCAAAAATTGGCCCTGCTGCACATGTGCCAAAATGGCAGCTGAAACCACCAAAAGGACCACCAGAACATTGATATGGTAACCCACAGCTGCACATGCACCAAAATGGCCACAAGAGACACGTATGTGCCAAAATGGCCACTGCAACTCTGGAAATGTAACCCGCATCACACATGCGCCAAAATGGCCATTGCCAACACGCATGCTGCAAAATGTCCATTGCAACTCTGAAAATGGTCACTGCCACTGCACATGCGCCATAATAGCAGTCACAGCCCCCAAAATGGCCACCAGAGCTCTGAAAACACCCGGAGCCACCATGCATACGCCAAAATGGGTGCTGTAGATCTGAAAGTGGCCCCCTCCACTGCGCATGCATGAAAATAACAGCTGAAGCCTCAAAAATATTCCCCACAGCCAAGCATGTGCCAAAATGTCCATCACAGAAGTGAAAATGGCCACTGTACCCACACATGAAAAATGATTGTTACAGCTGCGAAAATAGCTACCCCAGATCCAAAAATGGTCCCCGCAACAACGAATGTGCAAAAACTGCTGACGAATGTGTGGGACACATTGTAGGGCACAGTGGGGTCGATGATGCAGGGTGCTGATGCTGGGGCTGACCTGAAGTTTAGAGTTCAGGTTAGATTGAAGGTAGGTTTACGGTTAGGGAAAGGAGTAGGGTTAAGGTTAGGTTTAGGGTTAGGGTCAGGCTTAAGGGTTAGGGTTAAGCTTAGGGTTAAGGGATACGGTTAGGGATAGGGTCAGGGTAAGGGTCAGGTTTAGGGTTAGGGTTAGGATCAGGGTTAGCTTTAGGGTTATGGTCCGGATCAGGATCAGGGTTAGGGGATATGGTTAGGGATAGGGTCAGGGTAAGGGTTACGGTTAGGGTCAGGTTTAGGGTGAAAGTTAGCTTTAGGGTTATGGTCCGGGTCAGGATCAGGGTGTCGGTTAAGATCAGGGTCCATTTTGGGGTAAGGGTAAGGATTAGTGTTAGAGTCATGACGATGTTAGGGCTAGGGTTAGAGTTAGTGTCAGTGTCAGGGTAAGGATATCGAGCTATGGTTAGGGTTAGGGTTAGGGTTCTATATGGATCATCTTAGAAAGAACACTGTGTTTGTTGTACCAACGTGACCCCAAAGTATAAACACTGCTTCGTTTGTCATAGTTATAGGTTTTGAGTTAGGGTTATGGTTAGAGTTACGTTTCCCATGGAACACCTTAGAAAGAGCATTATGTTTGTTGTACATATGACCCGAAAGTATGAACAGTGCTTCTGTTGTCAGGAACGACAGTGTGCAATAAATGCACTTTGTCACGTCTTTATGTAACTGTAAATGTGTATCTTTATGATATCCTTATGCTGTAACTCTTTGTAACTTAGGTTTTTTTTGTAAGAACTCTGCACATTGCTTCAGTTCTCAGAGTAAAGGAACTGTTTTAGTGTTAGAGACTAAGACCCTCAACACCCCAACGACTTGTCCTATGCACGGGCCTCGCCCTGGAAAATTCCCAGGAGGAAAATAAGCACCCAACCCTCCAGCTATAGCTCCGAGAAGAATGCATTCCTTGACGTGCTTGCTCCAGGGTGTGCTACCTGCAATTGTTCCCGACCCCGCCCGGTTCAGGTTGAGTGATCAGTTACAAACAGCTTCGATGCCAATAAGATGCTAATTGGGGCTGATTGACCCAAACCTGAGCCTCATCATCCCCCCACTCTATTTTTCTGTTCATACTTCCTTGTTTCTGTATGATTATAAAACCAGCAGAAAATCTAAGTAAAGTAGACCTTGACAACCATTTGCTTAGTCTCGTTTCTTTCTCTCGCTCATCTCTTTCAGGCAAGGTCCCCCTTGATCCCCGCGAGTAACAGAAGGTCCCTCGGGTTGGGACAAGTGGCGCCCAACTTGGGGATCGAGGTACGGACCTTTGTCGGATGACGCCGCAGCAAGCTCCTCAGCCGAGAAACCCCTAGAGAGACCTCCGTTCTGCCGCTCACAGAATCGACGGTCTGGTGAGTAGATTTTTTACATTGTCATCCCATCGAGATGGGCCATTCATTGTCTAAAGAGGCCGTTTTTATCAAGGATCTTAAGGCCTCACTCAGAGAGAGAGGAATTAGAGTTAAGAAAAAGGATCTAGGCCGGGTGCGGTGGCTCACGCCTGTAATCCTAGCTCTCTGGGAGGCCGAGGCGGGCGGATTGCTCGAGGTCAGGAGTTCAAAACCAGCCTGAGCAAGAGCGAGACCCCGTCTCTACTATAAATAGAAACAAATTAATTGGCCAACTGATATGTATATAAAAAAAATTAGCCGGGCATGGTGGCGCATGCCTGTAGTCCCAGCTACTCGGGAGGCTGAGGCAGAAGGATCGCTCGAGCCCAGGAGTGTGAGGTTGCTGTGAGCTAGGCTGACCCCACGGCACTCACTCTAGCCTGGGCAACAAAGCGAGACTCTGTCTCAAAAAAAAAAAAAAAAAAAAAAAAAAGAAAAAAAGAAAAAGGATCTAGTAAAGTTTTTTGTGTTCATTGATCGTACTTGTCCTTGGTTTATTATTGGTGGACCTGAGATTCACCCACACAAATGGCAAAAGGTAGGCAGAGATCTGAATAATTTACTTCTAGATCAGGGCCCAGATGCCGTCCCTGTATCTGTTTTCTTGTACTGAGGATTAATCAGAGATATTGTTGAAGGGGCAGATTCAGACCCCAATAAAAAGCAGCTGCTCTCTGTAGCAGAATTTTGCCTCCGACCCGTGTCACGGTCCGCTTCAAGAGCGTCTTTAGAGGCGGCCGAAAGGTTGACTCCCCCTAATAATCCTGAGCGACCAATATGCCCTTCCCTTTGCCCCTCAATCTGTATTAATATGCCCCCTCCAGGCCCATCAGCTGAGCTCCAGACATCTAGAGATGAGCCCCCGATTAGTAGGCCAGACACCAAGGCCCTCTACCCTCCTTTGCCTGAGGGTATGGCTCCTCATGCATTCAATTACCCGGTATTCAAAAAACACCCCCCCCCCCAGAGTCCCTCGACCCTGCAGGAGAGGCAGCCCTCGAACAGGAGGTGGCCCGATATCACGATTCCCAATGGCCGTCTCTTGCCGCGGCCCCCCACAGACCTCCTCCCTATGCGTCCCAGATTTGCGCACCTTCATTAATGCCTCCCCTTACAATGCCCTTGCTTTTGCGTGCCAAAGAAGACTTAAGTCAAAGGGTTACACAATTAAAAGATGTCTTACAACTTCAAAAAGAGTTTGCCCAGCTTTCCAAAGACTTGTCCTCCCTCCAAGAGACGGTTAAAGATTCTGTCCCCATTAGCCACCCACGTTATGAGACAGCCACCTTACCTAAGAGATCCCTAAAATCCCCCCATAAGGCCCTAGCATTCCCGGTGGTTACCCGGTCTAAAGACCTTGCCGCCCCTTCTTCGAGCCAGTCCCCACCCTGAGATTCTGACAATGAGGATACTGAAGGGAGGGAAAGAGAAAGCGAAAGCGATGACCTCCCGGAAGAGACAGATTCAGAGCCCACTGAATTTCGCAGACTAAAGTTCAAAACCTTAAAAGAACTGAACTCTGCCGTTAGGGCGTATGGGCCCAATGCACCCTTTACCTACTCCCTCCTAGAGGCAGCCTCGGGGGGGGGGGGGGCGGCTACCTGCTCCCGGAGAATGGGTCAAGCTAGTACAGGCGGTCCTTTCTCGCGGGCAGTTCCTCTCTTAGAAGGCCGACTTTCTCGACCGCTGTCAGACTATGACTGCTAATAATTAAAAAAACCCCAATTCTGCATCTTGGACCCTTGAAAAACTTAGCGGACAAGGGAAGTTTGCCACTGAACGGCGCCAAAGGGGACTCCTGATCGGGCTTTTGTCTCAGACCGCCGCAGCCGCTTTCGGCGCCTGGCGAGCACTTCCCTCTACCCTCTACGGGATCTGTTCTCACTCCCCTGACTAAAATCACCCAGGGAGCTCAAGAGGGCTTTAGTGAATTTGTAGGTAGGCTTTTAGAATCTGCTGAGAGGACCCTCGGACAGGAGGATGGTGATAATAAACTTATTAAACAATTGGTCTATGAAAATGCCAACAGCACCTGCAGGGCCATCGTCAGGGGCAAACTTAAAGACAAAGACCTTAATGACATGATTAGGATGTGTAATGATGCTGACCCCTTCGCCCATAAGGTGTCGCAGGCTGTGCAGCTTGCGGTCGGGGCTGCCATTCAAGGCACTGCGGCACAGAGAGGCTGTTTTAAGTGCGGTCAGCCAGGGCACTTTGCGAGGCAATGCCCCTTGCCACTTCCTCTGCCGACCCTAACCCTCCTAAGCCACCAGGCCTCTGTCCTCGCTGCAAGAGGGGAAATCATTGGGCCAATCAGTGCCGCTCCAAGACCGATTACCTCGGAAATCCCTTGCCCCCTCTTTCGGGAAACGGCCTGAGGGGCCAGCCCCGGGCCCCTCGCCCTATTCAATTTCAGTCGGCCTCGGGGAACAGCCGACAAGAGGATCCCCAGCCCCTAGACTCCTCCGAGCAACCACAGGGAGCGCAGGAGTGGACTTGTGTGCCTCCTCCGACACAATATTAAGACCTGAAGATGGTGTTCAAATTTTGCCTACTGGCTCATTTGGACCCCCACCGGCTAACATGTTCTTTTTTATTCTGGGCCGAGCCTCCTCCACTCTTGCGGGGCTCATAGTCCACCCCTCCATAGTAGATAGTGACTTTACCGGGGAGATTAACATCTTAGCCAGCGCGCTTACCGGCCCTGTGTGTGTCTCTAAGGGACAGCGCTTAGCTCAGGCGTTGCCCTTGCCCCTTAATACATCCTTCCCAGCCATCGCCTCTAACCGAGGTGCTTCCTGCCCTGGCTCTTCTGATCTCTATTGGGTCCAAGCTATCACCAAAGAATGGCCCACCCTGTGGCTAAAATTAGATGGTAAACTTTTTGAAGGCCTTCTTGATTCAGGCGCCGATTCCACGGTTATTGCCCAGGACGCCTGGCCCGAATCATGGCCACTGCAGCCTTCCCTTACACACTTACAAGGTATAGGACAGTCTAATAATACTCTCCAGAGCTCAAAAATATTGACATGGAAAGACTCTGAGGGAAACAAAGGCACCACTCAACCCTTTGTAGTCCCAAACCTGCCTGTTAACTTATGGGGGCGTGATATCCTTGCACAAATGAATGTCATTATGTGTAGCCCCAATGAAGTTGTAACCAGCCAAATGCTTAAACAAGGATTCCTCCCAGGGCAGGGCTTAGGCAAAGAGAGTCAGAGACTAAGAGCACCCCTGACCACCCCCCCAAGTCAGACAGATCAGGACTAGGGTTCAAAGACCATTTTTTGTAAGGGCTATTGATCCCCCTGCACTTCAGGCAGATAAAATCACTTGGAAAAGTGACTCCCCTGTCTGGATCGATCAGTGGCTCCTCCCATCTAACAAGCTAGCCGCAGCTACAGCGTTGGTGCAGGAACAATTAGCTGCCAGACACATAGAGCCCTCTACTTCACCATGGAACACCCCCATTTTTCATTCAAAAAAGGACTGGCTCCTATGCTTAGAATCTAGCCTAAAAAAAAAAAAAAAAAAGGACTGGCAAGTGGCAGCTGCTACAAGACTTGCGGGCTGTTAACCAAACAATGGTTCCCATGGGGGCACTCCAGCCTGGTTTGCCTTCCCCCGTAGCCATCCCCAGAGGCTACTATAAGATAGTCATTGACCTGAAAGACTGCTTTTTCTCCATACCATTGCACCCAGATGACTGTAAGCGCTTCGCCTTCAGTCTCCCGGTAGTAAATTGTATAGGACCCTCCCCGCGTTTCCAGTGGCGAGTATTGCCTCAAGGCATGGCCAACAGCCCTACTCTTTGCCAAAAATATGTAGCTCAGACAATTGATTCTTTTAGAATTCAACATCCTCAAATATATATAATTCATTATATGGATGACATTCTTTTTGCTGGAGCCGACGAGGCAACCTTACATCAAGTTACCATGCAGGTTGTCTCAGCCTTACAAGCTCGAGGCCTCCGCCTGTCCCCCGAAAAGATTCAGGTCTGTCCCCCTCACCTGTTCCTAGGCTTTGAATTATTCCCCAATAAGGTCCTCTCCCAAAAGGTGCAAATAAGAAAGGACTCCCTTCAATGCCTTAATGATTTTCAGCGCCTTCTAGGCGACATTAATTGGCTTCACCCATATTTAAAACTCACCACAAGACAGTTAAAACCCCTATTTGACATCCTGCAGAGAGATGCCAATCCAACCTCTCCCCGCTCCCTAACTAAAGAAGGGCAGCAAGCGCTTAATTTGGTCGAGCAGGCCATAAATGCCCAGGCCATTGGCTACTTCTCTCCCAATTCCCCCTTGTACTTTATTGTCCTCCCCACCCCCTTTTCACCCACGGGACTCTTTTGGCAGGGCAAGCCCCTTTTTTGGGTTCACCTATCGGCTTCCTCCCCTAAAGTTCTTCCCACCTACCCTTACTTAGTAGCTAAGATTATTCGCTTGGGGCGAGAAAACTCCCTTAAGCTCTTTGGAAAGGATCCAGATATCATAATACTCCCTTACAATGCTTCTCAAATTCAGTGGCTAATACAGAATGATGATGACTGGCCAGTTAACTGTATGTCTTTCCAGGGCAAACTAGATAATCATTACCCCCCTGATAAACTAATTCAGTTCCTCTATCGGACACCTGTAATATTTCCCAAAAGAACAAGAGTCTCCCCCATTCCAGGAGCCGTCTTAGTCTTTACCGACGGCTCCTCCTCAGGCACCGCGGCCTATAGCATTAATGGCCAGGTCCGCAGTTTTCCCACCGGATTCTCCTCTGCTCAACTCGTTGAGTTAGCAGCCTTAGTCGCAGTTTTCAAATACGGAGATCAGTCACCATTTAACTTGTATACTAATAGTTCTTATGTTGCTCATGCTGTCGCCACTTTAGAAACTGTGCCTCATATTCGGCCCTCCAACAATACCACTCAAATGTTTCAGCAATTGCAAAGACTCATTCATTCCCGCTCTATGCCCTTTTTCATAGGCCATATTCGCGCCCTCACTGGCCTTCCTGGGCCTCTAGTAGCTGGAAATAATCTTGTTGATCAGGCGACTCGCGTTGCAGGCGCTGTTCACACTATCACTGTTGATCCTGTCCGCGCTGCACGCCGGGCTCATGATCTACACCATCTCAACGCCCATACCCTCAGGCTTAAATTCTCCATTACTAGAGAACAGGCCAGAGAAATCGTCCGCCAATGCAGGGCTTGCTTTACCCTTCTCCCTGAGCCACACCTAGGAGTCAACCCTCGCGGCCTGATCCCTGGGGAGCTCTGGCAGATGGATGTCACTCATTACCCCCCTTTCGGAAAGCTTAAATATGTACATGTCTCTATAGATACTTGCAGTGGATTTATCTTTGCTTCCCTACAAACAGGCGAGGCCACCCACCACGTTATCAGCCATGTTATAGCCTGTCTCACCTCCCTCCCTCAGCCTAAAGTTATTAAGACTGACAATGGCCCGGGATATGTCAGCTCTAATTTTTTTGTGCTCAGTTAGGCATTAAACATGTTACAGGCATTCCTTACAACCCTCAGGGCCAAGGTATTGTAGAGAGAGCTCATCAGACGTTAAAAAATACGCTCTCCAAACTACAATCAGGAGGAGGAATTTTATATCCCTTGACAGGTAATTCCAAAACCCTGCTTAATCATGCCCTGTTCATTTTAAATTTTCTCACCTTTGACACTGCCGGCAAAACAGCCGCCGACCGCCTTTGGCACCCATCCACCACGGATACTTATGCACAGGCCTTATGGAAGGAGCCGCTTACTGGCAAATGGTTGGGGCCTGACCCCATCCTCATATGGGGAAAAGGACATGCCTGCATCTATGATACCCAGGCAGGAAACGCCAGATGGCTACCTGAAAGAATGATTAAGTTATATAATCCACCCAGGGAACCCCCTGAGAAGAATTCTTGATTCTGTTTTCTTCCAGAAAAATGACTCCCCGAGAGAAGACGCTGACCCTCCTGTGCCTAGTTCTGGCCATGGTCAAGAACACCGCCGCAGCCAACATCCACCAGGTCTACAACTATACATGGCAAATTATTAATGAGGCAAGAGACGTTGCCAATTTCTCCTCGCACCTCTCCGACACTACACCATGGGATCCACTAGAAGTCGACCTATGCGTGTTGGCCCTTGGAGCCCATGACTACTGGGGCACGCCCTCACATTTTGCACCACAGGTAAAACCCATTAACACGGGAGAACCAGACACCAGTTCTCGGCCAGGCTGTAGCTCTGGGGTTCGAAAGACTTATCTAACCATGGCCCCTATATATGTTTGCCCTGGGGCTCATCGAGACCGCTCTCTTGCTGAAGCATGTGGCTATGCCCCTGACTTCTTTTGTGCCTCCTGGGGCTGTGAGACTATGGGCGATACCTACTGGAGCCCCTCCTCCTCCTGAGACTATATAACAGTCAGAAGAAAATCCCCTTCCCCGTACCACCTCAACAGCGGTCCGGTCCCCTTTAAGAAAGAGTGTAGCAACCAGTGGTGCAACCCCCTGTTGATTTCGTTCACCGAAGCTGGAAAAAAGGTCCCTTGGGACCAGTCCAGGGGATTCGAATGGGGGCTCAGACTCTACATATCTGGGAGATATATTGGTCTCACATTTAAAATCAAGTTAATCGGCCGGGCGCGGTGGCTCACGCCTGTAATCCTAGCACTCTGGGAGGCCGAGGCGGGTGGATTGCTCAAGGTCAGGAGTTCGAAACCAGCCTGAGCGAGACCCCGTCTCTACTAAAAATAGAAAGAAATTAATTGACCAACTAAAAGTATATATACAAAAAATTAGCCGGGCATGGTGGTGCCTGCCTGTAGTCCCAGCTACTCGGGAGGCTGAGGCAGGAGGATCGCTTGAGCCCAGGAGTTGGAGGTTGCTGTGAGCTAGGCTGACGCCATGGCACTCACTCTAGCCTGGGCAACAAAGTGAGACTCTGTCTCAAAAAAGAAACAAACAAAAAAAAAAATCAAGTTAATCAAAAGCCTCCCCAGGCCGGGCGCGGTGGCTCTCTGGGAGGCCGAGGCGGGCGGATTGCTCGAGGTCAGGAGTTCGAAACCAGCCTGAGCAAGAGGGAGACCCCGTCTCTACTATAAATAGAAAGAAATTAATTGGCCAACTAATATATATACAAAAAATTAGCCGGGCATGGTGGCGAATGCCTGTAGTCCCAGCTACTTGGGAGGCTGAGGCAGCAGGATTGCTTGAGCCAGGAGATTGAGGTTGCTGTGAGCTAGGCTGACGCCATGGCACTCACTCTAGCCTGGGCAACAAAGCGAGACTCTGTCTCAAAAAAAAAAAAAAAAGCCTCCCCAGAGGTCCTACAGTCGCAATAGGCCCTAATAACAACCTACACCTACCACGGCCTCGAGATCCCTCCAGGGGCCTACCCTCCTCCCCAACTGTGTCCCCTTCTCCGTTCAGCACCTCCCTATACCGACCTACCCTACCCGAGGGGCCCCCTTCCTCGGCAGAACTAATTCTCTCCTTAGTCAACGCCTCTGTCAGGACCATCCGAGAGGCCAACAATTCAGAATATCAGGAGTGTTGGGTATGCTACTCCCCCCGGCCTCCCTTCTATGAGGGCGTCGCTACTTTTGGTGAGCCATTATTTACTAACAACACCAGCAGACTCAGATGGGGCCTAGAGACCCATGGTGGCCTGACGCTCAGCCAGGTCACAGGCCTAGGCCTTTGCCTTCTTAGCCCAAGAATGCTCCCTCCCGCACCCTTAAAAAAATATGCAATCAGTCAATTACTGTCAACTCCACTTTTCAGTATATTCAAGCATCTAACACCTCTTATTTTGCTTGTCCCTCCGGCCTTACCCCGTATGTAGTCACTGCAACGTTTCTTGCGCATAGAGAATATTGTGTGTTAGTCATGCTTTTCCCCAGGCTCACTGTACATCCTGCTGATGAGTTACTTCAGTTTTGGGAGCGAGGCACCACAATGCCCCGGGTAAAGAGAGAACCCATCACAGCCATAACACTCGCAGTTGTTTTGGGCCTTGGTGCCACAGGGGCTGGAACAGGCATAGCCTCTCTGATCACCTCCAATCAACAATACCTGCAGCTCTCTGCTGCCATCGATAACGATCTCCGAGAGCTACAGCAGGGCCTAAAATATCTCAAAGAATCCCTCAATTCACTCTCTGAGGTAGTGTTACAAAATAGAAGAGGCCTAGACTTAGTGTTCCTCCAAGAGGGAGGTTTGTGCGCAGCACTCAAAGAAGAATGCTGCTTCTATGCAGACAAAACAGGCCTGGTAGAAGATAGCATTGAGAGAGTTAGACAAAGCCTTGAAAATAGAAAGAAACAGAGGGAACAAAGTGAGGCATGGTATCAAAATTGGTTTTCCACATCCCCCTGGTTATCCACTTTGCTTCCCAGTGTCTTGGGGCCGTTTGTAGGTTTTTTGTTGCTTCTCACCTTTGGGCCTTGGGCATTCAAAAAACTAACCAACTTTGTCAAGTCGCAGGTAGACGCAGCCACACAAAAATCGGTCTCCGTGTTTTACCAACGGCTGGAACAAAGAGGCTCCAGAGAGGACCTCCATACAGAGCCTCCCCATACAGCCATGGAGGGTCTAAATTTCTCAGACCTTGCCTCAGACATGGAACGCAGTTGGTTCCAAAGGCTGTGGAGACGCCCATGACGGGATTATCGCGATGCCGCGTACCAGGTGCACACCCCGCCAGCATGAGGTAACTCCATGACGGGAATATTGTAGGTCCATGCCCGGGGGCACACTTCATAATCAGGAGTGCCGGAGCTGGATGCCACCTACATAGCCTAAGACAGAGGCCTCACCTTCACACTGATCACACGATCTTGTTTGGGGTGCTGGTCGCGGAAGCCCATCGCGTAGCCTAAGACAGGCTCTCCACCAACCTGTGTAAATCTCCCTCATATTAATAAAAAGAGGGGGAGATGTTAGAGACTAAGACCCTCAACACCCCAACGACTTGTCCTATGCACGGGCCTCGCCCTGGAAAATTCCCAGGACAAAAATAAGCACCCAACCCTCCAGCTATAGCTTCGAGAAGAATGCATTCCATGACGTGCTTGCTCCAGGGTGTGCTACCTGCAATTGTTTGCTCCAGGGTGTGTTACCTGCAATTGTTCCCGACCCCCACCCAGTTCAGGTTGAGTGATCAGTTATAAACAGCTTCGATGCCGATAAGATGCTAATTGGGGCTGATTGACCCAAACCTGAGCCTCATCATCCCCCCACTCTATTTTTCTGTTCATACTTCCTTGTTTCTGTATGATTATAAAACCAGCAAAAACCTAGCTCTCTGGGAGGCCGAGGTGGGCGGATTGCTCGAGGTCAGGAGTTCGAAACCAGCCTGAGCAAGAGCGAGACCCCGTCTCTACTATAAAATAGAAAGAAATTAATTGGCCAACTAATATATATAGAAAAAATTAGCCGGGCATGGTGGCGAATGCCTGTAGTCCCAGCTACTCGGGAGGCTGAGGCAGGAGGATCGCTTGAGCCAGGAGTTTGAGGTTGCTGTGAGCTAGGCTGATGCCATGGCACTCACTCTAGCCTGGGCAACAAAGCGAGACTCTGTCTCAAAAAAAAAAAAAAAAAAAACAGCAAAAAATCTAAGTAAAGTAGACCTTGACAACCATTTGCTTAGTCTCGTTCCTTTCTCTCGCTCATCTCTTTCAGGCAAGGTCCCCCTTGACCCCCGAGAGTAACAGAAGGTCCCGCGGGTCGGGACATTTTAGTAATGTACATTGTGGCTTCTTTTATGCAAGTCACTCTGTTTACCTTTGCAAGTTATTTATGTAATAACTTTTTGTACATTATGCGTGGGATGTATTAAACTCTACAATCTGATTCGTTTCTCAGTGAATACCAACTGTGTTATCAGTGCAATATCTCAGTCTTTTGGGTACGTGACTTTAGTGGAATATCTTTTTTAAAGAATATAGTGTTACTTCTGTGCGATTCACAGGAAACAAGACACAGTTTATCTTTCAGAGAAAAGCACGTATATATTCAATGTACTTCTGGGATAGTGTTAGGGTTCGGGTTCAGGTTTCGAAGTAGGGTTAGGGTTAGAGTTACAGTTGCGTGTTAGGGTTAGGGTTAGGGATAGACTTAAGGGCAGAGCTGGGCTCAGAGTTAGTGTTTTGACCTTGGGTTAAGGTTATGGGTCCATGTGAAACTCATGACAAAGAACATTATGTTTATTGTATGAATGTGACCCCAATCTATAAACCCTGCATCCGTTGTCCGAGAAAATCACTTTTGTAATCAATGTGTTTTTTTGACTTTTTTGTGTTACTGTATGCGTCTTGGAATATATTTATTACATAACTCATTGTACCTTAGGGGTGTTGTCTAAGAACTGTATACTCTGCTTCTGTTCTCCAATAGCAAGTGTGTAAGTAATGCACATAGTAGCTTCTTTGTCTAAGTCACTGTAAATATTAACCATTAGACGTTATTTATTTAATAACTTATTGGACCTTATTCGTGTTTTTCTTGAAACTCTACAAACCGCTTCATTTTTCAGAAATAAACAACTGTGTTATCAATTCAATTTCTCACTTCCTTGTATAAGTCATTCTAAATGTTTGCATTTGGAACTTCTTTATGAAAGTATACTTCTGTGTGATTCACAGGAAAATGGAAACACTGTTTATCCTTCAGGATTGACTTTTAAGATCGTTTGAGCGTTTGGTTTTCAGGCTAGCATTAGGTTTAGAAGGGCAGAGCTAGGGTTAGGCTCAGGGTTTTGAGCTGGGGTAATAGGGTTCTATTTGGAGATCCTTAGAAAGAACCTTATACCTGTACTTACCGATTATGTAAAAGAAAAAAAAAAAAAAGAAAGAACCTTACGTGTGTTGTACGATTATAAGGGGAACCTAACATTGTCACTTATTTCAGTAATTTTAAATATGTATCTTTGGAATACCTTTATGATATAACTAATTGTTCCTTTGGTTTGTTTTTTAAGAACTCTACTCTTTGTTTCATTTCTCCGGGAAAAGGAAGTGTTTAAGTAATGCATATTGTGGCTTCTTTTTTTAAGTCACTCTAAATATTTACCTGAGGAATGTATTAATGTAATAACCCATTGTAACTTAAGCGTGTTTTCTATGAAACCCTATAATCTGATTCATTTCTCAGAGAAAAGTAACTATGTTATCAATGCAATTCCTCAGTTCTTTGTGTGACTTTACATGCTTGCATTTGCAACTTATTTAAGAATGTATATACTTTACTTCTGTGGGATTCACAGAACACTAGAAACTGTTTATCTTGCAGAGAAAAGAAAGCGAATATTCAATCTACCTTTGGCATAGCGTTAAGGTTAGGGTTTCGTGCTTGGGTTTGGATTAGAGTTAGGGTTAGAGTTAGGGTTTCTTGTTATGGTTATAGTTAGGGTTTGGGTTAAGAGCAGATCTAAAGTTAGAGTTATGGATTTGAGCTAGGTTTAGGGTTAGAGGTAGGTTTCCCGGTGGCAGTTCTTAGAAAGAACATTGTGTTTGTTGTACGTATATGACCATAGAGCATAAGCAGTGTTTCTGTTGTCAGAGAAAGACAGTTTGTAATCAATGCACTCTGTCACGTCTTTACGCAACTGTACTTATTTTTATAATATCTGATGCTATAACTTGTAACTCAGTGTTGTCTTGTTTGTCTACACGTTGCTTTAGTTTCAGAGTGAAGGCTGCGTTTTAGTAATGCACATGTGGCTTCTTATTGTAAGTCACTCTAAATATTTTCCTTTACAAGTTATTTATGTAATAGCTTATTATACCTTATGCGTGTTTTCTATGAAACTCTACAATTTTCTATGAAACTCTACAATTCACTCTCAGTGAATAGCAACCATGTTATCAATGCTCTTTCTCAGTTCTTTGTGTGACTTTAAATGCTTGCATTTGCAACTTCTTTATAAAAGTATGTATACTGTTTTTTCTGTGGGATTCACAGGAAACTAGAAACTATCTTTCAGAGAAAAGCAAGCGAGTTAATCCATCTACTTCGGACATAGGGTTAGAGTTAGGGTTTCATGCTAGGGTTACAGTTAAAGTTAGGGTTTCTTGTTATGTTTAAAGTTAGTGTTAATGTTAAGGAAGACCTAAAGTTAGGGTTGGGTTTTTGAGCTAGTCTTCGGGTTAGATGTAGGTTTCCCTGTGGACTTCCTTAGAAAGAACATTCTTTTTATGGTACGAACGTGACCAGAAAGTATAAACAATGCTTCTCTTTCAATGGAAAGACATTTTGTATTTAATGCACTTTGTCTCGTGTTTACATTACTGTAAATATGTATCTTTGGAATATTCTGATGTGACCCTTTGTTACAGGGTTCATTTGTAAGAACTCTATACATTGCTTCAGATCTAAGAATAAAGGAAGTGTTTTTGTAATGATTATTGTGGCTTTTCTACTCTCTCTAAATATTTACCTTTGCAAGTTATTTATGTAATTACTTATTGTACCTTATGCGTGATTTGTATGAGACATTACACTCTACTTCATTTCTCAGTGAATAACCACTGTGTTAATGCAATTTCTTAGCTCTTTGTGTGAGTGAGGTTGAGTGGAATTTCTTTATTAAAGTATATACTGTTACTTCTGTGCCAATCATAGGAAACAAGAGACAGTTTATCTTTCAGAGAAAAACAAGCGTATATTCCATGTACTTCTGTTACAGTGTTAGAGTTGCGTTTCGAGTTTCGAACTAGGTTTAGGGTTAGAGTTAGGGTTTTGTGTTAGGGTTAGGGTTAGTTATAGTGTTAAGGGCAGAGCTGGGGTTAGGGTTAGGGTTCTTACCTAGCGTTCGGGTTGGGGTGCCATGTGCAACTCCTGAGGGAGAACATTTTGTTTGTTTTACGAATGTGTCTTTCAACTATAAACCCTTCATCCTTTCTCTCAGAAAAGCAAGATTAGATCCTATACAGTTTTTTCACTTGTTTGTGTTTCTATAAATATGTGTCCTTGGAATATATTTATTATGTAACTCATTGTAACTTAGGGGTGTTTTCTTAGATCTGCATACTGTTTCAGTTCTCAGACAATAGCAAGAGGTTAAGTAATGCATATTACGGCTCCTTTTTGTCAGTTATTCTAAGTATTTTTTTTTTTTTTTTTTTTTTTTTTTTGAGACAGAGTCTCACTTTGTTGTCCAGGCTAGAGTGAGTGCCGTGGCGTCAGCCTAGCTCACAGCAACCTCAAACTCCTGGGCTTGAGTGATCCTTCTGCCTCAGCCTCCCGAGTAGCTGGGACTACAGGCATGCGCCACCATGCCCGGCTAATTTTTTTTATATATATATCAGTTGGCCAATTAATTTCTTTCTATTTATAGTAGAGACGGGGTCTCGCTCTTGCTCAGGCTGGTTTTGAACTCCTGACCTCGAGCAATCCGCCCGCCTCGGCCTCCCAAGAGCTAGGATTACAGGCGTGAGCCACAGCGCCCGGCCTATTCTAAGTATTTATCTTAGGAAGATATTTGTGTAATATCCAATTCCACACCTGGGAATACCGGGTGCCGGCGCCATAGGCTTTTTTTTCTTTCTGCCTCTTGTTCTGTCCCCTTTCTGGGAGCCCGGCAGCAGGCCAGAGGGTCACCCCCACCGTCAGCGCCCGCCACGGTGCCTGGCGCCCCAGCCCGCTCCGTGGGGCCTCCTCTTGTCCCAAGCCGCAGAACCGCCGCCACCCGGCAGCAGGCGTGGCATCTGGACTGTCGGGTCTCAGACCGAGGGTCTGGTCTGTGGGAGCCGACACGCTGGAGGAAACCTTGAGAGTCTGAGAGGGGAGGGAGTTGCAGAAGAAGGCCAGGATGTCATTTTGAGGGAGTTGTGACCAGAACTCGTCCCGTTGATTTTGGCGTTCTATGGGCTCCACGTAGGAATCTTTGGTGGTGGCACCGGATGTTGGGGGATGCACAGTCACACCCAGACGTGCTCGACAGGCCTCCTTTTCCTTTTCTTTTCGGAGTCATTTTTTTAAAAAAAAAAAATGCCTCTTGGCCGGGCGTGCTGGCTCACGCCTGTAATCCTAGCACTCTGGGAGGCCGAGGTGGGCGGATTGCTCGAGGTCAGGAGTTCGAAACCAGCCTGAGCAAGAGGGAGACCCCCATCTCTACTATAAATAGAAAGAAATTAATTGGCCAACTAATATATAGATATATATATATATACAAAAAAGAAAATTAGCCGGGCATGGTGGCGCATGCCTGTAGTCCCAGCTACTTGGGAGGCTGAGGCAGCAGGATTGCTTGAGCCCAGGAGATTGAGGTTGCTGTGAGCTAGGCTGACGCCATGGCACTCACTCTAGCCAGGGCAACAAAGCGAGACTCTGTCTCCAAAAAAAAAAAAAAAAAAAATGCCTCTTACCTCCATTATTGCATTCTTTTCTCTCTCTCTTTTCAAGCAGATTATGGGAGTACAAGTATTAAGGTTCCATGTATTGCCCGTGCCCCCCTCCCCCCTGTTGTCTTAGCAGCCTCTGGTGGGGGTACCAATGTTAAGGTCAGGTACATTGTCCTCTCCCCGCCTCCCCCCTCTGGTCAGAGCTTCAAGTGCGCCCATCCCCCAGTCGGTGCGCACCCACCCCATTCCTAAAGGGTGTGTATGCCCATCACCTCCCCCCACCCGATGGAGGTGATTCCTCTACGTCCACTTAGGTGTCCATGGGTTCCTACCAATTTGCCGGTGAGCACGCGCACGTGGTGCTCCTGTGTCCATTCTGGGGATACTTGGCTTACTGGAACGGGTTCCAGCTCCGGCCAGGAGAACACGGGAGGTGCCCGCTCACCGCCGTTTCTCATAGCTGAATAGCACTCCGTGGTGTGCACGCGCCACGTTTTATTAATCCACTCGTGGATCGATGGGCACTCGGGTCGCTTCCACATCTTTGCAATTGTGAATTGTGCCGCCACAGACACCCGAGCGCAGGTGTCTTCTGCGTAGGCTGCGGGCCTGGCTCTTCTGAATGCCGCTAGCTCGCGACCCACGGGTGAACCTGGTCAGGGTACTTTCTCTAAGGAGCAGACTCTGATCCGGGCGGGCTACCGGTGTTTTTGTTTGCTTGTTTCTTTCTTCCATTTCGGGAAAGGCTTCCTTGCTGGGTGTGGAAATCTCCTGTGCCTTTCCTCGCCTCTTCTGTCAGCTTTAAAATCCTCTTTCAGTTGCCACCCTCACAAACGTCTCAGGAACGTCTTTACGGTGCCTTCGTTAGTGAAATGACCCTCAATGAAGCTGGAACCAAATCTCTCATCGCCCATTTTTAGCAAGTCCACACCCCAGGGTGGTTGGGGTCCAATCCAGCCCCGGCCAGGCCCAGGCCCCCTGGACTGGGCCACAGGAGGACACAGAGTAGGGTCCCGGCCCCCACGGTAGCGGTGCCGGCAGTTCTGCAAGGGCTTGGGGGGTTTCCAGAGGTAGGAGATGGAGGGGACTGATTTCTTCAGCGCCCCCCAAACCACTCCACCCATGGCACACATCCCGAGAGACGCCCCTACACTCGCTCCCCTCCCCTATGCGCTGTGCCCCGGCCCCGGTCCGGGGCGGATAGGCGGCAGCCCACACGCAGGGCGGGGGCGCAGCTGAAAGGGGTTGTGCTGGAGGGCGGCCCCTGGGGCCAAAGGCGACCGCCCGCGCATGCGCAGGCAGCAGCGGCGCACTGGGTTGGGGGCGGGTAGGTGAGGGAGGCGAGGCCAGGAGAGGAGGGCGGCTGGAGGTCTCCGCCTTGGCGGGTCCAGCCGTGGAGGCTGGAGGCGCATCTGGTGTGTGTCAGTGTGTGTGTGTGTGTGTGTGTGTGTGTGTGTGAAGACAGCCCCCCACCCCGCCGAGCCCACCACGCCCCGCACCCCAGCCCCGTGGAGACCTCGGGACCCGGCCAGCGAACTCAACCAGCCCGGCCCGGCCCCGAGTGGGTCAGCGCGGGCGCGGGGCCTGGGGCGGGAGGAGGCGCGGGGAAGCGCAGAGACGCTCGGCTTCTTGAGCGGGGCTGGGGCGCCCTCCGCCGTCTACGGCCACACCACCCTGAACGCGCCCGATCTCGTCCGATCTCGGAAGCTAAGCAGGGTCGGGCCTGGTTAGTACTTGGATGGGAGACCGCCTGGGAATACCGGGTGCCGTAGGCTTTTTTTTTTTTTTTTTTGCCTCGTGTTCTGTCCCCATTCGGAGAGCGCGGCGGCAGTGGGGGGTGGGGGGCACCCCCGCCCTCAGCGCCCGCCACGGTGCCTGGCGCCCCAGCCCGCTCCGTGGGGCCTCCTCTTGCCCCAAGCCGCAGCACCGCCGCCACCCGGCAGCAGGCGTGGCATCTGGACTGTCGGGTCTCAGACCGAGGGTCTGGTCTGTGGGAGCCGACACGCTGGAGGAAACCTTGAGAGTCTGAGAGGGGAGGGAGTTGCAGAAGAAGGCCAGGATGTCATTTTGAGGGAGTTGTGACCAGAACTCGTCCCGTTGATTTTGGCGTTCTATGGGCTCCACGTAGGAATCTTTGGTGGTGGCACCGGATGTTGGGGGATGCACAGTCACACCCAGACGTGCTCGACAGGCCTCCTTTTCCTTTTCTTTTCGGAGTCATTTTTTTAAAAAAAAAAATGCCTCTTGGCCGGGCGTGCTGGCTCACGCCTGTAATCCTAGCACTCTGGGAGGCCGAGGTGGGCGGATTGCTCGAGGTCAGGAGTTCGAAACCAGCCTGAGCAAGAGGGAGACCCCCATCTCTACTATAAATAGAAAGAAATTAATTGGCCAACTAATATATAGATATATATATATATACAAAAAAGAAAATTAGCCGGGCATGGTGGCGCATGCCTGTAGTCCCAGCTACTTGGGAGGCTGAGGCAGCAGGATTGCTTGAGCCCAGGAGATTGAGGTTGCTGTGAGCTAGGCTGACGCCATGGCACTCACTCTAGCCAGGGCAACAAAGCGAGACTCTGTCTCCAAAAAAAAAAAAAAAAAATGCCTCTTACCTCCATTATTGCATTCTTTTCTCTCTCTCTTTTCAAGCAGATTATGGGAGTACAAGTATTAAGGTTCCATGTATTGCCCGTGCCCCCCTCCCCCCTGTTGTCTTAGCAGCCTCTGGTGGGGGTACCAATGTTAAGGTCAGGTACATTGTCCTCTCCCCGCCTCCCCCCTCTGGTCAGAGCTTCAAGTGCGCCCATCCCCCAGTCGGTGCGCACCCACCCCATTCCTAAAGGGTGTGTATGCCCATCACCTCCCCCCACCCGATGGAGGTGATTCCTCTACGTCCACTTAGGTGTCCATGGGTTCCTACCAATTTGCCGGTGAGCACGCGCACGTGGTGCTCCTGTGTCCATTCTGGGGATACTTGGCTTACTGGAACGGGTTCCAGCTCCGGCCAGGAGAACACGGGAGGTGCCCGCTCACCGCCGTTTCTCATAGCTGAATAGCACTCCGTGGTGTGCACGCGCCACGTTTTATTAATCCACTCGTGGATCGATGGGCACTCGGGTCGCTTCCACATCTTTGCAATTGTGAATTGTGCCGCCACAGACACCCGAGCGCAGGTGTCTTCTGCGTAGGCTGCGGGCCTGGCTCTTCTGAATGCCGCTAGCTCGCGACCCACGGGTGAACCTGGTCAGGGTACTTTCTCTAAGGAGCAGACTCTGATCCGGGCGGGCTACCGGTGTTTTTGTTTGCTTGTTTCTTTCTTCCATTTCGGGAAAGGCTTCCTTGCTGGGTGTGGAAATCTCCTGTGCCTTTCCTCGCCTCTTCTGTCAGCTTTAAAATCCTCTTTCAGTTGCCACCCTCACAAACGTCTCAGGAACGTCTTTACGGTGCCTTCGTTAGTGAAATGACCCTCAATGAAGCTGGAACCAAATCTCTCATCGCCCATTTTTAGCAAGTCCACACCCCAGGGTGGTTGGGGTCCAATCCAGCCCCGGCCAGGCCCAGGCCCCCTGGACTGGGCCACAGGAGGACACAGAGTAGGGTCCCGGCCCCCACGGTAGCGGTGCCGGCAGTTCTGCAAGGGCTTGGGGGGTTTCCAGAGGTAGGAGATGGAGGGGACTGATTTCTTCAGCGCCCCCCAAACCACTCCACCCATGGCACACATCCCGAGAGACGCCCCTACACTCGCTCCCCTCCCCTATGCGCTGTGCCCCGGCCCCGGTCCGGGGCGGATAGGCGGCAGCCCACACGCAGGGCGGGGGCGCAGCTGAAAGGGGTTGTGCTGGAGGGCGGCCCCTGGGGCCAAAGGCGACCGCCCGCGCATGCGCAGGCAGCAGCGGCGCACTGGGTTGGGGGCGGGTAGGTGAGGGAGGCGAGGCCAGGAGAGGAGGGCGGCTGGAGGTCTCCGCCTTGGCGGGTCCAGCCGTGGAGGCTGGAGGCGCATCTGGTGTGTGTCAGTGTGTGAGTGTGTGTGTGTGTGTGTGTGTGTGTGAAGACAGCCCCCCACCCCGCCGAGCCCACCACGCCCCGCACCCCAGCCCCGTGGAGACCTCGGGACCCGGCCAGCGAACTCAACCAGCCCGGCCCGGCCCCGAGTGGGTCAGCGCGGGCGCGGGGCCTGGGGCGGGAGGAGGCGCGGGGAAGCGCAGAGACGCTCGGCTTCTTGAGCGGGGCTGGGGCGCCCTCCGCCGTCTACGGCCACACCACCCTGAACGCGCCCGATCTCGTCCGATCTCGGAAGCTAAGCAGGGTCGGGCCTGGTTAGTACTTGGATGGGAGACCGCCTGGGAATACCGGGTGCCGTAGGCTTTTTTTTTTTTTTTTTTGCCTCGTGTTCTGTCCCCATTCGGAGAGCGCGGCGGCAGTGGGGGGTGGGGGGCACCCCCGCCCTCAGCGCCCGCCACGGTGCCTGGCGCCCCAGCCCGCTCCGTGGGGCCTCCTCTTGCCCCAAGCCGCAGCACCGCCGCCACCCGGCAGCAGGCGTGGCATCTGGACTGTCGGGTCTCAGACCGAGGGTCTGGTCTGTGGGAGCCGACACGCTGGAGGAAACCTTGAGAGTCTGAGAGGGGAGGGAGTTGCAGAAGAAGGCCAGGATGTCATTTTGAGGGAGTTGTGACCAGAACTCGTCCCGTTGATTTTGGCGTTCTATGGGCTCCACGTAGGAATCTTTGGTGGTGGCACCGGATGTTGGGGGATGCACAGTCACACCCAGACGTGCTCGACAGGCCTCCTTTTCCTTTTCTTTTCGGAGTCATTTTTTTAAAAAAAAAAATGCCTCTTGGCCGGGCGTGCTGGCTCACGCCTGTAATCCTAGCACTCTGGGAGGCCGAGGTGGGCGGATTGCTCGAGGTCAGGAGTTCGAAACCAGCCTGAGCAAGAGGGAGACCCCCATCTCTACTATAAATAGAAAGAAATTAATTGGCCAACTAATATATAGATATATATATATATACAAAAAAGAAAATTAGCCGGGCATGGTGGCGCATGCCTGTAGTCCCAGCTACTTGGGAGGCTGAGGCAGCAGGATTGCTTGAGCCCAGGAGATTGAGGTTGCTGTGAGCTAGGCTGACGCCATGGCACTCACTCTAGCCAGGGCAACAAAGCGAGACTCTGTCTCCAAAAAAAAAAAAAAAAAATGCCTCTTACCTCCATTATTGCATTCTTTTCTCTCTCTCTTTTCAAGCAGATTATGGGAGTACAAGTATTAAGGTTCCATGTATTGCCCGTGCCCCCCTCCCCCCTGTTGTCTTAGCAGCCTCTGGTGGGGGTACCAATGTTAAGGTCAGGTACATTGTCCTCTCCCCGCCTCCCCCCTCTGGTCAGAGCTTCAAGTGCGCCCATCCCCCAGTCGGTGCGCACCCACCCCATTCCTAAAGGGTGTGTATGCCCATCACCTCCCCCCACCCGATGGAGGTGATTCCTCTACGTCCACTTAGGTGTCCATGGGTTCCTACCAATTTGCCGGTGAGCACGCGCACGTGGTGCTCCTGTGTCCATTCTGGGGATACTTGGCTTACTGGAACGGGTTCCAGCTCCGGCCAGGAGAACACGGGAGGTGCCCGCTCACCGCCGTTTCTCATAGCTGAATAGCACTCCGTGGTGTGCACGCGCCACGTTTTATTAATCCACTCGTGGATCGATGGGCACTCGGGTCGCTTCCACATCTTTGCAATTGTGAATTGTGCCGCCACAGACACCCGAGCGCAGGTGTCTTCTGCGTAGGCTGCGGGCCTGGCTCTTCTGAATGCCGCTAGCTCGCGACCCACGGGTGAACCTGGTCAGGGTACTTTCTCTAAGGAGCAGACTCTGATCCGGGCGGGCTACCGGTGTTTTTGTTTGCTTGTTTCTTTCTTCCATTTCGGGAAAGGCTTCCTTGCTGGGTGTGGAAATCTCCTGTGCCTTTCCTCGCCTCTTCTGTCAGCTTTAAAATCCTCTTTCAGTTGCCACCCTCACAAACGTCTCAGGAACGTCTTTACGGTGCCTTCGTTAGTGAAATGACCCTCAATGAAGCTGGAACCAAATCTCTCATCGCCCATTTTTAGCAAGTCCACACCCCAGGGTGGTTGGGGTCCAATCCAGCCCCGGCCAGGCCCAGGCCCCCTGGACTGGGCCACAGGAGGACACAGAGTAGGGTCCCGGCCCCCACGGTAGCGGTGCCGGCAGTTCTGCAAGGGCTTGGGGGGTTTCCAGAGGTAGGAGATGGAGGGGACTGATTTCTTCAGCGCCCCCCAAACCACTCCACCCATGGCACACATCCCGAGAGACGCCCCTACACTCGCTCCCCTCCCCTATGCGCTGTGCCCCGGCCCCGGTCCGGGGCGGATAGGCGGCAGCCCACACGCAGGGCGGGGGCGCAGCTGAAAGGGGTTGTGCTGGAGGGCGGCCCCTGGGGCCAAAGGCGACCGCCCGCGCATGCGCAGGCAGCAGCGGCGCACTGGGTTGGGGGCGGGTAGGTGAGGGAGGCGAGGCCAGGAGAGGAGGGCGGCTGGAGGTCTCCGCCTTGGCGGGTCCAGCCGTGGAGGCTGGAGGCGCATCTGGTGTGTGTCAGTGTGTGAGTGTGTGTGTGTGTGTGTGTGTGTGTGTGTGTGTGTGTGTGTGTGTGAAGACAGCCCCCCACCCCGCCGAGCCCACCACGCCCCGCACCCCAGCCCCGTGGAGACCTCGGGACCCGGCCAGCGAACTCAACCAGCCCGGCCCGGCCCCGAGTGGGTCAGCGCGGGCGCGGGGCCTGGGGCGGGAGGAGGCGCGGGGAAGCGCAGAGACGCTCGGCTTCTTGAGCGGGGCTGGGGCGCCCTCCGCCGTCTACGGCCACACCACCCTGAACGCGCCCGATCTCGTCCGATCTCGGAAGCTAAGCAGGGTCGGGCCTGGTTAGTACTTGGATGGGAGACCGCCTGGGAATACCGGGTGCCGTAGGCTTTTTTTTTTTTTTTTTTGCCTCGTGTTCTGTCCCCATTCGGAGAGCGCGGCGGCAGTGGGGGGTGGGGGGCACCCCCGCCCTCAGCGCCCGCCACGGTGCCTGGTGCCTGGCGCCCCAGCCCGCTCCGTGGGGCCTCCTCTTGCCCCAAGCCGCAGCACCGCCGCCACCCGGCAGCAGGCGTGGCATCTGGACTGTCGGGTCTCAGACCGAGGGTCTGGTCTGTGGGAGCCGACACGCTGGAGGAAACCTTGAGAGTCTGAGAGGGGAGGGAGTTGCAGAAGAAGGCCAGGATGTCATTTTGAGGGAGTTGTGACCAGAACTCGTCCCGTTGATTTTGGCGTTCTATGGGCTCCACGTAGGAATCTTTGGTGGTGGCACCGGATGTTGGGGGATGCACAGTCACACCCAGACGTGCTCGACAGGCCTCCTTTTCCTTTTCTTTTCGGAGTCATTTTTTTAAAAAAAAAAATGCCTCTTGGCCGGGCGTGCTGGCTCACGCCTGTAATCCTAGCACTCTGGGAGGCCGAGGTGGGCGGATTGCTCGAGGTCAGGAGTTCGAAACCAGCCTGAGCAAGAGGGAGACCCCCATCTCTACTATAAATAGAAAGAAATTAATTGGCCAACTAATATATAGATATATATATATATACAAAAAAGAAAATTAGCCGGGCATGGTGGCGCATGCCTGTAGTCCCAGCTACTTGGGAGGCTGAGGCAGCAGGATTGCTTGAGCCCAGGAGATTGAGGTTGCTGTGAGCTAGGCTGACGCCATGGCACTCACTCTAGCCAGGGCAACAAAGCGAGACTCTGTCTCCAAAAAAAAAAAAAAAAAATGCCTCTTACCTCCATTATTGCATTCTTTTCTCTCTCTCTTTTCAAGCAGATTATGGGAGTACAAGTATTAAGGTTCCATGTATTGCCCGTGCCCCCCTCCCCCCTGTTGTCTTAGCAGCCTCTGGTGGGGGTACCAATGTTAAGGTCAGGTACATTGTCCTCTCCCCGCCTCCCCCCTCTGGTCAGAGCTTCAAGTGCGCCCATCCCCCAGTCGGTGCGCACCCACCCCATTCCTAAAGGGTGTGTATGCCCATCACCTCCCCCCACCCGATGGAGGTGATTCCTCTACGTCCACTTAGGTGTCCATGGGTTCCTACCAATTTGCCGGTGAGCACGCGCACGTGGTGCTCCTGTGTCCATTCTGGGGATACTTGGCTTACTGGAACGGGTTCCAGCTCCGGCCAGGAGAACACGGGAGGTGCCCGCTCACCGCCGTTTCTCATAGCTGAATAGCACTCCGTGGTGTGCACGCGCCACGTTTTATTAATCCACTCGTGGATCGATGGGCACTCGGGTCGCTTCCACATCTTTGCAATTGTGAATTGTGCCGCCACAGACACCCGAGCGCAGGTGTCTTCTGCGTAGGCTGCGGGCCTGGCTCTTCTGAATGCCGCTAGCTCGCGACCCACGGGTGAACCTGGTCAGGGTACTTTCTCTAAGGAGCAGACTCTGATCCGGGCGGGCTACCGGTGTTTTTGTTTGCTTGTTTCTTTCTTCCATTTCGGGAAAGGCTTCCTTGCTGGGTGTGGAAATCTCCTGTGCCTTTCCTCGCCTCTTCTGTCAGCTTTAAAATCCTCTTTCAGTTGCCACCCTCACAAACGTCTCAGGAACGTCTTTACGGTGCCTTCGTTAGTGAAATGACCCTCAATGAAGCTGGAACCAAATCTCTCATCGCCCATTTTTAGCAAGTCCACACCCCAGGGTGGTTGGGGTCCAATCCAGCCCCGGCCAGGCCCAGGCCCCCTGGACTGGGCCACAGGAGGACACAGAGTAGGGTCCCGGCCCCCACGGTAGCGGTGCCGGCAGTTCTGCAAGGGCTTGGGGGGTTTCCAGAGGTAGGAGATGGAGGGGACTGATTTCTTCAGCGCCCCCCAAACCACTCCACCCATGGCACACATCCCGAGAGACGCCCCTACACTCGCTCCCCTCCCCTATGCGCTGTGCCCCGGCCCCGGTCCGGGGCGGATAGGCGGCAGCCCACACGCAGGGCGGGGGCGCAGCTGAAAGGGGTTGTGCTGGAGGGCGGCCCCTGGGGCCAAAGGCGACCGCCCGCGCATGCGCAGGCAGCAGCGGCGCACTGGGTTGGGGGCGGGTAGGTGAGGGAGGCGAGGCCAGGAGAGGAGGGCGGCTGGAGGTCTCCGCCTTGGCGGGTCCAGCCGTGGAGGCTGGAGGCGCATCTGGTGTGTGTCAGTGTGTGAGTGTGTGTGTGTGTGTGTGTGTGTGTGTGTGTGTGAAGACAGCCCCCCACCCCGCCGAGCCCACCACGCCCCGCACCCCAGCCCCGTGGAGACCTCGGGACCCGGCCAGCGAACTCAACCAGCCCGGCCCGGCCCCGAGTGGGTCAGCGCGGGCGCGGGGCCTGGGGCGGGAGGAGGCGCGGGGAAGCGCAGAGACGCTCGGCTTCTTGAGCGGGGCTGGGGCGCCCTCCGCCGTCTACGGCCACACCACCCTGAACGCGCCCGATCTCGTCCGATCTCGGAAGCTAAGCAGGGTCGGGCCTGGTTAGTACTTGGATGGGAGACCGCCTGGGAATACCGGGTGCCGTAGGCTTTTTTTTTTTTTTTTTTTGCCTCGTGTTCTGTCCCCATTCGGAGAGCGCGGCGGCAGTGGGGGGTGGGGGGCACCCCCGCCCTCAGCGCCCGCCACGGTGCCTGGCGCCCCAGCCCGCTCCGTGGGGCCTCCTCTTGCCCCAAGCCGCAGCACCGCCGCCACCCGGCAGCAGGCGTGGCATCTGGACTGTCGGGTCTCAGACCGAGGGTCTGGTCTGTGGGAGCCGACACGCTGGAGGAAACCTTGAGAGTCTGAGAGGGGAGGGAGTTGCAGAAGAAGGCCAGGATGTCATTTTGAGGGAGTTGTGACCAGAACTCGTCCCGTTGATTTTGGCGTTCTATGGGCTCCACGTAGGAATCTTTGGTGGTGGCACCGGATGTTGGGGGATGCACAGTCACACCCAGACGTGCTCGACAGGCCTCCTTTTCCTTTTCTTTTCGGAGTCATTTTTTTAAAAAAAAAAATGCCTCTTGGCCGGGCGTGCTGGCTCACGCCTGTAATCCTAGCACTCTGGGAGGCCGAGGTGGGCGGATTGCTCGAGGTCAGGAGTTCGAAACCAGCCTGAGCAAGAGGGAGACCCCCATCTCTACTATAAATAGAAAGAAATTAATTGGCCAACTAATATATAGATATATATATATATACAAAAAAGAAAATTAGCCGGGCATGGTGGCGCATGCCTGTAGTCCCAGCTACTTGGGAGGCTGAGGCAGCAGGATTGCTTGAGCCCAGGAGATTGAGGTTGCTGTGAGCTAGGCTGACGCCATGGCACTCACTCTAGCCAGGGCAACAAAGCGAGACTCTGTCTCCAAAAAAAAAAAAAAAAAATGCCTCTTACCTCCATTATTGCATTCTTTTCTCTCTCTCTTTTCAAGCAGATTATGGGAGTACAAGTATTAAGGTTCCATGTATTGCCCGTGCCCCCCTCCCCCCTGTTGTCTTAGCAGCCTCTGGTGGGGGTACCAATGTTAAGGTCAGGTACATTGTCCTCTCCCCGCCTCCCCCCTCTGGTCAGAGCTTCAAGTGCGCCCATCCCCCAGTCGGTGCGCACCCACCCCATTCCTAAAGGGTGTGTATGCCCATCACCTCCCCCCACCCGATGGAGGTGATTCCTCTACGTCCACTTAGGTGTCCATGGGTTCCTACCAATTTGCCGGTGAGCACGCGCACGTGGTGCTCCTGTGTCCATTCTGGGGATACTTGGCTTACTGGAACGGGTTCCAGCTCCGGCCAGGAGAACACGGGAGGTGCCCGCTCACCGCCGTTTCTCATAGCTGAATAGCACTCCGTGGTGTGCACGCGCCACGTTTTATTAATCCACTCGTGGATCGATGGGCACTCGGGTCGCTTCCACATCTTTGCAATTGTGAATTGTGCCGCCACAGACACCCGAGCGCAGGTGTCTTCTGCGTAGGCTGCGGGCCTGGCTCTTCTGAATGCCGCTAGCTCGCGACCCACGGGTGAACCTGGTCAGGGTACTTTCTCTAAGGAGCAGACTCTGATCCGGGCGGGCTACCGGTGTTTTTGTTTGCTTGTTTCTTTCTTCCATTTCGGGAAAGGCTTCCTTGCTGGGTGTGGAAATCTCCTGTGCCTTTCCTCGCCTCTTCTGTCAGCTTTAAAATCCTCTTTCAGTTGCCACCCTCACAAACGTCTCAGGAACGTCTTTACGGTGCCTTCGTTAGTGAAATGACCCTCAATGAAGCTGGAACCAAATCTCTCATCGCCCATTTTTAGCAAGTCCACACCCCAGGGTGGTTGGGGTCCAATCCAGCCCCGGCCAGGCCCAGGCCCCCTGGACTGGGCCACAGGAGGACACAGAGTAGGGTCCCGGCCCCCACGGTAGCGGTGCCGGCAGTTCTGCAAGGGCTTGGGGGGTTTCCAGAGGTAGGAGATGGAGGGGACTGATTTCTTCAGCGCCCCCCAAACCACTCCACCCATGGCACACATCCCGAGAGACGCCCCTACACTCGCTCCCCTCCCCTATGCGCTGTGCCCCGGCCCCGGTCCGGGGCGGATAGGCGGCAGCCCACACGCAGGGCGGGGGCGCAGCTGAAAGGGGTTGTGCTGGAGGGCGGCCCCTGGGGCCAAAGGCGACCGCCCGCGCATGCGCAGGCAGCAGCGGCGCACTGGGTTGGGGGCGGGTAGGTGAGGGAGGCGAGGCCAGGAGAGGAGGGCGGCTGGAGGTCTCCGCCTTGGCGGGTCCAGCCGTGGAGGCTGGAGGCGCATCTGGTGTGTGTCAGTGTGTGAGTGTGTGTGTGTGTGTGTGTGTGTGTGTGTGTGTGTGTGTGTGTGAAGACAGCCCCCCACCCCGCCGAGCCCACCACGCCCCGCACCCCAGCCCCGTGGAGACCTCGGGACCCGGCCAGCGAACTCAACCAGCCCGGCCCGGCCCCGAGTGGGTCAGCGCGGGCGCGGGGCCTGGGGCGGGAGGAGGCGCGGGGAAGCGCAGAGACGCTCGGCTTCTTGAGCGGGGCTGGGGCGCCCTCCGCCGTCTACGGCCACACCACCCTGAACGCGCCCGATCTCGTCCGATCTCGGAAGCTAAGCAGGGTCGGGCCTGGTTAGTACTTGGATGGGAGACCGCCTGGGAATACCGGGTGCCGTAGGCTTTTTTTTTTTTTTTTTTGCCTCGTGTTCTGTCCCCATTCGGAGAGCGCGGCGGCAGTGGGGGGTGGGGGGCACCCCCGCCCTCAGCGCCCGCCACGGTGCCTGGCGCCCCAGCCCGCTCCGTGGGGCCTCCTCTTGCCCCAAGCCGCAGCACCGCCGCCACCCGGCAGCAGGCGTGGCATCTGGACTGTCGGGTCTCAGACCGAGGGTCTGGTCTGTGGGAGCCGACACGCTGGAGGAAACCTTGAGAGTCTGAGAGGGGAGGGAGTTGCAGAAGAAGGCCAGGATGTCATTTTGAGGGAGTTGTGACCAGAACTCGTCCCGTTGATTTTGGCGTTCTATGGGCTCCACGTAGGAATCTTTGGTGGTGGCACCGGATGTTGGGGGATGCACAGTCACACCCAGACGTGCTCGACAGGCCTCCTTTTCCTTTTCTTTTCGGAGTCATTTTTTTAAAAAAAAAAATGCCTCTTGGCCGGGTGTGCTGGCTCACGCCTGTAATCCTAGCACTCTGGGAGGCCGAGGTGGGCGGATTGCTCGAGGTCAGGAGTTCGAAACCAGCCTGAGCAAGAGGGAGACCCCCATCTCTACTATAAATAGAAAGAAATTAATTGGCCAACTAATATATAGATATATATATATATACAAAAAAGAAAATTAGCCGGGCATGGTGGCGCATGCCTGTAGTCCCAGCTACTTGGGAGGCTGAGGCAGCAGGATTGCTTGAGCCCAGGAGATTGAGGTTGCTGTGAGCTAGGCTGACGCCATGGCACTCACTCTAGCCAGGGCAACAAAGCGAGACTCTGTCTCCAAAAAAAAAAAAAAAAAATGCCTCTTACCTCCATTATTGCATTCTTTTCTCTCTCTCTTTTCAAGCAGATTATGGGAGTACAAGTATTAAGGTTCCATGTATTGCCCGTGCCCCCCTCCCCCCTGTTGTCTTAGCAGCCTCTGGTGGGGGTACCAATGTTAAGGTCAGGTACATTGTCCTCTCCCCGCCTCCCCCCTCTGGTCAGAGCTTCAAGTGCGCCCATCCCCCAGTCGGTGCGCACCCACCCCATTCCTAAAGGGTGTGTATGCCCATCACCTCCCCCCACCCGATGGAGGTGATTCCTCTACGTCCACTTAGGTGTCCATGGGTTCCTACCAATTTGCCGGTGAGCACGCGCACGTGGTGCTCCTGTGTCCATTCTGGGGATACTTGGCTTACTGGAACGGGTTCCAGCTCCGGCCAGGAGAACACGGGAGGTGCCCGCTCACCGCCGTTTCTCATAGCTGAATAGCACTCCGTGGTGTGCACGCGCCACGTTTTATTAATCCACTCGTGGATCGATGGGCACTCGGGTCGCTTCCACATCTTTGCAATTGTGAATTGTGCCGCCACAGACACCCGAGCGCAGGTGTCTTCTGCGTAGGCTGCGGGCCTGGCTCTTCTGAATGCCGCTAGCTCGCGACCCACGGGTGAACCTGGTCAGGGTACTTTCTCTAAGGAGCAGACTCTGATCCGGGCGGGCTACCGGTGTTTTTGTTTGCTTGTTTCTTTCTTCCATTTCGGGAAAGGCTTCCTTGCTGGGTGTGGAAATCTCCTGTGCCTTTCCTCGCCTCTTCTGTCAGCTTTAAAATCCTCTTTCAGTTGCCACCCTCACAAACGTCTCAGGAACGTCTTTACGGTGCCTTCGTTAGTGAAATGACCCTCAATGAAGCTGGAACCAAATCTCTCATCGCCCATTTTTAGCAAGTCCACACCCCAGGGTGGTTGGGGTCCAATCCAGCCCCGGCCAGGCCCAGGCCCCCTGGACTGGGCCACAGGAGGACACAGAGTAGGGTCCCGGCCCCCACGGTAGCGGTGCCGGCAGTTCTGCAAGGGCTTGGGGGGTTTCCAGAGGTAGGAGATGGAGGGGACTGATTTCTTCAGCGCCCCCCAAACCACTCCACCCATGGCACACATCCCGAGAGACGCCCCTACACTCGCTCCCCTCCCCTATGCGCTGTGCCCCGGCCCCGGTCCGGGGCGGATAGGCGGCAGCCCACACGCAGGGCGGGGGCGCAGCTGAAAGGGGTTGTGCTGGAGGGCGGCCCCTGGGGCCAAAGGCGACCGCCCGCGCATGCGCAGGCAGCAGCGGCGCACTGGGTTGGGGGCGGGTAGGTGAGGGAGGCGAGGCCAGGAGAGGAGGGCGGCTGGAGGTCTCCGCCTTGGCGGGTCCAGCCGTGGAGGCTGGAGGCGCATCTGGTGTGTGTCAGTGTGTGAGTGTGTGTGTGTGTGTGTGTGTGTGTGTGTGTGTGTGTGTGTGTGTGAAGACAGCCCCCCACCCCGCCGAGCCCACCACGCCCCGCACCCCAGCCCCGTGGAGACCTCGGGACCCGGCCAGCGAACTCAACCAGCCCGGCCCGGCCCCGAGTGGGTCAGCGCGGGCGCGGGGCCTGGGGCGGGAGGAGGCGCGGGGAAGCGCAGAGACGCTCGGCTTCTTGAGCGGGGCTGGGGCGCCCTCCGCCGTCTACGGCCACACCACCCTGAACGCGCCCGATCTCGTCCGATCTCGGAAGCTAAGCAGGGTCGGGCCTGGTTAGTGCTTGGATGGGAGACCGCCTGGGAATACCGGGTGCCGTAGGCTTTTTTTTTTTTTTTTTTGCCTCGTGTTCTGTCCCCATTCGGAGAGCGCGGCGGCAGTGGGGGGTGGGGGGCACCCCCGCCCTCAGCGCCCGCCACGGTGCCTGGCGCCCCAGCCCGCTCCGTGGGGCCTCCTCTTGCCCCAAGCCGCAGCACCGCCGCCACCCGGCAGCAGGCGTGGCATCTGGACTGTCGGGTCTCAGACCGAGGGTCTGGTCTGTGGGAGCCGACACGCTGGAGGAAACCTTGAGAGTCTGAGAGGGGAGGGAGTTGCAGAAGAAGGCCAGGATGTCATTTTGAGGGAGTTGTGACCAGAACTCGTCCCGTTGATTTTGGCGTTCTATGGGCTCCACGTAGGAATCTTTGGTGGTGGCACCGGATGTTGGGGGATGCACAGTCACACCCAGACGTGCTCGACAGGCCTCCTTTTCCTTTTCTTTTCGGAGTCATTTTTTTAAAAAAAAAAATGCCTCTTGGCCGGGTGTGCTGGCTCACGCCTGTAATCCTAGCACTCTGGGAGGCCGAGGTGGGCGGATTGCTCGAGGTCAGGAGTTCGAAACCAGCCTGAGCAAGAGGGAGACCCCCATCTCTACTATAAATAGAAAGAAATTAATTGGCCAACTAATATATAGATATATATATATATACAAAAAAGAAAATTAGCCGGGCATGGTGGCGCATGCCTGTAGTCCCAGCTACTTGGGAGGCTGAGGCAGCAGGATTGCTTGAGCCCAGGAGATTGAGGTTGCTGTGAGCTAGGCTGACGCCATGGCACTCACTCTAGCCAGGGCAACAAAGCGAGACTCTGTCTCCAAAAAAAAAAAAAAAAAATGCCTCTTACCTCCATTATTGCATTCTTTTCTCTCTCTCTTTTCAAGCAGATTATGGGAGTACAAGTATTAAGGTTCCATGTATTGCCCGTGCCCCCCTCCCCCCTGTTGTCTTAGCAGCCTCTGGTGGGGGTACCAATGTTAAGGTCAGGTACATTGTCCTCTCCCCGCCTCCCCCCTCTGGTCAGAGCTTCAAGTGCGCCCATCCCCCAGTCGGTGCGCACCCACCCCATTCCTAAAGGGTGTGTATGCCCATCACCTCCCCCCACCCGATGGAGGTGATTCCTCTACGTCCACTTAGGTGTCCATGGGTTCCTACCAATTTGCCGGTGAGCACGCGCACGTGGTGCTCCTGTGTCCATTCTGGGGATACTTGGCTTACTGGAACGGGTTCCAGCTCCGGCCAGGAGAACACGGGAGGTGCCCGCTCACCGCCGTTTCTCATAGCTGAATAGCACTCCGTGGTGTGCACGCGCCACGTTTTATTAATCCACTCGTGGATCGATGGGCACTCGGGTCGCTTCCACATCTTTGCAATTGTGAATTGTGCCGCCACAGACACCCGAGCGCAGGTGTCTTCTGCGTAGGCTGCGGGCCTGGCTCTTCTGAATGCCGCTAGCTCGCGACCCACGGGTGAACCTGGTCAGGGTACTTTCTCTAAGGAGCAGACTCTGATCCGGGCGGGCTACCGGTGTTTTTGTTTGCTTGTTTCTTTCTTCCATTTCGGGAAAGGCTTCCTTGCTGGGTGTGGAAATCTCCTGTGCCTTTCCTCGCCTCTTCTGTCAGCTTTAAAATCCTCTTTCAGTTGCCACCCTCACAAACGTCTCAGGAACGTCTTTACGGTGCCTTCGTTAGTGAAATGACCCTCAATGAAGCTGGAACCAAATCTCTCATCGCCCATTTTTAGCAAGTCCACACCCCAGGGTGGTTGGGGTCCAATCCAGCCCCGGCCAGGCCCAGGCCCCCTGGACTGGGCCACAGGAGGACACAGAGTAGGGTCCCGGCCCCCACGGTAGCGGTGCCGGCAGTTCTGCAAGGGCTTGGGGGGTTTCCAGAGGTAGGAGATGGAGGGGACTGATTTCTTCAGCGCCCCCCAAACCACTCCACCCATGGCACACATCCCGAGAGACGCCCCTACACTCGCTCCCCTCCCCTATGCGCTGTGCCCCGGCCCCGGTCCGGGGCGGATAGGCGGCAGCCCACACGCAGGGCGGGGGCGCAGCTGAAAGGGGTTGTGCTGGAGGGCGGCCCCTGGGGCCAAAGGCGACCGCCCGCGCATGCGCAGGCAGCAGCGGCGCACTGGGTTGGGGGCGGGTAGGTGAGGGAGGCGAGGCCAGGAGAGGAGGGCGGCTGGAGGTCTCCGCCTTGGCGGGTCCAGCCGTGGAGGCTGGAGGCGCATCTGGTGTGTGTCAGTGTGTGAGTGTGTGTGTGTGTGTGTGTGTGTGTGTGTGTGTGTGAAGACAGCCCCCCACCCCGCCGAGCCCACCACGCCCCGCACCCCAGCCCCGTGGAGACCTCGGGACCCGGCCAGCGAACTCAACCAGCCCGGCCCGGCCCCGAGTGGGTCAGCGCGGGCGCGGGGCCTGGGGCGGGAGGAGGCGCGGGGAAGCGCAGAGACGCTCGGCTTCTTGAGCGGGGCTGGGGCGCCCTCCGCCGTCTACGGCCACACCACCCTGAACGCGCCCGATCTCGTCCGATCTCGGAAGCTAAGCAGGGTCGGGCCTGGTTAGTACTTGGATGGGAGACCGCCTGGGAATACCGGGTGCCGTAGGCTTTTTTTTTTTTTTTTTTGCCTCGTGTTCTGTCCCCATTCGGAGAGCGCGGCGGCAGTGGGGGGTGGGGGGCACCCCCGCCCTCAGCGCCCGCCACGGTGCCTGGCGCCCCAGCCCGCTCCGTGGGGCCTCCTCTTGCCCCAAGCCGCAGCACCGCCGCCACCCGGCAGCAGGCGTGGCATCTGGACTGTCGGGTCTCAGACCGAGGGTCTGGTCTGTGGGAGCCGACACGCTGGAGGAAACCTTGAGAGTCTGAGAGGGGAGGGAGTTGCAGAAGAAGGCCAGGATGTCATTTTGAGGGAGTTGTGACCAGAACTCGTCCCGTTGATTTTGGCGTTCTATGGGCTCCACGTAGGAATCTTTGGTGGTGGCACCGGATGTTGGGGGATGCACAGTCACACCCAGACGTGCTCGACAGGCCTCCTTTTCCTTTTCTTTTCGGAGTCATTTTTTTAAAAAAAAAAATGCCTCTTGGCCGGGCGTGCTGGCTCACGCCTGTAATCCTAGCACTCTGGGAGGCCGAGGTGGGCGGATTGCTCGAGGTCAGGAGTTCGAAACCAGCCTGAGCAAGAGGGAGACCCCCATCTCTACTATAAATAGAAAGAAATTAATTGGCCAACTAATATATAGATATATATATATATACAAAAAAGAAAATTAGCCGGGCATGGTGGCGCATGCCTGTAGTCCCAGCTACTTGGGAGGCTGAGGCAGCAGGATTGCTTGAGCCCAGGAGATTGAGGTTGCTGTGAGCTAGGCTGACGCCATGGCACTCACTCTAGCCAGGGCAACAAAGCGAGACTCTGTCTCCAAAAAAAAAAAAAAAAAATGCCTCTTACCTCCATTATTGCATTCTTTTCTCTCTCTCTTTTCAAGCAGATTATGGGAGTACAAGTATTAAGGTTCCATGTATTGCCCGTGCCCCCCTCCCCCCTGTTGTCTTAGCAGCCTCTGGTGGGGGTACCAATGTTAAGGTCAGGTACATTGTCCTCTCCCCGCCTCCCCCCTCTGGTCAGAGCTTCAAGTGCGCCCATCCCCCAGTCGGTGCGCACCCACCCCATTCCTAAAGGGTGTGTATGCCCATCACCTCCCCCCACCCGATGGAGGTGATTCCTCTACGTCCACTTAGGTGTCCATGGGTTCCTACCAATTTGCCGGTGAGCACGCGCACGTGGTGCTCCTGTGTCCATTCTGGGGATACTTGGCTTACTGGAACGGGTTCCAGCTCCGGCCAGGAGAACACGGGAGGTGCCCGCTCACCGCCGTTTCTCATAGCTGAATAGCACTCCGTGGTGTGCACGCGCCACGTTTTATTAATCCACTCGTGGATCGATGGGCACTCGGGTCGCTTCCACATCTTTGCAATTGTGAATTGTGCCGCCACAGACACCCGAGCGCAGGTGTCTTCTGCGTAGGCTGCGGGCCTGGCTCTTCTGAATGCCGCTAGCTCGCGACCCACGGGTGAACCTGGTCAGGGTACTTTCTCTAAGGAGCAGACTCTGATCCGGGCGGGCTACCGGTGTTTTTGTTTGCTTGTTTCTTTCTTCCATTTCGGGAAAGGCTTCCTTGCTGGGTGTGGAAATCTCCTGTGCCTTTCCTCGCCTCTTCTGTCAGCTTTAAAATCCTCTTTCAGTTGCCACCCTCACAAACGTCTCAGGAACGTCTTTACGGTGCCTTCGTTAGTGAAATGACCCTCAATGAAGCTGGAACCAAATCTCTCATCGCCCATTTTTAGCAAGTCCACACCCCAGGGTGGTTGGGGTCCAATCCAGCCCCGGCCAGGCCCAGGCCCCCTGGACTGGGCCACAGGAGGACACAGAGTAGGGTCCCGGCCCCCACGGTAGCGGTGCCGGCAGTTCTGCAAGGGCTTGGGGGGTTTCCAGAGGTAGGAGATGGAGGGGACTGATTTCTTCAGCGCCCCCCAAACCACTCCACCCATGGCACACATCCCGAGAGACGCCCCTACACTCGCTCCCCTCCCCTATGCGCTGTGCCCCGGCCCCGGTCCGGGGCGGATAGGCGGCAGCCCACACGCAGGGCGGGGGCGCAGCTGAAAGGGGTTGTGCTGGAGGGCGGCCCCTGGGGCCAAAGGCGACCGCCCGCGCATGCGCAGGCAGCAGCGGCGCACTGGGTTGGGGGCGGGTAGGTGAGGGAGGCGAGGCCAGGAGAGGAGGGCGGCTGGAGGTCTCCGCCTTGGCGGGTCCAGCCGTGGAGGCTGGAGGCGCATCTGGTGTGTGTCAGTGTGTGAGTGTGTGTGTGTGTGTGTGTGTGTGTGTGTGTGTGAAGACAGCCCCCCACCCCGCCGAGCCCACCACGCCCCGCACCCCAGCCCCGTGGAGACCTCGGGACCCGGCCAGCGAACTCAACCAGCCCGGCCCGGCCCCGAGTGGGTCAGCGCGGGCGCGGGGCCTGGGGCGGGAGGAGGCGCGGGGAAGCGCAGAGACGCTCGGCTTCTTGAGCGGGGCTGGGGCGCCCTCCGCCGTCTACGGCCACACCACCCTGAACGCGCCCGATCTCGTCCGATCTCGGAAGCTAAGCAGGGTCGGGCCTGGTTAGTACTTGGATGGGAGACCGCCTGGGAATACCGGGTGCCGTAGGCTTTTTTTTTTTTTTTTTTTGCCTCGTGTTCTGTCCCCATTCGGAGAGCGCGGCGGCAGTGGGGGGTGGGGGGCACCCCCGCCCTCAGCGCCCGCCACGGTGCCTGGCGCCCCAGCCCGCTCCGTGGGGCCTCCTCTTGCCCCAAGCCGCAGCACCGCCGCCACCCGGCAGCAGGCGTGGCATCTGGACTGTCGGGTCTCAGACCGAGGGTCTGGTCTGTGGGAGCCGACACGCTGGAGGAAACCTTGAGAGTCTGAGAGGGGAGGGAGTTGCAGAAGAAGGCCAGGATGTCATTTTGAGGGAGTTGTGACCAGAACTCGTCCCGTTGATTTTGGCGTTCTATGGGCTCCACGTAGGAATCTTTGGTGGTGGCACCGGATGTTGGGGGATGCACAGTCACACCCAGACGTGCTCGACAGGCCTCCTTTTCCTTTTCTTTTCGGAGTCATTTTTTTAAAAAAAAAAATGCCTCTTGGCCGGGCGTGCTGGCTCACGCCTGTAATCCTAGCACTCTGGGAGGCCGAGGTGGGCGGATTGCTCGAGGTCAGGAGTTCGAAACCAGCCTGAGCAAGAGGGAGACCCCCATCTCTACTATAAATAGAAAGAAATTAATTGGCCAACTAATATATAGATATATATATATATACAAAAAAGAAAATTAGCCGGGCATGGTGGCGCATGCCTGTAGTCCCAGCTACTTGGGAGGCTGAGGCAGCAGGATTGCTTGAGCCCAGGAGATTGAGGTTGCTGTGAGCTAGGCTGACGCCATGGCACTCACTCTAGCCAGGGCAACAAAGCGAGACTCTGTCTCCAAAAAAAAAAAAAAAAAATGCCTCTTACCTCCATTATTGCATTCTTTTCTCTCTCTCTTTTCAAGCAGATTATGGGAGTACAAGTATTAAGGTTCCATGTATTGCCCGTGCCCCCCTCCCCCCTGTTGTCTTAGCAGCCTCTGGTGGGGGTACCAATGTTAAGGTCAGGTACATTGTCCTCTCCCCGCCTCCCCCCTCTGGTCAGAGCTTCAAGTGCGCCCATCCCCCAGTCGGTGCGCACCCACCCCATTCCTAAAGGGTGTGTATGCCCATCACCTCCCCCCACCCGATGGAGGTGATTCCTCTACGTCCACTTAGGTGTCCATGGGTTCCTACCAATTTGCCGGTGAGCACGCGCACGTGGTGCTCCTGTGTCCATTCTGGGGATACTTGGCTTACTGGAACGGGTTCCAGCTCCGGCCAGGAGAACACGGGAGGTGCCCGCTCACCGCCGTTTCTCATAGCTGAATAGCACTCCGTGGTGTGCACGCGCCACGTTTTATTAATCCACTCGTGGATCGATGGGCACTCGGGTCGCTTCCACATCTTTGCAATTGTGAATTGTGCCGCCACAGACACCCGAGCGCAGGTGTCTTCTGCGTAGGCTGCGGGCCTGGCTCTTCTGAATGCCGCTAGCTCGCGACCCACGGGTGAACCTGGTCAGGGTACTTTCTCTAAGGAGCAGACTCTGATCCGGGCGGGCTACCGGTGTTTTTGTTTGCTTGTTTCTTTCTTCCATTTCGGGAAAGGCTTCCTTGCTGGGTGTGGAAATCTCCTGTGCCTTTCCTCGCCTCTTCTGTCAGCTTTAAAATCCTCTTTCAGTTGCCACCCTCACAAACGTCTCAGGAACGTCTTTACGGTGCCTTCGTTAGTGAAATGACCCTCAATGAAGCTGGAACCAAATCTCTCATCGCCCATTTTTAGCAAGTCCACACCCCAGGGTGGTTGGGGTCCAATCCAGCCCCGGCCAGGCCCAGGCCCCCTGGACTGGGCCACAGGAGGACACAGAGTAGGGTCCCGGCCCCCACGGTAGCGGTGCCGGCAGTTCTGCAAGGGCTTGGGGGGTTTCCAGAGGTAGGAGATGGAGGGGACTGATTTCTTCAGCGCCCCCCAAACCACTCCACCCATGGCACACATCCCGAGAGACGCCCCTACACTCGCTCCCCTCCCCTATGCGCTGTGCCCCGGCCCCGGTCCGGGGCGGATAGGCGGCAGCCCACACGCAGGGCGGGGGCGCAGCTGAAAGGGGTTGTGCTGGAGGGCGGCCCCTGGGGCCAAAGGCGACCGCCCGCGCATGCGCAGGCAGCAGCGGCGCACTGGGTTGGGGGCGGGTAGGTGAGGGAGGCGAGGCCAGGAGAGGAGGGCGGCTGGAGGTCTCCGCCTTGGCGGGTCCAGCCGTGGAGGCTGGAGGCGCATCTGGTGTGTGTCAGTGTGTGAGTGTGTGTGTGTGTGTGTGTGTGTGTGTGTGTGTGTGTGTGTGTGTGAAGACAGCCCCCCACCCCGCCGAGCCCACCACGCCCCGCACCCCAGCCCCGTGGAGACCTCGGGACCCGGCCAGCGAACTCAACCAGCCCGGCCCGGCCCCGAGTGGGTCAGCGCGGGCGCGGGGCCTGGGGCGGGAGGAGGCGCGGGGAAGCGCAGAGACGCTCGGCTTCTTGAGCGGGGCTGGGGCGCCCTCCGCCGTCTACGGCCACACCACCCTGAACGCGCCCGATCTCGTCCGATCTCGGAAGCTAAGCAGGGTCGGGCCTGGTTAGTACTTGGATGGGAGACCGCCTGGGAATACCGGGTGCCGTAGGCTTTTTTTTTTTTTTTTTTGCCTCGTGTTCTGTCCCCATTCGGAGAGCGCGGCGGCAGTGGGGGGTGGGGGGCACCCCCGCCCTCAGCGCCCGCCACGGTGCCTGGCGCCCCAGCCCGCTCCGTGGGGCCTCCTCTTGCCCCAAGCCGCAGCACCGCCGCCACCCGGCAGCAGGCGTGGCATCTGGACTGTCGGGTCTCAGACCGAGGGTCTGGTCTGTGGGAGCCGACACGCTGGAGGAAACCTTGAGAGTCTGAGAGGGGAGGGAGTTGCAGAAGAAGGCCAGGATGTCATTTTGAGGGAGTTGTGACCAGAACTCGTCCCGTTGATTTTGGCGTTCTATGGGCTCCACGTAGGAATCTTTGGTGGTGGCACCGGATGTTGGGGGATGCACAGTCACACCCAGACGTGCTCGACAGGCCTCCTTTTCCTTTTCTTTTCGGAGTCATTTTTTTAAAAAAAAAAATGCCTCTTGGCCGGGTGTGCTGGCTCACGCCTGTAATCCTAGCACTCTGGGAGGCCGAGGTGGGCGGATTGCTCGAGGTCAGGAGTTCGAAACCAGCCTGAGCAAGAGGGAGACCCCCATCTCTACTATAAATAGAAAGAAATTAATTGGCCAACTAATATATAGATATATATATATATACAAAAAAGAAAATTAGCCGGGCATGGTGGCGCATGCCTGTAGTCCCAGCTACTTGGGAGGCTGAGGCAGCAGGATTGCTTGAGCCCAGGAGATTGAGGTTGCTGTGAGCTAGGCTGACGCCATGGCACTCACTCTAGCCAGGGCAACAAAGCGAGACTCTGTCTCCAAAAAAAAAAAAAAAAAATGCCTCTTACCTCCATTATTGCATTCTTTTCTCTCTCTCTTTTCAAGCAGATTATGGGAGTACAAGTATTAAGGTTCCATGTATTGCCCGTGCCCCCCTCCCCCCTGTTGTCTTAGCAGCCTCTGGTGGGGGTACCAATGTTAAGGTCAGGTACATTGTCCTCTCCCCGCCTCCCCCCTCTGGTCAGAGCTTCAAGTGCGCCCATCCCCCAGTCGGTGCGCACCCACCCCATTCCTAAAGGGTGTGTATGCCCATCACCTCCCCCCACCCGATGGAGGTGATTCCTCTACGTCCACTTAGGTGTCCATGGGTTCCTACCAATTTGCCGGTGAGCACGCGCACGTGGTGCTCCTGTGTCCATTCTGGGGATACTTGGCTTACTGGAACGGGTTCCAGCTCCGGCCAGGAGAACACGGGAGGTGCCCGCTCACCGCCGTTTCTCATAGCTGAATAGCACTCCGTGGTGTGCACGCGCCACGTTTTATTAATCCACTCGTGGATCGATGGGCACTCGGGTCGCTTCCACATCTTTGCAATTGTGAATTGTGCCGCCACAGACACCCGAGCGCAGGTGTCTTCTGCGTAGGCTGCGGGCCTGGCTCTTCTGAATGCCGCTAGCTCGCGACCCACGGGTGAACCTGGTCAGGGTACTTTCTCTAAGGAGCAGACTCTGATCCGGGCGGGCTACCGGTGTTTTTGTTTGCTTGTTTCTTTCTTCCATTTCGGGAAAGGCTTCCTTGCTGGGTGTGGAAATCTCCTGTGCCTTTCCTCGCCTCTTCTGTCAGCTTTAAAATCCTCTTTCAGTTGCCACCCTCACAAACGTCTCAGGAACGTCTTTACGGTGCCTTCGTTAGTGAAATGACCCTCAATGAAGCTGGAACCAAATCTCTCATCGCCCATTTTTAGCAAGTCCACACCCCAGGGTGGTTGGGGTCCAATCCAGCCCCGGCCAGGCCCAGGCCCCCTGGACTGGGCCACAGGAGGACACAGAGTAGGGTCCCGGCCCCCACGGTAGCGGTGCCGGCAGTTCTGCAAGGGCTTGGGGGGTTTCCAGAGGTAGGAGATGGAGGGGACTGATTTCTTCAGCGCCCCCCAAACCACTCCACCCATGGCACACATCCCGAGAGACGCCCCTACACTCGCTCCCCTCCCCTATGCGCTGTGCCCCGGCCCCGGTCCGGGGCGGATAGGCGGCAGCCCACACGCAGGGCGGGGGCGCAGCTGAAAGGGGTTGTGCTGGAGGGCGGCCCCTGGGGCCAAAGGCGACCGCCCGCGCATGCGCAGGCAGCAGCGGCGCACTGGGTTGGGGGCGGGTAGGTGAGGGAGGCGAGGCCAGGAGAGGAGGGCGGCTGGAGGTCTCCGCCTTGGCGGGTCCAGCCGTGGAGGCTGGAGGCGCATCTGGTGTGTGTCAGTGTGTGAGTGTGTGTGTGTGTGTGTGTGTGTGTGTGTGTGTGAAGACAGCCCCCCACCCCGCCGAGCCCACCACGCCCCGCACCCCAGCCCCGTGGAGACCTCGGGACCCGGCCAGCGAACTCAACCAGCCCGGCCCGGCCCCGAGTGGGTCAGCGCGGGCGCGGGGCCTGGGGCGGGAGGAGGCGCGGGGAAGCGCAGAGACGCTCGGCTTCTTGAGCGGGGCTGGGGCGCCCTCCGCCGTCTACGGCCACACCACCCTGAACGCGCCCGATCTCGTCCGATCTCGGAAGCTAAGCAGGGTCGGGCCTGGTTAGTACTTGGATGGGAGACCGCCTGGGAATACCGGGTGCCGTAGGCTTTTTTTTTTTTTTTTTTTGCCTCGTGTTCTGTCCCCATTCGGAGAGCGCGGCGGCAGTGGGGGGTGGGGGGCACCCCCGCCCTCAGCGCCCGCCACGGTGCCTGGCGCCCCAGCCCGCTCCGTGGGGCCTCCTCTTGCCCCAAGCCGCAGCACCGCCGCCACCCGGCAGCAGGCGTGGCATCTGGACTGTCGGGTCTCAGACCGAGGGTCTGGTCTGTGGGAGCCGACACGCTGGAGGAAACCTTGAGAGTCTGAGAGGGGAGGGAGTTGCAGAAGAAGGCCAGGATGTCATTTTGAGGGAGTTGTGACCAGAACTCGTCCCGTTGATTTTGGCGTTCTATGGGCTCCACGTAGGAATCTTTGGTGGTGGCACCGGATGTTGGGGGATGCACAGTCACACCCAGACGTGCTCGACAGGCCTCCTTTTCCTTTTCTTTTCGGAGTCATTTTTTTAAAAAAAAAAATGCCTCTTGGCCGGGCGTGCTGGCTCACGCCTGTAATCCTAGCACTCTGGGAGGCCGAGGTGGGCGGATTGCTCGAGGTCAGGAGTTCGAAACCAGCCTGAGCAAGAGGGAGACCCCCATCTCTACTATAAATAGAAAGAAATTAATTGGCCAACTAATATATAGATATATATATATATACAAAAAAGAAAATTAGCCGGGCATGGTGGCGCATGCCTGTAGTCCCAGCTACTTGGGAGGCTGAGGCAGCAGGATTGCTTGAGCCCAGGAGATTGAGGTTGCTGTGAGCTAGGCTGACGCCATGGCACTCACTCTAGCCAGGGCAACAAAGCGAGACTCTGTCTCCAAAAAAAAAAAAAAAAAATGCCTCTTACCTCCATTATTGCATTCTTTTCTCTCTCTCTTTTCAAGCAGATTATGGGAGTACAAGTATTAAGGTTCCATGTATTGCCCGTGCCCCCCTCCCCCCTGTTGTCTTAGCAGCCTCTGGTGGGGGTACCAATGTTAAGGTCAGGTACATTGTCCTCTCCCCGCCTCCCCCCTCTGGTCAGAGCTTCAAGTGCGCCCATCCCCCAGTCGGTGCGCACCCACCCCATTCCTAAAGGGTGTGTATGCCCATCACCTCCCCCCACCCGATGGAGGTGATTCCTCTACGTCCACTTAGGTGTCCATGGGTTCCTACCAATTTGCCGGTGAGCACGCGCACGTGGTGCTCCTGTGTCCATTCTGGGGATACTTGGCTTACTGGAACGGGTTCCAGCTCCGGCCAGGAGAACACGGGAGGTGCCCGCTCACCGCCGTTTCTCATAGCTGAATAGCACTCCGTGGTGTGCACGCGCCACGTTTTATTAATCCACTCGTGGATCGATGGGCACTCGGGTCGCTTCCACATCTTTGCAATTGTGAATTGTGCCGCCACAGACACCCGAGCGCAGGTGTCTTCTGCGTAGGCTGCGGGCCTGGCTCTTCTGAATGCCGCTAGCTCGCGACCCACGGGTGAACCTGGTCAGGGTACTTTCTCTAAGGAGCAGACTCTGATCCGGGCGGGCTACCGGTGTTTTTGTTTGCTTGTTTCTTTCTTCCATTTCGGGAAAGGCTTCCTTGCTGGGTGTGGAAATCTCCTGTGCCTTTCCTCGCCTCTTCTGTCAGCTTTAAAATCCTCTTTCAGTTGCCACCCTCACAAACGTCTCAGGAACGTCTTTACGGTGCCTTCGTTAGTGAAATGACCCTCAATGAAGCTGGAACCAAATCTCTCATCGCCCATTTTTAGCAAGTCCACACCCCAGGGTGGTTGGGGTCCAATCCAGCCCCGGCCAGGCCCAGGCCCCCTGGACTGGGCCACAGGAGGACACAGAGTAGGGTCCCGGCCCCCACGGTAGCGGTGCCGGCAGTTCTGCAAGGGCTTGGGGGGTTTCCAGAGGTAGGAGATGGAGGGGACTGATTTCTTCAGCGCCCCCCAAACCACTCCACCCATGGCACACATCCCGAGAGACGCCCCTACACTCGCTCCCCTCCCCTATGCGCTGTGCCCCGGCCCCGGTCCGGGGCGGATAGGCGGCAGCCCACACGCAGGGCGGGGGCGCAGCTGAAAGGGGTTGTGCTGGAGGGCGGCCCCTGGGGCCAAAGGCGACCGCCCGCGCATGCGCAGGCAGCAGCGGCGCACTGGGTTGGGGGCGGGTAGGTGAGGGAGGCGAGGCCAGGAGAGGAGGGCGGCTGGAGGTCTCCGCCTTGGCGGGTCCAGCCGTGGAGGCTGGAGGCGCATCTGGTGTGTGTCAGTGTGTGAGTGTGTGTGTGTGTGTGTGTGTGTGTGTGTGTGTGTGTGTGTGTGTGAAGACAGCCCCCCACCCCGCCGAGCCCACCACGCCCCGCACCCCAGCCCCGTGGAGACCTCGGGACCCGGCCAGCGAACTCAACCAGCCCGGCCCGGCCCCGAGTGGGTCAGCGCGGGCGCGGGGCCTGGGGCGGGAGGAGGCGCGGGGAAGCGCAGAGACGCTCGGCTTCTTGAGCGGGGCTGGGGCGCCCTCCGCCGTCTACGGCCACACCACCCTGAACGCGCCCGATCTCGTCCGATCTCGGAAGCTAAGCAGGGTCGGGCCTGGTTAGTACTTGGATGGGAGACCGCCTGGGAATACCGGGTGCCGTAGGCTTTTTTTTTTTTTTTTTTGCCTCGTGTTCTGTCCCCATTCGGAGAGCGCGGCGGCAGTGGGGGGTGGGGGGCACCCCCGCCCTCAGCGCCCGCCACGGTGCCTGGCGCCCCAGCCCGCTCCGTGGGGCCTCCTCTTGCCCCAAGCCGCAGCACCGCCGCCACCCGGCAGCAGGCGTGGCATCTGGACTGTCGGGTCTCAGACCGAGGGTCTGGTCTGTGGGAGCCGACACGCTGGAGGAAACCTTGAGAGTCTGAGAGGGGAGGGAGTTGCAGAAGAAGGCCAGGATGTCATTTTGAGGGAGTTGTGACCAGAACTCGTCCCGTTGATTTTGGCGTTCTATGGGCTCCACGTAGGAATCTTTGGTGGTGGCACCGGATGTTGGGGGATGCACAGTCACACCCAGACGTGCTCGACAGGCCTCCTTTTCCTTTTCTTTTCGGAGTCATTTTTTTAAAAAAAAAAATGCCTCTTGGCCGGGTGTGCTGGCTCACGCCTGTAATCCTAGCACTCTGGGAGGCCGAGGTGGGCGGATTGCTCGAGGTCAGGAGTTCGAAACCAGCCTGAGCAAGAGGGAGACCCCCATCTCTACTATAAATAGAAAGAAATTAATTGGCCAACTAATATATAGATATATATATATATACAAAAAAGAAAATTAGCCGGGCATGGTGGCGCATGCCTGTAGTCCCAGCTACTTGGGAGGCTGAGGCAGCAGGATTGCTTGAGCCCAGGAGATTGAGGTTGCTGTGAGCTAGGCTGACGCCATGGCACTCACTCTAGCCAGGGCAACAAAGCGAGACTCTGTCTCCAAAAAAAAAAAAAAAAAATGCCTCTTACCTCCATTATTGCATTCTTTTCTCTCTCTCTTTTCAAGCAGATTATGGGAGTACAAGTATTAAGGTTCCATGTATTGCCCGTGCCCCCCTCCCCCCTGTTGTCTTAGCAGCCTCTGGTGGGGGTACCAATGTTAAGGTCAGGTACATTGTCCTCTCCCCGCCTCCCCCCTCTGGTCAGAGCTTCAAGTGCGCCCATCCCCCAGTCGGTGCGCACCCACCCCATTCCTAAAGGGTGTGTATGCCCATCACCTCCCCCCACCCGATGGAGGTGATTCCTCTACGTCCACTTAGGTGTCCATGGGTTCCTACCAATTTGCCGGTGAGCACGCGCACGTGGTGCTCCTGTGTCCATTCTGGGGATACTTGGCTTACTGGAACGGGTTCCAGCTCCGGCCAGGAGAACACGGGAGGTGCCCGCTCACCGCCGTTTCTCATAGCTGAATAGCACTCCGTGGTGTGCACGCGCCACGTTTTATTAATCCACTCGTGGATCGATGGGCACTCGGGTCGCTTCCACATCTTTGCAATTGTGAATTGTGCCGCCACAGACACCCGAGCGCAGGTGTCTTCTGCGTAGGCTGCGGGCCTGGCTCTTCTGAATGCCGCTAGCTCGCGACCCACGGGTGAACCTGGTCAGGGTACTTTCTCTAAGGAGCAGACTCTGATCCGGGCGGGCTACCGGTGTTTTTGTTTGCTTGTTTCTTTCTTCCATTTCGGGAAAGGCTTCCTTGCTGGGTGTGGAAATCTCCTGTGCCTTTCCTCGCCTCTTCTGTCAGCTTTAAAATCCTCTTTCAGTTGCCACCCTCACAAACGTCTCAGGAACGTCTTTACGGTGCCTTCGTTAGTGAAATGACCCTCAATGAAGCTGGAACCAAATCTCTCATCGCCCATTTTTAGCAAGTCCACACCCCAGGGTGGTTGGGGTCCAATCCAGCCCCGGCCAGGCCCAGGCCCCCTGGACTGGGCCACAGGAGGACACAGAGTAGGGTCCCGGCCCCCACGGTAGCGGTGCCGGCAGTTCTGCAAGGGCTTGGGGGGTTTCCAGAGGTAGGAGATGGAGGGGACTGATTTCTTCAGCGCCCCCCAAACCACTCCACCCATGGCACACATCCCGAGAGACGCCCCTACACTCGCTCCCCTCCCCTATGCGCTGTGCCCCGGCCCCGGTCCGGGGCGGATAGGCGGCAGCCCACACGCAGGGCGGGGGCGCAGCTGAAAGGGGTTGTGCTGGAGGGCGGCCCCTGGGGCCAAAGGCGACCGCCCGCGCATGCGCAGGCAGCAGCGGCGCACTGGGTTGGGGGCGGGTAGGTGAGGGAGGCGAGGCCAGGAGAGGAGGGCGGCTGGAGGTCTCCGCCTTGGCGGGTCCAGCCGTGGAGGCTGGAGGCGCATCTGGTGTGTGTCAGTGTGTGAGTGTGTGTGTGTGTGTGTGTGTGTGTGTGTGTGTGTGAAGACAGCCCCCCACCCCGCCGAGCCCACCACGCCCCGCACCCCAGCCCCGTGGAGACCTCGGGACCCGGCCAGCGAACTCAACCAGCCCGGCCCGGCCCCGAGTGGGTCAGCGCGGGCGCGGGGCCTGGGGCGGGAGGAGGCGCGGGGAAGCGCAGAGACGCTCGGCTTCTTGAGCGGGGCTGGGGCGCCCTCCGCCGTCTACGGCCACACCACCCTGAACGCGCCCGATCTCGTCCGATCTCGGAAGCTAAGCAGGGTCGGGCCTGGTTAGTACTTGGATGGGAGACCGCCTGGGAATACCGGGTGCCGTAGGCTTTTTTTTTTTTTTTTTTGCCTCGTGTTCTGTCCCCATTCGGAGAGCGCGGCGGCAGTGGGGGGTGGGGGGCACCCCCGCCCTCAGCGCCCGCCACGGTGCCTGGCGCCCCAGCCCGCTCCGTGGGGCCTCCTCTTGCCCCAAGCCGCAGCACCGCCGCCACCCGGCAGCAGGCGTGGCATCTGGACTGTCGGGTCTCAGACCGAGGGTCTGGTCTGTGGGAGCCGACACGCTGGAGGAAACCTTGAGAGTCTGAGAGGGGAGGGAGTTGCAGAAGAAGGCCAGGATGTCATTTTGAGGGAGTTGTGACCAGAACTCGTCCCGTTGATTTTGGCGTTCTATGGGCTCCACGTAGGAATCTTTGGTGGTGGCACCGGATGTTGGGGGATGCACAGTCACACCCAGACGTGCTCGACAGGCCTCCTTTTCCTTTTCTTTTCGGAGTCATTTTTTTAAAAAAAAAAATGCCTCTTGGCCGGGTGTGCTGGCTCACGCCTGTAATCCTAGCACTCTGGGAGGCCGAGGTGGGCGGATTGCTCGAGGTCAGGAGTTCGAAACCAGCCTGAGCAAGAGGGAGACCCCCATCTCTACTATAAATAGAAAGAAATTAATTGGCCAACTAATATATAGATATATATATATATACAAAAAAGAAAATTAGCCGGGCATGGTGGCGCATGCCTGTAGTCCCAGCTACTTGGGAGGCTGAGGCAGCAGGATTGCTTGAGCCCAGGAGATTGAGGTTGCTGTGAGCTAGGCTGACGCCATGGCACTCACTCTAGCCAGGGCAACAAAGCGAGACTCTGTCTCCAAAAAAAAAAAAAAAAAAATGCCTCTTACCTCCATTATTGCATTCTTTTCTCTCTCTCTTTTCAAGCAGATTATGGGAGTACAAGTATTAAGGTTCCATGTATTGCCCGTGCCCCCCTCCCCCCTGTTGTCTTAGCAGCCTCTGGTGGGGGTACCAATGTTAAGGTCAGGTACATTGTCCTCTCCCCGCCTCCCCCCTCTGGTCAGAGCTTCAAGTGCGCCCATCCCCCAGTCGGTGCGCACCCACCCCATTCCTAAAGGGTGTGTATGCCCATCACCTCCCCCCACCCGATGGAGGTGATTCCTCTACGTCCACTTAGGTGTCCATGGGTTCCTACCAATTTGCCGGTGAGCACGCGCACGTGGTGCTCCTGTGTCCATTCTGGGGATACTTGGCTTACTGGAACGGGTTCCAGCTCCGGCCAGGAGAACACGGGAGGTGCCCGCTCACCGCCGTTTCTCATAGCTGAATAGCACTCCGTGGTGTGCACGCGCCACGTTTTATTAATCCACTCGTGGATCGATGGGCACTCGGGTCGCTTCCACATCTTTGCAATTGTGAATTGTGCCGCCACAGACACCCGAGCGCAGGTGTCTTCTGCGTAGGCTGCGGGCCTGGCTCTTCTGAATGCCGCTAGCTCGCGACCCACGGGTGAACCTGGTCAGGGTACTTTCTCTAAGGAGCAGACTCTGATCCGGGCGGGCTACCGGTGTTTTTGTTTGCTTGTTTCTTTCTTCCATTTCGGGAAAGGCTTCCTTGCTGGGTGTGGAAATCTCCTGTGCCTTTCCTCGCCTCTTCTGTCAGCTTTAAAATCCTCTTTCAGTTGCCACCCTCACAAACGTCTCAGGAACGTCTTTACGGTGCCTTCGTTAGTGAAATGACCCTCAATGAAGCTGGAACCAAATCTCTCATCGCCCATTTTTAGCAAGTCCACACCCCAGGGTGGTTGGGGTCCAATCCAGCCCCGGCCAGGCCCAGGCCCCCTGGACTGGGCCACAGGAGGACACAGAGTAGGGTCCCGGCCCCCACGGTAGCGGTGCCGGCAGTTCTGCAAGGGCTTGGGGGGTTTCCAGAGGTAGGAGATGGAGGGGACTGATTTCTTCAGCGCCCCCCAAACCACTCCACCCATGGCACACATCCCGAGAGACGCCCCTACACTCGCTCCCCTCCCCTATGCGCTGTGCCCCGGCCCCGGTCCGGGGCGGATAGGCGGCAGCCCACACGCAGGGCGGGGGCGCAGCTGAAAGGGGTTGTGCTGGAGGGCGGCCCCTGGGGCCAAAGGCGACCGCCCGCGCATGCGCAGGCAGCAGCGGCGCACTGGGTTGGGGGCGGGTAGGTGAGGGAGGCGAGGCCAGGAGAGGAGGGCGGCTGGAGGTCTCCGCCTTGGCGGGTCCAGCCGTGGAGGCTGGAGGCGCATCTGGTGTGTGTCAGTGTGTGAGTGTGTGTGTGTGTGTGTGTGTGTGTGTGTGTGTGTGAAGACAGCCCCCCACCCCGCCGAGCCCACCACGCCCCGCACCCCAGCCCCGTGGAGACCTCGGGACCCGGCCAGCGAACTCAACCAGCCCGGCCCGGCCCCGAGTGGGTCAGCGCGGGCGCGGGGCCTGGGGCGGGAGGAGGCGCGGGGAAGCGCAGAGACGCTCGGCTTCTTGAGCGGGGCTGGGGCGCCCTCCGCCGTCTACGGCCACACCACCCTGAACGCGCCCGATCTCGTCCGATCTCGGAAGCTAAGCAGGGTCGGGCCTGGTTAGTACTTGGATGGGAGACCGCCTGGGAATACCGGGTGCCGTAGGCTTTTTTTTTTTTTTTTTTGCCTCGTGTTCTGTCCCCATTCGGAGAGCGCGGCGGCAGTGGGGGGTGGGGGGCACCCCCGCCCTCAGCGCCCGCCACGGTGCCTGGCGCCCCAGCCCGCTCCGTGGGGCCTCCTCTTGCCCCAAGCCGCAGCACCGCCGCCACCCGGCAGCAGGCGTGGCATCTGGACTGTCGGGTCTCAGACCGAGGGTCTGGTCTGTGGGAGCCGACACGCTGGAGGAAACCTTGAGAGTCTGAGAGGGGAGGGAGTTGCAGAAGAAGGCCAGGATGTCATTTTGAGGGAGTTGTGACCAGAACTCGTCCCGTTGATTTTGGCGTTCTATGGGCTCCACGTAGGAATCTTTGGTGGTGGCACCGGATGTTGGGGGATGCACAGTCACACCCAGACGTGCTCGACAGGCCTCCTTTTCCTTTTCTTTTCGGAGTCATTTTTTTAAAAAAAAAAATGCCTCTTGGCCGGGCGTGCTGGCTCACGCCTGTAATCCTAGCACTCTGGGAGGCCGAGGTGGGCGGATTGCTCGAGGTCAGGAGTTCGAAACCAGCCTGAGCAAGAGGGAGACCCCCATCTCTACTATAAATAGAAAGAAATTAATTGGCCAACTAATATATAGATATATATATATATACAAAAAAGAAAATTAGCCGGGCATGGTGGCGCATGCCTGTAGTCCCAGCTACTTGGGAGGCTGAGGCAGCAGGATTGCTTGAGCCCAGGAGATTGAGGTTGCTGTGAGCTAGGCTGACGCCATGGCACTCACTCTAGCCAGGGCAACAAAGCGAGACTCTGTCTCCAAAAAAAAAAAAAAAAAATGCCTCTTACCTCCATTATTGCATTCTTTTCTCTCTCTCTTTTCAAGCAGATTATGGGAGTACAAGTATTAAGGTTCCATGTATTGCCCGTGCCCCCCTCCCCCCTGTTGTCTTAGCAGCCTCTGGTGGGGGTACCAATGTTAAGGTCAGGTACATTGTCCTCTCCCCGCCTCCCCCCTCTGGTCAGAGCTTCAAGTGCGCCCATCCCCCAGTCGGTGCGCACCCACCCCATTCCTAAAGGGTGTGTATGCCCATCACCTCCCCCCACCCGATGGAGGTGATTCCTCTACGTCCACTTAGGTGTCCATGGGTTCCTACCAATTTGCCGGTGAGCACGCGCACGTGGTGCTCCTGTGTCCATTCTGGGGATACTTGGCTTACTGGAACGGGTTCCAGCTCCGGCCAGGAGAACACGGGAGGTGCCCGCTCACCGCCGTTTCTCATAGCTGAATAGCACTCCGTGGTGTGCACGCGCCACGTTTTATTAATCCACTCGTGGATCGATGGGCACTCGGGTCGCTTCCACATCTTTGCAATTGTGAATTGTGCCGCCACAGACACCCGAGCGCAGGTGTCTTCTGCGTAGGCTGCGGGCCTGGCTCTTCTGAATGCCGCTAGCTCGCGACCCACGGGTGAACCTGGTCAGGGTACTTTCTCTAAGGAGCAGACTCTGATCCGGGCGGGCTACCGGTGTTTTTGTTTGCTTGTTTCTTTCTTCCATTTCGGGAAAGGCTTCCTTGCTGGGTGTGGAAATCTCCTGTGCCTTTCCTCGCCTCTTCTGTCAGCTTTAAAATCCTCTTTCAGTTGCCACCCTCACAAACGTCTCAGGAACGTCTTTACGGTGCCTTCGTTAGTGAAATGACCCTCAATGAAGCTGGAACCAAATCTCTCATCGCCCATTTTTAGCAAGTCCACACCCCAGGGTGGTTGGGGTCCAATCCAGCCCCGGCCAGGCCCAGGCCCCCTGGACTGGGCCACAGGAGGACACAGAGTAGGGTCCCGGCCCCCACGGTAGCGGTGCCGGCAGTTCTGCAAGGGCTTGGGGGGTTTCCAGAGGTAGGAGATGGAGGGGACTGATTTCTTCAGCGCCCCCCAAACCACTCCACCCATGGCACACATCCCGAGAGACGCCCCTACACTCGCTCCCCTCCCCTATGCGCTGTGCCCCGGCCCCGGTCCGGGGCGGATAGGCGGCAGCCCACACGCAGGGCGGGGGCGCAGCTGAAAGGGGTTGTGCTGGAGGGCGGCCCCTGGGGCCAAAGGCGACCGCCCGCGCATGCGCAGGCAGCAGCGGCGCACTGGGTTGGGGGCGGGTAGGTGAGGGAGGCGAGGCCAGGAGAGGAGGGCGGCTGGAGGTCTCCGCCTTGGCGGGTCCAGCCGTGGAGGCTGGAGGCGCATCTGGTGTGTGTCAGTGTGTGAGTGTGTGTGTGTGTGTGTGTGTGTGTGTGTGTGTGAAGACAGCCCCCCACCCCGCCGAGCCCACCACGCCCCGCACCCCAGCCCCGTGGAGACCTCGGGACCCGGCCAGCGAACTCAACCAGCCCGGCCCGGCCCCGAGTGGGTCAGCGCGGGCGCGGGGCCTGGGGCGGGAGGAGGCGCGGGGAAGCGCAGAGACGCTCGGCTTCTTGAGCGGGGCTGGGGCGCCCTCCGCCGTCTACGGCCACACCACCCTGAACGCGCCCGATCTCGTCCGATCTCGGAAGCTAAGCAGGGTCGGGCCTGGTTAGTACTTGGATGGGAGACCGCCTGGGAATACCGGGTGCCGTAGGCTTTTTTTTTTTTTTTTTTTGCCTCGTGTTCTGTCCCCATTCGGAGAGCGCGGCGGCAGTGGGGGGTGGGGGGCACCCCCGCCCTCAGCGCCCGCCACGGTGCCTGGCGCCCCAGCCCGCTCCGTGGGGCCTCCTCTTGCCCCAAGCCGCAGCACCGCCGCCACCCGGCAGCAGGCGTGGCATCTGGACTGTCGGGTCTCAGACCGAGGGTCTGGTCTGTGGGAGCCGACACGCTGGAGGAAACCTTGAGAGTCTGAGAGGGGAGGGAGTTGCAGAAGAAGGCCAGGATGTCATTTTGAGGGAGTTGTGACCAGAACTCGTCCCGTTGATTTTGGCGTTCTATGGGCTCCACGTAGGAATCTTTGGTGGTGGCACCGGATGTTGGGGGATGCACAGTCACACCCAGACGTGCTCGACAGGCCTCCTTTTCCTTTTCTTTTCGGAGTCATTTTTTTAAAAAAAAAAATGCCTCTTGGCCGGGCGTGCTGGCTCACGCCTGTAATCCTAGCACTCTGGGAGGCCGAGGTGGGCGGATTGCTCGAGGTCAGGAGTTCGAAACCAGCCTGAGCAAGAGGGAGACCCCCATCTCTACTATAAATAGAAAGAAATTAATTGGCCAACTAATATATAGATATATATATATATACAAAAAAGAAAATTAGCCGGGCATGGTGGCGCATGCCTGTAGTCCCAGCTACTTGGGAGGCTGAGGCAGCAGGATTGCTTGAGCCCAGGAGATTGAGGTTGCTGTGAGCTAGGCTGACGCCATGGCACTCACTCTAGCCAGGGCAACAAAGCGAGACTCTGTCTCCAAAAAAAAAAAAAAAAAATGCCTCTTACCTCCATTATTGCATTCTTTTCTCTCTCTCTTTTCAAGCAGATTATGGGAGTACAAGTATTAAGGTTCCATGTATTGCCCGTGCCCCCCTCCCCCCTGTTGTCTTAGCAGCCTCTGGTGGGGGTACCAATGTTAAGGTCAGGTACATTGTCCTCTCCCCGCCTCCCCCCTCTGGTCAGAGCTTCAAGTGCGCCCATCCCCCAGTCGGTGCGCACCCACCCCATTCCTAAAGGGTGTGTATGCCCATCACCTCCCCCCACCCGATGGAGGTGATTCCTCTACGTCCACTTAGGTGTCCATGGGTTCCTACCAATTTGCCGGTGAGCACGCGCACGTGGTGCTCCTGTGTCCATTCTGGGGATACTTGGCTTACTGGAACGGGTTCCAGCTCCGGCCAGGAGAACACGGGAGGTGCCCGCTCACCGCCGTTTCTCATAGCTGAATAGCACTCCGTGGTGTGCACGCGCCACGTTTTATTAATCCACTCGTGGATCGATGGGCACTCGGGTCGCTTCCACATCTTTGCAATTGTGAATTGTGCCGCCACAGACACCCGAGCGCAGGTGTCTTCTGCGTAGGCTGCGGGCCTGGCTCTTCTGAATGCCGCTAGCTCGCGACCCACGGGTGAACCTGGTCAGGGTACTTTCTCTAAGGAGCAGACTCTGATCCGGGCGGGCTACCGGTGTTTTTGTTTGCTTGTTTCTTTCTTCCATTTCGGGAAAGGCTTCCTTGCTGGGTGTGGAAATCTCCTGTGCCTTTCCTCGCCTCTTCTGTCAGCTTTAAAATCCTCTTTCAGTTGCCACCCTCACAAACGTCTCAGGAACGTCTTTACGGTGCCTTCGTTAGTGAAATGACCCTCAATGAAGCTGGAACCAAATCTCTCATCGCCCATTTTTAGCAAGTCCACACCCCAGGGTGGTTGGGGTCCAATCCAGCCCCGGCCAGGCCCAGGCCCCCTGGACTGGGCCACAGGAGGACACAGAGTAGGGTCCCGGCCCCCACGGTAGCGGTGCCGGCAGTTCTGCAAGGGCTTGGGGGGTTTCCAGAGGTAGGAGATGGAGGGGACTGATTTCTTCAGCGCCCCCCAAACCACTCCACCCATGGCACACATCCCGAGAGACGCCCCTACACTCGCTCCCCTCCCCTATGCGCTGTGCCCCGGCCCCGGTCCGGGGCGGATAGGCGGCAGCCCACACGCAGGGCGGGGGCGCAGCTGAAAGGGGTTGTGCTGGAGGGCGGCCCCTGGGGCCAAAGGCGACCGCCCGCGCATGCGCAGGCAGCAGCGGCGCACTGGGTTGGGGGCGGGTAGGTGAGGGAGGCGAGGCCAGGAGAGGAGGGCGGCTGGAGGTCTCCGCCTTGGCGGGTCCAGCCGTGGAGGCTGGAGGCGCATCTGGTGTGTGTCAGTGTGTGAGTGTGTGTGTGTGTGTGTGTGTGTGTGTGTGTGTGTGTGTGTGTGTGAAGACAGCCCCCCACCCCGCCGAGCCCACCACGCCCCGCACCCCAGCCCCGTGGAGACCTCGGGACCCGGCCAGCGAACTCAACCAGCCCGGCCCGGCCCCGAGTGGGTCAGCGCGGGCGCGGGGCCTGGGGCGGGAGGAGGCGCGGGGAAGCGCAGAGACGCTCGGCTTCTTGAGCGGGGCTGGGGCGCCCTCCGCCGTCTACGGCCACACCACCCTGAACGCGCCCGATCTCGTCCGATCTCGGAAGCTAAGCAGGGTCGGGCCTGGTTAGTACTTGGATGGGAGACCGCCTGGGAATACCGGGTGCCGTAGGCTTTTTTTTTTTTTTTTTTGCCTCGTGTTCTGTCCCCATTCGGAGAGCGCGGCGGCAGTGGGGGGTGGGGGGCACCCCCGCCCTCAGCGCCCGCCACGGTGCCTGGCGCCCCAGCCCGCTCCGTGGGGCCTCCTCTTGCCCCAAGCCGCAGCACCGCCGCCACCCGGCAGCAGGCGTGGCATCTGGACTGTCGGGTCTCAGACCGAGGGTCTGGTCTGTGGGAGCCGACACGCTGGAGGAAACCTTGAGAGTCTGAGAGGGGAGGGAGTTGCAGAAGAAGGCCAGGATGTCATTTTGAGGGAGTTGTGACCAGAACTCGTCCCGTTGATTTTGGCGTTCTATGGGCTCCACGTAGGAATCTTTGGTGGTGGCACCGGATGTTGGGGGATGCACAGTCACACCCAGACGTGCTCGACAGGCCTCCTTTTCCTTTTCTTTTCGGAGTCATTTTTTTAAAAAAAAAAATGCCTCTTGGCCGGGTGTGCTGGCTCACGCCTGTAATCCTAGCACTCTGGGAGGCCGAGGTGGGCGGATTGCTCGAGGTCAGGAGTTCGAAACCAGCCTGAGCAAGAGGGAGACCCCCATCTCTACTATAAATAGAAAGAAATTAATTGGCCAACTAATATATAGATATATATATATATACAAAAAAGAAAATTAGCCGGGCATGGTGGCGCATGCCTGTAGTCCCAGCTACTTGGGAGGCTGAGGCAGCAGGATTGCTTGAGCCCAGGAGATTGAGGTTGCTGTGAGCTAGGCTGACGCCATGGCACTCACTCTAGCCAGGGCAACAAAGCGAGACTCTGTCTCCAAAAAAAAAAAAAAAAAATGCCTCTTACCTCCATTATTGCATTCTTTTCTCTCTCTCTTTTCAAGCAGATTATGGGAGTACAAGTATTAAGGTTCCATGTATTGCCCGTGCCCCCCTCCCCCCTGTTGTCTTAGCAGCCTCTGGTGGGGGTACCAATGTTAAGGTCAGGTACATTGTCCTCTCCCCGCCTCCCCCCTCTGGTCAGAGCTTCAAGTGCGCCCATCCCCCAGTCGGTGCGCACCCACCCCATTCCTAAAGGGTGTGTATGCCCATCACCTCCCCCCACCCGATGGAGGTGATTCCTCTACGTCCACTTAGGTGTCCATGGGTTCCTACCAATTTGCCGGTGAGCACGCGCACGTGGTGCTCCTGTGTCCATTCTGGGGATACTTGGCTTACTGGAACGGGTTCCAGCTCCGGCCAGGAGAACACGGGAGGTGCCCGCTCACCGCCGTTTCTCATAGCTGAATAGCACTCCGTGGTGTGCACGCGCCACGTTTTATTAATCCACTCGTGGATCGATGGGCACTCGGGTCGCTTCCACATCTTTGCAATTGTGAATTGTGCCGCCACAGACACCCGAGCGCAGGTGTCTTCTGCGTAGGCTGCGGGCCTGGCTCTTCTGAATGCCGCTAGCTCGCGACCCACGGGTGAACCTGGTCAGGGTACTTTCTCTAAGGAGCAGACTCTGATCCGGGCGGGCTACCGGTGTTTTTGTTTGCTTGTTTCTTTCTTCCATTTCGGGAAAGGCTTCCTTGCTGGGTGTGGAAATCTCCTGTGCCTTTCCTCGCCTCTTCTGTCAGCTTTAAAATCCTCTTTCAGTTGCCACCCTCACAAACGTCTCAGGAACGTCTTTACGGTGCCTTCGTTAGTGAAATGACCCTCAATGAAGCTGGAACCAAATCTCTCATCGCCCATTTTTAGCAAGTCCACACCCCAGGGTGGTTGGGGTCCAATCCAGCCCCGGCCAGGCCCAGGCCCCCTGGACTGGGCCACAGGAGGACACAGAGTAGGGTCCCGGCCCCCACGGTAGCGGTGCCGGCAGTTCTGCAAGGGCTTGGGGGGTTTCCAGAGGTAGGAGATGGAGGGGACTGATTTCTTCAGCGCCCCCCAAACCACTCCACCCATGGCACACATCCCGAGAGACGCCCCTACACTCGCTCCCCTCCCCTATGCGCTGTGCCCCGGCCCCGGTCCGGGGCGGATAGGCGGCAGCCCACACGCAGGGCGGGGGCGCAGCTGAAAGGGGTTGTGCTGGAGGGCGGCCCCTGGGGCCAAAGGCGACCGCCCGCGCATGCGCAGGCAGCAGCGGCGCACTGGGTTGGGGGCGGGTAGGTGAGGGAGGCGAGGCCAGGAGAGGAGGGCGGCTGGAGGTCTCCGCCTTGGCGGGTCCAGCCGTGGAGGCTGGAGGCGCATCTGGTGTGTGTCAGTGTGTGAGTGTGTGTGTGTGTGTGTGTGTGTGTGTGTGTGTGTGAAGACAGCCCCCCACCCCGCCGAGCCCACCACGCCCCGCACCCCAGCCCCGTGGAGACCTCGGGACCCGGCCAGCGAACTCAACCAGCCCGGCCCGGCCCCGAGTGGGTCAGCGCGGGCGCGGGGCCTGGGGCGGGAGGAGGCGCGGGGAAGCGCAGAGACGCTCGGCTTCTTGAGCGGGGCTGGGGCGCCCTCCGCCGTCTACGGCCACACCACCCTGAACGCGCCCGATCTCGTCCGATCTCGGAAGCTAAGCAGGGTCGGGCCTGGTTAGTACTTGGATGGGAGACCGCCTGGGAATACCGGGTGCCGTAGGCTTTTTTTTTTTTTTTTTTGCCTCGTGTTCTGTCCCCATTCGGAGAGCGCGGCGGCAGTGGGGGGTGGGGGGCACCCCCGCCCTCAGCGCCCGCCACGGTGCCTGGCGCCCCAGCCCGCTCCGTGGGGCCTCCTCTTGCCCCAAGCCGCAGCACCGCCGCCACCCGGCAGCAGGCGTGGCATCTGGACTGTCGGGTCTCAGACCGAGGGTCTGGTCTGTGGGAGCCGACACGCTGGAGGAAACCTTGAGAGTCTGAGAGGGGAGGGAGTTGCAGAAGAAGGCCAGGATGTCATTTTGAGGGAGTTGTGACCAGAACTCGTCCCGTTGATTTTGGCGTTCTATGGGCTCCACGTAGGAATCTTTGGTGGTGGCACCGGATGTTGGGGGATGCACAGTCACACCCAGACGTGCTCGACAGGCCTCCTTTTCCTTTTCTTTTCGGAGTCATTTTTTTAAAAAAAAAAATGCCTCTTGGCCGGGCGTGCTGGCTCACGCCTGTAATCCTAGCACTCTGGGAGGCCGAGGTGGGCGGATTGCTCGAGGTCAGGAGTTCGAAACCAGCCTGAGCAAGAGGGAGACCCCCATCTCTACTATAAATAGAAAGAAATTAATTGGCCAACTAATATATAGATATATATATATATACAAAAAAGAAAATTAGCCGGGCATGGTGGCGCATGCCTGTAGTCCCAGCTACTTGGGAGGCTGAGGCAGCAGGATTGCTTGAGCCCAGGAGATTGAGGTTGCTGTGAGCTAGGCTGACGCCATGGCACTCACTCTAGCCAGGGCAACAAAGCGAGACTCTGTCTCCAAAAAAAAAAAAAAAAAATGCCTCTTACCTCCATTATTGCATTCTTTTCTCTCTCTCTTTTCAAGCAGATTATGGGAGTACAAGTATTAAGGTTCCATGTATTGCCCGTGCCCCCCTCCCCCCTGTTGTCTTAGCAGCCTCTGGTGGGGGTACCAATGTTAAGGTCAGGTACATTGTCCTCTCCCCGCCTCCCCCCTCTGGTCAGAGCTTCAAGTGCGCCCATCCCCCAGTCGGTGCGCACCCACCCCATTCCTAAAGGGTGTGTATGCCCATCACCTCCCCCCACCCGATGGAGGTGATTCCTCTACGTCCACTTAGGTGTCCATGGGTTCCTACCAATTTGCCGGTGAGCACGCGCACGTGGTGCTCCTGTGTCCATTCTGGGGATACTTGGCTTACTGGAACGGGTTCCAGCTCCGGCCAGGAGAACACGGGAGGTGCCCGCTCACCGCCGTTTCTCATAGCTGAATAGCACTCCGTGGTGTGCACGCGCCACGTTTTATTAATCCACTCGTGGATCGATGGGCACTCGGGTCGCTTCCACATCTTTGCAATTGTGAATTGTGCCGCCACAGACACCCGAGCGCAGGTGTCTTCTGCGTAGGCTGCGGGCCTGGCTCTTCTGAATGCCGCTAGCTCGCGACCCACGGGTGAACCTGGTCAGGGTACTTTCTCTAAGGAGCAGACTCTGATCCGGGCGGGCTACCGGTGTTTTTGTTTGCTTGTTTCTTTCTTCCATTTCGGGAAAGGCTTCCTTGCTGGGTGTGGAAATCTCCTGTGCCTTTCCTCGCCTCTTCTGTCAGCTTTAAAATCCTCTTTCAGTTGCCACCCTCACAAACGTCTCAGGAACGTCTTTACGGTGCCTTCGTTAGTGAAATGACCCTCAATGAAGCTGGAACCAAATCTCTCATCGCCCATTTTTAGCAAGTCCACACCCCAGGGTGGTTGGGGTCCAATCCAGCCCCGGCCAGGCCCAGGCCCCCTGGACTGGGCCACAGGAGGACACAGAGTAGGGTCCCGGCCCCCACGGTAGCGGTGCCGGCAGTTCTGCAAGGGCTTGGGGGGTTTCCAGAGGTAGGAGATGGAGGGGACTGATTTCTTCAGCGCCCCCCAAACCACTCCACCCATGGCACACATCCCGAGAGACGCCCCTACACTCGCTCCCCTCCCCTATGCGCTGTGCCCCGGCCCCGGTCCGGGGCGGATAGGCGGCAGCCCACACGCAGGGCGGGGGCGCAGCTGAAAGGGGTTGTGCTGGAGGGCGGCCCCTGGGGCCAAAGGCGACCGCCCGCGCATGCGCAGGCAGCAGCGGCGCACTGGGTTGGGGGCGGGTAGGTGAGGGAGGCGAGGCCAGGAGAGGAGGGCGGCTGGAGGTCTCCGCCTTGGCGGGTCCAGCCGTGGAGGCTGGAGGCGCATCTGGTGTGTGTCAGTGTGTGAGTGTGTGTGTGTGTGTGTGTGTGTGTGTGTGTGTGAAGACAGCCCCCCACCCCGCCGAGCCCACCACGCCCCGCACCCCAGCCCCGTGGAGACCTCGGGACCCGGCCAGCGAACTCAACCAGCCCGGCCCGGCCCCGAGTGGGTCAGCGCGGGCGCGGGGCCTGGGGCGGGAGGAGGCGCGGGGAAGCGCAGAGACGCTCGGCTTCTTGAGCGGGGCTGGGGCGCCCTCCGCCGTCTACGGCCACACCACCCTGAACGCGCCCGATCTCGTCCGATCTCGGAAGCTAAGCAGGGTCGGGCCTGGTTAGTACTTGGATGGGAGACCGCCTGGGAATACCGGGTGCCGTAGGCTTTTTTTTTTTTTTTTTTGCCTCGTGTTCTGTCCCCATTCGGAGAGCGCGGCGGCAGTGGGGGGTGGGGGGCACCCCCGCCCTCAGCGCCCGCCACGGTGCCTGGCGCCCCAGCCCGCTCCGTGGGGCCTCCTCTTGCCCCAAGCCGCAGCACCGCCGCCACCCGGCAGCAGGCGTGGCATCTGGACTGTCGGGTCTCAGACCGAGGGTCTGGTCTGTGGGAGCCGACACGCTGGAGGAAACCTTGAGAGTCTGAGAGGGGAGGGAGTTGCAGAAGAAGGCCAGGATGTCATTTTGAGGGAGTTGTGACCAGAACTCGTCCCGTTGATTTTGGCGTTCTATGGGCTCCACGTAGGAATCTTTGGTGGTGGCACCGGATGTTGGGGGATGCACAGTCACACCCAGACGTGCTCGACAGGCCTCCTTTTCCTTTTCTTTTCGGAGTCATTTTTTTAAAAAAAAAAATGCCTCTTGGCCGGGCGTGCTGGCTCACGCCTGTAATCCTAGCACTCTGGGAGGCCGAGGTGGGCGGATTGCTCGAGGTCAGGAGTTCGAAACCAGCCTGAGCAAGAGGGAGACCCCCATCTCTACTATAAATAGAAAGAAATTAATTGGCCAACTAATATATAGATATATATATATATACAAAAAAGAAAATTAGCCGGGCATGGTGGCGCATGCCTGTAGTCCCAGCTACTTGGGAGGCTGAGGCAGCAGGATTGCTTGAGCCCAGGAGATTGAGGTTGCTGTGAGCTAGGCTGACGCCATGGCACTCACTCTAGCCAGGGCAACAAAGCGAGACTCTGTCTCCAAAAAAAAAAAAAAAAAATGCCTCTTACCTCCATTATTGCATTCTTTTCTCTCTCTCTTTTCAAGCAGATTATGGGAGTACAAGTATTAAGGTTCCATGTATTGCCCGTGCCCCCCTCCCCCCTGTTGTCTTAGCAGCCTCTGGTGGGGGTACCAATGTTAAGGTCAGGTACATTGTCCTCTCCCCGCCTCCCCCCTCTGGTCAGAGCTTCAAGTGCGCCCATCCCCCAGTCGGTGCGCACCCACCCCATTCCTAAAGGGTGTGTATGCCCATCACCTCCCCCCACCCGATGGAGGTGATTCCTCTACGTCCACTTAGGTGTCCATGGGTTCCTACCAATTTGCCGGTGAGCACGCGCACGTGGTGCTCCTGTGTCCATTCTGGGGATACTTGGCTTACTGGAACGGGTTCCAGCTCCGGCCAGGAGAACACGGGAGGTGCCCGCTCACCGCCGTTTCTCATAGCTGAATAGCACTCCGTGGTGTGCACGCGCCACGTTTTATTAATCCACTCGTGGATCGATGGGCACTCGGGTCGCTTCCACATCTTTGCAATTGTGAATTGTGCCGCCACAGACACCCGAGCGCAGGTGTCTTCTGCGTAGGCTGCGGGCCTGGCTCTTCTGAATGCCGCTAGCTCGCGACCCACGGGTGAACCTGGTCAGGGTACTTTCTCTAAGGAGCAGACTCTGATCCGGGCGGGCTACCGGTGTTTTTGTTTGCTTGTTTCTTTCTTCCATTTCGGGAAAGGCTTCCTTGCTGGGTGTGGAAATCTCCTGTGCCTTTCCTCGCCTCTTCTGTCAGCTTTAAAATCCTCTTTCAGTTGCCACCCTCACAAACGTCTCAGGAACGTCTTTACGGTGCCTTCGTTAGTGAAATGACCCTCAATGAAGCTGGAACCAAATCTCTCATCGCCCATTTTTAGCAAGTCCACACCCCAGGGTGGTTGGGGTCCAATCCAGCCCCGGCCAGGCCCAGGCCCCCTGGACTGGGCCACAGGAGGACACAGAGTAGGGTCCCGGCCCCCACGGTAGCGGTGCCGGCAGTTCTGCAAGGGCTTGGGGGGTTTCCAGAGGTAGGAGATGGAGGGGACTGATTTCTTCAGCGCCCCCCAAACCACTCCACCCATGGCACACATCCCGAGAGACGCCCCTACACTCGCTCCCCTCCCCTATGCGCTGTGCCCCGGCCCCGGTCCGGGGCGGATAGGCGGCAGCCCACACGCAGGGCGGGGGCGCAGCTGAAAGGGGTTGTGCTGGAGGGCGGCCCCTGGGGCCAAAGGCGACCGCCCGCGCATGCGCAGGCAGCAGCGGCGCACTGGGTTGGGGGCGGGTAGGTGAGGGAGGCGAGGCCAGGAGAGGAGGGCGGCTGGAGGTCTCCGCCTTGGCGGGTCCAGCCGTGGAGGCTGGAGGCGCATCTGGTGTGTGTCAGTGTGTGAGTGTGTGTGTGTGTGTGTGTGTGTGTGTGTGTGTGTGTGTGTGTGTGAAGACAGCCCCCCACCCCGCCGAGCCCACCACGCCCCGCACCCCAGCCCCGTGGAGACCTCGGGACCCGGCCAGCGAACTCAACCAGCCCGGCCCGGCCCCGAGTGGGTCAGCGCGGGCGCGGGGCCTGGGGCGGGAGGAGGCGCGGGGAAGCGCAGAGACGCTCGGCTTCTTGAGCGGGGCTGGGGCGCCCTCCGCCGTCTACGGCCACACCACCCTGAACGCGCCCGATCTCGTCCGATCTCGGAAGCTAAGCAGGGTCGGGCCTGGTTAGTACTTGGATGGGAGACCGCCTGGGAATACCGGGTGCCGTAGGCTTTTTTTTTTTTTTTTTTGCCTCGTGTTCTGTCCCCATTCGGAGAGCGCGGCGGCAGTGGGGGGTGGGGGGCACCCCCGCCCTCAGCGCCCGCCACGGTGCCTGGCGCCCCAGCCCGCTCCGTGGGGCCTCCTCTTGCCCCAAGCCGCAGCACCGCCGCCACCCGGCAGCAGGCGTGGCATCTGGACTGTCGGGTCTCAGACCGAGGGTCTGGTCTGTGGGAGCCGACACGCTGGAGGAAACCTTGAGAGTCTGAGAGGGGAGGGAGTTGCAGAAGAAGGCCAGGATGTCATTTTGAGGGAGTTGTGACCAGAACTCGTCCCGTTGATTTTGGCGTTCTATGGGCTCCACGTAGGAATCTTTGGTGGTGGCACCGGATGTTGGGGGATGCACAGTCACACCCAGACGTGCTCGACAGGCCTCCTTTTCCTTTTCTTTTCGGAGTCATTTTTTTAAAAAAAAAAATGCCTCTTGGCCGGGCGTGCTGGCTCACGCCTGTAATCCTAGCACTCTGGGAGGCCGAGGTGGGCGGATTGCTCGAGGTCAGGAGTTCGAAACCAGCCTGAGCAAGAGGGAGACCCCCATCTCTACTATAAATAGAAAGAAATTAATTGGCCAACTAATATATAGATATATATATATATACAAAAAAGAAAATTAGCCGGGCATGGTGGCGCATGCCTGTAGTCCCAGCTACTTGGGAGGCTGAGGCAGCAGGATTGCTTGAGCCCAGGAGATTGAGGTTGCTGTGAGCTAGGCTGACGCCATGGCACTCACTCTAGCCAGGGCAACAAAGCGAGACTCTGTCTCCAAAAAAAAAAAAAAAAAATGCCTCTTACCTCCATTATTGCATTCTTTTCTCTCTCTCTTTTCAAGCAGATTATGGGAGTACAAGTATTAAGGTTCCATGTATTGCCCGTGCCCCCCTCCCCCCTGTTGTCTTAGCAGCCTCTGGTGGGGGTACCAATGTTAAGGTCAGGTACATTGTCCTCTCCCCGCCTCCCCCCTCTGGTCAGAGCTTCAAGTGCGCCCATCCCCCAGTCGGTGCGCACCCACCCCATTCCTAAAGGGTGTGTATGCCCATCACCTCCCCCCACCCGATGGAGGTGATTCCTCTACGTCCACTTAGGTGTCCATGGGTTCCTACCAATTTGCCGGTGAGCACGCGCACGTGGTGCTCCTGTGTCCATTCTGGGGATACTTGGCTTACTGGAACGGGTTCCAGCTCCGGCCAGGAGAACACGGGAGGTGCCCGCTCACCGCCGTTTCTCATAGCTGAATAGCACTCCGTGGTGTGCACGCGCCACGTTTTATTAATCCACTCGTGGATCGATGGGCACTCGGGTCGCTTCCACATCTTTGCAATTGTGAATTGTGCCGCCACAGACACCCGAGCGCAGGTGTCTTCTGCGTAGGCTGCGGGCCTGGCTCTTCTGAATGCCGCTAGCTCGCGACCCACGGGTGAACCTGGTCAGGGTACTTTCTCTAAGGAGCAGACTCTGATCCGGGCGGGCTACCGGTGTTTTTGTTTGCTTGTTTCTTTCTTCCATTTCGGGAAAGGCTTCCTTGCTGGGTGTGGAAATCTCCTGTGCCTTTCCTCGCCTCTTCTGTCAGCTTTAAAATCCTCTTTCAGTTGCCACCCTCACAAACGTCTCAGGAACGTCTTTACGGTGCCTTCGTTAGTGAAATGACCCTCAATGAAGCTGGAACCAAATCTCTCATCGCCCATTTTTAGCAAGTCCACACCCCAGGGTGGTTGGGGTCCAATCCAGCCCCGGCCAGGCCCAGGCCCCCTGGACTGGGCCACAGGAGGACACAGAGTAGGGTCCCGGCCCCCACGGTAGCGGTGCCGGCAGTTCTGCAAGGGCTTGGGGGGTTTCCAGAGGTAGGAGATGGAGGGGACTGATTTCTTCAGCGCCCCCCAAACCACTCCACCCATGGCACACATCCCGAGAGACGCCCCTACACTCGCTCCCCTCCCCTATGCGCTGTGCCCCGGCCCCGGTCCGGGGCGGATAGGCGGCAGCCCACACGCAGGGCGGGGGCGCAGCTGAAAGGGGTTGTGCTGGAGGGCGGCCCCTGGGGCCAAAGGCGACCGCCCGCGCATGCGCAGGCAGCAGCGGCGCACTGGGTTGGGGGCGGGTAGGTGAGGGAGGCGAGGCCAGGAGAGGAGGGCGGCTGGAGGTCTCCGCCTTGGCGGGTCCAGCCGTGGAGGCTGGAGGCGCATCTGGTGTGTGTCAGTGTGTGAGTGTGTGTGTGTGTGTGTGTGTGTGTGTGTGTGTGTGAAGACAGCCCCCCACCCCGCCGAGCCCACCACGCCCCGCACCCCAGCCCCGTGGAGACCTCGGGACCCGGCCAGCGAACTCAACCAGCCCGGCCCGGCCCCGAGTGGGTCAGCGCGGGCGCGGGGCCTGGGGCGGGAGGAGGCGCGGGGAAGCGCAGAGACGCTCGGCTTCTTGAGCGGGGCTGGGGCGCCCTCCGCCGTCTACGGCCACACCACCCTGAACGCGCCCGATCTCGTCCGATCTCGGAAGCTAAGCAGGGTCGGGCCTGGTTAGTACTTGGATGGGAGACCGCCTGGGAATACCGGGTGCCGTAGGCTTTTTTTTTTTTTTTTTTTGCCTCGTGTTCTGTCCCCATTCGGAGAGCGCGGCGGCAGTGGGGGGTGGGGGGCACCCCCGCCCTCAGCGCCCGCCACGGTGCCTGGCGCCCCAGCCCGCTCCGTGGGGCCTCCTCTTGCCCCAAGCCGCAGCACCGCCGCCACCCGGCAGCAGGCGTGGCATCTGGACTGTCGGGTCTCAGACCGAGGGTCTGGTCTGTGGGAGCCGACACGCTGGAGGAAACCTTGAGAGTCTGAGAGGGGAGGGAGTTGCAGAAGAAGGCCAGGATGTCATTTTGAGGGAGTTGTGACCAGAACTCGTCCCGTTGATTTTGGCGTTCTATGGGCTCCACGTAGGAATCTTTGGTGGTGGCACCGGATGTTGGGGGATGCACAGTCACACCCAGACGTGCTCGACAGGCCTCCTTTTCCTTTTCTTTTCGGAGTCATTTTTTTAAAAAAAAAAATGCCTCTTGGCCGGGCGTGCTGGCTCACGCCTGTAATCCTAGCACTCTGGGAGGCCGAGGTGGGCGGATTGCTCGAGGTCAGGAGTTCGAAACCAGCCTGAGCAAGAGGGAGACCCCCATCTCTACTATAAATAGAAAGAAATTAATTGGCCAACTAATATATAGATATATATATATATACAAAAAAGAAAATTAGCCGGGCATGGTGGCGCATGCCTGTAGTCCCAGCTACTTGGGAGGCTGAGGCAGCAGGATTGCTTGAGCCCAGGAGATTGAGGTTGCTGTGAGCTAGGCTGACGCCATGGCACTCACTCTAGCCAGGGCAACAAAGCGAGACTCTGTCTCCAAAAAAAAAAAAAAAAAATGCCTCTTACCTCCATTATTGCATTCTTTTCTCTCTCTCTTTTCAAGCAGATTATGGGAGTACAAGTATTAAGGTTCCATGTATTGCCCGTGCCCCCCTCCCCCCTGTTGTCTTAGCAGCCTCTGGTGGGGGTACCAATGTTAAGGTCAGGTACATTGTCCTCTCCCCGCCTCCCCCCTCTGGTCAGAGCTTCAAGTGCGCCCATCCCCCAGTCGGTGCGCACCCACCCCATTCCTAAAGGGTGTGTATGCCCATCACCTCCCCCCACCCGATGGAGGTGATTCCTCTACGTCCACTTAGGTGTCCATGGGTTCCTACCAATTTGCCGGTGAGCACGCGCACGTGGTGCTCCTGTGTCCATTCTGGGGATACTTGGCTTACTGGAACGGGTTCCAGCTCCGGCCAGGAGAACACGGGAGGTGCCCGCTCACCGCCGTTTCTCATAGCTGAATAGCACTCCGTGGTGTGCACGCGCCACGTTTTATTAATCCACTCGTGGATCGATGGGCACTCGGGTCGCTTCCACATCTTTGCAATTGTGAATTGTGCCGCCACAGACACCCGAGCGCAGGTGTCTTCTGCGTAGGCTGCGGGCCTGGCTCTTCTGAATGCCGCTAGCTCGCGACCCACGGGTGAACCTGGTCAGGGTACTTTCTCTAAGGAGCAGACTCTGATCCGGGCGGGCTACCGGTGTTTTTGTTTGCTTGTTTCTTTCTTCCATTTCGGGAAAGGCTTCCTTGCTGGGTGTGGAAATCTCCTGTGCCTTTCCTCGCCTCTTCTGTCAGCTTTAAAATCCTCTTTCAGTTGCCACCCTCACAAACGTCTCAGGAACGTCTTTACGGTGCCTTCGTTAGTGAAATGACCCTCAATGAAGCTGGAACCAAATCTCTCATCGCCCATTTTTAGCAAGTCCACACCCCAGGGTGGTTGGGGTCCAATCCAGCCCCGGCCAGGCCCAGGCCCCCTGGACTGGGCCACAGGAGGACACAGAGTAGGGTCCCGGCCCCCACGGTAGCGGTGCCGGCAGTTCTGCAAGGGCTTGGGGGGTTTCCAGAGGTAGGAGATGGAGGGGACTGATTTCTTCAGCGCCCCCCAAACCACTCCACCCATGGCACACATCCCGAGAGACGCCCCTACACTCGCTCCCCTCCCCTATGCGCTGTGCCCCGGCCCCGGTCCGGGGCGGATAGGCGGCAGCCCACACGCAGGGCGGGGGCGCAGCTGAAAGGGGTTGTGCTGGAGGGCGGCCCCTGGGGCCAAAGGCGACCGCCCGCGCATGCGCAGGCAGCAGCGGCGCACTGGGTTGGGGGCGGGTAGGTGAGGGAGGCGAGGCCAGGAGAGGAGGGCGGCTGGAGGTCTCCGCCTTGGCGGGTCCAGCCGTGGAGGCTGGAGGCGCATCTGGTGTGTGTCAGTGTGTGAGTGTGTGTGTGTGTGTGTGTGTGTGTGTGTGTGTGAAGACAGCCCCCCACCCCGCCGAGCCCACCACGCCCCGCACCCCAGCCCCGTGGAGACCTCGGGACCCGGCCAGCGAACTCAACCAGCCCGGCCCGGCCCCGAGTGGGTCAGCGCGGGCGCGGGGCCTGGGGCGGGAGGAGGCGCGGGGAAGCGCAGAGACGCTCGGCTTCTTGAGCGGGGCTGGGGCGCCCTCCGCCGTCTACGGCCACACCACCCTGAACGCGCCCGATCTCGTCCGATCTCGGAAGCTAAGCAGGGTCGGGCCTGGTTAGTACTTGGATGGGAGACCGCCTGGGAATACCGGGTGCCGTAGGCTTTTTTTTTTTTTTTTTTGCCTCGTGTTCTGTCCCCATTCGGAGAGCGCGGCGGCAGTGGGGGGTGGGGGGCACCCCCGCCCTCAGCGCCCGCCACGGTGCCTGGCGCCCCAGCCCGCTCCGTGGGGCCTCCTCTTGCCCCAAGCCGCAGCACCGCCGCCACCCGGCAGCAGGCGTGGCATCTGGACTGTCGGGTCTCAGACCGAGGGTCTGGTCTGTGGGAGCCGACACGCTGGAGGAAACCTTGAGAGTCTGAGAGGGGAGGGAGTTGCAGAAGAAGGCCAGGATGTCATTTTGAGGGAGTTGTGACCAGAACTCGTCCCGTTGATTTTGGCGTTCTATGGGCTCCACGTAGGAATCTTTGGTGGTGGCACCGGATGTTGGGGGATGCACAGTCACACCCAGACGTGCTCGACAGGCCTCCTTTTCCTTTTCTTTTCGGAGTCATTTTTTTAAAAAAAAAAATGCCTCTTGGCCGGGCGTGCTGGCTCACGCCTGTAATCCTAGCACTCTGGGAGGCCGAGGTGGGCGGATTGCTCGAGGTCAGGAGTTCGAAACCAGCCTGAGCAAGAGGGAGACCCCCATCTCTACTATAAATAGAAAGAAATTAATTGGCCAACTAATATATAGATATATATATATATACAAAAAAGAAAATTAGCCGGGCATGGTGGCGCATGCCTGTAGTCCCAGCTACTTGGGAGGCTGAGGCAGCAGGATTGCTTGAGCCCAGGAGATTGAGGTTGCTGTGAGCTAGGCTGACGCCATGGCACTCACTCTAGCCAGGGCAACAAAGCGAGACTCTGTCTCCAAAAAAAAAAAAAAAAAATGCCTCTTACCTCCATTATTGCATTCTTTTCTCTCTCTCTTTTCAAGCAGATTATGGGAGTACAAGTATTAAGGTTCCATGTATTGCCCGTGCCCCCCTCCCCCCTGTTGTCTTAGCAGCCTCTGGTGGGGGTACCAATGTTAAGGTCAGGTACATTGTCCTCTCCCCGCCTCCCCCCTCTGGTCAGAGCTTCAAGTGCGCCCATCCCCCAGTCGGTGCGCACCCACCCCATTCCTAAAGGGTGTGTATGCCCATCACCTCCCCCCACCCGATGGAGGTGATTCCTCTACGTCCACTTAGGTGTCCATGGGTTCCTACCAATTTGCCGGTGAGCACGCGCACGTGGTGCTCCTGTGTCCATTCTGGGGATACTTGGCTTACTGGAACGGGTTCCAGCTCCGGCCAGGAGAACACGGGAGGTGCCCGCTCACCGCCGTTTCTCATAGCTGAATAGCACTCCGTGGTGTGCACGCGCCACGTTTTATTAATCCACTCGTGGATCGATGGGCACTCGGGTCGCTTCCACATCTTTGCAATTGTGAATTGTGCCGCCACAGACACCCGAGCGCAGGTGTCTTCTGCGTAGGCTGCGGGCCTGGCTCTTCTGAATGCCGCTAGCTCGCGACCCACGGGTGAACCTGGTCAGGGTACTTTCTCTAAGGAGCAGACTCTGATCCGGGCGGGCTACCGGTGTTTTTGTTTGCTTGTTTCTTTCTTCCATTTCGGGAAAGGCTTCCTTGCTGGGTGTGGAAATCTCCTGTGCCTTTCCTCGCCTCTTCTGTCAGCTTTAAAATCCTCTTTCAGTTGCCACCCTCACAAACGTCTCAGGAACGTCTTTACGGTGCCTTCGTTAGTGAAATGACCCTCAATGAAGCTGGAACCAAATCTCTCATCGCCCATTTTTAGCAAGTCCACACCCCAGGGTGGTTGGGGTCCAATCCAGCCCCGGCCAGGCCCAGGCCCCCTGGACTGGGCCACAGGAGGACACAGAGTAGGGTCCCGGCCCCCACGGTAGCGGTGCCGGCAGTTCTGCAAGGGCTTGGGGGGTTTCCAGAGGTAGGAGATGGAGGGGACTGATTTCTTCAGCGCCCCCCAAACCACTCCACCCATGGCACACATCCCGAGAGACGCCCCTACACTCGCTCCCCTCCCCTATGCGCTGTGCCCCGGCCCCGGTCCGGGGCGGATAGGCGGCAGCCCACACGCAGGGCGGGGGCGCAGCTGAAAGGGGTTGTGCTGGAGGGCGGCCCCTGGGGCCAAAGGCGACCGCCCGCGCATGCGCAGGCAGCAGCGGCGCACTGGGTTGGGGGCGGGTAGGTGAGGGAGGCGAGGCCAGGAGAGGAGGGCGGCTGGAGGTCTCCGCCTTGGCGGGTCCAGCCGTGGAGGCTGGAGGCGCATCTGGTGTGTGTCAGTGTGTGAGTGTGTGTGTGTGTGTGTGTGTGTGTGTGTGTGTGTGTGAAGACAGCCCCCCACCCCGCCGAGCCCACCACGCCCCGCACCCCAGCCCCGTGGAGACCTCGGGACCCGGCCAGCGAACTCAACCAGCCCGGCCCGGCCCCGAGTGGGTCAGCGCGGGCGCGGGGCCTGGGGCGGGAGGAGGCGCGGGGAAGCGCAGAGACGCTCGGCTTCTTGAGCGGGGCTGGGGCGCCCTCCGCCGTCTACGGCCACACCACCCTGAACGCGCCCGATCTCGTCCGATCTCGGAAGCTAAGCAGGGTCGGGCCTGGTTAGTACTTGGATGGGAGACCGCCTGGGAATACCGGGTGCCGTAGGCTTTTTTTTTTTTTTTTTTGCCTCGTGTTCTGTCCCCATTCGGAGAGCGCGGCGGCAGTGGGGGGTGGGGGGCACCCCCGCCCTCAGCGCCCGCCACGGTGCCTGGCGCCCCAGCCCGCTCCGTGGGGCCTCCTCTTGCCCCAAGCCGCAGCACCGCCGCCACCCGGCAGCAGGCGTGGCATCTGGACTGTCGGGTCTCAGACCGAGGGTCTGGTCTGTGGGAGCCGACACGCTGGAGGAAACCTTGAGAGTCTGAGAGGGGAGGGAGTTGCAGAAGAAGGCCAGGATGTCATTTTGAGGGAGTTGTGACCAGAACTCGTCCCGTTGATTTTGGCGTTCTATGGGCTCCACGTAGGAATCTTTGGTGGTGGCACCGGATGTTGGGGGATGCACAGTCACACCCAGACGTGCTCGACAGGCCTCCTTTTCCTTTTCTTTTCGGAGTCATTTTTTTAAAAAAAAAAATGCCTCTTGGCCGGGCGTGCTGGCTCACGCCTGTAATCCTAGCACTCTGGGAGGCCGAGGTGGGCGGATTGCTCGAGGTCAGGAGTTCGAAACCAGCCTGAGCAAGAGGGAGACCCCCATCTCTACTATAAATAGAAAGAAATTAATTGGCCAACTAATATATAGATATATATATATATACAAAAAAGAAAATTAGCCGGGCATGGTGGCGCATGCCTGTAGTCCCAGCTACTTGGGAGGCTGAGGCAGCAGGATTGCTTGAGCCCAGGAGATTGAGGTTGCTGTGAGCTAGGCTGACGCCATGGCACTCACTCTAGCCAGGGCAACAAAGCGAGACTCTGTCTCCAAAAAAAAAAAAAAAAAATGCCTCTTACCTCCATTATTGCATTCTTTTCTCTCTCTCTTTTCAAGCAGATTATGGGAGTACAAGTATTAAGGTTCCATGTATTGCCCGTGCCCCCCTCCCCCCTGTTGTCTTAGCAGCCTCTGGTGGGGGTACCAATGTTAAGGTCAGGTACATTGTCCTCTCCCCGCCTCCCCCCTCTGGTCAGAGCTTCAAGTGCGCCCATCCCCCAGTCGGTGCGCACCCACCCCATTCCTAAAGGGTGTGTATGCCCATCACCTCCCCCCACCCGATGGAGGTGATTCCTCTACGTCCACTTAGGTGTCCATGGGTTCCTACCAATTTGCCGGTGAGCACGCGCACGTGGTGCTCCTGTGTCCATTCTGGGGATACTTGGCTTACTGGAACGGGTTCCAGCTCCGGCCAGGAGAACACGGGAGGTGCCCGCTCACCGCCGTTTCTCATAGCTGAATAGCACTCCGTGGTGTGCACGCGCCACGTTTTATTAATCCACTCGTGGATCGATGGGCACTCGGGTCGCTTCCACATCTTTGCAATTGTGAATTGTGCCGCCACAGACACCCGAGCGCAGGTGTCTTCTGCGTAGGCTGCGGGCCTGGCTCTTCTGAATGCCGCTAGCTCGCGACCCACGGGTGAACCTGGTCAGGGTACTTTCTCTAAGGAGCAGACTCTGATCCGGGCGGGCTACCGGTGTTTTTGTTTGCTTGTTTCTTTCTTCCATTTCGGGAAAGGCTTCCTTGCTGGGTGTGGAAATCTCCTGTGCCTTTCCTCGCCTCTTCTGTCAGCTTTAAAATCCTCTTTCAGTTGCCACCCTCACAAACGTCTCAGGAACGTCTTTACGGTGCCTTCGTTAGTGAAATGACCCTCAATGAAGCTGGAACCAAATCTCTCATCGCCCATTTTTAGCAAGTCCACACCCCAGGGTGGTTGGGGTCCAATCCAGCCCCGGCCAGGCCCAGGCCCCCTGGACTGGGCCACAGGAGGACACAGAGTAGGGTCCCGGCCCCCACGGTAGCGGTGCCGGCAGTTCTGCAAGGGCTTGGGGGGTTTCCAGAGGTAGGAGATGGAGGGGACTGATTTCTTCAGCGCCCCCCAAACCACTCCACCCATGGCACACATCCCGAGAGACGCCCCTACACTCGCTCCCCTCCCCTATGCGCTGTGCCCCGGCCCCGGTCCGGGGCGGATAGGCGGCAGCCCACACGCAGGGCGGGGGCGCAGCTGAAAGGGGTTGTGCTGGAGGGCGGCCCCTGGGGCCAAAGGCGACCGCCCGCGCATGCGCAGGCAGCAGCGGCGCACTGGGTTGGGGGCGGGTAGGTGAGGGAGGCGAGGCCAGGAGAGGAGGGCGGCTGGAGGTCTCCGCCTTGGCGGGTCCAGCCGTGGAGGCTGGAGGCGCATCTGGTGTGTGTCAGTGTGTGAGTGTGTGTGTGTGTGTGTGTGTGTGTGTGTGTGTGTGTGAAGACAGCCCCCCACCCCGCCGAGCCCACCACGCCCCGCACCCCAGCCCCGTGGAGACCTCGGGACCCGGCCAGCGAACTCAACCAGCCCGGCCCGGCCCCGAGTGGGTCAGCGCGGGCGCGGGGCCTGGGGCGGGAGGAGGCGCGGGGAAGCGCAGAAACGCTCGGCTTCTTGAGCGGGGCTGGGGCGCCCTCCGCCGTCTACGGCCACACCACCCTGAACGCGCCCGATCTCGTCCGATCTCGGAAGCTAAGCAGGGTCGGGCCTGGTTAGTACTTGGATGGGAGACCGCCTGGGAATACCGGGTGCCGTAGGCTTTTTTTTTTTTTTTTTTTGCCTCGTGTTCTGTCCCCATTCGGAGAGCGCGGCGGCAGTGGGGGGTGGGGGGCACCCCCGCCCTCAGCGCCCGCCACGGTGCCTGGCGCCCCAGCCCGCTCCGTGGGGCCTCCTCTTGCCCCAAGCCGCAGCACCGCCGCCACCCGGCAGCAGGCGTGGCATCTGGACTGTCGGGTCTCAGACCGAGGGTCTGGTCTGTGGGAGCCGACACGCTGGAGGAAACCTTGAGAGTCTGAGAGGGGAGGGAGTTGCAGAAGAAGGCCAGGATGTCATTTTGAGGGAGTTGTGACCAGAACTCGTCCCGTTGATTTTGGCGTTCTATGGGCTCCACGTAGGAATCTTTGGTGGTGGCACCGGATGTTGGGGGATGCACAGTCACACCCAGACGTGCTCGACAGGCCTCCTTTTCCTTTTCTTTTCGGAGTCATTTTTTTAAAAAAAAAAATGCCTCTTGGCCGGGCGTGCTGGCTCACGCCTGTAATCCTAGCACTCTGGGAGGCCGAGGTGGGCGGATTGCTCGAGGTCAGGAGTTCGAAACCAGCCTGAGCAAGAGGGAGACCCCCATCTCTACTATAAATAGAAAGAAATTAATTGGCCAACTAATATATAGATATATATATATATACAAAAAAGAAAATTAGCCGGGCATGGTGGCGCATGCCTGTAGTCCCAGCTACTTGGGAGGCTGAGGCAGCAGGATTGCTTGAGCCCAGGAGATTGAGGTTGCTGTGAGCTAGGCTGACGCCATGGCACTCACTCTAGCCAGGGCAACAAAGCGAGACTCTGTCTCCAAAAAAAAAAAAAAAAAATGCCTCTTACCTCCATTATTGCATTCTTTTCTCTCTCTCTTTTCAAGCAGATTATGGGAGTACAAGTATTAAGGTTCCATGTATTGCCCGTGCCCCCCTCCCCCCTGTTGTCTTAGCAGCCTCTGGTGGGGGTACCAATGTTAAGGTCAGGTACATTGTCCTCTCCCCGCCTCCCCCCTCTGGTCAGAGCTTCAAGTGCGCCCATCCCCCAGTCGGTGCGCACCCACCCCATTCCTAAAGGGTGTGTATGCCCATCACCTCCCCCCACCCGATGGAGGTGATTCCTCTACGTCCACTTAGGTGTCCATGGGTTCCTACCAATTTGCCGGTGAGCACGCGCACGTGGTGCTCCTGTGTCCATTCTGGGGATACTTGGCTTACTGGAACGGGTTCCAGCTCCGGCCAGGAGAACACGGGAGGTGCCCGCTCACCGCCGTTTCTCATAGCTGAATAGCACTCCGTGGTGTGCACGCGCCACGTTTTATTAATCCACTCGTGGATCGATGGGCACTCGGGTCGCTTCCACATCTTTGCAATTGTGAATTGTGCCGCCACAGACACCCGAGCGCAGGTGTCTTCTGCGTAGGCTGCGGGCCTGGCTCTTCTGAATGCCGCTAGCTCGCGACCCACGGGTGAACCTGGTCAGGGTACTTTCTCTAAGGAGCAGACTCTGATCCGGGCGGGCTACCGGTGTTTTTGTTTGCTTGTTTCTTTCTTCCATTTCGGGAAAGGCTTCCTTGCTGGGTGTGGAAATCTCCTGTGCCTTTCCTCGCCTCTTCTGTCAGCTTTAAAATCCTCTTTCAGTTGCCACCCTCACAAACGTCTCAGGAACGTCTTTACGGTGCCTTCGTTAGTGAAATGACCCTCAATGAAGCTGGAACCAAATCTCTCATCGCCCATTTTTAGCAAGTCCACACCCCAGGGTGGTTGGGGTCCAATCCAGCCCCGGCCAGGCCCAGGCCCCCTGGACTGGGCCACAGGAGGACACAGAGTAGGGTCCCGGCCCCCACGGTAGCGGTGCCGGCAGTTCTGCAAGGGCTTGGGGGGTTTCCAGAGGTAGGAGATGGAGGGGACTGATTTCTTCAGCGCCCCCCAAACCACTCCACCCATGGCACACATCCCGAGAGACGCCCCTACACTCGCTCCCCTCCCCTATGCGCTGTGCCCCGGCCCCGGTCCGGGGCGGATAGGCGGCAGCCCACACGCAGGGCGGGGGCGCAGCTGAAAGGGGTTGTGCTGGAGGGCGGCCCCTGGGGCCAAAGGCGACCGCCCGCGCATGCGCAGGCAGCAGCGGCGCACTGGGTTGGGGGCGGGTAGGTGAGGGAGGCGAGGCCAGGAGAGGAGGGCGGCTGGAGGTCTCCGCCTTGGCGGGTCCAGCCGTGGAGGCTGGAGGCGCATCTGGTGTGTGTCAGTGTGTGAGTGTGTGTGTGTGTGTGTGTGTGTGTGTGTGTGTGTGTGAAGACAGCCCCCCACCCCGCCGAGCCCACCACGCCCCACACCCCAGCCCCGTGGAGACCTCGGGACCCGGCCAGCGAACTCAACCAGCCCGGCCCGGCCCCGAGTGGGTCAGCGCGGGCGCGGGGCCTGGGGCGGGAGGAGGCGCGGGGAAGCGCAGAGACGCTCGGCTTCTTGAGCGGGGCTGGGGCGCCCTCCGCCGTCTACGGCCACACCACCCTGAACGCGCCCGATCTCGTCCGATCTCGGAAGCTAAGCAGGGTCGGGCCTGGTTAGTACTTGGATGGGAGACCGCCTGGGAATACCGGGTGCCGTAGGCTTTTTTTTTTTTTTTTTTGCCTCGTGTTCTGTCCCCATTCGGAGAGCGCGGCGGCAGTGGGGGGTGGGGGGCACCCCCGCCCTCAGCGCCCGCCACGGTGCCTGGCGCCCCAGCCCGCTCCGTGGGGCCTCCTCTTGCCCCAAGCCGCAGCACCGCCGCCACCCGGCAGCAGGCGTGGCATCTGGACTGTCGGGTCTCAGACCGAGGGTCTGGTCTGTGGGAGCCGACACGCTGGAGGAAACCTTGAGAGTCTGAGAGGGGAGGGAGTTGCAGAAGAAGGCCAGGATGTCATTTTGAGGGAGTTGTGACCAGAACTCGTCCCGTTGATTTTGGCGTTCTATGGGCTCCACGTAGGAATCTTTGGTGGTGGCACCGGATGTTGGGGGATGCACAGTCACACCCAGACGTGCTCGACAGGCCTCCTTTTCCTTTTCTTTTCGGAGTCATTTTTTTAAAAAAAAAAATGCCTCTTGGCCGGGCGTGCTGGCTCACGCCTGTAATCCTAGCACTCTGGGAGGCCGAGGTGGGCGGATTGCTCGAGGTCAGGAGTTCGAAACCAGCCTGAGCAAGAGGGAGACCCCCATCTCTACTATAAATAGAAAGAAATTAATTGGCCAACTAATATATAGATATATATATATATACAAAAAAGAAAATTAGCCGGGCATGGTGGCGCATGCCTGTAGTCCCAGCTACTTGGGAGGCTGAGGCAGCAGGATTGCTTGAGCCCAGGAGATTGAGGTTGCTGTGAGCTAGGCTGACGCCATGGCACTCACTCTAGCCAGGGCAACAAAGCGAGACTCTGTCTCCAAAAAAAAAAAAAAAAATGCCTCTTACCTCCATTATTGCATTCTTTTCTCTCTCTCTTTTCAAGCAGATTATGGGAGTACAAGTATTAAGGTTCCATGTATTGCCCGTGCCCCCCTCCCCCCTGTTGTCTTAGCAGCCTCTGGTGGGGGTACCAATGTTAAGGTCAGGTACATTGTCCTCTCCCCGCCTCCCCCCTCTGGTCAGAGCTTCAAGTGCGCCCATCCCCCAGTCGGTGCGCACCCACCCCATTCCTAAAGGGTGTGTATGCCCATCACCTCCCCCCACCCGATGGAGGTGATTCCTCTACGTCCACTTAGGTGTCCATGGGTTCCTACCAATTTGCCGGTGAGCACGCGCACGTGGTGCTCCTGTGTCCATTCTGGGGATACTTGGCTTACTGGAACGGGTTCCAGCTCCGGCCAGGAGAACACGGGAGGTGCCCGCTCACCGCCGTTTCTCATAGCTGAATAGCACTCCGTGGTGTGCACGCGCCACGTTTTATTAATCCACTCGTGGATCGATGGGCACTCGGGTCGCTTCCACATCTTTGCAATTGTGAATTGTGCCGCCACAGACACCCGAGCGCAGGTGTCTTCTGCGTAGGCTGCGGGCCTGGCTCTTCTGAATGCCGCTAGCTCGCGACCCACGGGTGAACCTGGTCAGGGTACTTTCTCTAAGGAGCAGACTCTGATCCGGGCGGGCTACCGGTGTTTTTGTTTGCTTGTTTCTTTCTTCCATTTCGGGAAAGGCTTCCTTGCTGGGTGTGGAAATCTCCTGTGCCTTTCCTCGCCTCTTCTGTCAGCTTTAAAATCCTCTTTCAGTTGCCACCCTCACAAACGTCTCAGGAACGTCTTTACGGTGCCTTCGTTAGTGAAATGACCCTCAATGAAGCTGGAACCAAATCTCTCATCGCCCATTTTTAGCAAGTCCACACCCCAGGGTGGTTGGGGTCCAATCCAGCCCCGGCCAGGCCCAGGCCCCCTGGACTGGGCCACAGGAGGACACAGAGTAGGGTCCCGGCCCCCACGGTAGCGGTGCCGGCAGTTCTGCAAGGGCTTGGGGGGTTTCCAGAGGTAGGAGATGGAGGGGACTGATTTCTTCAGCGCCCCCCAAACCACTCCACCCATGGCACACATCCCGAGAGACGCCCCTACACTCGCTCCCCTCCCCTATGCGCTGTGCCCCGGCCCCGGTCCGGGGCGGATAGGCGGCAGCCCACACGCAGGGCGGGGGCGCAGCTGAAAGGGGTTGTGCTGGAGGGCGGCCCCTGGGGCCAAAGGCGACCGCCCGCGCATGCGCAGGCAGCAGCGGCGCACTGGGTTGGGGGCGGGTAGGTGAGGGAGGCGAGGCCAGGAGAGGAGGGCGGCTGGAGGTCTCCGCCTTGGCGGGTCCAGCCGTGGAGGCTGGAGGCGCATCTGGTGTGTGTCAGTGTGTGAGTGTGTGTGTGTGTGTGTGTGTGTGTGTGTGTGTGAAGACAGCCCCCCACCCCGCCGAGCCCACCACGCCCCGCACCCCAGCCCCGTGGAGACCTCGGGACCCGGCCAGCGAACTCAACCAGCCCGGCCCGGCCCCGAGTGGGTCAGCGCGGGCGCGGGGCCTGGGGCGGGAGGAGGCGCGGGGAAGCGCAGAGACGCTCGGCTTCTTGAGCGGGGCTGGGGCGCCCTCCGCCGTCTACGGCCACACCACCCTGAACGCGCCCGATCTCGTCCGATCTCGGAAGCTAAGCAGGGTCGGGCCTGGTTAGTACTTGGATGGGAGACCGCCTGGGAATACCGGGTGCCGTAGGCTTTTTTTTTTTTTTTTTTTGCCTCGTGTTCTGTCCCCATTCGGAGAGCGCGGCGGCAGTGGGGGGTGGGGGGCACCCCCGCCCTCAGCGCCCGCCACGGTGCCTGGCGCCCCAGCCCGCTCCGTGGGGCCTCCTCTTGCCCCAAGCCGCAGCACCGCCGCCACCCGGCAGCAGGCGTGGCATCTGGACTGTCGGGTCTCAGACCGAGGGTCTGGTCTGTGGGAGCCGACACGCTGGAGGAAACCTTGAGAGTCTGAGAGGGGAGGGAGTTGCAGAAGAAGGCCAGGATGTCATTTTGAGGGAGTTGTGACCAGAACTCGTCCCGTTGATTTTGGCGTTCTATGGGCTCCACGTAGGAATCTTTGGTGGTGGCACCGGATGTTGGGGGATGCACAGTCACACCCAGACGTGCTCGACAGGCCTCCTTTTCCTTTTCTTTTCGGAGTCATTTTTTTAAAAAAAAAAATGCCTCTTGGCCGGGCGTGCTGGCTCACGCCTGTAATCCTAGCACTCTGGGAGGCCGAGGTGGGCGGATTGCTCGAGGTCAGGAGTTCGAAACCAGCCTGAGCAAGAGGGAGACCCCCATCTCTACTATAAATAGAAAGAAATTAATTGGCCAACTAATATATAGATATATATATATATACAAAAAAGAAAATTAGCCGGGCATGGTGGCGCATGCCTGTAGTCCCAGCTACTTGGGAGGCTGAGGCAGCAGGATTGCTTGAGCCCAGGAGATTGAGGTTGCTGTGAGCTAGGCTGACGCCATGGCACTCACTCTAGCCAGGGCAACAAAGCGAGACTCTGTCTCCAAAAAAAAAAAAAAAAAATGCCTCTTACCTCCATTATTGCATTCTTTTCTCTCTCTCTTTTCAAGCAGATTATGGGAGTACAAGTATTAAGGTTCCATGTATTGCCCGTGCCCCCCTCCCCCCTGTTGTCTTAGCAGCCTCTGGTGGGGGTACCAATGTTAAGGTCAGGTACATTGTCCTCTCCCCGCCTCCCCCCTCTGGTCAGAGCTTCAAGTGCGCCCATCCCCCAGTCGGTGCGCACCCACCCCATTCCTAAAGGGTGTGTATGCCCATCACCTCCCCCCACCCGATGGAGGTGATTCCTCTACGTCCACTTAGGTGTCCATGGGTTCCTACCAATTTGCCGGTGAGCACGCGCACGTGGTGCTCCTGTGTCCATTCTGGGGATACTTGGCTTACTGGAACGGGTTCCAGCTCCGGCCAGGAGAACACGGGAGGTGCCCGCTCACCGCCGTTTCTCATAGCTGAATAGCACTCCGTGGTGTGCACGCGCCACGTTTTATTAATCCACTCGTGGATCGATGGGCACTCGGGTCGCTTCCACATCTTTGCAATTGTGAATTGTGCCGCCACAGACACCCGAGCGCAGGTGTCTTCTGCGTAGGCTGCGGGCCTGGCTCTTCTGAATGCCGCTAGCTCGCGACCCACGGGTGAACCTGGTCAGGGTACTTTCTCTAAGGAGCAGACTCTGATCCGGGCGGGCTACCGGTGTTTTTGTTTGCTTGTTTCTTTCTTCCATTTCGGGAAAGGCTTCCTTGCTGGGTGTGGAAATCTCCTGTGCCTTTCCTCGCCTCTTCTGTCAGCTTTAAAATCCTCTTTCAGTTGCCACCCTCACAAACGTCTCAGGAACGTCTTTACGGTGCCTTCGTTAGTGAAATGACCCTCAATGAAGCTGGAACCAAATCTCTCATCGCCCATTTTTAGCAAGTCCACACCCCAGGGTGGTTGGGGTCCAATCCAGCCCCGGCCAGGCCCAGGCCCCCTGGACTGGGCCACAGGAGGACACAGAGTAGGGTCCCGGCCCCCACGGTAGCGGTGCCGGCAGTTCTGCAAGGGCTTGGGGGGTTTCCAGAGGTAGGAGATGGAGGGGACTGATTTCTTCAGCGCCCCCCAAACCACTCCACCCATGGCACACATCCCGAGAGACGCCCCTACACTCGCTCCCCTCCCCTATGCGCTGTGCCCCGGCCCCGGTCCGGGGCGGATAGGCGGCAGCCCACACGCAGGGCGGGGGCGCAGCTGAAAGGGGTTGTGCTGGAGGGCGGCCCCTGGGGCCAAAGGCGACCGCCCGCGCATGCGCAGGCAGCAGCGGCGCACTGGGTTGGGGGCGGGTAGGTGAGGGAGGCGAGGCCAGGAGAGGAGGGCGGCTGGAGGTCTCCGCCTTGGCGGGTCCAGCCGTGGAGGCTGGAGGCGCATCTGGTGTGTGTCAGTGTGTGAGTGTGTGTGTGTGTGTGTGTGTGTGTGTGTGTGTGAAGACAGCCCCCCACCCCGCCGAGCCCACCACGCCCCGCACCCCAGCCCCGTGGAGACCTCGGGACCCGGCCAGCGAACTCAACCAGCCCGGCCCGGCCCCGAGTGGGTCAGCGCGGGCGCGGGGCCTGGGGCGGGAGGAGGCGCGGGGAAGCGCAGAGACGCTCGGCTTCTTGAGCGGGGCTGGGGCGCCCTCCGCCGTCTACGGCCACACCACCCTGAACGCGCCCGATCTCGTCCGATCTCGGAAGCTAAGCAGGGTCGGGCCTGGTTAGTACTTGGATGGGAGACCGCCTGGGAATACCGGGTGCCGTAGGCTTTTTTTTTTTTTTTTTTTGCCTCGTGTTCTGTCCCCATTCGGAGAGCGCGGCGGCAGTGGGGGGTGGGGGGCACCCCCGCCCTCAGCGCCCGCCACGGTGCCTGGCGCCCCAGCCCGCTCCGTGGGGCCTCCTCTTGCCCCAAGCCGCAGCACCGCCGCCACCCGGCAGCAGGCGTGGCATCTGGACTGTCGGGTCTCAGACCGAGGGTCTGGTCTGTGGGAGCCGACACGCTGGAGGAAACCTTGAGAGTCTGAGAGGGGAGGGAGTTGCAGAAGAAGGCCAGGATGTCATTTTGAGGGAGTTGTGACCAGAACTCGTCCCGTTGATTTTGGCGTTCTATGGGCTCCACGTAGGAATCTTTGGTGGTGGCACCGGATGTTGGGGGATGCACAGTCACACCCAGACGTGCTCGACAGGCCTCCTTTTCCTTTTCTTTTCGGAGTCATTTTTTTAAAAAAAAAAATGCCTCTTGGCCGGGCGTGCTGGCTCACGCCTGTAATCCTAGCACTCTGGGAGGCCGAGGTGGGCGGATTGCTCGAGGTCAGGAGTTCGAAACCAGCCTGAGCAAGAGGGAGACCCCCATCTCTACTATAAATAGAAAGAAATTAATTGGCCAACTAATATATAGATATATATATATATACAAAAAAGAAAATTAGCCGGGCATGGTGGCGCATGCCTGTAGTCCCAGCTACTTGGGAGGCTGAGGCAGCAGGATTGCTTGAGCCCAGGAGATTGAGGTTGCTGTGAGCTAGGCTGACGCCATGGCACTCACTCTAGCCAGGGCAACAAAGCGAGACTCTGTCTCCAAAAAAAAAAAAAAAAAATGCCTCTTACCTCCATTATTGCATTCTTTTCTCTCTCTCTTTTCAAGCAGATTATGGGAGTACAAGTATTAAGGTTCCATGTATTGCCCGTGCCCCCCTCCCCCCTGTTGTCTTAGCAGCCTCTGGTGGGGGTACCAATGTTAAGGTCAGGTACATTGTCCTCTCCCCGCCTCCCCCCTCTGGTCAGAGCTTCAAGTGCGCCCATCCCCCAGTCGGTGCGCACCCACCCCATTCCTAAAGGGTGTGTATGCCCATCACCTCCCCCCACCCGATGGAGGTGATTCCTCTACGTCCACTTAGGTGTCCATGGGTTCCTACCAATTTGCCGGTGAGCACGCGCACGTGGTGCTCCTGTGTCCATTCTGGGGATACTTGGCTTACTGGAACGGGTTCCAGCTCCGGCCAGGAGAACACGGGAGGTGCCCGCTCACCGCCGTTTCTCATAGCTGAATAGCACTCCGTGGTGTGCACGCGCCACGTTTTATTAATCCACTCGTGGATCGATGGGCACTCGGGTCGCTTCCACATCTTTGCAATTGTGAATTGTGCCGCCACAGACACCCGAGCGCAGGTGTCTTCTGCGTAGGCTGCGGGCCTGGCTCTTCTGAATGCCGCTAGCTCGCGACCCACGGGTGAACCTGGTCAGGGTACTTTCTCTAAGGAGCAGACTCTGATCCGGGCGGGCTACCGGTGTTTTTGTTTGCTTGTTTCTTTCTTCCATTTCGGGAAAGGCTTCCTTGCTGGGTGTGGAAATCTCCTGTGCCTTTCCTCGCCTCTTCTGTCAGCTTTAAAATCCTCTTTCAGTTGCCACCCTCACAAACGTCTCAGGAACGTCTTTACGGTGCCTTCGTTAGTGAAATGACCCTCAATGAAGCTGGAACCAAATCTCTCATCGCCCATTTTTAGCAAGTCCACACCCCAGGGTGGTTGGGGTCCAATCCAGCCCCGGCCAGGCCCAGGCCCCCTGGACTGGGCCACAGGAGGACACAGAGTAGGGTCCCGGCCCCCACGGTAGCGGTGCCGGCAGTTCTGCAAGGGCTTGGGGGGTTTCCAGAGGTAGGAGATGGAGGGGACTGATTTCTTCAGCGCCCCCCAAACCACTCCACCCATGGCACACATCCCGAGAGACGCCCCTACACTCGCTCCCCTCCCCTATGCGCTGTGCCCCGGCCCCGGTCCGGGGCGGATAGGCGGCAGCCCACACGCAGGGCGGGGGCGCAGCTGAAAGGGGTTGTGCTGGAGGGCGGCCCCTGGGGCCAAAGGCGACCGCCCGCGCATGCGCAGGCAGCAGCGGCGCACTGGGTTGGGGGCGGGTAGGTGAGGGAGGCGAGGCCAGGAGAGGAGGGCGGCTGGAGGTCTCCGCCTTGGCGGGTCCAGCCGTGGAGGCTGGAGGCGCATCTGGTGTGTGTCAGTGTGTGAGTGTGTGTGTGTGTGTGTGTGTGTGTGTGTGTGTGTGTGAAGACAGCCCCCCACCCCGCCGAGCCCACCACGCCCCGCACCCCAGCCCCGTGGAGACCTCGGGACCCGGCCAGCGAACTCAACCAGCCCGGCCCGGCCCCGAGTGGGTCAGCGCGGGCGCGGGGCCTGGGGCGGGAGGAGGCGCGGGGAAGCGCAGAGACGCTCGGCTTCTTGAGCGGGGCTGGGGCGCCCTCCGCCGTCTACGGCCACACCACCCTGAACGCGCCCGATCTCGTCCGATCTCGGAAGCTAAGCAGGGTCGGGCCTGGTTAGTACTTGGATGGGAGACCGCCTGGGAATACCGGGTGCCGTAGGCTTTTTTTTTTTTTTTTTTGCCTCGTGTTCTGTCCCCATTCGGAGAGCGCGGCGGCAGTGGGGGGTGGGGGGCACCCCCGCCCTCAGCGCCCGCCACGGTGCCTGGCGCCCCAGCCCGCTCCGTGGGGCCTCCTCTTGCCCCAAGCCGCAGCACCGCCGCCACCCGGCAGCAGGCGTGGCATCTGGACTGTCGGGTCTCAGACCGAGGGTCTGGTCTGTGGGAGCCGACACGCTGGAGGAAACCTTGAGAGTCTGAGAGGGGAGGGAGTTGCAGAAGAAGGCCAGGATGTCATTTTGAGGGAGTTGTGACCAGAACTCGTCCCGTTGATTTTGGCGTTCTATGGGCTCCACGTAGGAATCTTTGGTGGTGGCACCGGATGTTGGGGGATGCACAGTCACACCCAGACGTGCTCGACAGGCCTCCTTTTCCTTTTCTTTTCGGAGTCATTTTTTTAAAAAAAAAAATGCCTCTTGGCCGGGCGTGCTGGCTCACGCCTGTAATCCTAGCACTCTGGGAGGCCGAGGTGGGCGGATTGCTCGAGGTCAGGAGTTCGAAACCAGCCTGAGCAAGAGGGAGACCCCCATCTCTACTATAAATAGAAAGAAATTAATTGGCCAACTAATATATAGATATATATATATATACAAAAAAGAAAATTAGCCGGGCATGGTGGCGCATGCCTGTAGTCCCAGCTACTTGGGAGGCTGAGGCAGCAGGATTGCTTGAGCCCAGGAGATTGAGGTTGCTGTGAGCTAGGCTGACGCCATGGCACTCACTCTAGCCAGGGCAACAAAGCGAGACTCTGTCTCCAAAAAAAAAAAAAAAAAATGCCTCTTACCTCCATTATTGCATTCTTTTCTCTCTCTCTTTTCAAGCAGATTATGGGAGTACAAGTATTAAGGTTCCATGTATTGCCCGTGCCCCCCTCCCCCCTGTTGTCTTAGCAGCCTCTGGTGGGGGTACCAATGTTAAGGTCAGGTACATTGTCCTCTCCCCGCCTCCCCCCTCTGGTCAGAGCTTCAAGTGCGCCCATCCCCCAGTCGGTGCGCACCCACCCCATTCCTAAAGGGTGTGTATGCCCATCACCTCCCCCCACCCGATGGAGGTGATTCCTCTACGTCCACTTAGGTGTCCATGGGTTCCTACCAATTTGCCGGTGAGCACGCGCACGTGGTGCTCCTGTGTCCATTCTGGGGATACTTGGCTTACTGGAACGGGTTCCAGCTCCGGCCAGGAGAACACGGGAGGTGCCCGCTCACCGCCGTTTCTCATAGCTGAATAGCACTCCGTGGTGTGCACGCGCCACGTTTTATTAATCCACTCGTGGATCGATGGGCACTCGGGTCGCTTCCACATCTTTGCAATTGTGAATTGTGCCGCCACAGACACCCGAGCGCAGGTGTCTTCTGCGTAGGCTGCGGGCCTGGCTCTTCTGAATGCCGCTAGCTCGCGACCCACGGGTGAACCTGGTCAGGGTACTTTCTCTAAGGAGCAGACTCTGATCCGGGCGGGCTACCGGTGTTTTTGTTTGCTTGTTTCTTTCTTCCATTTCGGGAAAGGCTTCCTTGCTGGGTGTGGAAATCTCCTGTGCCTTTCCTCGCCTCTTCTGTCAGCTTTAAAATCCTCTTTCAGTTGCCACCCTCACAAACGTCTCAGGAACGTCTTTACGGTGCCTTCGTTAGTGAAATGACCCTCAATGAAGCTGGAACCAAATCTCTCATCGCCCATTTTTAGCAAGTCCACACCCCAGGGTGGTTGGGGTCCAATCCAGCCCCGGCCAGGCCCAGGCCCCCTGGACTGGGCCACAGGAGGACACAGAGTAGGGTCCCGGCCCCCACGGTAGCGGTGCCGGCAGTTCTGCAAGGGCTTGGGGGGTTTCCAGAGGTAGGAGATGGAGGGGACTGATTTCTTCAGCGCCCCCCAAACCACTCCACCCATGGCACACATCCCGAGAGACGCCCCTACACTCGCTCCCCTCCCCTATGCGCTGTGCCCCGGCCCCGGTCCGGGGCGGATAGGCGGCAGCCCACACGCAGGGCGGGGGCGCAGCTGAAAGGGGTTGTGCTGGAGGGCGGCCCCTGGGGCCAAAGGCGACCGCCCGCGCATGCGCAGGCAGCAGCGGCGCACTGGGTTGGGGGCGGGTAGGTGAGGGAGGCGAGGCCAGGAGAGGAGGGTGGCTGGAGGTCTCCGCCTTGGCGGGTCCAGCCGTGGAGGCTGGAGGCGCATCTGGTGTGTGTCAGTGTGTGAGTGTGTGTGTGTGTGTGTGTGTGTGTGTGTGTGTGTGTGAAGACAGCCCCCCACCCCGCCGAGCCCACCACGCCCCGCACCCCAGCCCCGTGGAGACCTCGGGACCCGGCCAGCGAACTCAACCAGCCCGGCCCGGCCCCGAGTGGGTCAGCGCGGGCGCGGGGCCTGGGGCGGGAGGAGGCGCGGGGAAGCGCAGAGACGCTCGGCTTCTTGAGCGGGGCTGGGGCGCCCTCCGCCGTCTACGGCCACACCACCCTGAACGCGCCCGATCTCGTCCGATCTCGGAAGCTAAGCAGGGTCGGGCCTGGTTAGTACTTGGATGGGAGACCGCCTGGGAATACCGGGTGCCGTAGGCTTTTTTTTTTTTTTTTTTGCCTCGTGTTCTGTCCCCATTCGGAGAGCGCGGCGGCAGTGGGGGGTGGGGGGCACCCCCGCCCTCAGCGCCCGCCACGGTGCCTGGCGCCCCAGCCCGCTCCGTGGGGCCTCCTCTTGCCCCAAGCCGCAGCACCGCCGCCACCCGGCAGCAGGCGTGGCATCTGGACTGTCGGGTCTCAGACCGAGGGTCTGGTCTGTGGGAGCCGACACGCTGGAGGAAACCTTGAGAGTCTGAGAGGGGAGGGAGTTGCAGAAGAAGGCCAGGATGTCATTTTGAGGGAGTTGTGACCAGAACTCGTCCCGTTGATTTTGGCGTTCTATGGGCTCCACGTAGGAATCTTTGGTGGTGGCACCGGATGTTGGGGGATGCACAGTCACACCCAGACGTGCTCGACAGGCCTCCTTTTCCTTTTCTTTTCGGAGTCATTTTTTTAAAAAAAAAAATGCCTCTTGGCCGGGCGTGCTGGCTCACGCCTGTAATCCTAGCACTCTGGGAGGCCGAGGTGGGCGGATTGCTCGAGGTCAGGAGTTCGAAACCAGCCTGAGCAAGAGGGAGACCCCCATCTCTACTATAAATAGAAAGAAATTAATTGGCCAACTAATATATAGATATATATATATATACAAAAAAGAAAATTAGCCGGGCATGGTGGCGCATGCCTGTAGTCCCAGCTACTTGGGAGGCTGAGGCAGCAGGATTGCTTGAGCCCAGGAGATTGAGGTTGCTGTGAGCTAGGCTGACGCCATGGCACTCACTCTAGCCAGGGCAACAAAGCGAGACTCTGTCTCCAAAAAAAAAAAAAAAAAATGCCTCTTACCTCCATTATTGCATTCTTTTCTCTCTCTCTTTTCAAGCAGATTATGGGAGTACAAGTATTAAGGTTCCATGTATTGCCCGTGCCCCCCTCCCCCCTGTTGTCTTAGCAGCCTCTGGTGGGGGTACCAATGTTAAGGTCAGGTACATTGTCCTCTCCCCGCCTCCCCCCTCTGGTCAGAGCTTCAAGTGCGCCCATCCCCCAGTCGGTGCGCACCCACCCCATTCCTAAAGGGTGTGTATGCCCATCACCTCCCCCCACCCGATGGAGGTGATTCCTCTACGTCCACTTAGGTGTCCATGGGTTCCTACCAATTTGCCGGTGAGCACGCGCACGTGGTGCTCCTGTGTCCATTCTGGGGATACTTGGCTTACTGGAACGGGTTCCAGCTCCGGCCAGGAGAACACGGGAGGTGCCCGCTCACCGCCGTTTCTCATAGCTGAATAGCACTCCGTGGTGTGCACGCGCCACGTTTTATTAATCCACTCGTGGATCGATGGGCACTCGGGTCGCTTCCACATCTTTGCAATTGTGAATTGTGCCGCCACAGACACCCGAGCGCAGGTGTCTTCTGCGTAGGCTGCGGGCCTGGCTCTTCTGAATGCCGCTAGCTCGCGACCCACGGGTGAACCTGGTCAGGGTACTTTCTCTAAGGAGCAGACTCTGATCCGGGCGGGCTACCGGTGTTTTTGTTTGCTTGTTTCTTTCTTCCATTTCGGGAAAGGCTTCCTTGCTGGGTGTGGAAATCTCCTGTGCCTTTCCTCGCCTCTTCTGTCAGCTTTAAAATCCTCTTTCAGTTGCCACCCTCACAAACGTCTCAGGAACGTCTTTACGGTGCCTTCGTTAGTGAAATGACCCTCAATGAAGCTGGAACCAAATCTCTCATCGCCCATTTTTAGCAAGTCCACACCCCAGGGTGGTTGGGGTCCAATCCAGCCCCGGCCAGGCCCAGGCCCCCTGGACTGGGCCACAGGAGGACACAGAGTAGGGTCCCGGCCCCCACGGTAGCGGTGCCGGCAGTTCTGCAAGGGCTTGGGGGGTTTCCAGAGGTAGGAGATGGAGGGGACTGATTTCTTCAGCGCCCCCCAAACCACTCCACCCATGGCACACATCCCGAGAGACGCCCCTACACTCGCTCCCCTCCCCTATGCGCTGTGCCCCGGCCCCGGTCCGGGGCGGATAGGCGGCAGCCCACACGCAGGGCGGGGGCGCAGCTGAAAGGGGTTGTGCTGGAGGGCGGCCCCTGGGGCCAAAGGCGACCGCCCGCGCATGCGCAGGCAGCAGCGGCGCACTGGGTTGGGGGCGGGTAGGTGAGGGAGGCGAGGCCAGGAGAGGAGGGCGGCTGGAGGTCTCCGCCTTGGCGGGTCCAGCCGTGGAGGCTGGAGGCGCATCTGGTGTGTGTCAGTGTGTGAGTGTGTGTGTGTGTGTGTGTGTGTGTGTGTGTGTGTGTGAAGACAGCCCCCCACCCCGCCGAGCCCACCACGCCCCACACCCCAGCCCCGTGGAGACCTCGGGACCCGGCCAGCGAACTCAACCAGCCCGGCCCGGCCCCGAGTGGGTCAGCGCGGGCGCGGGGCCTGGGGCGGGAGGAGGCGCGGGGAAGCGCAGAGACGCTCGGCTTCTTGAGCGGGGCTGGGGCGCCCTCCGCCGTCTACGGCCACACCACCCTGAACGCGCCCGATCTCGTCCGATCTCGGAAGCTAAGCAGGGTCGGGCCTGGTTAGTACTTGGATGGGAGACCGCCTGGGAATACCGGGTGCCGTAGGCTTTTTTTTTTTTTTTTTTGCCTCGTGTTCTGTCCCCATTCGGAGAGCGCGGCGGCAGTGGGGGGTGGGGGGCACCCCCGCCCTCAGCGCCCGCCACGGTGCCTGGCGCCCCAGCCCGCTCCGTGGGGCCTCCTCTTGCCCCAAGCCGCAGCACCGCCGCCACCCGGCAGCAGGCGTGGCATCTGGACTGTCGGGTCTCAGACCGAGGGTCTGGTCTGTGGGAGCCGACACGCTGGAGGAAACCTTGAGAGTCTGAGAGGGGAGGGAGTTGCAGAAGAAGGCCAGGATGTCATTTTGAGGGAGTTGTGACCAGAACTCGTCCCGTTGATTTTGGCGTTCTATGGGCTCCACGTAGGAATCTTTGGTGGTGGCACCGGATGTTGGGGGATGCACAGTCACACCCAGACGTGCTCGACAGGCCTCCTTTTCCTTTTCTTTTCGGAGTCATTTTTTTAAAAAAAAAAATGCCTCTTGGCCGGGCGTGCTGGCTCACGCCTGTAATCCTAGCACTCTGGGAGGCCGAGGTGGGCGGATTGCTCGAGGTCAGGAGTTCGAAACCAGCCTGAGCAAGAGGGAGACCCCCATCTCTACTATAAATAGAAAGAAATTAATTGGCCAACTAATATATAGATATATATATATATACAAAAAAGAAAATTAGCCGGGCATGGTGGCGCATGCCTGTAGTCCCAGCTACTTGGGAGGCTGAGGCAGCAGGATTGCTTGAGCCCAGGAGATTGAGGTTGCTGTGAGCTAGGCTGACGCCATGGCACTCACTCTAGCCAGGGCAACAAAGCGAGACTCTGTCTCCAAAAAAAAAAAAAAAAAATGCCTCTTACCTCCATTATTGCATTCTTTTCTCTCTCTCTTTTCAAGCAGATTATGGGAGTACAAGTATTAAGGTTCCATGTATTGCCCGTGCCCCCCTCCCCCCTGTTGTCTTAGCAGCCTCTGGTGGGGGTACCAATGTTAAGGTCAGGTACATTGTCCTCTCCCCGCCTCCCCCCTCTGGTCAGAGCTTCAAGTGCGCCCATCCCCCAGTCGGTGCGCACCCACCCCATTCCTAAAGGGTGTGTATGCCCATCACCTCCCCCCACCCGATGGAGGTGATTCCTCTACGTCCACTTAGGTGTCCATGGGTTCCTACCAATTTGCCGGTGAGCACGCGCACGTGGTGCTCCTGTGTCCATTCTGGGGATACTTGGCTTACTGGAACGGGTTCCAGCTCCGGCCAGGAGAACACGGGAGGTGCCCGCTCACCGCCGTTTCTCATAGCTGAATAGCACTCCGTGGTGTGCACGCGCCACGTTTTATTAATCCACTCGTGGATCGATGGGCACTCGGGTCGCTTCCACATCTTTGCAATTGTGAATTGTGCCGCCACAGACACCCGAGCGCAGGTGTCTTCTGCGTAGGCTGCGGGCCTGGCTCTTCTGAATGCCGCTAGCTCGCGACCCACGGGTGAACCTGGTCAGGGTACTTTCTCTAAGGAGCAGACTCTGATCCGGGCGGGCTACCGGTGTTTTTGTTTGCTTGTTTCTTTCTTCCATTTCGGGAAAGGCTTCCTTGCTGGGTGTGGAAATCTCCTGTGCCTTTCCTCGCCTCTTCTGTCAGCTTTAAAATCCTCTTTCAGTTGCCACCCTCACAAACGTCTCAGGAACGTCTTTACGGTGCCTTCGTTAGTGAAATGACCCTCAATGAAGCTGGAACCAAATCTCTCATCGCCCATTTTTAGCAAGTCCACACCCCAGGGTGGTTGGGGTCCAATCCAGCCCCGGCCAGGCCCAGGCCCCCTGGACTGGGCCACAGGAGGACACAGAGTAGGGTCCCGGCCCCCACGGTAGCGGTGCCGGCAGTTCTGCAAGGGCTTGGGGGGTTTCCAGAGGTAGGAGATGGAGGGGACTGATTTCTTCAGCGCCCCCCAAACCACTCCACCCATGGCACACATCCCGAGAGACGCCCCTACACTCGCTCCCCTCCCCTATGCGCTGTGCCCCGGCCCCGGTCCGGGGCGGATAGGCGGCAGCCCACACGCAGGGCGGGGGCGCAGCTGAAAGGGGTTGTGCTGGAGGGCGGCCCCTGGGGCCAAAGGCGACCGCCCGCGCATGCGCAGGCAGCAGCGGCGCACTGGGTTGGGGGCGGGTAGGTGAGGGAGGCGAGGCCAGGAGAGGAGGGCGGCTGGAGGTCTCCGCCTTGGCGGGTCCAGCCGTGGAGGCTGGAGGCGCATCTGGTGTGTGTCAGTGTGTGAGTGTGTGTGTGTGTGTGTGTGTGTGTGTGTGTGTGAAGACAGCCCCCCACCCCGCCGAGCCCACCACGCCCCGCACCCCAGCCCCGTGGAGACCTCGGGACCCGGCCAGCGAACTCAACCAGCCCGGCCCGGCCCCGAGTGGGTCAGCGCGGGCGCGGGGCCTGGGGCGGGAGGAGGCGCGGGGAAGCGCAGAGACGCTCGGCTTCTTGAGCGGGGCTGGGGCGCCCTCCGCCGTCTACGGCCACACCACCCTGAACGCGCCCGATCTCGTCCGATCTCGGAAGCTAAGCAGGGTCGGGCCTGGTTAGTACTTGGATGGGAGACCGCCTGGGAATACCGGGTGCCGTAGGCTTTTTTTTTTTTTTTTTTTGCCTCGTGTTCTGTCCCCATTCGGAGAGCGCGGCGGCAGTGGGGGGTGGGGGGCACCCCCGCCCTCAGCGCCCGCCACGGTGCCTGGCGCCCCAGCCCGCTCCGTGGGGCCTCCTCTTGCCCCAAGCCGCAGCACCGCCGCCACCCGGCAGCAGGCGTGGCATCTGGACTGTCGGGTCTCAGACCGAGGGTCTGGTCTGTGGGAGCCGACACGCTGGAGGAAACCTTGAGAGTCTGAGAGGGGAGGGAGTTGCAGAAGAAGGCCAGGATGTCATTTTGAGGGAGTTGTGACCAGAACTCGTCCCGTTGATTTTGGCGTTCTATGGGCTCCACGTAGGAATCTTTGGTGGTGGCACCGGATGTTGGGGGATGCACAGTCACACCCAGACGTGCTCGACAGGCCTCCTTTTCCTTTTCTTTTCGGAGTCATTTTTTTAAAAAAAAAAATGCCTCTTGGCCGGGCGTGCTGGCTCACGCCTGTAATCCTAGCACTCTGGGAGGCCGAGGTGGGCGGATTGCTCGAGGTCAGGAGTTCGAAACCAGCCTGAGCAAGAGGGAGACCCCCATCTCTACTATAAATAGAAAGAAATTAATTGGCCAACTAATATATAGATATATATATATATACAAAAAAGAAAATTAGCCGGGCATGGTGGCGCATGCCTGTAGTCCCAGCTACTTGGGAGGCTGAGGCAGCAGGATTGCTTGAGCCCAGGAGATTGAGGTTGCTGTGAGCTAGGCTGACGCCATGGCACTCACTCTAGCCAGGGCAACAAAGCGAGACTCTGTCTCCAAAAAAAAAAAAAAAAAATGCCTCTTACCTCCATTATTGCATTCTTTTCTCTCTCTCTTTTCAAGCAGATTATGGGAGTACAAGTATTAAGGTTCCATGTATTGCCCGTGCCCCCCTCCCCCCTGTTGTCTTAGCAGCCTCTGGTGGGGGTACCAATGTTAAGGTCAGGTACATTGTCCTCTCCCCGCCTCCCCCCTCTGGTCAGAGCTTCAAGTGCGCCCATCCCCCAGTCGGTGCGCACCCACCCCATTCCTAAAGGGTGTGTATGCCCATCACCTCCCCCCACCCGATGGAGGTGATTCCTCTACGTCCACTTAGGTGTCCATGGGTTCCTACCAATTTGCCGGTGAGCACGCGCACGTGGTGCTCCTGTGTCCATTCTGGGGATACTTGGCTTACTGGAACGGGTTCCAGCTCCGGCCAGGAGAACACGGGAGGTGCCCGCTCACCGCCGTTTCTCATAGCTGAATAGCACTCCGTGGTGTGCACGCGCCACGTTTTATTAATCCACTCGTGGATCGATGGGCACTCGGGTCGCTTCCACATCTTTGCAATTGTGAATTGTGCCGCCACAGACACCCGAGCGCAGGTGTCTTCTGCGTAGGCTGCGGGCCTGGCTCTTCTGAATGCCGCTAGCTCGCGACCCACGGGTGAACCTGGTCAGGGTACTTTCTCTAAGGAGCAGACTCTGATCCGGGCGGGCTACCGGTGTTTTTGTTTGCTTGTTTCTTTCTTCCATTTCGGGAAAGGCTTCCTTGCTGGGTGTGGAAATCTCCTGTGCCTTTCCTCGCCTCTTCTGTCAGCTTTAAAATCCTCTTTCAGTTGCCACCCTCACAAACGTCTCAGGAACGTCTTTACGGTGCCTTCGTTAGTGAAATGACCCTCAATGAAGCTGGAACCAAATCTCTCATCGCCCATTTTTAGCAAGTCCACACCCCAGGGTGGTTGGGGTCCAATCCAGCCCCGGCCAGGCCCAGGCCCCCTGGACTGGGCCACAGGAGGACACAGAGTAGGGTCCCGGCCCCCACGGTAGCGGTGCCGGCAGTTCTGCAAGGGCTTGGGGGGTTTCCAGAGGTAGGAGATGGAGGGGACTGATTTCTTCAGCGCCCCCCAAACCACTCCACCCATGGCACACATCCCGAGAGACGCCCCTACACTCGCTCCCCTCCCCTATGCGCTGTGCCCCGGCCCCGGTCCGGGGCGGATAGGCGGCAGCCCACACGCAGGGCGGGGGCGCAGCTGAAAGGGGTTGTGCTGGAGGGCGGCCCCTGGGGCCAAAGGCGACCGCCCGCGCATGCGCAGGCAGCAGCGGCGCACTGGGTTGGGGGCGGGTAGGTGAGGGAGGCGAGGCCAGGAGAGGAGGGCGGCTGGAGGTCTCCGCCTTGGCGGGTCCAGCCGTGGAGGCTGGAGGCGCATCTGGTGTGTGTCAGTGTGTGAGTGTGTGTGTGTGTGTGTGTGTGTGTGTGTGTGTGTGTGAAGACAGCCCCCCACCCCGCCGAGCCCACCACGCCCCGCACCCCAGCCCCGTGGAGACCTCGGGACCCGGCCAGCGAACTCAACCAGCCCGGCCCGGCCCCGAGTGGGTCAGCGCGGGCGCGGGGCCTGGGGCGGGAGGAGGCGCGGGGAAGCGCAGAGACGCTCGGCTTCTTGAGCGGGGCTGGGGCGCCCTCCGCCGTCTACGGCCACACCACCCTGAACGCGCCCGATCTCGTCCGATCTCGGAAGCTAAGCAGGGTCGGGCCTGGTTAGTACTTGGATGGGAGACCGCCTGGGAATACCGGGTGCCGTAGGCTTTTTTTTTTTTTTTTTTGCCTCGTGTTCTGTCCCCATTCGGAGAGCGCGGCGGCAGTGGGGGGTGGGGGGCACCCCCGCCCTCAGCGCCCGCCACGGTGCCTGGCGCCCCAGCCCGCTCCGTGGGGCCTCCTCTTGCCCCAAGCCGCAGCACCGCCGCCACCCGGCAGCAGGCGTGGCATCTGGACTGTCGGGTCTCAGACCGAGGGTCTGGTCTGTGGGAGCCGACACGCTGGAGGAAACCTTGAGAGTCTGAGAGGGGAGGGAGTTGCAGAAGAAGGCCAGGATGTCATTTTGAGGGAGTTGTGACCAGAACTCGTCCCGTTGATTTTGGCGTTCTATGGGCTCCACGTAGGAATCTTTGGTGGTGGCACCGGATGTTGGGGGATGCACAGTCACACCCAGACGTGCTCGACAGGCCTCCTTTTCCTTTTCTTTTCGGAGTCATTTTTTTAAAAAAAAAAATGCCTCTTGGCCGGGCGTGCTGGCTCACGCCTGTAATCCTAGCACTCTGGGAGGCCGAGGTGGGCGGATTGCTCGAGGTCAGGAGTTCGAAACCAGCCTGAGCAAGAGGGAGACCCCCATCTCTACTATAAATAGAAAGAAATTAATTGGCCAACTAATATATAGATATATATATATATACAAAAAAGAAAATTAGCCGGGCATGGTGGCGCATGCCTGTAGTCCCAGCTACTTGGGAGGCTGAGGCAGCAGGATTGCTTGAGCCCAGGAGATTGAGGTTGCTGTGAGCTAGGCTGACGCCATGGCACTCACTCTAGCCAGGGCAACAAAGCGAGACTCTGTCTCCAAAAAAAAAAAAAAAAAATGCCTCTTACCTCCATTATTGCATTCTTTTCTCTCTCTCTTTTCAAGCAGATTATGGGAGTACAAGTATTAAGGTTCCATGTATTGCCCGTGCCCCCCTCCCCCCTGTTGTCTTAGCAGCCTCTGGTGGGGGTACCAATGTTAAGGTCAGGTACATTGTCCTCTCCCCGCCTCCCCCCTCTGGTCAGAGCTTCAAGTGCGCCCATCCCCCAGTCGGTGCGCACCCACCCCATTCCTAAAGGGTGTGTATGCCCATCACCTCCCCCCACCCGATGGAGGTGATTCCTCTACGTCCACTTAGGTGTCCATGGGTTCCTACCAATTTGCCGGTGAGCACGCGCACGTGGTGCTCCTGTGTCCATTCTGGGGATACTTGGCTTACTGGAACGGGTTCCAGCTCCGGCCAGGAGAACACGGGAGGTGCCCGCTCACCGCCGTTTCTCATAGCTGAATAGCACTCCGTGGTGTGCACGCGCCACGTTTTATTAATCCACTCGTGGATCGATGGGCACTCGGGTCGCTTCCACATCTTTGCAATTGTGAATTGTGCCGCCACAGACACCCGAGCGCAGGTGTCTTCTGCGTAGGCTGCGGGCCTGGCTCTTCTGAATGCCGCTAGCTCGCGACCCACGGGTGAACCTGGTCAGGGTACTTTCTCTAAGGAGCAGACTCTGATCCGGGCGGGCTACCGGTGTTTTTGTTTGCTTGTTTCTTTCTTCCATTTCGGGAAAGGCTTCCTTGCTGGGTGTGGAAATCTCCTGTGCCTTTCCTCGCCTCTTCTGTCAGCTTTAAAATCCTCTTTCAGTTGCCACCCTCACAAACGTCTCAGGAACGTCTTTACGGTGCCTTCGTTAGTGAAATGACCCTCAATGAAGCTGGAACCAAATCTCTCATCGCCCATTTTTAGCAAGTCCACACCCCAGGGTGGTTGGGGTCCAATCCAGCCCCGGCCAGGCCCAGGCCCCCTGGACTGGGCCACAGGAGGACACAGAGTAGGGTCCCGGCCCCCACGGTAGCGGTGCCGGCAGTTCTGCAAGGGCTTGGGGGGTTTCCAGAGGTAGGAGATGGAGGGGACTGATTTCTTCAGCGCCCCCCAAACCACTCCACCCATGGCACACATCCCGAGAGACGCCCCTACACTCGCTCCCCTCCCCTATGCGCTGTGCCCCGGCCCCGGTCCGGGGCGGATAGGCGGCAGCCCACACGCAGGGCGGGGGCGCAGCTGAAAGGGGTTGTGCTGGAGGGCGGCCCCTGGGGCCAAAGGCGACCGCCCGCGCATGCGCAGGCAGCAGCGGCGCACTGGGTTGGGGGCGGGTAGGTGAGGGAGGCGAGGCCAGGAGAGGAGGGTGGCTGGAGGTCTCCGCCTTGGCGGGTCCAGCCGTGGAGGCTGGAGGCGCATCTGGTGTGTGTCAGTGTGTGAGTGTGTGTGTGTGTGTGTGTGTGTGTGTGTGTGTGTGTGAAGACAGCCCCCCACCCCGCCGAGCCCACCACGCCCCGCACCCCAGCCCCGTGGAGACCTCGGGACCCGGCCAGCGAACTCAACCAGCCCGGCCCGGCCCCGAGTGGGTCAGCGCGGGCGCGGGGCCTGGGGCGGGAGGAGGCGCGGGGAAGCGCAGAGACGCTCGGCTTCTTGAGCGGGGCTGGGGCGCCCTCCGCCGTCTACGGCCACACCACCCTGAACGCGCCCGATCTCGTCCGATCTCGGAAGCTAAGCAGGGTCGGGCCTGGTTAGTACTTGGATGGGAGACCGCCTGGGAATACCGGGTGCCGTAGGCTTTTTTTTTTTTTTTTTTGCCTCGTGTTCTGTCCCCATTCGGAGAGCGCGGCGGCAGTGGGGGGTGGGGGGCACCCCCGCCCTCAGCGCCCGCCACGGTGCCTGGCGCCCCAGCCCGCTCCGTGGGGCCTCCTCTTGCCCCAAGCCGCAGCACCGCCGCCACCCGGCAGCAGGCGTGGCATCTGGACTGTCGGGTCTCAGACCGAGGGTCTGGTCTGTGGGAGCCGACACGCTGGAGGAAACCTTGAGAGTCTGAGAGGGGAGGGAGTTGCAGAAGAAGGCCAGGATGTCATTTTGAGGGAGTTGTGACCAGAACTCGTCCCGTTGATTTTGGCGTTCTATGGGCTCCACGTAGGAATCTTTGGTGGTGGCACCGGATGTTGGGGGATGCACAGTCACACCCAGACGTGCTCGACAGGCCTCCTTTTCCTTTTCTTTTCGGAGTCATTTTTTTAAAAAAAAAAATGCCTCTTGGCCGGGCGTGCTGGCTCACGCCTGTAATCCTAGCACTCTGGGAGGCCGAGGTGGGCGGATTGCTCGAGGTCAGGAGTTCGAAACCAGCCTGAGCAAGAGGGAGACCCCCATCTCTACTATAAATAGAAAGAAATTAATTGGCCAACTAATATATAGATATATATATATATACAAAAAAGAAAATTAGCCGGGCATGGTGGCGCATGCCTGTAGTCCCAGCTACTTGGGAGGCTGAGGCAGCAGGATTGCTTGAGCCCAGGAGATTGAGGTTGCTGTGAGCTAGGCTGACGCCATGGCACTCACTCTAGCCAGGGCAACAAAGCGAGACTCTGTCTCCAAAAAAAAAAAAAAAAAATGCCTCTTACCTCCATTATTGCATTCTTTTCTCTCTCTCTTTTCAAGCAGATTATGGGAGTACAAGTATTAAGGTTCCATGTATTGCCCGTGCCCCCCTCCCCCCTGTTGTCTTAGCAGCCTCTGGTGGGGGTACCAATGTTAAGGTCAGGTACATTGTCCTCTCCCCGCCTCCCCCCTCTGGTCAGAGCTTCAAGTGCGCCCATCCCCCAGTCGGTGCGCACCCACCCCATTCCTAAAGGGTGTGTATGCCCATCACCTCCCCCCACCCGATGGAGGTGATTCCTCTACGTCCACTTAGGTGTCCATGGGTTCCTACCAATTTGCCGGTGAGCACGCGCACGTGGTGCTCCTGTGTCCATTCTGGGGATACTTGGCTTACTGGAACGGGTTCCAGCTCCGGCCAGGAGAACACGGGAGGTGCCCGCTCACCGCCGTTTCTCATAGCTGAATAGCACTCCGTGGTGTGCACGCGCCACGTTTTATTAATCCACTCGTGGATCGATGGGCACTCGGGTCGCTTCCACATCTTTGCAATTGTGAATTGTGCCGCCACAGACACCCGAGCGCAGGTGTCTTCTGCGTAGGCTGCGGGCCTGGCTCTTCTGAATGCCGCTAGCTCGCGACCCACGGGTGAACCTGGTCAGGGTACTTTCTCTAAGGAGCAGACTCTGATCCGGGCGGGCTACCGGTGTTTTTGTTTGCTTGTTTCTTTCTTCCATTTCGGGAAAGGCTTCCTTGCTGGGTGTGGAAATCTCCTGTGCCTTTCCTCGCCTCTTCTGTCAGCTTTAAAATCCTCTTTCAGTTGCCACCCTCACAAACGTCTCAGGAACGTCTTTACGGTGCCTTCGTTAGTGAAATGACCCTCAATGAAGCTGGAACCAAATCTCTCATCGCCCATTTTTAGCAAGTCCACACCCCAGGGTGGTTGGGGTCCAATCCAGCCCCGGCCAGGCCCAGGCCCCCTGGACTGGGCCACAGGAGGACACAGAGTAGGGTCCCGGCCCCCACGGTAGCGGTGCCGGCAGTTCTGCAAGGGCTTGGGGGGTTTCCAGAGGTAGGAGATGGAGGGGACTGATTTCTTCAGCGCCCCCCAAACCACTCCACCCATGGCACACATCCCGAGAGACGCCCCTACACTCGCTCCCCTCCCCTATGCGCTGTGCCCCGGCCCCGGTCCGGGGCGGATAGGCGGCAGCCCACACGCAGGGCGGGGGCGCAGCTGAAAGGGGTTGTGCTGGAGGGCGGCCCCTGGGGCCAAAGGCGACCGCCCGCGCATGCGCAGGCAGCAGCGGCGCACTGGGTTGGGGGCGGGTAGGTGAGGGAGGCGAGGCCAGGAGAGGAGGGCGGCTGGAGGTCTCCGCCTTGGCGGGTCCAGCCGTGGAGGCTGGAGGCGCATCTGGTGTGTGTCAGTGTGTGAGTGTGTGTGTGTGTGTGTGTGTGTGTGTGTGTGTGTGTGAAGACAGCCCCCCACCCCGCCGAGCCCACCACGCCCCGCACCCCAGCCCCGTGGAGACCTCGGGACCCGGCCAGCGAACTCAACCAGCCCGGCCCGGCCCCGAGTGGGTCAGCGCGGGCGCGGGGCCTGGGGCGGGAGGAGGCGCGGGGAAGCGCAGAGACGCTCGGCTTCTTGAGCGGGGCTGGGGCGCCCTCCGCCGTCTACGGCCACACCACCCTGAACGCGCCCGATCTCGTCCGATCTCGGAAGCTAAGCAGGGTCGGGCCTGGTTAGTACTTGGATGGGAGACCGCCTGGGAATACCGGGTGCCGTAGGCTTTTTTTTTTTTTTTTTTGCCTCGTGTTCTGTCCCCATTCGGAGAGCGCGGCGGCAGTGGGGGGTGGGGGGCACCCCCGCCCTCAGCGCCCGCCACGGTGCCTGGCGCCCCAGCCCGCTCCGTGGGGCCTCCTCTTGCCCCAAGCCGCAGCACCGCCGCCACCCGGCAGCAGGCGTGGCATCTGGACTGTCGGGTCTCAGACCGAGGGTCTGGTCTGTGGGAGCCGACACGCTGGAGGAAACCTTGAGAGTCTGAGAGGGGAGGGAGTTGCAGAAGAAGGCCAGGATGTCATTTTGAGGGAGTTGTGACCAGAACTCGTCCCGTTGATTTTGGCGTTCTATGGGCTCCACGTAGGAATCTTTGGTGGTGGCACCGGATGTTGGGGGATGCACAGTCACACCCAGACGTGCTCGACAGGCCTCCTTTTCCTTTTCTTTTCGGAGTCATTTTTTTAAAAAAAAAAATGCCTCTTGGCCGGGCGTGCTGGCTCACGCCTGTAATCCTAGCACTCTGGGAGGCCGAGGTGGGCGGATTGCTCGAGGTCAGGAGTTCGAAACCAGCCTGAGCAAGAGGGAGACCCCCATCTCTACTATAAATAGAAAGAAATTAATTGGCCAACTAATATATAGATATATATATATATACAAAAAAGAAAATTAGCCGGGCATGGTGGCGCATGCCTGTAGTCCCAGCTACTTGGGAGGCTGAGGCAGCAGGATTGCTTGAGCCCAGGAGATTGAGGTTGCTGTGAGCTAGGCTGACGCCATGGCACTCACTCTAGCCAGGGCAACAAAGCGAGACTCTGTCTCCAAAAAAAAAAAAAAAAAATGCCTCTTACCTCCATTATTGCATTCTTTTCTCTCTCTCTTTTCAAGCAGATTATGGGAGTACAAGTATTAAGGTTCCATGTATTGCCCGTGCCCCCCTCCCCCCTGTTGTCTTAGCAGCCTCTGGTGGGGGTACCAATGTTAAGGTCAGGTACATTGTCCTCTCCCCGCCTCCCCCCTCTGGTCAGAGCTTCAAGTGCGCCCATCCCCCAGTCGGTGCGCACCCACCCCATTCCTAAAGGGTGTGTATGCCCATCACCTCCCCCCACCCGATGGAGGTGATTCCTCTACGTCCACTTAGGTGTCCATGGGTTCCTACCAATTTGCCGGTGAGCACGCGCACGTGGTGCTCCTGTGTCCATTCTGGGGATACTTGGCTTACTGGAACGGGTTCCAGCTCCGGCCAGGAGAACACGGGAGGTGCCCGCTCACCGCCGTTTCTCATAGCTGAATAGCACTCCGTGGTGTGCACGCGCCACGTTTTATTAATCCACTCGTGGATCGATGGGCACTCGGGTCGCTTCCACATCTTTGCAATTGTGAATTGTGCCGCCACAGACACCCGAGCGCAGGTGTCTTCTGCGTAGGCTGCGGGCCTGGCTCTTCTGAATGCCGCTAGCTCGCGACCCACGGGTGAACCTGGTCAGGGTACTTTCTCTAAGGAGCAGACTCTGATCCGGGCGGGCTACCGGTGTTTTTGTTTGCTTGTTTCTTTCTTCCATTTCGGGAAAGGCTTCCTTGCTGGGTGTGGAAATCTCCTGTGCCTTTCCTCGCCTCTTCTGTCAGCTTTAAAATCCTCTTTCAGTTGCCACCCTCACAAACGTCTCAGGAACGTCTTTACGGTGCCTTCGTTAGTGAAATGACCCTCAATGAAGCTGGAACCAAATCTCTCATCGCCCATTTTTAGCAAGTCCACACCCCAGGGTGGTTGGGGTCCAATCCAGCCCCGGCCAGGCCCAGGCCCCCTGGACTGGGCCACAGGAGGACACAGAGTAGGGTCCCGGCCCCCACGGTAGCGGTGCCGGCAGTTCTGCAAGGGCTTGGGGGGTTTCCAGAGGTAGGAGATGGAGGGGACTGATTTCTTCAGCGCCCCCCAAACCACTCCACCCATGGCACACATCCCGAGAGACGCCCCTACACTCGCTCCCCTCCCCTATGCGCTGTGCCCCGGCCCCGGTCCGGGGCGGATAGGCGGCAGCCCACACGCAGGGCGGGGGCGCAGCTGAAAGGGGTTGTGCTGGAGGGCGGCCCCTGGGGCCAAAGGCGACCGCCCGCGCATGCGCAGGCAGCAGCGGCGCACTGGGTTGGGGGCGGGTAGGTGAGGGAGGCGAGGCCAGGAGAGGAGGGCGGCTGGAGGTCTCCGCCTTGGCGGGTCCAGCCGTGGAGGCTGGAGGCGCATCTGGTGTGTGTCAGTGTGTGAGTGTGTGTGTGTGTGTGTGTGTGTGTGTGTGTGTGTGTGAAGACAGCCCCCCACCCCGCCGAGCCCACCACGCCCCGCACCCCAGCCCCGTGGAGACCTCGGGACCCGGCCAGCGAACTCAACCAGCCCGGCCCGGCCCCGAGTGGGTCAGCGCGGGCGCGGGGCCTGGGGCGGGAGGAGGCGCGGGGAAGCGCAGAGACGCTCGGCTTCTTGAGCGGGGCTGGGGCGCCCTCCGCCGTCTACGGCCACACCACCCTGAACGCGCCCGATCTCGTCCGATCTCGGAAGCTAAGCAGGGTCGGGCCTGGTTAGTACTTGGATGGGAGACCGCCTGGGAATACCGGGTGCCGTAGGCTTTTTTTTTTTTTTTTTTGCCTCGTGTTCTGTCCCCATTCGGAGAGCGCGGCGGCAGTGGGGGGTGGGGGGCACCCCCGCCCTCAGCGCCCGCCACGGTGCCTGGCGCCCCAGCCCGCTCCGTGGGGCCTCCTCTTGCCCCAAGCCGCAGCACCGCCGCCACCCGGCAGCAGGCGTGGCATCTGGACTGTCGGGTCTCAGACCGAGGGTCTGGTCTGTGGGAGCCGACACGCTGGAGGAAACCTTGAGAGTCTGAGAGGGGAGGGAGTTGCAGAAGAAGGCCAGGATGTCATTTTGAGGGAGTTGTGACCAGAACTCGTCCCGTTGATTTTGGCGTTCTATGGGCTCCACGTAGGAATCTTTGGTGGTGGCACCGGATGTTGGGGGATGCACAGTCACACCCAGACGTGCTCGACAGGCCTCCTTTTCCTTTTCTTTTCGGAGTCATTTTTTTAAAAAAAAAAATGCCTCTTGGCCGGGCGTGCTGGCTCACGCCTGTAATCCTAGCACTCTGGGAGGCCGAGGTGGGCGGATTGCTCGAGGTCAGGAGTTCGAAACCAGCCTGAGCAAGAGGGAGACCCCCATCTCTACTATAAATAGAAAGAAATTAATTGGCCAACTGATATATAGATATATATATATACAAAAAAAAAAAAATTAGCCGGGCACGGTGGCGCATGCCTGTAGTCCCAGCTACTTGGGAGGCTGAGGCAGCAGGATTGCTTGAGCCCAGGAGATTGAGGTTGCTGTGAGCTAGGCTGACGCCATGGCACTCACTCTAGCCAGGGCAACAAAGCGAGACTCTGTCTCCAAAAAAAAAAAAAAAATGCCTCTTACCTCCATTATTGCATTCTTTTCTCTCTCTCTTTTCAAGCAGATTATGGGAGTACAAGTATTAAGGTTCCATGTATTGCCCGTGCCCCCCTCCCCCCTGTTGTCTTAGCAGCCTATGGTGGGGGTACCAATGTTAAGGTCAGGTACATTGTCCTCTCCCCGCCTCCCCCCTCTGGTCAGAGCTTCAAGTGCGCCCATCCCCCAGTCGGTGCGCACCCACCCCATTCCTAAAGGGTGTGTATGCCCATCACCTCCCCCCACCCGATGGAGGTGATTCCTCTACGTCCACTTAGGTGTCCATGGGTTCCTACCAATTTGCCGGTGAGCACGCGCACGTGGTGCTCCTGTGTCCACTCTTGGGATACTTGGCTTACTGGAACGGGTTCCAGCTCCGGCCAGGAGAACACGGGAGGTGCCCGCTCACCGCCGTTTCTCATAGCTGAATAGCACTCCGTGGTGTGCACGCGCCACGTTTTATTAATCCACTCGTGGATCGATGGGCACTCGGGTCGCTTCCACATCTTTGCAATGGTGAATTGTGCCGCCACAGACACCCGAGCGCAGGTGTCTTCTGCGTAGGCTGCGGGCCTGGCTCTTCTGAATGCCGCTAGCTCGCGACCCACGGGTGAACCTGGTCAGGGTACTTTCTCTAAGGAGCAGACTCTGATCCGGGCGGGCTACCGGTGTTTCTGTTTGCTTGTTTCTTTCTTCCATTTCGGGAAAGGCTTCCTTGCTGGGTGTGGAAATCTCCTGTGCCTTTCCTCGCCTCTTCTGTCAGCTTTAAAATCCTCTTTCAGTTGCCACCCTCACAAACGTCTCAGGAACGTCTTTACGGTGCCTTCGTTAGTGAAATGACCCTCAATGAAGCTGGAACCAAATCTCTCATCGCCCATTTTTAGCAAGTCCACACCCCAGGGTGGTTGGGGTCCAATCCAGCCCCGGCCAGGCCCAGGCCCCCTGGACTGGGCCACAGGAGGACACAGAGTAGGGTCCCGGCCCCCACGGTAGCGGTGCCGGCAGTTCTGCAAGGGCTTGGGGGGTTTCCAGAGGTAGGAGATGGAGGGGACTGATTTCTCCAGCGCCCCCCAAAACACCCCACCCATGGCACACATCCCGAGAGACGCCCCTACACTCGCTCCCCTCCCCTATGCGCTGTGCCCCGGCCCCGGTCCGGGGCGGATAGGCGGCAGCCCACACGCAGGGCGGGGGCGCAGCTGAAAGGGGTTGTGCTGGAGGGCGGCCCCTGGGGCCAAAGGCGACCGCCCGCGCATGCGCAGGCAGCAGCGGCGCACTGGGTTGGGGGCGGGTAGGTGAGGGAGGCGAGGCCAGGAGAGGAGGGCGGCTGGAGGTCTCCGCCTTGGCGGGTCCAGCCGTGGAGGCTGGAGGCGCATCTGGTGTGTGTCAGTGTGTGAGTGTGTGTGTGTGTGTGTGTGTGTGTGTGAAGACAGCCCCCCACCCCGCCGAGCCCACCACGCCCGGCACCCCAGCCCCGTGGAGACCTCGGGACCCGGCCAGCGAACTCAACCAGCCCGGCCCGGCCCCGAGTGGGTCGGCGCGGGCGCGGGGCCTGGGGCGGGAGGAGGCGCGGGGAAGCGCAGAGACGCTCGGCTTCTTGAGCGGGGCTGGGGCGCCCTCCGCCGTCTACGGCCACACCACCCTGAACGCGCCCGATCTCGTCCGATCTCGGAAGCTAAGCAGGGTCGGGCCTGGTTAGTACTTGGATGGGAGACCGCCTGGGAATACCGGGTGCCGTAGGCCTTTTTTTTTTTTTTTTTTTTTTTGCCTCGTGTTCTGTCCCCATTCGGAGAGCGCGGCGGCAGTGGGGGGTGGGGGGCAACCCCGCCCTCAGCGCCCGCCACGGTGCCTGGCGCCCCAGCCCGCTCCGTGGGGCCTCCTCTTGCCCCAAGCCGCAGCACCGCCGCCACGCGGCAGCAGGCGTGGCATCTGGACTGTCGGGTCTCAGACCGAGGGTCTGGTCGGTGGGAGCCGACACGCTGGAGGAAACCTTGAGAGTCTGAGAGGGGAGGGAGTTGCAGAAGAAGGCCAGGATGTCATTTTGAGGGAGTTGTGACCAGAACTCGTCCCGTTGATTTTGGCGTTCTATGGGCTCCACGTAGGAATCTTTGGTGGTGGCACCGGATGTTGGGGGATGCACAGTCACACCCAGACGTGCTCGACAGGCCCCCTTTTCCTTTTCTTTTCGGAGTCATTTTTTAAAAAAAAAAAAAATGCCTCTTGGCCGGGCGTGCTGGCTCACGCCTGTAATCCTAGCACTCTGGGAGGCCAGGTGGGCGGACTGCTCGAGGTCAGGAGTTCGAAACCAGCCTGAGCAAGAGGGAGACCCCCCATCTCTACTATAAATAGAAAGAAATTAATTGGCCAACTGATATATAGATATATATATATACAAAAAAAAAAAAATTAGCCGGGCACGGTGGCGCATGCCTGTAGTCCCAGCTACTTGGGAGGCTGAGGCAGCAGGATTGCTTGAGCCCAGGAGATTGAGGTTGCTGTGAGCTAGGCTGACGCCATGGCACTCACTCTAGCCAGGGCAACAAAGCGAGACTCTGTCTCCAAAAAAAAAAAAAAAAAATGCCTCTTACCTCCATTATTGCATTCTTTTCTCTCTCTCTTTTCAAGCAGATTATGGGAGTACAAGTATTAAGGTTCCATGTATTGCCCGTGCCCCCCTCCCCCCTGTTGTCTTAGCAGCCTATGGTGGGGGTACCAATGTTAAGGTCAGGTACATTGTCCTCTCCCCGCCTCCCCCCTCTGGTCAGAGCTTCAAGTGCGCCCATCCCCCAGTCGGTGCGCACCCACCCCATTCCTAAAGGGTGTGTATGCCCATCACCTCCCCCCACCCGATGGAGGTGATTCCTCTACGTCCACTTAGGTGTCCATGGGTTCCTACCAATTTGCCGGTGAGCACGCGCACGTGGTGCTCCTGTGTCCACTCTTGGGATACTTGGCTTACTGGAACGGGTTCCAGCTCCGGCCAGGAGAACACGGGAGGTGCCCGCTCACCGCCGTTTCTCATAGCTGAATAGCACTCCGTGGTGTGCACGCGCCACGTTTTATTAATCCACTCGTGGATCGATGGGCACTCGGGTCGCTTCCACATCTTTGCAATGGTGAATTGTGCCGCCACAGACACCCGAGCGCAGGTGTCTTCTGCGTAGGCTGCGGGCCTGGCTCTTCTGAATGCCGCTAGCTCGCGACCCACGGGTGAACCTGGTCAGGGTACTTTCTCTAAGGAGCAGACTCTGATCCGGGCGGGCTACCGGTGTTTCTGTTTGCTTGTTTCTTTCTTCCATTTCGGGAAAGGCTTCCTTGCTGGGTGTGGAAATCTCCTGTGCCTTTCCTCGCCTCTTCTGTCAGCTTTAAAATCCTCTTTCAGTTGCCACCCTCACAAACGTCTCAGGAACGTCTTTACGGTGCCTTCGTTAGTGAAATGACCCTCAATGAAGCTGGAACCAAATCTCTCATCGCCCATTTTTAGCAAGTCCACACCCCAGGGTGGTTGGGGTCCAATCCAGCCCCGGCCAGGCCCAGGCCCCCTGGACTGGGCCACAGGAGGACACAGAGTAGGGTCCCGGCCCCCACGGTAGCGGTGCCGGCAGTTCTGCAAGGGCTTGGGGGGTTTCCAGAGGTAGGAGATGGAGGGGACTGATTTCTCCAGCGCCCCCCAAAACACCCCACCCATGGCACACATCCCGAGAGACGCCCCTACACTCGCTCCCCTCCCCTATGCGCTGTGCCCCGGCCCCGGTCCGGGGCGGATAGGCGGCAGCCCACACGCAGGGCGGGGGCGCAGCTGAAAGGGGTTGTGCTGGAGGGCGGCCCCTGGGGCCAAAGGCGACCGCCCGCGCATGCGCAGTCAGCAGCGGCGCACTGGGTTGGGGGCGGGTAGGTGAGGGAGGCGAGGCCAGGAGAGGAGGGCGGCTGGAGGTCTCCGCCTTGGCGGGTCCAGCCGTGGAGGCTGGAGGCGCATCTGGTGTGTGTCAGTGTGTGAGTGTGTGTGTGTGTGTGTGTGTGTGTGTGAAGACAGCCCCCCACCCCGCCGAGCCCACCACGCCCGGCACCCCAGCCCCGTGGAGACCTCGGGACCCGGCCAGCGAACTCAACCAGCCCGGCCCGGCCCCGAGTGGGTCGGCGCGGGCGCGGGGCCTGGGGCGGGAGGAGGCGCGGGGAAGCGCAGAGACGCTCGGCTTCTTGAGCGGGGCTGGGGCGCCCTCCGCCGTCTACGGCCACACCACCCTGAACGCGCCCGATCTCGTCCGATCTCGGAAGCTAAGCAGGGTCGGGCCTGGTTAGTACTTGGATGGGAGACCGCCTGGGAATACCGGGTGCCGTAGGCCTTTTTTTTTTTTTTTTTTTTTTTGCCTCGTGTTCTGTCCCCATTCGGAGAGCGCGGCGGCAGTGGGGGGTGGGGGGCAACCCCGCCCTCAGCGCCCGCCACGGTGCCTGGCGCCCCAGCCCGCTCCGTGGGGCCTCCTCTTGCCCCAAGCCGCAGCACCGCCGCCACGCGGCAGCAGGCGTGGCATCTGGACTGTCGGGTCTCAGACCGAGGGTCTGGTCGGTGGGAGCCGACACGCTGGAGGAAACCTTGAGAGTCTGAGAGGGGAGGGAGTTGCAGAAGAAGGCCAGGATGTCATTTTGAGGGAGTTGTGACCAGAACTCGTCCCGTTGATTTTGGCGTTCTATGGGCTCCACGTAGGAATCTTTGGTGGTGGCACCGGATGTTGGGGGATGCACAGTCACACCCAGACGTGCTCGACAGGCCCCCTTTTCCTTTTCTTTTCGGAGTCATTTTTTAAAAAAAAAAAAAATGCCTCTTGGCCGGGCGTGCTGGCTCACGCCTGTAATCCTAGCACTCTGGGAGGCCAGGTGGGCGGACTGCTCGAGGTCAGGAGTTCGAAACCAGCCTGAGCAAGAGGGAGACCCCCCATCTCTACTATAAATAGAAAGAAATTAATTGGCCAACTGATATATAGATATATATATATACAAAAAAAAAAAAATTAGCCGGGCACGGTGGCGCATGCCTGTAGTCCCAGCTACTTGGGAGGCTGAGGCAGCAGGATTGCTTGAGCCCAGGAGATTGAGGTTGCTGTGAGCTAGGCTGACGCCATGGCACTCACTCTAGCCAGGGCAACAAAGCGAGACTCTGTCTCCAAAAAAAAAAAAAAAAAATGCCTCTTACCTCCATTATTGCATTCTTTTCTCTCTCTCTTTTCAAGCAGATTATGGGAGTACAAGTATTAAGGTTCCATGTATTGCCCGTGCCCCCCTCCCCCCTGTTGTCTTAGCAGCCTATGGTGGGGGTACCAATGTTAAGGTCAGGTACATTGTCCTCTCCCCGCCTCCCCCCTCTGGTCAGAGCTTCAAGTGCGCCCATCCCCCAGTCGGTGCGCACCCACCCCATTCCTAAAGGGTGTGTATGCCCATCACCTCCCCCCACCCGATGGAGGTGATTCCTCTACGTCCACTTAGGTGTCCATGGGTTCCTACCAATTTGCCGGTGAGCACGCGCACGTGGTGCTCCTGTGTCCACTCTTGGGATACTTGGCTTACTGGAACGGGTTCCAGCTCCGGCCAGGAGAACACGGGAGGTGCCCGCTCACCGCCGTTTCTCATAGCTGAATAGCACTCCGTGGTGTGCACGCGCCACGTTTTATTAATCCACTCGTGGATCGATGGGCACTCGGGTCGCTTCCACATCTTTGCAATGGTGAATTGTGCCGCCACAGACACCCGAGCGCAGGTGTCTTCTGCGTAGGCTGCGGGCCTGGCTCTTCTGAATGCCGCTAGCTCGCGACCCACGGGTGAACCTGGTCAGGGTACTTTCTCTAAGGAGCAGACTCTGATCCGGGCGGGCTACCGGTGTTTCTGTTTGCTTGTTTCTTTCTTCCATTTCGGGAAAGGCTTCCTTGCTGGGTGTGGAAATCTCCTGTGCCTTTCCTCGCCTCTTCTGTCAGCTTTAAAATCCTCTTTCAGTTGCCACCCTCACAAACGTCTCAGGAACGTCTTTACGGTGCCTTCGTTAGTGAAATGACCCTCAATGAAGCTGGAACCAAATCTCTCATCGCCCATTTTTAGCAAGTCCACACCCCAGGGTGGTTGGGGTCCAATCCAGCCCCGGCCAGGCCCAGGCCCCCTGGACTGGGCCACAGGAGGACACAGAGTAGGGTCCCGGCCCCCACGGTAGCGGTGCCGGCAGTTCTGCAAGGGCTTGGGGGGTTTCCAGAGGTAGGAGATGGAGGGGACTGATTTCTCCAGCGCCCCCCAAAACACCCCACCCATGGCACACATCCCGAGAGACGCCCCTACACTCGCTCCCCTCCCCTATGCGCTGTGCCCCGGCCCCGGTCCGGGGCGGATAGGCGGCAGCCCACACGCAGGGCGGGGGCGCAGCTGAAAGGGGTTGTGCTGGAGGGCGGCCCCTGGGGCCAAAGGCGACCGCCCGCGCATGCGCAGTCAGCAGCGGCGCACTGGGTTGGGGGCGGGTAGGTGAGGGAGGCGAGGCCAGGAGAGGAGGGCGGCTGGAGGTCTCCGCCTTGGCGGGTCCAGCCGTGGAGGCTGGAGGCGCATCTGGTGTGTGTCAGTGTGTGAGTGTGTGTGTGTGTGTGTGTGTGTGTGTGAAGACAGCCCCCCACCCCGCCGAGCCCACCACGCCCGGCACCCCAGCCCCGTGGAGACCTCGGGACCCGGCCAGCGAACTCAACCAGCCCGGCCCGGCCCCGAGTGGGTCGGCGCGGGCGCGGGGCCTGGGGCGGGAGGAGGCGCGGGGAAGCGCAGAGACGCTCGGCTTCTTGAGCGGGGCTGGGGCGCCCTCCGCCGTCTACGGCCACACCACCCTGAACGCGCCCGATCTCGTCCGATCTCGGAAGCTAAGCAGGGTCGGGCCTGGTTAGTACTTGGATGGGAGACCGCCTGGGAATACCGGGTGCCGTAGGCCTTTTTTTTTTTTTTTTTTTTTTTTGCCTCGTGTTCTGTCCCCATTCGGAGAGCGCGGCGGCAGTGGGGGGTGGGGGGCAACCCCGCCCTCAGCGCCCGCCACGGTGCCTGGCGCCCCAGCCCGCTCCGTGGGGCCTCCTCTTGCCCCAAGCCGCAGCACCGCCGCCACGCGGCAGCAGGCGTGGCATCTGGACTGTCGGGTCTCAGACCGAGGGTCTGGTCGGTGGGAGCCGACACGCTGGAGGAAACCTTGAGAGTCTGAGAGGGGAGGGAGTTGCAGAAGAAGGCCAGGATGTCATTTTGAGGGAGTTGTGACCAGAACTCGTCCCGTTGATTTTGGCGTTCTATGGGCTCCACGTAGGAATCTTTGGTGGTGGCACCGGATGTTGGGGGATGCACAGTCACACCCAGACGTGCTCGACAGGCCCCCTTTTCCTTTTCTTTTCGGAGTCATTTTTTAAAAAAAAAAAAAATGCCTCTTGGCCGGGCGTGCTGGCTCACGCCTGTAATCCTAGCACTCTGGGAGGCCAGGTGGGCGGACTGCTCGAGGTCAGGAGTTCGAAACCAGCCTGAGCAAGAGGGAGACCCCCCATCTCTACTATAAATAGAAAGAAATTAATTGGCCAACTGATATATAGATATATATATATACAAAAAAAAAAAAATTAGCCGGGCACGGTGGCGCATGCCTGTAGTCCCAGCTACTTGGGAGGCTGAGGCAGCAGGATTGCTTGAGCCCAGGAGATTGAGGTTGCTGTGAGCTAGGCTGACGCCATGGCACTCACTCTAGCCAGGGCAACAAAGCGAGACTCTGTCTCCAAAAAAAAAAAAAAAAAATGCCTCTTACCTCCATTATTGCATTCTTTTCTCTCTCTCTTTTCAAGCAGATTATGGGAGTACAAGTATTAAGGTTCCATGTATTGCCCGTGCCCCCCTCCCCCCTGTTGTCTTAGCAGCCTATGGTGGGGGTACCAATGTTAAGGTCAGGTACATTGTCCTCTCCCCGCCTCCCCCCTCTGGTCAGAGCTTCAAGTGCGCCCATCCCCCAGTCGGTGCGCACCCACCCCATTCCTAAAGGGTGTGTATGCCCATCACCTCCCCCCACCCGATGGAGGTGATTCCTCTACGTCCACTTAGGTGTCCATGGGTTCCTACCAATTTGCCGGTGAGCACGCGCACGTGGTGCTCCTGTGTCCACTCTTGGGATACTTGGCTTACTGGAACGGGTTCCAGCTCCGGCCAGGAGAACACGGGAGGTGCCCGCTCACCGCCGTTTCTCATAGCTGAATAGCACTCCGTGGTGTGCACGCGCCACGTTTTATTAATCCACTCGTGGATCGATGGGCACTCGGGTCGCTTCCACATCTTTGCAATGGTGAATTGTGCCGCCACAGACACCCGAGCGCAGGTGTCTTCTGCGTAGGCTGCGGGCCTGGCTCTTCTGAATGCCGCTAGCTCGCGACCCACGGGTGAACCTGGTCAGGGTACTTTCTCTAAGGAGCAGACTCTGATCCGGGCGGGCTACCGGTGTTTCTGTTTGCTTGTTTCTTTCTTCCATTTCGGGAAAGGCTTCCTTGCTGGGTGTGGAAATCTCCTGTGCCTTTCCTCGCCTCTTCTGTCAGCTTTAAAATCCTCTTTCAGTTGCCACCCTCACAAACGTCTCAGGAACGTCTTTACGGTGCCTTCGTTAGTGAAATGACCCTCAATGAAGCTGGAACCAAATCTCTCATCGCCCATTTTTAGCAAGTCCACACCCCAGGGTGGTTGGGGTCCAATCCAGCCCCGGCCAGGCCCAGGCCCCCTGGACTGGGCCACAGGAGGACACAGAGTAGGGTCCCGGCCCCCACGGTAGCGGTGCCGGCAGTTCTGCAAGGGCTTGGGGGGTTTCCAGAGGTAGGAGATGGAGGGGACTGATTTCTCCAGCGCCCCCCAAAACACCCCACCCATGGCACACATCCCGAGAGACGCCCCTACACTCGCTCCCCTCCCCTATGCGCTGTGCCCCGGCCCCGGTCCGGGGCGGATAGGCGGCAGCCCACACGCAGGGCGGGGGCGCAGCTGAAAGGGGTTGTGCTGGAGGGCGGCCCCTGGGGCCAAAGGCGACCGCCCGCGCATGCGCAGGCAGCAGCGGCGCACTGGGTTGGGGGCGGGTAGGTGAGGGAGGCGAGGCCAGGAGAGGAGGGCGGCTGGAGGTCTCCGCCTTGGCGGGTCCAGCCGTGGAGGCTGGAGGCGCATCTGGTGTGTGTCAGTGTGTGAGTGTGTGTGTGTGTGTGTGTGTGTGTGTGAAGACAGCCCCCCACCCCGCCGAGCCCACCACGCCCGGCACCCCAGCCCCGTGGAGACCTCGGGACCCGGCCAGCGAACTCAACCAGCCCGGCCCGGCCCCGAGTGGGTCGGCGCGGGCGCGGGGCCTGGGGCGGGAGGAGGCGCGGGGAAGCGCAGAGACGCTCGGCTTCTTGAGCGGGGCTGGGGCGCCCTCCGCCGTCTACGGCCACACCACCCTGAACGCGCCCGATCTCGTCCGATCTCGGAAGCTAAGCAGGGTCGGGCCTGGTTAGTACTTGGATGGGAGACCGCCTGGGAATACCGGGTGCCGTAGGCCTTTTTTTTTTTTTTTTTTTTTTTGCCTCGTGTTCTGTCCCCATTCGGAGAGCGCGGCGGCAGTGGGGGGTGGGGGGCAACCCCGCCCTCAGCGCCCGCCACGGTGCCTGGCGCCCCAGCCCGCTCCGTGGGGCCTCCTCTTGCCCCAAGCCGCAGCACCGCCGCCACGCGGCAGCAGGCGTGGCATCTGGACTGTCGGGTCTCAGACCGAGGGTCTGGTCGGTGGGAGCCGACACGCTGGAGGAAACCTTGAGAGTCTGAGAGGGGAGGGAGTTGCAGAAGAAGGCCAGGATGTCATTTTGAGGGAGTTGTGACCAGAACTCGTCCCGTTGATTTTGGCGTTCTATGGGCTCCACGTAGGAATCTTTGGTGGTGGCACCGGATGTTGGGGGATGCACAGTCACACCCAGACGTGCTCGACAGGCCCCCTTTTCCTTTTCTTTTCGGAGTCATTTTAAAAAAAAAAAAAAATGCCTCTTGGCCGGGCGTGCTGGCTCACGCCTGTAATCCTAGCACTCTGGGAGGCCGAGGTGGGCGGACTGCTCGAGGTCAGGAGTTCGAAACCAGCCTGAGCAAGAGGGAGACCCCCATCTCTACTATAAATAGAAAGAAATTAATTGGCCAACTGATATATAGATATATATATATACAAAAAAAAAAAAATTAGCCGGGCACGGTGGCGCATGCCTGTAGTCCCAGCTACTTGGGAGGCTGAGGCAGCAGGATTGCTTGAGCCCAGGAGATTGAGGTTGCTGTGAGCTAGGCTGACGCCATGGCACTCACTCTAGCCAGGGCAACAAAGCGAGACTCTGTCTCCAAAAAAAAAAAAAAAATGCCTCTTACCTCCATTATTGCATTCTTTTCTCTCTCTCTTTTCAAGCAGATTATGGGAGTACAAGTATTAAGGTTCCATGTATTGCCCGTGCCCCCCTCCCCCCTGTTGTCTTAGCAGCCTATGGTGGGGGTACCAATGTTAAGGTCAGGTACATTGTCCTCTCCCCGCCTCCCCCCTCTGGTCAGAGCTTCAAGTGCGCCCATCCCCCAGTCGGTGCGCACCCACCCCATTCCTAAAGGGTGTGTATGCCCATCACCTCCCCCCACCCGATGGAGGTGATTCCTCTACGTCCACTTAGGTGTCCATGGGTTCCTACCAATTTGCCGGTGAGCACGCGCACGTGGTGCTCCTGTGTCCACTCTTGGGATACTTGGCTTACTGGAACGGGTTCCAGCTCCGGCCAGGAGAACACGGGAGGTGCCCGCTCACCGCCGTTTCTCATAGCTGAATAGCACTCCGTGGTGTGCACGCGCCACGTTTTATTAATCCACTCGTGGATCGATGGGCACTCGGGTCGCTTCCACATCTTTGCAATGGTGAATTGTGCCGCCACAGACACCCGAGCGCAGGTGTCTTCTGCGTAGGCTGCGGGCCTGGCTCTTCTGAATGCCGCTAGCTCGCGACCCACGGGTGAACCTGGTCAGGGTACTTTCTCTAAGGAGCAGACTCTGATCCGGGCGGGCTACCGGTGTTTCTGTTTGCTTGTTTCTTTCTTCCATTTCGGGAAAGGCTTCCTTGCTGGGTGTGGAAATCTCCTGTGCCTTTCCTCGCCTCTTCTGTCAGCTTTAAAATCCTCTTTCAGTTGCCACCCTCACAAACGTCTCAGGAACGTCTTTACGGTGCCTTCGTTAGTGAAATGACCCTCAATGAAGCTGGAACCAAATCTCTCATCGCCCATTTTTAGCAAGTCCACACCCCAGGGTGGTTGGGGTCCAATCCAGCCCCGGCCAGGCCCAGGCCCCCTGGACTGGGCCACAGGAGGACACAGAGTAGGGTCCCGGCCCCCACGGTAGCGGTGCCGGCAGTTCTGCAAGGGCTTGGGGGGTTTCCAGAGGTAGGAGATGGAGGGGACTGATTTCTCCAGCGCCCCCCAAAACACCCCACCCATGGCACACATCCCGAGAGACGCCCCTACACTCGCTCCCCTCCCCTATGCGCTGTGCCCCGGCCCCGGTCCGGGGCGGATAGGCGGCAGCCCACACGCAGGGCGGGGGCGCAGCTGAAAGGGGTTGTGCTGGAGGGCGGCCCCTGGGGCCAAAGGCGACCGCCCGCGCATGCGCAGGCAGCAGCGGCGCACTGGGTTGGGGGCGGGTAGGTGAGGGAGGCGAGGCCAGGAGAGGAGGGCGGCTGGAGGTCTCCGCCTTGGCGGGTCCAGCCGTGGAGGCTGGAGGCGCATCTGGTGTGTGTCAGTGTGTGAGTGTGTGTGTGTGTGTGTGTGTGTGTGTGAAGACAGCCCCCCACCCCGCCGAGCCCACCACGCCCGGCACCCCAGCCCCGTGGAGACCTCGGGACCCGGCCAGCGAACTCAACCAGCCCGGCCCGGCCCCGAGTGGGTCGGCGCGGGCGCGGGGCCTGGGGCGGGAGGAGGCGCGGGGAAGCGCAGAGACGCTCGGCTTCTTGAGCGGGGCTGGGGCGCCCTCCGCCGTCTACGGCCACACCACCCTGAACGCGCCCGATCTCGTCCGATCTCGGAAGCTAAGCAGGGTCGGGCCTGGTTAGTACTTGGATGGGAGACCGCCTGGGAATACCGGGTGCCGTAGGCCTTTTTTTTTTTTTTTTTTTTTTTGCCTCGTGTTCTGTCCCCATTCGGAGAGCGCGGCGGCAGTGGGGGGTGGGGGGCAACCCCGCCCTCAGCGCCCGCCACGGTGCCTGGCGCCCCAGCCCGCTCCGTGGGGCCTCCTCTTGCCCCAAGCCGCAGCACCGCCGCCACGCGGCAGCAGGCGTGGCATCTGGACTGTCGGGTCTCAGACCGAGGGTCTGGTCGGTGGGAGCCGACACGCTGGAGGAAACCTTGAGAGTCTGAGAGGGGAGGGAGTTGCAGAAGAAGGCCAGGATGTCATTTTGAGGGAGTTGTGACCAGAACTCGTCCCGTTGATTTTGGCGTTCTATGGGCTCCACGTAGGAATCTTTGGTGGTGGCACCGGATGTTGGGGGATGCACAGTCACACCCAGACGTGCTCGACAGGCCCCCTTTTCCTTTTCTTTTCGGAGTCATTTTAAAAAAAAAAAAAAATGCCTCTTGGCCGGGCGTGCTGGCTCACGCCTGTAATCCTAGCACTCTGGGAGGCCGAGGTGGGCGGACTGCTCGAGGTCAGGAGTTCGAAACCAGCCTGAGCAAGAGGGAGACCCCCATCTCTACTATAAATAGAAAGAAATTAATTGGCCAACTGATATATAGATATATATATATACAAAAAAAAAAAAATTAGCCGGGCACGGTGGCGCATGCCTGTAGTCCCAGCTACTTGGGAGGCTGAGGCAGCAGGATTGCTTGAGCCCAGGAGATTGAGGTTGCTGTGAGCTAGGCTGACGCCATGGCACTCACTCTAGCCAGGGCAACAAAGCGAGACTCTGTCTCCAAAAAAAAAAAAAAAATGCCTCTTACCTCCATTATTGCATTCTTTTCTCTCTCTCTTTTCAAGCAGATTATGGGAGTACAAGTATTAAGGTTCCATGTATTGCCCGTGCCCCCCTCCCCCCTGTTGTCTTAGCAGCCTATGGTGGGGGTACCAATGTTAAGGTCAGGTACATTGTCCTCTCCCCGCCTCCCCCCTCTGGTCAGAGCTTCAAGTGCGCCCATCCCCCAGTCGGTGCGCACCCACCCCATTCCTAAAGGGTGTGTATGCCCATCACCTCCCCCCACCCGATGGAGGTGATTCCTCTACGTCCACTTAGGTGTCCATGGGTTCCTACCAATTTGCCGGTGAGCACGCGCACGTGGTGCTCCTGTGTCCACTCTTGGGATACTTGGCTTACTGGAACGGGTTCCAGCTCCGGCCAGGAGAACACGGGAGGTGCCCGCTCACCGCCGTTTCTCATAGCTGAATAGCACTCCGTGGTGTGCACGCGCCACGTTTTATTAATCCACTCGTGGATCGATGGGCACTCGGGTCGCTTCCACATCTTTGCAATGGTGAATTGTGCCGCCACAGACACCCGAGCGCAGGTGTCTTCTGCGTAGGCTGCGGGCCTGGCTCTTCTGAATGCCGCTAGCTCGCGACCCACGGGTGAACCTGGTCAGGGTACTTTCTCTAAGGAGCAGACTCTGATCCGGGCGGGCTACCGGTGTTTCTGTTTGCTTGTTTCTTTCTTCCATTTCGGGAAAGGCTTCCTTGCTGGGTGTGGAAATCTCCTGTGCCTTTCCTCGCCTCTTCTGTCAGCTTTAAAATCCTCTTTCAGTTGCCACCCTCACAAACGTCTCAGGAACGTCTTTACGGTGCCTTCGTTAGTGAAATGACCCTCAATGAAGCTGGAACCAAATCTCTCATCGCCCATTTTTAGCAAGTCCACACCCCAGGGTGGTTGGGGTCCAATCCAGCCCCGGCCAGGCCCAGGCCCCCTGGACTGGGCCACAGGAGGACACAGAGTAGGGTCCCGGCCCCCACGGTAGCGGTGCCGGCAGTTCTGCAAGGGCTTGGGGGGTTTCCAGAGGTAGGAGATGGAGGGGACTGATTTCTCCAGCGCCCCCCAAAACACCCCACCCATGGCACACATCCCGAGAGACGCCCCTACACTCGCTCCCCTCCCCTATGCGCTGTGCCCCGGCCCCGGTCCGGGGCGGATAGGCGGCAGCCCACACGCAGGGCGGGGGCGCAGCTGAAAGGGGTTGTGCTGGAGGGCGGCCCCTGGGGCCAAAGGCGACCGCCCGCGCATGCGCAGTCAGCAGCGGCGCACTGGGTTGGGGGCGGGTAGGTGAGGGAGGCGAGGCCAGGAGAGGAGGGCGGCTGGAGGTCTCCGCCTTGGCGGGTCCAGCCGTGGAGGCTGGAGGCGCATCTGGTGTGTGTCAGTGTGTGAGTGTGTGTGTGTGTGTGTGTGTGTGTGTGAAGACAGCCCCCCACCCCGCCGAGCCCACCACGCCCGGCACCCCAGCCCCGTGGAGACCTCGGGACCCGGCCAGCGAACTCAACCAGCCCGGCCCGGCCCCGAGTGGGTCGGCGCGGGCGCGGGGCCTGGGGCGGGAGGAGGCGCGGGGAAGCGCAGAGACGCTCGGCTTCTTGAGCGGGGCTGGGGCGCCCTCCGCCGTCTACGGCCACACCACCCTGAACGCGCCCGATCTCGTCCGATCTCGGAAGCTAAGCAGGGTCGGGCCTGGTTAGTACTTGGATGGGAGACCGCCTGGGAATACCGGGTGCCGTAGGCCTTTTTTTTTTTTTTTTTTTTTTTGCCTCGTGTTCTGTCCCCATTCGGAGAGCGCGGCGGCAGTGGGGGGTGGGGGGCAACCCCGCCCTCAGCGCCCGCCACGGTGCCTGGCGCCCCAGCCCGCTCCGTGGGGCCTCCTCTTGCCCCAAGCCGCAGCACCGCCGCCACGCGGCAGCAGGCGTGGCATCTGGACTGTCGGGTCTCAGACCGAGGGTCTGGTCGGTGGGAGCCGACACGCTGGAGGAAACCTTGAGAGTCTGAGAGGGGAGGGAGTTGCAGAAGAAGGCCAGGATGTCATTTTGAGGGAGTTGTGACCAGAACTCGTCCCGTTGATTTTGGCGTTCTATGGGCTCCACGTAGGAATCTTTGGTGGTGGCACCGGATGTTGGGGGATGCACAGTCACACCCAGACGTGCTCGACAGGCCCCCTTTTCCTTTTCTTTTCGGAGTCATTTTTTAAAAAAAAAAAAAATGCCTCTTGGCCGGGCGTGCTGGCTCACGCCTGTAATCCTAGCACTCTGGGAGGCCAGGTGGGCGGACTGCTCGAGGTCAGGAGTTCGAAACCAGCCTGAGCAAGAGGGAGACCCCCCATCTCTACTATAAATAGAAAGAAATTAATTGGCCAACTGATATATAGATATATATATATACAAAAAAAAAAAAATTAGCCGGGCACGGTGGCGCATGCCTGTAGTCCCAGCTACTTGGGAGGCTGAGGCAGCAGGATTGCTTGAGCCCAGGAGATTGAGGTTGCTGTGAGCTAGGCTGACGCCATGGCACTCACTCTAGCCAGGGCAACAAAGCGAGACTCTGTCTCCAAAAAAAAAAAAAAAAAATGCCTCTTACCTCCATTATTGCATTCTTTTCTCTCTCTCTTTTCAAGCAGATTATGGGAGTACAAGTATTAAGGTTCCATGTATTGCCCGTGCCCCCCTCCCCCCTGTTGTCTTAGCAGCCTATGGTGGGGGTACCAATGTTAAGGTCAGGTACATTGTCCTCTCCCCGCCTCCCCCCTCTGGTCAGAGCTTCAAGTGCGCCCATCCCCCAGTCGGTGCGCACCCACCCCATTCCTAAAGGGTGTGTATGCCCATCACCTCCCCCCACCCGATGGAGGTGATTCCTCTACGTCCACTTAGGTGTCCATGGGTTCCTACCAATTTGCCGGTGAGCACGCGCACGTGGTGCTCCTGTGTCCACTCTTGGGATACTTGGCTTACTGGAACGGGTTCCAGCTCCGGCCAGGAGAACACGGGAGGTGCCCGCTCACCGCCGTTTCTCATAGCTGAATAGCACTCCGTGGTGTGCACGCGCCACGTTTTATTAATCCACTCGTGGATCGATGGGCACTCGGGTCGCTTCCACATCTTTGCAATGGTGAATTGTGCCGCCACAGACACCCGAGCGCAGGTGTCTTCTGCGTAGGCTGCGGGCCTGGCTCTTCTGAATGCCGCTAGCTCGCGACCCACGGGTGAACCTGGTCAGGGTACTTTCTCTAAGGAGCAGACTCTGATCCGGGCGGGCTACCGGTGTTTCTGTTTGCTTGTTTCTTTCTTCCATTTCGGGAAAGGCTTCCTTGCTGGGTGTGGAAATCTCCTGTGCCTTTCCTCGCCTCTTCTGTCAGCTTTAAAATCCTCTTTCAGTTGCCACCCTCACAAACGTCTCAGGAACGTCTTTACGGTGCCTTCGTTAGTGAAATGACCCTCAATGAAGCTGGAACCAAATCTCTCATCGCCCATTTTTAGCAAGTCCACACCCCAGGGTGGTTGGGGTCCAATCCAGCCCCGGCCAGGCCCAGGCCCCCTGGACTGGGCCACAGGAGGACACAGAGTAGGGTCCCGGCCCCCACGGTAGCGGTGCCGGCAGTTCTGCAAGGGCTTGGGGGGTTTCCAGAGGTAGGAGATGGAGGGGACTGATTTCTCCAGCGCCCCCCAAAACACCCCACCCATGGCACACATCCCGAGAGACGCCCCTACACTCGCTCCCCTCCCCTATGCGCTGTGCCCCGGCCCCGGTCCGGGGCGGATAGGCGGCAGCCCACACGCAGGGCGGGGGCGCAGCTGAAAGGGGTTGTGCTGGAGGGCGGCCCCTGGGGCCAAAGGCGACCGCCCGCGCATGCGCAGTCAGCAGCGGCGCACTGGGTTGGGGGCGGGTAGGTGAGGGAGGCGAGGCCAGGAGAGGAGGGCGGCTGGAGGTCTCCGCCTTGGCGGGTCCAGCCGTGGAGGCTGGAGGCGCATCTGGTGTGTGTCAGTGTGTGAGTGTGTGTGTGTGTGTGTGTGTGTGTGTGAAGACAGCCCCCCACCCCGCCGAGCCCACCACGCCCGGCACCCCAGCCCCGTGGAGACCTCGGGACCCGGCCAGCGAACTCAACCAGCCCGGCCCGGCCCCGAGTGGGTCGGCGCGGGCGCGGGGCCTGGGGCGGGAGGAGGCGCGGGGAAGCGCAGAGACGCTCGGCTTCTTGAGCGGGGCTGGGGCGCCCTCCGCCGTCTACGGCCACACCACCCTGAACGCGCCCGATCTCGTCCGATCTCGGAAGCTAAGCAGGGTCGGGCCTGGTTAGTACTTGGATGGGAGACCGCCTGGGAATACCGGGTGCCGTAGGCCTTTTTTTTTTTTTTTTTTTTTTTGCCTCGTGTTCTGTCCCCATTCGGAGAGCGCGGCGGCAGTGGGGGGTGGGGGGCAACCCCGCCCTCAGCGCCCGCCACGGTGCCTGGCGCCCCAGCCCGCTCCGTGGGGCCTCCTCTTGCCCCAAGCCGCAGCACCGCCGCCACGCGGCAGCAGGCGTGGCATCTGGACTGTCGGGTCTCAGACCGAGGGTCTGGTCGGTGGGAGCCGACACGCTGGAGGAAACCTTGAGAGTCTGAGAGGGGAGGGAGTTGCAGAAGAAGGCCAGGATGTCATTTTGAGGGAGTTGTGACCAGAACTCGTCCCGTTGATTTTGGCGTTCTATGGGCTCCACGTAGGAATCTTTGGTGGTGGCACCGGATGTTGGGGGATGCACAGTCACACCCAGACGTGCTCGACAGGCCCCCTTTTCCTTTTCTTTTCGGAGTCATTTTAAAAAAAAAAAAAAAATGCCTCTTGGCCGGGCGTGCTGGCTCATGCCTGTAATCCTAGCACTCTGGGAGGCCGAGGTGGGCGGACTGCTCGAGGTCAGGAGTTCGAAACCAGCCTGAGCAAGAGGGAGACCCCCATCTCTACTATAAATAGAAAGAAATTAATTGGCCAACTGATATATAGATATATATATATACAAAAAAAAAAAAATTAGCCGGGCACGGTGGCGCATGCCTGTAGTCCCAGCTACTTGGGAGGCTGAGGCAGCAGGATTGCTTGAGCCCAGGAGATTGAGGTTGCTGTGAGCTAGGCTGACGCCATGGCACTCACTCTAGCCAGGGCAACAAAGCGAGACTCTGTCTCCAAAAAAAAAAAAAAAATGCCTCTTACCTCCATTATTGCATTCTTTTCTCTCTCTCTTTTCAAGCAGATTATGGGAGTACAAGTATTAAGGTTCCATGTATTGCCCGTGCCCCCCTCCCCCCTGTTGTCTTAGCAGCCTATGGTGGGGGTACCAATGTTAAGGTCAGGTACATTGTCCTCTCCCCGCCTCCCCCCTCTGGTCAGAGCTTCAAGTGCGCCCATCCCCCAGTCGGTGCGCACCCACCCCATTCCTAAAGGGTGTGTATGCCCATCACCTCCCCCCACCCGATGGAGGTGATTCCTCTACGTCCACTTAGGTGTCCATGGGTTCCTACCAATTTGCCGGTGAGCACGCGCACGTGGTGCTCCTGTGTCCACTCTTGGGATACTTGGCTTACTGGAACGGGTTCCAGCTCCGGCCAGGAGAACACGGGAGGTGCCCGCTCACCGCCGTTTCTCATAGCTGAATAGCACTCCGTGGTGTGCACGCGCCACGTTTTATTAATCCACTCGTGGATCGATGGGCACTCGGGTCGCTTCCACATCTTTGCAATGGTGAATTGTGCCGCCACAGACACCCGAGCGCAGGTGTCTTCTGCGTAGGCTGCGGGCCTGGCTCTTCTGAATGCCGCTAGCTCGCGACCCACGGGTGAACCTGGTCAGGGTACTTTCTCTAAGGAGCAGACTCTGATCCGGGCGGGCTACCGGTGTTTCTGTTTGCTTGTTTCTTTCTTCCATTTCGGGAAAGGCTTCCTTGCTGGGTGTGGAAATCTCCTGTGCCTTTCCTCGCCTCTTCTGTCAGCTTTAAAATCCTCTTTCAGTTGCCACCCTCACAAACGTCTCAGGAACGTCTTTACGGTGCCTTCGTTAGTGAAATGACCCTCAATGAAGCTGGAACCAAATCTCTCATCGCCCATTTTTAGCAAGTCCACACCCCAGGGTGGTTGGGGTCCAATCCAGCCCCGGCCAGGCCCAGGCCCCCTGGACTGGGCCACAGGAGGACACAGAGTAGGGTCCCGGCCCCCACGGTAGCGGTGCCGGCAGTTCTGCAAGGGCTTGGGGGGTTTCCAGAGGTAGGAGATGGAGGGGACTGATTTCTCCAGCGCCCCCCAAAACACCCCACCCATGGCACACATCCCGAGAGACGCCCCTACACTCGCTCCCCTCCCCTATGCGCTGTGCCCCGGCCCCGGTCCGGGGCGGATAGGCGGCAGCCCACACGCAGGGCGGGGGCGCAGCTGAAAGGGGTTGTGCTGGAGGGCGGCCCCTGGGGCCAAAGGCGACCGCCCGCGCATGCGCAGGCAGCAGCGGCGCACTGGGTTGGGGGCGGGTAGGTGAGGGAGGCGAGGCCAGGAGAGGAGGGCGGCTGGAGGTCTCCGCCTTGGCGGGTCCAGCCGTGGAGGCTGGAGGCGCATCTGGTGTGTGTCAGTGTGTGAGTGTGTGTGTGTGTGTGTGTGTGTGTGTGAAGAAAGCCCCCCACCCCGCCGAGCCCACCACGCCCGGCACCCCAGCCCCGTGGAGACCTCGGGACCCGGCCAGCGAACTCAACCAGCCCGGCCCGGCCCCGAGTGGGTCGGCGCGGGCGCGGGGCCTGGGGCGGGAGGAGGCGCGGGGAAGCGCAGAGACGCTCGGCTTCTTGAGCGGGGCTGGGGCGCCCTCCGCCGTCTACGGCCACACCACCCTGAACGCGCCCGATCTCGTCCGATCTCGGAAGCTAAGCAGGGTCGGGCCTGGTTAGTACTTGGATGGGAGACCGCCTGGGAATACCGGGTGCCGTAGGCCTTTTTTTTTTTTTTTTTTTTTTTGCCTCGTGTTCTGTCCCCATTCGGAGAGCGCGGCGGCAGTGGGGGGTGGGGGGCAACCCCGCCCTCAGCGCCCGCCACGGTGCCTGGCGCCCCAGCCCGCTCCGTGGGGCCTCCTCTTGCCCCAAGCCGCAGCACCGCCGCCACGCGGCAGCAGGCGTGGCATCTGGACTGTCGGGTCTCAGACCGAGGGTCTGGTCGGTGGGAGCCGACACGCTGGAGGAAACCTTGAGAGTCTGAGAGGGGAGGGAGTTGCAGAAGAAGGCCAGGATGTCATTTTGAGGGAGTTGTGACCAGAACTCGTCCCGTTGATTTTGGCGTTCTATGGGCTCCACGTAGGAATCTTTGGTGGTGGCACCGGATGTTGGGGGATGCACAGTCACACCCAGACGTGCTCGACAGGCCCCCTTTTCCTTTTCTTTTCGGAGTCATTTTAAAAAAAAAAAAAAAATGCCTCTTGGCCGGGCGTGCTGGCTCACGCCTGTAATCCTAGCACTCTGGGAGGCCGAGGTGGGCGGACTGCTCGAGGTCAGGAGTTCGAAACCAGCCTGAGCAAGAGGGAGACCCCCATCTCTACTATAAATAGAAAGAAATTAATTGGCCAACTGATATATAGATATATATATATACAAAAAAAAAAAATTAGCCGGGCACGGTGGCGCATGCCTGTAGTCCCAGCTACTTGGGAGGCTGAGGCAGCAGGATTGCTTGAGCCCAGGAGATTGAGGTTGCTGTGAGCTAGGCTGACGCCATGGCACTCACTCTAGCCAGGGCAACAAAGCGAGACTCTGTCTCCAAAAAAAAAAAAAAAAATGCCTCTTACCTCCATTATTGCATTCTTTTCTCTCTCTCTTTTCAAGCAGATTATGGGAGTACAAGTATTAAGGTTCCATGTATTGCCCGTGCCCCCCTCCCCCCTGTTGTCTTAGCAGCCTATGGTGGGGGTACCAATGTTAAGGTCAGGTACATTGTCCTCTCCCCGCCTCCCCCCTCTGGTCAGAGCTTCAAGTGCGCCCATCCCCCAGTCGGTGCGCACCCACCCCATTCCTAAAGGGTGTGTATGCCCATCACCTCCCCCCACCCGATGGAGGTGATTCCTCTACGTCCACTTAGGTGTCCATGGGTTCCTACCAATTTGCCGGTGAGCACGCGCACGTGGTGCTCCTGTGTCCACTCTTGGGATACTTGGCTTACTGGAACGGGTTCCAGCTCCGGCCAGGAGAACACGGGAGGTGCCCGCTCACCGCCGTTTCTCATAGCTGAATAGCACTCCGTGGTGTGCACGCGCCACGTTTTATTAATCCACTCGTGGATCGATGGGCACTCGGGTCGCTTCCACATCTTTGCAATGGTGAATTGTGCCGCCACAGACACCCGAGCGCAGGTGTCTTCTGCGTAGGCTGCGGGCCTGGCTCTTCTGAATGCCGCTAGCTCGCGACCCACGGGTGAACCTGGTCAGGGTACTTTCTCTAAGGAGCAGACTCTGATCCGGGCGGGCTACCGGTGTTTCTGTTTGCTTGTTTCTTTCTTCCATTTCGGGAAAGGCTTCCTTGCTGGGTGTGGAAATCTCCTGTGCCTTTCCTCGCCTCTTCTGTCAGCTTTAAAATCCTCTTTCAGTTGCCACCCTCACAAACGTCTCAGGAACGTCTTTACGGTGCCTTCGTTAGTGAAATGACCCTCAATGAAGCTGGAACCAAATCTCTCATCGCCCATTTTTAGCAAGTCCACACCCCAGGGTGGTTGGGGTCCAATCCAGCCCCGGCCAGGCCCAGGCCCCCTGGACTGGGCCACAGGAGGACACAGAGTAGGGTCCCGGCCCCCACGGTAGCGGTGCCGGCAGTTCTGCAAGGGCTTGGGGGGTTTCCAGAGGTAGGAGATGGAGGGGACTGATTTCTCCAGCGCCCCCCAAAACACCCCACCCATGGCACACATCCCGAGAGACGCCCCTACACTCGCTCCCCTCCCCTATGCGCTGTGCCCCGGCCCCGGTCCGGGGCGGATAGGCGGCAGCCCACACGCAGGGCGGGGGCGCAGCTGAAAGGGGTTGTGCTGGAGGGCGGCCCCTGGGGCCAAAGGCGACCGCCCGCGCATGCGCAGGCAGCAGCGGCGCACTGGGTTGGGGGCGGGTAGGTGAGGGAGGCGAGGCCAGGAGAGGAGGGCGGCTGGAGGTCTCCGCCTTGGCGGGTCCAGCCGTGGAGGCTGGAGGCGCATCTGGTGTGTGTCAGTGTGTGAGTGTGTGTGTGTGTGTGTGTGTGTGTGTGAAGACAGCCCCCCACCCCGCCGAGCCCACCACGCCCGGCACCCCAGCCCCGTGGAGACCTCGGGACCCGGCCAGCGAACTCAACCAGCCCGGCCCGGCCCCGAGTGGGTCGGCGCGGGCGCGGGGCCTGGGGCGGGAGGAGGCGCGGGGAAGCGCAGAGACGCTCGGCTTCTTGAGCGGGGCTGGGGCGCCCTCCGCCGTCTACGGCCACACCACCCTGAACGCGCCCGATCTCGTCCGATCTCGGAAGCTAAGCAGGGTCGGGCCTGGTTAGTACTTGGATGGGAGACCGCCTGGGAATACCGGGTGCCGTAGGCCTTTTTTTTTTTTTTTTTTTTTTTTTGCCTCGTGTTCTGTCCCCATTCGGAGAGCGCGGCGGCAGTGGGGGGTGGGGGGCAACCCCGCCCTCAGCGCCCGCCACGGTGCCTGGCGCCCCAGCCCGCTCCGTGGGGCCTCCTCTTGCCCCAAGCCGCAGCACCGCCGCCACGCGGCAGCAGGCGTGGCATCTGGACTGTCGGGTCTCAGACCGAGGGTCTGGTCGGTGGGAGCCGACACGCTGGAGGAAACCTTGAGAGTCTGAGAGGGGAGGGAGTTGCAGAAGAAGGCCAGGATGTCATTTTGAGGGAGTTGTGACCAGAACTCGTCCCGTTGATTTTGGCGTTCTATGGGCTCCACGTAGGAATCTTTGGTGGTGGCACCGGATGTTGGGGGATGCACAGTCACACCCAGACGTGCTCGACAGGCCCCCTTTTCCTTTTCTTTTCGGAGTCATTTTTTAAAAAAAAAAAAAATGCCTCTTGGCCGGGCGTGCTGGCTCACGCCTGTAATCCTAGCACTCTGGGAGGCCAGGTGGGCGGACTGCTCGAGGTCAGGAGTTCGAAACCAGCCTGAGCAAGAGGGAGACCCCCCATCTCTACTATAAATAGAAAGAAATTAATTGGCCAACTGATATATAGATATATATATATACAAAAAAAAAAAAATTAGCCGGGCACGGTGGCGCATGCCTGTAGTCCCAGCTACTTGGGAGGCTGAGGCAGCAGGATTGCTTGAGCCCAGGAGATTGAGGTTGCTGTGAGCTAGGCTGACGCCATGGCACTCACTCTAGCCAGGGCAACAAAGCGAGACTCTGTCTCCAAAAAAAAAAAAAAAAAATGCCTCTTACCTCCATTATTGCATTCTTTTCTCTCTCTCTTTTCAAGCAGATTATGGGAGTACAAGTATTAAGGTTCCATGTATTGCCCGTGCCCCCCTCCCCCCTGTTGTCTTAGCAGCCTATGGTGGGGGTACCAATGTTAAGGTCAGGTACATTGTCCTCTCCCCGCCTCCCCCCTCTGGTCAGAGCTTCAAGTGCGCCCATCCCCCAGTCGGTGCGCACCCACCCCATTCCTAAAGGGTGTGTATGCCCATCACCTCCCCCCACCCGATGGAGGTGATTCCTCTACGTCCACTTAGGTGTCCATGGGTTCCTACCAATTTGCCGGTGAGCACGCGCACGTGGTGCTCCTGTGTCCACTCTTGGGATACTTGGCTTACTGGAACGGGTTCCAGCTCCGGCCAGGAGAACACGGGAGGTGCCCGCTCACCGCCGTTTCTCATAGCTGAATAGCACTCCGTGGTGTGCACGCGCCACGTTTTATTAATCCACTCGTGGATCGATGGGCACTCGGGTCGCTTCCACATCTTTGCAATGGTGAATTGTGCCGCCACAGACACCCGAGCGCAGGTGTCTTCTGCGTAGGCTGCGGGCCTGGCTCTTCTGAATGCCGCTAGCTCGCGACCCACGGGTGAACCTGGTCAGGGTACTTTCTCTAAGGAGCAGACTCTGATCCGGGCGGGCTACCGGTGTTTCTGTTTGCTTGTTTCTTTCTTCCATTTCGGGAAAGGCTTCCTTGCTGGGTGTGGAAATCTCCTGTGCCTTTCCTCGCCTCTTCTGTCAGCTTTAAAATCCTCTTTCAGTTGCCACCCTCACAAACGTCTCAGGAACGTCTTTACGGTGCCTTCGTTAGTGAAATGACCCTCAATGAAGCTGGAACCAAATCTCTCATCGCCCATTTTTAGCAAGTCCACACCCCAGGGTGGTTGGGGTCCAATCCAGCCCCGGCCAGGCCCAGGCCCCCTGGACTGGGCCACAGGAGGACACAGAGTAGGGTCCCGGCCCCCACGGTAGCGGTGCCGGCAGTTCTGCAAGGGCTTGGGGGGTTTCCAGAGGTAGGAGATGGAGGGGACTGATTTCTCCAGCGCCCCCCAAAACACCCCACCCATGGCACACATCCCGAGAGACGCCCCTACACTCGCTCCCCTCCCCTATGCGCTGTGCCCCGGCCCCGGTCCGGGGCGGATAGGCGGCAGCCCACACGCAGGGCGGGGGCGCAGCTGAAAGGGGTTGTGCTGGAGGGCGGCCCCTGGGGCCAAAGGCGACCGCCCGCGCATGCGCAGGCAGCAGCGGCGCACTGGGTTGGGGGCGGGTAGGTGAGGGAGGCGAGGCCAGGAGAGGAGGGCGGCTGGAGGTCTCCGCCTTGGCGGGTCCAGCCGTGGAGGCTGGAGGCGCATCTGGTGTGTGTCAGTGTGTGAGTGTGTGTGTGTGTGTGTGTGTGTGTGTGAAGAAAGCCCCCCACCCCGCCGAGCCCACCACGCCCGGCACCCCAGCCCCGTGGAGACCTCGGGACCCGGCCAGCGAACTCAACCAGCCCGGCCCGGCCCCGAGTGGGTCGGCGCGGGCGCGGGGCCTGGGGCGGGAGGAGGCGCGGGGAAGCGCAGAGACGCTCGGCTTCTTGAGCGGGGCTGGGGCGCCCTCCGCCGTCTACGGCCACACCACCCTGAACGCGCCCGATCTCGTCCGATCTCGGAAGCTAAGCAGGGTCGGGCCTGGTTAGTACTTGGATGGGAGACCGCCTGGGAATACCGGGTGCCGTAGGCCTTTTTTTTTTTTTTTTTTTTTTTTGCCTCGTGTTCTGTCCCCATTCGGAGAGCGCGGCGGCAGTGGGGGGTGGGGGGCAACCCCGCCCTCAGCGCCCGCCACGGTGCCTGGCGCCCCAGCCCGCTCCGTGGGGCCTCCTCTTGCCCCAAGCCGCAGCACCGCCGCCACGCGGCAGCAGGCGTGGCATCTGGACTGTCGGGTCTCAGACCGAGGGTCTGGTCGGTGGGAGCCGACACGCTGGAGGAAACCTTGAGAGTCTGAGAGGGGAGGGAGTTGCAGAAGAAGGCCAGGATGTCATTTTGAGGGAGTTGTGACCAGAACTCGTCCCGTTGATTTTGGCGTTCTATGGGCTCCACGTAGGAATCTTTGGTGGTGGCACCGGATGTTGGGGGATGCACAGTCACACCCAGACGTGCTCGACAGGCCCCCTTTTCCTTTTCTTTTCGGAGTCATTTTAAAAAAAAAAAAAAATGCCTCTTGGCCGGGCGTGCTGGCTCACGCCTGTAATCCTAGCACTCTGGGAGGCCGAGGTGGGCGGACTGCTCGAGGTCAGGAGTTCGAAACCAGCCTGAGCAAGAGGGAGACCCCCATCTCTACTATAAATAGAAAGAAATTAATTGGCCAACTGATATATAGATATATATATATACAAAAAAAAAAAAATTAGCCGGGCACGGTGGCGCATGCCTGTAGTCCCAGCTACTTGGGAGGCTGAGGCAGCAGGATTGCTTGAGCCCAGGAGATTGAGGTTGCTGTGAGCTAGGCTGACGCCATGGCACTCACTCTAGCCAGGGCAACAAAGCGAGACTCTGTCTCCAAAAAAAAAAAAAAAATGCCTCTTACCTCCATTATTGCATTCTTTTCTCTCTCTCTTTTCAAGCAGATTATGGGAGTACAAGTATTAAGGTTCCATGTATTGCCCGTGCCCCCCTCCCCCCTGTTGTCTTAGCAGCCTATGGTGGGGGTACCAATGTTAAGGTCAGGTACATTGTCCTCTCCCCGCCTCCCCCCTCTGGTCAGAGCTTCAAGTGCGCCCATCCCCCAGTCGGTGCGCACCCACCCCATTCCTAAAGGGTGTGTATGCCCATCACCTCCCCCCACCCGATGGAGGTGATTCCTCTACGTCCACTTAGGTGTCCATGGGTTCCTACCAATTTGCCGGTGAGCACGCGCACGTGGTGCTCCTGTGTCCACTCTTGGGATACTTGGCTTACTGGAACGGGTTCCAGCTCCGGCCAGGAGAACACGGGAGGTGCCCGCTCACCGCCGTTTCTCATAGCTGAATAGCACTCCGTGGTGTGCACGCGCCACGTTTTATTAATCCACTCGTGGATCGATGGGCACTCGGGTCGCTTCCACATCTTTGCAATGGTGAATTGTGCCGCCACAGACACCCGAGCGCAGGTGTCTTCTGCGTAGGCTGCGGGCCTGGCTCTTCTGAATGCCGCTAGCTCGCGACCCACGGGTGAACCTGGTCAGGGTACTTTCTCTAAGGAGCAGACTCTGATCCGGGCGGGCTACCGGTGTTTCTGTTTGCTTGTTTCTTTCTTCCATTTCGGGAAAGGCTTCCTTGCTGGGTGTGGAAATCTCCTGTGCCTTTCCTCGCCTCTTCTGTCAGCTTTAAAATCCTCTTTCAGTTGCCACCCTCACAAACGTCTCAGGAACGTCTTTACGGTGCCTTCGTTAGTGAAATGACCCTCAATGAAGCTGGAACCAAATCTCTCATCGCCCATTTTTAGCAAGTCCACACCCCAGGGTGGTTGGGGTCCAATCCAGCCCCGGCCAGGCCCAGGCCCCCTGGACTGGGCCACAGGAGGACACAGAGTAGGGTCCCGGCCCCCACGGTAGCGGTGCCGGCAGTTCTGCAAGGGCTTGGGGGGTTTCCAGAGGTAGGAGATGGAGGGGACTGATTTCTCCAGCGCCCCCCAAAACACCCCACCCATGGCACACATCCCGAGAGACGCCCCTACACTCGCTCCCCTCCCCTATGCGCTGTGCCCCGGCCCCGGTCCGGGGCGGATAGGCGGCAGCCCACACGCAGGGCGGGGGCGCAGCTGAAAGGGGTTGTGCTGGAGGGCGGCCCCTGGGGCCAAAGGCGACCGCCCGCGCATGCGCAGGCAGCAGCGGCGCACTGGGTTGGGGGCGGGTAGGTGAGGGAGGCGAGGCCAGGAGAGGAGGGCGGCTGGAGGTCTCCGCCTTGGCGGGTCCAGCCGTGGAGGCTGGAGGCGCATCTGGTGTGTGTCAGTGTGTGAGTGTGTGTGTGTGTGTGTGTGTGTGTGTGAAGAAAGCCCCCCACCCCGCCGAGCCCACCACGCCCGGCACCCCAGCCCCGTGGAGACCTCGGGACCCGGCCAGCGAACTCAACCAGCCCGGCCCGGCCCCGAGTGGGTCGGCGCGGGCGCGGGGCCTGGGGCGGGAGGAGGCGCGGGGAAGCGCAGAGACGCTCGGCTTCTTGAGCGGGGCTGGGGCGCCCTCCGCCGTCTACGGCCACACCACCCTGAACGCGCCCGATCTCGTCCGATCTCGGAAGCTAAGCAGGGTCGGGCCTGGTTAGTACTTGGATGGGAGACCGCCTGGGAATACCGGGTGCCGTAGGCCTTTTTTTTTTTTTTTTTTTTTTTGCCTCGTGTTCTGTCCCCATTCGGAGAGCGCGGCGGCAGTGGGGGGTGGGGGGCAACCCCGCCCTCAGCGCCCGCCACGGTGCCTGGCGCCCCAGCCCGCTCCGTGGGGCCTCCTCTTGCCCCAAGCCGCAGCACCGCCGCCACGCGGCAGCAGGCGTGGCATCTGGACTGTCGGGTCTCAGACCGAGGGTCTGGTCGGTGGGAGTCGACACGCTGGAGGAAACCTTGAGAGTCTGAGAGGGGAGGGAGTTGCAGAAGAAGGCCAGGATGTCATTTTGAGGGAGTTGTGACCAGAACTCGTCCCGTTGATTTTGGCGTTCTATGGGCTCCACGTAGGAATCTTTGGTGGTGGCACCGGATGTTGGGGGATGCACAGTCACACCCAGACGTGCTCGACAGGCCCCCTTTTCCTTTTCATTTCGGAGTCATTTTAAAAAAAAAAAAAAAATGCCTCTTGGCCGGGCGTGCTGGCTCACGCCTGTAATCCTAGCACTCTGGGAGGCCGAGGTGGGCGGACTGCTCGAGGTCAGGAGTTCGAAACCAGCCTGAGCAAGAGGGAGACCCCCATCTCTACTATAAATAGAAAGAAATTAATTGGCCAACTGATATATAGATATATATATATACAAAAAAAAAAAAATTAGCCGGGCACGGTGGCGCATGCCTGTAGTCCCAGCTACTTGGGAGGCTGAGGCAGCAGGATTGCTTGAGCCCAGGAGATTGAGGTTGCTGTGAGCTAGGCTGACGCCATGGCACTCACTCTAGCCAGGGCAACAAAGCGAGACTCTGTCTCCAAAAAAAAAAAAAAAATGCCTCTTACCTCCATTATTGCATTCTTTTCTCTCTCTCTTTTCAAGCAGATTATGGGAGTACAAGTATTAAGGTTCCATGTATTGCCCGTGCCCCCCTCCCCCCTGTTGTCTTAGCAGCCTATGGTGGGGGTACCAATGTTAAGGTCAGGTACATTGTCCTCTCCCCGCCTCCCCCCTCTGGTCAGAGCTTCAAGTGCGCCCATCCCCCAGTCGGTGCGCACCCACCCCATTCCTAAAGGGTGTGTATGCCCATCACCTCCCCCCACCCGATGGAGGTGATTCCTCTACGTCCACTTAGGTGTCCATGGGTTCCTACCAATTTGCCGGTGAGCACGCGCACGTGGTGCTCCTGTGTCCACTCTTGGGATACTTGGCTTACTGGAACGGGTTCCAGCTCCGGCCAGGAGAACACGGGAGGTGCCCGCTCACCGCCGTTTCTCATAGCTGAATAGCACTCCGTGGTGTGCACGCGCCACGTTTTATTAATCCACTCGTGGATCGATGGGCACTCGGGTCGCTTCCACATCTTTGCAATGGTGAATTGTGCCGCCACAGACACCCGAGCGCAGGTGTCTTCTGCGTAGGCTGCGGGCCTGGCTCTTCTGAATGCCGCTAGCTCGCGACCCACGGGTGAACCTGGTCAGGGTACTTTCTCTAAGGAGCAGACTCTGATCCGGGCGGGCTACCGGTGTTTCTGTTTGCTTGTTTCTTTCTTCCATTTCGGGAAAGGCTTCCTTGCTGGGTGTGGAAATCTCCTGTGCCTTTCCTCGCCTCTTCTGTCAGCTTTAAAATCCTCTTTCAGTTGCCACCCTCACAAACGTCTCAGGAACGTCTTTACGGTGCCTTCGTTAGTGAAATGACCCTCAATGAAGCTGGAACCAAATCTCTCATCGCCCATTTTTAGCAAGTCCACACCCCAGGGTGGTTGGGGTCCAATCCAGCCCCGGCCAGGCCCAGGCCCCCTGGACTGGGCCACAGGAGGACACAGAGTAGGGTCCCGGCCCCCACGGTAGCGGTGCCGGCAGTTCTGCAAGGGCTTGGGGGGTTTCCAGAGGTAGGAGATGGAGGGGACTGATTTCTCCAGCGCCCCCCAAAACACCCCACCCATGGCACACATCCCGAGAGACGCCCCTACACTCGCTCCCCTCCCCTATGCGCTGTGCCCCGGCCCCGGTCCGGGGCGGATAGGCGGCAGCCCACACGCAGGGCGGGGGCGCAGCTGAAAGGGGTTGTGCTGGAGGGCGGCCCCTGGGGCCAAAGGCGACCGCCCGCGCATGCGCAGGCAGCAGCGGCGCACTGGGTTGGGGGCGGGTAGGTGAGGGAGGCGAGGCCAGGAGAGGAGGGCGGCTGGAGGTCTCCGCCTTGGCGGGTCCAGCCGTGGAGGCTGGAGGCGCATCTGGTGTGTGTCAGTGTGTGAGTGTGTGTGTGTGTGTGTGTGTGTGTGTGAAGAAAGCCCCCCACCCCGCCGAGCCCACCACGCCCGGCACCCCAGCCCCGTGGAGACCTCGGGACCCGGCCAGCGAACTCAACCAGCCCGGCCCGGCCCCGAGTGGGTCGGCGCGGGCGCGGGGCCTGGGGCGGGAGGAGGCGCGGGGAAGCGCAGAGACGCTCGGCTTCTTGAGCGGGGCTGGGGCGCCCTCCGCCGTCTACGGCCACACCACCCTGAACGCGCCCGATCTCGTCCGATCTCGGAAGCTAAGCAGGGTCGGGCCTGGTTAGTACTTGGATGGGAGACCGCCTGGGAATACCGGGTGCCGTAGGCCTTTTTTTTTTTTTTTTTTTTTTTTGCCTCGTGTTCTGTCCCCATTCGGAGAGCGCGGCGGCAGTGGGGGGTGGGGGGCAACCCCGCCCTCAGCGCCCGCCACGGTGCCTGGCGCCCCAGCCCGCTCCGTGGGGCCTCCTCTTGCCCCAAGCCGCAGCACCGCCGCCACGCGGCAGCAGGCGTGGCATCTGGACTGTCGGGTCTCAGACCGAGGGTCTGGTCGGTGGGAGTCGACACGCTGGAGGAAACCTTGAGAGTCTGAGAGGGGAGGGAGTTGCAGAAGAAGGCCAGGATGTCATTTTGAGGGAGTTGTGACCAGAACTCGTCCCGTTGATTTTGGCGTTCTATGGGCTCCACGTAGGAATCTTTGGTGGTGGCACCGGATGTTGGGGGATGCACAGTCACACCCAGACGTGCTCGACAGGCCCCCTTTTCCTTTTCTTTTCGGAGTCATTTTAAAAAAAAAAAAAAATGCCTCTTGGCCGGGCGTGCTGGCTCACGCCTGTAATCCTAGCACTCTGGGAGGCCGAGGTGGGCGGACTGCTCGAGGTCAGGAGTTCGAAACCAGCCTGAGCAAGAGGGAGACCCCCATCTCTACTATAAATAGAAAGAAATTAATTGGCCAACTGATATATAGATATATATATATACAAAAAAAAAAAAATTAGCCGGGCACGGTGGCGCATGCCTGTAGTCCCAGCTACTTGGGAGGCTGAGGCAGCAGGATTGCTTGAGCCCAGGAGATTGAGGTTGCTGTGAGCTAGGCTGACGCCATGGCACTCACTCTAGCCAGGGCAACAAAGCGAGACTCTGTCTCCAAAAAAAAAAAAAAAATGCCTCTTACCTCCATTATTGCATTCTTTTCTCTCTCTCTTTTCAAGCAGATTATGGGAGTACAAGTATTAAGGTTCCATGTATTGCCCGTGCCCCCCTCCCCCCTGTTGTCTTAGCAGCCTATGGTGGGGGTACCAATGTTAAGGTCAGGTACATTGTCCTCTCCCCGCCTCCCCCCTCTGGTCAGAGCTTCAAGTGCGCCCATCCCCCAGTCGGTGCGCACCCACCCCATTCCTAAAGGGTGTGTATGCCCATCACCTCCCCCCACCCGATGGAGGTGATTCCTCTACGTCCACTTAGGTGTCCATGGGTTCCTACCAATTTGCCGGTGAGCACGCGCACGTGGTGCTCCTGTGTCCACTCTTGGGATACTTGGCTTACTGGAACGGGTTCCAGCTCCGGCCAGGAGAACACGGGAGGTGCCCGCTCACCGCCGTTTCTCATAGCTGAATAGCACTCCGTGGTGTGCACGCGCCACGTTTTATTAATCCACTCGTGGATCGATGGGCACTCGGGTCGCTTCCACATCTTTGCAATGGTGAATTGTGCCGCCACAGACACCCGAGCGCAGGTGTCTTCTGCGTAGGCTGCGGGCCTGGCTCTTCTGAATGCCGCTAGCTCGCGACCCACGGGTGAACCTGGTCAGGGTACTTTCTCTAAGGAGCAGACTCTGATCCGGGCGGGCTACCGGTGTTTCTGTTTGCTTGTTTCTTTCTTCCATTTCGGGAAAGGCTTCCTTGCTGGGTGTGGAAATCTCCTGTGCCTTTCCTCGCCTCTTCTGTCAGCTTTAAAATCCTCTTTCAGTTGCCACCCTCACAAACGTCTCAGGAACGTCTTTACGGTGCCTTCGTTAGTGAAATGACCCTCAATGAAGCTGGAACCAAATCTCTCATCGCCCATTTTTAGCAAGTCCACACCCCAGGGTGGTTGGGGTCCAATCCAGCCCCGGCCAGGCCCAGGCCCCCTGGACTGGGCCACAGGAGGACACAGAGTAGGGTCCCGGCCCCCACGGTAGCGGTGCCGGCAGTTCTGCAAGGGCTTGGGGGGTTTCCAGAGGTAGGAGATGGAGGGGACTGATTTCTCCAGCGCCCCCCAAAACACCCCACCCATGGCACACATCCCGAGAGACGCCCCTACACTCGCTCCCCTCCCCTATGCGCTGTGCCCCGGCCCCGGTCCGGGGCGGATAGGCGGCAGCCCACACGCAGGGCGGGGGCGCAGCTGAAAGGGGTTGTGCTGGAGGGCGGCCCCTGGGGCCAAAGGCGACCGCCCGCGCATGCGCAGGCAGCAGCGGCGCACTGGGTTGGGGGCGGGTAGGTGAGGGAGGCGAGGCCAGGAGAGGAGGGCGGCTGGAGGTCTCCGCCTTGGCGGGTCCAGCCGTGGAGGCTGGAGGCGCATCTGGTGTGTGTCAGTGTGTGAGTGTGTGTGTGTGTGTGTGTGTGTGTGTGAAGACAGCCCCCCACCCCGCCGAGCCCACCACGCCCGGCACCCCAGCCCCGTGGAGACCTCGGGACCCGGCCAGCGAACTCAACCAGCCCGGCCCGGCCCCGAGTGGGTCGGCGCGGGCGCGGGGCCTGGGGCGGGAGGAGGCGCGGGGAAGCGCAGAGACGCTCGGCTTCTTGAGCGGGGCTGGGGCGCCCTCCGCCGTCTACGGCCACACCACCCTGAACGCGCCCGATCTCGTCCGATCTCGGAAGCTAAGCAGGGTCGGGCCTGGTTAGTACTTGGATGGGAGACCGCCTGGGAATACCGGGTGCCGTAGGCCTTTTTTTTTTTTTTTTTTTTTTTTTGCCTCGTGTTCTGTCCCCATTCGGAGAGCGCGGCGGCAGTGGGGGGTGGGGGGCAACCCCGCCCTCAGCGCCCGCCACGGTGCCTGGCGCCCCAGCCCGCTCCGTGGGGCCTCCTCTTGCCCCAAGCCGCAGCACCGCCGCCACGCGGCAGCAGGCGTGGCATCTGGACTGTCGGGTCTCAGACCGAGGGTCTGGTCGGTGGGAGCCGACACGCTGGAGGAAACCTTGAGAGTCTGAGAGGGGAGGGAGTTGCAGAAGAAGGCCAGGATGTCATTTTGAGGGAGTTGTGACCAGAACTCGTCCCGTTGATTTTGGCGTTCTATGGGCTCCACGTAGGAATCTTTGGTGGTGGCACCGGATGTTGGGGGATGCACAGTCACACCCAGACGTGCTCGACAGGCCCCCTTTTCCTTTTCTTTTCGGAGTCATTTTAAAAAAAAAAAAAAATGCCTCTTGGCCGGGCGTGCTGGCTCACGCCTGTAATCCTAGCACTCTGGGAGGCCGAGGTGGGCGGACTGCTCGAGGTCAGGAGTTCGAAACCAGCCTGAGCAAGAGGGAGACCCCCATCTCTACTATAAATAGAAAGAAATTAATTGGCCAACTGATATATAGATATATATATATACAAAAAAAAAAAAATTAGCCGGGCACGGTGGCGCATGCCTGTAGTCCCAGCTACTTGGGAGGCTGAGGCAGCAGGATTGCTTGAGCCCAGGAGATTGAGGTTGCTGTGAGCTAGGCTGACGCCATGGCACTCACTCTAGCCAGGGCAACAAAGCGAGACTCTGTCTCCAAAAAAAAAAAAAAAATGCCTCTTACCTCCATTATTGCATTCTTTTCTCTCTCTCTTTTCAAGCAGATTATGGGAGTACAAGTATTAAGGTTCCATGTATTGCCCGTGCCCCCCTCCCCCCTGTTGTCTTAGCAGCCTATGGTGGGGGTACCAATGTTAAGGTCAGGTACATTGTCCTCTCCCCGCCTCCCCCCTCTGGTCAGAGCTTCAAGTGCGCCCATCCCCCAGTCGGTGCGCACCCACCCCATTCCTAAAGGGTGTGTATGCCCATCACCTCCCCCCACCCGATGGAGGTGATTCCTCTACGTCCACTTAGGTGTCCATGGGTTCCTACCAATTTGCCGGTGAGCACGCGCACGTGGTGCTCCTGTGTCCACTCTTGGGATACTTGGCTTACTGGAACGGGTTCCAGCTCCGGCCAGGAGAACACGGGAGGTGCCCGCTCACCGCCGTTTCTCATAGCTGAATAGCACTCCGTGGTGTGCACGCGCCACGTTTTATTAATCCACTCATGGATCGATGGGCACTCGGGTCGCTTCCACATCTTTGCAATGGTGAATTGTGCCGCCACAGACACCCGAGCGCAGGTGTCTTCTGCGTAGGCTGCGGGCCTGGCTCTTCTGAATGCCGCTAGCTCGCGACCCACGGGTGAACCTGGTCAGGGTACTTTCTCTAAGGAGCAGACTCTGATCCGGGCGGGCTACCGGTGTTTCTGTTTGCTTGTTTCTTTCTTCCATTTCGGGAAAGGCTTCCTTGCTGGGTGTGGAAATCTCCTGTGCCTTTCCTCGCCTCTTCTGTCAGCTTTAAAATCCTCTTTCAGTTGCCACCCTCACAAACGTCTCAGGAACGTCTTTACGGTGCCTTCGTTAGTGAAATGACCCTCAATGAAGCTGGAACCAAATCTCTCATCGCCCATTTTTAGCAAGTCCACACCCCAGGGTGGTTGGGGTCCAATCCAGCCCCGGCCAGGCCCAGGCCCCCTGGACTGGGCCACAGGAGGACACAGAGTAGGGTCCCGGCCCCCACGGTAGCGGTGCCGGCAGTTCTGCAAGGGCTTGGGGGGTTTCCAGAGGTAGGAGATGGAGGGGACTGATTTCTCCAGCGCCCCCCAAAACACCCCACCCATGGCACACATCCCGAGAGACGCCCCTACACTCGCTCCCCTCCCCTATGCGCTGTGCCCCGGCCCCGGTCCGGGGCGGATAGGCGGCAGCCCACACGCAGGGCGGGGGCGCAGCTGAAAGGGGTTGTGCTGGAGGGCGGCCCCTGGGGCCAAAGGCGACCGCCCGCGCATGCGCAGGCAGCAGCGGCGCACTGGGTTGGGGGCGGGTAGGTGAGGGAGGCGAGGCCAGGAGAGGAGGGCGGCTGGAGGTCTCCGCCTTGGCGGGTCCAGCCGTGGAGGCTGGAGGCGCATCTGGTGTGTGTCAGTGTGTGAGTGTGTGTGTGTGTGTGTGTGTGTGTGTGAAGACAGCCCCCCACCCCGCCGAGCCCACCACGCCCGGCACCCCAGCCCCGTGGAGACCTCGGGACCCGGCCAGCGAACTCAACCAGCCCGGCCCGGCCCCGAGTGGGTCGGCGCGGGCGCGGGGCCTGGGGCGGGAGGAGGCGCGGGGAAGCGCAGAGACGCTCGGCTTCTTGAGCGGGGCTGGGGCGCCCTCCGCCGTCTACGGCCACACCACCCTGAACGCGCCCGATCTCGTCCGATCTCGGAAGCTAAGCAGGGTCGGGCCTGGTTAGTACTTGGATGGGAGACCGCCTGGGAATACCGGGTGCCGTAGGCCTTTTTTTTTTTTTTTTTTTTTTTTGCCTCGTGTTCTGTCCCCATTCGGAGAGCGCGGCGGCAGTGGGGGGTGGGGGGCAACCCCGCCCTCAGCGCCCGCCACGGTGCCTGGCGCCCCAGCCCGCTCCGTGGGGCCTCCTCTTGCCCCAAGCCGCAGCACCGCCGCCACGCGGCAGCAGGCGTGGCATCTGGACTGTCGGGTCTCAGACCGAGGGTCTGGTCGGTGGGAGCCGACACGCTGGAGGAAACCTTGAGAGTCTGAGAGGGGAGGGAGTTGCAGAAGAAGGCCAGGATGTCATTTTGAGGGAGTTGTGACCAGAACTCGTCCCGTTGATTTTGGCGTTCTATGGGCTCCACGTAGGAATCTTTGGTGGTGGCACCGGATGTTGGGGGATGCACAGTCACACCCAGACGTGCTCGACAGGCCCCCTTTTCCTTTTCTTTTCGGAGTCATTTTAAAAAAAAAAAAAAATGCCTCTTGGCCGGGCGTGCTGGCTCACGCCTGTAATCCTAGCACTCTGGGAGGCCGAGGTGGGCGGACTGCTCGAGGTCAGGAGTTCGAAACCAGCCTGAGCAAGAGGGAGACCCCCATCTCTACTATAAATAGAAAGAAATTAATTGGCCAACTGATATATAGATATATATATATACAAAAAAAAAAAAAATTAGCCGGGCACGGTGGCGCATGCCTGTAGTCCCAGCTACTTGGGAGGCTGAGGCAGCAGGATTGCTTGAGCCCAGGAGATTGAGGTTGCTGTGAGCTAGGCTGACGCCATGGCACTCACTCTAGCCAGGGCAACAAAGCGAGACTCTGTCTCCAAAAAAAAAAAAAAAAATGCCTCTTACCTCCATTATTGCATTCTTTTCTCTCTCTCTTTTCAAGCAGATTATGGGAGTACAAGTATTAAGGTTCCATGTATTGCCCGTGCCCCCCTCCCCCCTGTTGTCTTAGCAGCCTATGGTGGGGGTACCAATGTTAAGGTCAGGTACATTGTCCTCTCCCCGCCTCCCCCCTCTGGTCAGAGCTTCAAGTGCGCCCATCCCCCAGTCGGTGCGCACCCACCCCATTCCTAAAGGGTGTGTATGCCCATCACCTCCCCCCACCCGATGGAGGTGATTCCTCTACGTCCACTTAGGTGTCCATGGGTTCCTACCAATTTGCCGGTGAGCACGCGCACGTGGTGCTCCTGTGTCCACTCTTGGGATACTTGGCTTACTGGAACGGGTTCCAGCTCCGGCCAGGAGAACACGGGAGGTGCCCGCTCACCGCCGTTTCTCATAGCTGAATAGCACTCCGTGGTGTGCACGCGCCACGTTTTATTAATCCACTCGTGGATCGATGGGCACTCGGGTCGCTTCCACATCTTTGCAATGGTGAATTGTGCCGCCACAGACACCCGAGCGCAGGTGTCTTCTGCGTAGGCTGCGGGCCTGGCTCTTCTGAATGCCGCTAGCTCGCGACCCACGGGTGAACCTGGTCAGGGTACTTTCTCTAAGGAGCAGACTCTGATCCGGGCGGGCTACCGGTGTTTCTGTTTGCTTGTTTCTTTCTTCCATTTCGGGAAAGGCTTCCTTGCTGGGTGTGGAAATCTCCTGTGCCTTTCCTCGCCTCTTCTGTCAGCTTTAAAATCCTCTTTCAGTTGCCACCCTCACAAACGTCTCAGGAACGTCTTTACGGTGCCTTCGTTAGTGAAATGACCCTCAATGAAGCTGGAACCAAATCTCTCATCGCCCATTTTTAGCAAGTCCACACCCCAGGGTGGTTGGGGTCCAATCCAGCCCCGGCCAGGCCCAGGCCCCCTGGACTGGGCCACAGGAGGACACAGAGTAGGGTCCCGGCCCCCACGGTAGCGGTGCCGGCAGTTCTGCAAGGGCTTGGGGGGTTTCCAGAGGTAGGAGATGGAGGGGACTGATTTCTCCAGCGCCCCCCAAAACACCCCACCCATGGCACACATCCCGAGAGACGCCCCTACACTCGCTCCCCTCCCCTATGCGCTGTGCCCCGGCCCCGGTCCGGGGCGGATAGGCGGCAGCCCACACGCAGGGCGGGGGCGCAGCTGAAAGGGGTTGTGCTGGAGGGCGGCCCCTGGGGCCAAAGGCGACCGCCCGCGCATGCGCAGGCAGCAGCGGCGCACTGGGTTGGGGGCGGGTAGGTGAGGGAGGCGAGGCCAGGAGAGGAGGGCGGCTGGAGGTCTCCGCCTTGGCGGGTCCAGCCGTGGAGGCTGGAGGCGCATCTGGTGTGTGTCAGTGTGTGAGTGTGTGTGTGTGTGTGTGTGTGTGTGTGTGAAGACAGCCCCCCACCCCGCCGAGCCCACCACGCCCGGCACCCCAGCCCCGTGGAGACCTCGGGACCCGGCCAGCGAACTCAACCAGCCCGGCCCGGCCCCGAGTGGGTCGGCGCGGGCGCGGGGCCTGGGGCGGGAGGAGGCGCGGGGAAGCGCAGAGACGCTCGGCTTCTTGAGCGGGGCTGGGGCGCCCTCCGCCGTCTACGGCCACACCACCCTGAACGCGCCCGATCTCGTCCGATCTCGGAAGCTAAGCAGGGTCGGGCCTGGTTAGTACTTGGATGGGAGACCGCCTGGGAATACCGGGTGCCGTAGGCCTTTTTTTTTTTTTTTTTTTTTTTTGCCTCGTGTTCTGTCCCCATTCGGAGAGCGCGGCGGCAGTGGGGGGTGGGGGGCAACCCCGCCCTCAGCGCCCGCCACGGTGCCTGGCGCCCCAGCCCGCTCCGTGGGGCCTCCTCTTGCCCCAAGCCGCAGCACCGCCGCCACGCGGCAGCAGGCGTGGCATCTGGACTGTCGGGTCTCAGACCGAGGGTCTGGTCGGTGGGAGCCGACACGCTGGAGGAAACCTTGAGAGTCTGAGAGGGGAGGGAGTTGCAGAAGAAGGCCAGGATGTCATTTTGAGGGAGTTGTGACCAGAACTCGTCCCGTTGATTTTGGCGTTCTATGGGCTCCACGTAGGAATCTTTGGTGGTGGCACCGGATGTTGGGGGATGCACAGTCACACCCAGACGTGCTCGACAGGCCCCCTTTTCCTTTTCTTTTCGGAGTCATTTTTAAAAAAAAAAAAAAATGCCTCTTGGCCGGGCGTGCTGGCTCACGCCTGTAATCCTAGCACTCTGGGAGGCCGAGGTGGGCGGACTGCTCGAGGTCAGGAGTTCGAAACCAGCCTGAGCAAGAGGGAGACCCCCCATCTCTACTATAAATAGAAAGAAATTAATTGGCCAACTGATATATAGATATATATATATATACAAAAAAAAAAATTAGCCGGGCACGGTGGCGCATGCCTGTAGTCCCAGCTACTTGGGAGGCTGAGGCAGCAGGATTGCTTGAGCCCAGGAGATTGAGGTTGCTGTGAGCTAGGCTGACGCCATGGCACTCACTCTAGCCAGGGCAACAAAGCGAGACTCTGTCTCCAAAAAAAAAAAAAAAAATGCCTCTTACCTCCATTATTGCATTCTTTTCTCTCTCTCTTTTCAAGCAGATTATGGGAGTACAAGTATTAAGGTTCCATGTATTGCCCGTGCCCCCCTCCCCCCTGTTGTCTTAGCAGCCTATGGTGGGGGTACCAATGTTAAGGTCAGGTACATTGTCCTCTCCCCGCCTCCCCCCTCTGGTCAGAGCTTCAAGTGCGCCCATCCCCCAGTCGGTGCGCACCCACCCCATTCCTAAAGGGTGTGTATGCCCATCACCTCCCCCCACCCGATGGAGGTGATTCCTCTACGTCCACTTAGGTGTCCATGGGTTCCTACCAATTTGCCGGTGAGCACGCGCACGTGGTGCTCCTGTGTCCACTCTTGGGATACTTGGCTTACTGGAACGGGTTCCAGCTCCGGCCAGGAGAACACGGGAGGTGCCCGCTCACCGCCGTTTCTCATAGCTGAATAGCACTCCGTGGTGTGCACGCGCCACGTTTTATTAATCCACTCGTGGATCGATGGGCACTCGGGTCGCTTCCACATCTTTGCAATGGTGAATTGTGCCGCCACAGACACCCGAGCGCAGGTGTCTTCTGCGTAGGCTGCGGGCCTGGCTCTTCTGAATGCCGCTAGCTCGCGACCCACGGGTGAACCTGGTCAGGGTACTTTCTCTAAGGAGCAGACTCTGATCCGGGCGGGCTACCGGTGTTTCTGTTTGCTTGTTTCTTTCTTCCATTTCGGGAAAGGCTTCCTTGCTGGGTGTGGAAATCTCCTGTGCCTTTCCTCGCCTCTTCTGTCAGCTTTAAAATCCTCTTTCAGTTGCCACCCTCACAAACGTCTCAGGAACGTCTTTACGGTGCCTTCGTTAGTGAAATGACCCTCAATGAAGCTGGAACCAAATCTCTCATCGCCCATTTTTAGCAAGTCCACACCCCAGGGTGGTTGGGGTCCAATCCAGCCCCGGCCAGGCCCAGGCCCCCTGGACTGGGCCACAGGAGGACACAGAGTAGGGTCCCGGCCCCCACGGTAGCGGTGCCGGCAGTTCTGCAAGGGCTTGGGGGGTTTCCAGAGGTAGGAGATGGAGGGGACTGATTTCTCCAGCGCCCCCCAAAACACCCCACCCATGGCACACATCCCGAGAGACGCCCCTACACTCGCTCCCCTCCCCTATGCGCTGTGCCCCGGCCCCGGTCCGGGGCGGATAGGCGGCAGCCCACACGCAGGGCGGGGGCGCAGCTGAAAGGGGTTGTGCTGGAGGGCGGCCCCTGGGGCCAAAGGCGACCGCCCGCGCATGCGCAGGCAGCAGCGGCGCACTGGGTTGGGGGCGGGTAGGTGAGGGAGGCGAGGCCAGGAGAGGAGGGCGGCTGGAGGTCTCCGCCTTGGCGGGTCCAGCCGTGGAGGCTGGAGGCGCATCTGGTGTGTGTCAGTGTGTGAGTGTGTGTGTGTGTGTGTGTGTGTGTGTGAAGACAGCCCCCCACCCCGCCGAGCCCACCACGCCCGGCACCCCAGCCCCGTGGAGACCTCGGGACCCGGCCAGCGAACTCAACCAGCCCGGCCCGGCCCCGAGTGGGTCGGCGCGGGCGCGGGGCCTGGGGCGGGAGGAGGCGCGGGGAAGCGCAGAGACGCTCGGCTTCTTGAGCGGGGCTGGGGCGCCCTCCGCCGTCTACGGCCACACCACCCTGAACGCGCCCGATCTCGTCCGATCTCGGAAGCTAAGCAGGGTCGGGCCTGGTTAGTACTTGGATGGGAGACCGCCTGGGAATACCGGGTGCCGTAGGCCTTTTTTTTTTTTTTTTTTTTTTTGCCTCGTGTTCTGTCCCCATTCGGAGAGCGCGGCGGCAGTGGGGGGTGGGGGGCAACCCCGCCCTCAGCGCCCGCCACGGTGCCTGGCGCCCCAGCCCGCTCCGTGGGGCCTCCTCTTGCCCCAAGCCGCAGCACCGCCGCCACGCGGCAGCAGGCGTGGCATCTGGACTGTCGGGTCTCAGACCGAGGGTCTGGTCGGTGGGAGCCGACACGCTGGAGGAAACCTTGAGAGTCTGAGAGGGGAGGGAGTTGCAGAAGAAGGCCAGGATGTCATTTTGAGGGAGTTGTGACCAGAACTCGTCCCGTTGATTTTGGCGTTCTATGGGCTCCACGTAGGAATCTTTGGTGGTGGCACCGGATGTTGGGGGATGCACAGTCACACCCAGACGTGCTCGACAGGCCCCCTTTTCCTTTTCTTTTCGGAGTCATTTTAAAAAAAAAAAAAAATGCCTCTTGGCCGGGCGTGCTGGCTCACGCCTGTAATCCTAGCACTCTGGGAGGCCGAGGTGGGCGGACTGCTCGAGGTCAGGAGTTCGAAACCAGCCTGAGCAAGAGGGAGACCCCCATCTCTACTATAAATAGAAAGAAATTAATTGGCCAACTGATATATAGATATATATATATACAAAAAAAAAAAAATTAGCCGGGCACGGTGGCGCATGCCTGTAGTCCCAGCTACTTGGGAGGCTGAGGCAGCAGGATTGCTTGAGCCCAGGAGATTGAGGTTGCTGTGAGCTAGGCTGACGCCATGGCACTCACTCTAGCCAGGGCAACAAAGCGAGACTCTGTCTCCAAAAAAAAAAAAAAAATGCCTCTTACCTCCATTATTGCATTCTTTTCTCTCTCTCTTTTCAAGCAGATTATGGGAGTACAAGTATTAAGGTTCCATGTATTGCCCGTGCCCCCCTCCCCCCTGTTGTCTTAGCAGCCTATGGTGGGGGTACCAATGTTAAGGTCAGGTACATTGTCCTCTCCCCGCCTCCCCCCTCTGGTCAGAGCTTCAAGTGCGCCCATCCCCCAGTCGGTGCGCACCCACCCCATTCCTAAAGGGTGTGTATGCCCATCACCTCCCCCCACCCGATGGAGGTGATTCCTCTACGTCCACTTAGGTGTCCATGGGTTCCTACCAATTTGCCGGTGAGCACGCGCACGTGGTGCTCCTGTGTCCACTCTTGGGATACTTGGCTTACTGGAACGGGTTCCAGCTCCGGCCAGGAGAACACGGGAGGTGCCCGCTCACCGCCGTTTCTCATAGCTGAATAGCACTCCGTGGTGTGCACGCGCCACGTTTTATTAATCCACTCGTGGATCGATGGGCACTCGGGTCGCTTCCACATCTTTGCAATGGTGAATTGTGCCGCCACAGACACCCGAGCGCAGGTGTCTTCTGCGTAGGCTGCGGGCCTGGCTCTTCTGAATGCCGCTAGCTCGCGACCCACGGGTGAACCTGGTCAGGGTACTTTCTCTAAGGAGCAGACTCTGATCCGGGCGGGCTACCGGTGTTTCTGTTTGCTTGTTTCTTTCTTCCATTTCGGGAAAGGCTTCCTTGCTGGGTGTGGAAATCTCCTGTGCCTTTCCTCGCCTCTTCTGTCAGCTTTAAAATCCTCTTTCAGTTGCCACCCTCACAAACGTCTCAGGAACGTCTTTACGGTGCCTTCGTTAGTGAAATGACCCTCAATGAAGCTGGAACCAAATCTCTCATCGCCCATTTTTAGCAAGTCCACACCCCAGGGTGGTTGGGGTCCAATCCAGCCCCGGCCAGGCCCAGGCCCCCTGGACTGGGCCACAGGAGGACACAGAGTAGGGTCCCGGCCCCCACGGTAGCGGTGCCGGCAGTTCTGCAAGGGCTTGGGGGGTTTCCAGAGGTAGGAGATGGAGGGGACTGATTTCTCCAGCGCCCCCCAAAACACCCCACCCATGGCACACATCCCGAGAGACGCCCCTACACTCGCTCCCCTCCCCTATGCGCTGTGCCCCGGCCCCGGTCCGGGGCGGATAGGCGGCAGCCCACACGCAGGGCGGGGGCGCAGCTGAAAGGGGTTGTGCTGGAGGGCGGCCCCTGGGGCCAAAGGCGACCGCCCGCGCATGCGCAGGCAGCAGCGGCGCACTGGGTTGGGGGCGGGTAGGTGAGGGAGGCGAGGCCAGGAGAGGAGGGCGGCTGGAGGTCTCCGCCTTGGCGGGTCCAGCCGTGGAGGCTGGAGGCGCATCTGGTGTGTGTCAGTGTGTGAGTGTGTGTGTGTGTGTGTGTGTGTGTGTGTGAAGACAGCCCCCCACCCCGCCGAGCCCACCACGCCCGGCACCCCAGCCCCGTGGAGACCTCGGGACCCGGCCAGCGAACTCAACCAGCCCGGCCCGGCCCCGAGTGGGTCGGCGCGGGCGCGGGGCCTGGGGCGGGAGGAGGCGCGGGGAAGCGCAGAGACGCTCGGCTTCTTGAGCGGGGCTGGGGCGCCCTCCGCCGTCTACGGCCACACCACCCTGAACGCGCCCGATCTCGTCCGATCTCGGAAGCTAAGCAGGGTCGGGCCTGGTTAGTACTTGGATGGGAGACCGCCTGGGAATACCGGGTGCCGTAGGCCTTTTTTTTTTTTTTTTTTTTTTTGCCTCGTGTTCTGTCCCCATTCGGAGAGCGCGGCGGCAGTGGGGGGTGGGGGGCAACCCCGCCCTCAGCGCCCGCCACGGTGCCTGGCGCCCCAGCCCGCTCCGTGGGGCCTCCTCTTGCCCCAAGCCGCAGCACCGCCGCCACGCGGCAGCAGGCGTGGCATCTGGACTGTCGGGTCTCAGACCGAGGGTCTGGTCGGTGGGAGCCGACACGCTGGAGGAAACCTTGAGAGTCTGAGAGGGGAGGGAGTTGCAGAAGAAGGCCAGGATGTCATTTTGAGGGAGTTGTGACCAGAACTCGTCCCGTTGATTTTGGCGTTCTATGGGCTCCACGTAGGAATCTTTGGTGGTGGCACCGGATGTTGGGGGATGCACAGTCACACCCAGACGTGCTCGACAGGCCCCCTTTTCCTTTTGTTTTCGGAGTCATTTTTAAAAAAAAAAAAAAATGCCTCTTGGCCGGGCGTGCTGGCTCACGCCTGTAATCCTAGCACTCTGGGAGGCCGAGGTGGGCGGACTGCTCGAGGTCAGGAGTTCGAAACCAGCCTGAGCAAGAGGGAGACCCCCCATCTCTACTATAAATAGAAAGAAATTAATTGGCCAACTGATATATAGATATATATATATATACAAAAAAAAAAATTAGCCGGGCACGGTGGCGCATGCCTGTAGTCCCAGCTACTTGGGAGGCTGAGGCAGCAGGATTGCTTGAGCCCAGGAGATTGAGGTTGCTGTGAGCTAGGCTGACGCCATGGCACTCACTCTAGCCAGGGCAACAAAGCGAGACTCTGTCTCCAAAAAAAAAAAAAAAAATGCCTCTTACCTCCATTATTGCATTCTTTTCTCTCTCTCTTTTCAAGCAGATTATGGGAGTACAAGTATTAAGGTTCCATGTATTGCCCGTGCCCCCCTCCCCCCTGTTGTCTTAGCAGCCTATGGTGGGGGTACCAATGTTAAGGTCAGGTACATTGTCCTCTCCCCGCCTCCCCCCTCTGGTCAGAGCTTCAAGTGCGCCCATCCCCCAGTCGGTGCGCACCCACCCCATTCCTAAAGGGTGTGTATGCCCATCACCTCCCCCCACCCGATGGAGGTGATTCCTCTACGTCCACTTAGGTGTCCATGGGTTCCTACCAATTTGCCGGTGAGCACGCGCACGTGGTGCTCCTGTGTCCACTCTTGGGATACTTGGCTTACTGGAACGGGTTCCAGCTCCGGCCAGGAGAACACGGGAGGTGCCCGCTCACCGCCGTTTCTCATAGCTGAATAGCACTCCGTGGTGTGCACGCGCCACGTTTTATTAATCCACTCGTGGATCGATGGGCACTCGGGTCGCTTCCACATCTTTGCAATGGTGAATTGTGCCGCCACAGACACCCGAGCGCAGGTGTCTTCTGCGTAGGCTGCGGGCCTGGCTCTTCTGAATGCCGCTAGCTCGCGACCCACGGGTGAACCTGGTCAGGGTACTTTCTCTAAGGAGCAGACTCTGATCCGGGCGGGCTACCGGTGTTTCTGTTTGCTTGTTTCTTTCTTCCATTTCGGGAAAGGCTTCCTTGCTGGGTGTGGAAATCTCCTGTGCCTTTCCTCGCCTCTTCTGTCAGCTTTAAAATCCTCTTTCAGTTGCCACCCTCACAAACGTCTCAGGAACGTCTTTACGGTGCCTTCGTTAGTGAAATGACCCTCAATGAAGCTGGAACCAAATCTCTAATCGCCCATTTTTAGCAAGTCCACACCCCAGGGTGGTTGGGGTCCAATCCAGCCCCGGCCAGGCCCAGGCCCCCTGGACTGGGCCACAGGAGGACACAGAGTAGGGTCCCGGCCCCCACGGTAGCGGTGCCGGCAGTTCTGCAAGGGCTTGGGGGGTTTCCAGAGGTAGGAGATGGAGGGGACTGATTTCTCCAGCGCCCCCCAAAACACCCCACCCATGGCACACATCCCGAGAGACGCCCCTACACTCGCTCCCCTCCCCTATGCGCTGTGCCCCGGCCCCGGTCCGGGGCGGATAGGCGGCAGCCCACACGCAGGGCGGGGGCGCAGCTGAAAGGGGTTGTGCTGGAGGGCGGCCCCTGGGGCCAAAGGCGACCGCCCGCGCATGCGCAGGCAGCAGCGGCGCACTGGGTTGGGGGCGGGTAGGTGAGGGAGGCGAGGCCAGGAGAGGAGGGCGGCTGGAGGTCTCCGCCTTGGCGGGTCCAGCCGTGGAGGCTGGAGGCGCATCTGGTGTGTGTCAGTGTGTGAGTGTGTGTGTGTGTGTGTGTGTGTGTGTGTGTGAAGACAGCCCCCCACCCCGCCGAGCCCACCACGCCCGGCACCCCAGCCCCGTGGAGACCTCGGGACCCGGCCAGCGAACTCAACCAGCCCGGCCCGGCCCCGAGTGGGTCGGCGCGGGCGCGGGGCCTGGGGCGGGAGGAGGCGCGGGGAAGCGCAGAGACGCTCGGCTTCTTGAGCGGGGCTGGGGCGCCCTCCGCCGTCTACGGCCACACCACCCTGAACGCGCCCGATCTCGTCCGATCTCGGAAGCTAAGCAGGGTCGGGCCTGGTTAGTACTTGGATGGGAGACCGCCTGGGAATACCGGGTGCCGTAGGCCTGTCCCCATTCGGAGAGCGCGGCGGCAGTGGGGGGTGGGGGGCAACCCCGCCCTCAGCGCCCGCCACGGTGCCTGGCGCCCCAGCCCGCTCCGTGGGGCCTCCTCTTGCCCCAAGCCGCAGCACCGCCGCCACGCCGCAGCAGGCGTGGCATCTGGACTGTCGGGTCTCAGACCGAGGGTCTGGTCGGTGGGAGCCGACACGCTGGAGGAAACCTTGAGAGTCTGAGAGGGGAGGGAGTTGCAGAAGAAGGCCAGGATGTCATTTTGAGGGAGTTGTGACCAGAACTCGTCCCGTTGATTTTGGCGTTCTATGGGCTCCACGTAGGAATCTTTGGTGGTGGCACCGGATGTTGGGGGATGCACAGTCACACCCAGACGTGCTCGACAGGCCCCCTTTTCCTTTTCTTTTCGGAGTCATTTTTAAAAAAAAAAAAAAATGCCTCTTGGCCGGGCGTGCTGGCTCACGCCTGTAATCCTAGCACTCTGGGAGGCCGAGGTGGGCGGACTGCTCGAGGTCAGGAGTTCGAAACCAGCCTGAGCAAGAGGGAGACCCCCCATCTCTACTATAAATAGAAAGAAATTAATTGGCCAACTGATATATAGATATATATATATATACAAAAAAAAAAATTAGCCGGGCACGGTGGCGCATGCCTGTAGTCCCAGCTACTTGGGAGGCTGAGGCAGCAGGATTGCTTGAGCCCAGGAGATTGAGGTTGCTGTGAGCTAGGCTGACGCCATGGCACTCACTCTAGCCAGGGCAACAAAGCGAGACTCTGTCTCCAAAAAAAAAAAAAAAAATGCCTCTTACCTCCATTATTGCATTCTTTTCTCTCTCTCTTTTCAAGCAGATTATGGGAGTACAAGTATTAAGGTTCCATGTATTGCCCGTGCCCCCCTCCCCCCTGTTGTCTTAGCAGCCTATGGTGGGGGTACCAATGTTAAGGTCAGGTACATTGTCCTCTCCCCGCCTCCCCCCTCTGGTCAGAGCTTCAAGTGCGCCCATCCCCCAGTCGGTGCGCACCCACCCCATTCCTAAAGGGTGTGTATGCCCATCACCTCCCCCCACCCGATGGAGGTGATTCCTCTACGTCCACTTAGGTGTCCATGGGTTCCTACCAATTTGCCGGTGAGCACGCGCACGTGGTGCTCCTGTGTCCACTCTTGGGATACTTGGCTTACTGGAACGGGTTCCAGCTCCGGCCAGGAGAACACGGGAGGTGCCCGCTCACCGCCGTTTCTCATAGCTGAATAGCACTCCGTGGTGTGCACGCGCCACGTTTTATTAATCCACTCGTGGATCGATGGGCACTCGGGTCGCTTCCACATCTTTGCAATGGTGAATTGTGCCGCCACAGACACCCGAGCGCAGGTGTCTTCTGCGTAGGCTGCGGGCCTGGCTCTTCTGAATGCCGCTAGCTCGCGACCCACGGGTGAACCTGGTCAGGGTACTTTCTCTAAGGAGCAGACTCTGATCCGGGCGGGCTACCGGTGTTTCTGTTTGCTTGTTTCTTTCTTCCATTTCGGGAAAGGCTTCCTTGCTGGGTGTGGAAATCTCCTGTGCCTTTCCTCGCCTCTTCTGTCAGCTTTAAAATCCTCTTTCAGTTGCCACCCTCACAAACGTCTCAGGAACGTCTTTACGGTGCCTTCGTTAGTGAAATGACCCTCAATGAAGCTGGAACCAAATCTCTCATCGCCCATTTTTAGCAAGTCCACACCCCAGGGTGGTTGGGGTCCAATCCAGCCCCGGCCAGGCCCAGGCCCCCTGGACTGGGCCACAGGAGGACACAGAGTAGGGTCCCGGCCCCCACGGTAGCGGTGCCGGCAGTTCTGCAAGGGCTTGGGGGGTTTCCAGAGGTAGGAGATGGAGGGGACTGATTTCTCCAGCGCCCCCCAAAACACCCCACCCATGGCACACATCCCGAGAGACGCCCCTACACTCGCTCCCCTCCCCTATGCGCTGTGCCCCGGCCCCGGTCCGGGGCGGATAGGCGGCAGCCCACACGCAGGGCGGGGGCGCAGCTGAAAGGGGTTGTGCTGGAGGGCGGCCCCTGGGGCCAAAGGCGACCGCCCGCGCATGCGCAGGCAGCAGCGGCGCACTGGGTTGGGGGCGGGTAGGTGAGGGAGGCGAGGCCAGGAGAGGAGGGCGGCTGGAGGTCTCCGCCTTGGCGGGTCCAGCCGTGGAGGCTGGAGGCGCATCTGGTGTGTGTCAGTGTGTGAGTGTGTGTGTGTGTGTGTGTGTGTGTGTGAAGACAGCCCCCCACCCCGCCGAGCCCACCACGCCCGGCACCCCAGCCCCGTGGAGACCTCGGGACCCGGCCAGCGAACTCAACCAGCCCGGCCCGGCCCCGAGTGGGTCGGCGCGGGCGCGGGGCCTGGGGCGGGAGGAGGCGCGGGGAAGCGCAGAGACGCTCGGCTTCTTGAGCGGGGCTGGGGCGCCCTCCGCCGTCTACGGCCACACCACCCTGAACGCGCCCGATCTCGTCCGATCTCGGAAGCTAAGCAGGGTCGGGCCTGGTTAGTACTTGGATGGGAGACCGCCTGGGAATACCGGGTGCCGTAGGCCTTTTTTTTTTTTTTTTTTTTTTTGCCTCGTGTTCTGTCCCCATTCGGAGAGCGCGGCGGCAGTGGGGGGTGGGGGGCAACCCCGCCCTCAGCGCCCGCCACGGTGCCTGGCGCCCCAGCCCGCTCCGTGGGGCCTCCTCTTGCCCCAAGCCGCAGCACCGCCGCCACGCGGCAGCAGGCGTGGCATCTGGACTGTCGGGTCTCAGACCGAGGGTCTGGTCGGTGGGAGCCGACACGCTGGAGGAAACCTTGAGAGTCTGAGAGGGGAGGGAGTTGCAGAAGAAGGCCAGGATGTCATTTTGAGGGAGTTGTGACCAGAACTCGTCCCGTTGATTTTGGCGTTCTATGGGCTCCACGTAGGAATCTTTGGTGGTGGCACCGGATGTTGGGGGATGCACAGTCACACCCAGACGTGCTCGACAGGCCCCCTTTTCCTTTTCTTTTCGGAGTCATTTTAAAAAAAAAAAAAAATGCCTCTTGGCCGGGCGTGCTGGCTCACGCCTGTAATCCTAGCACTCTGGGAGGCCGAGGTGGGCGGACTGCTCGAGGTCAGGAGTTCGAAACCAGCCTGAGCAAGAGGGAGACCCCCATCTCTACTATAAATAGAAAGAAATTAATTGGCCAACTGATATATAGATATATATATATACAAAAAAAAAAAAATTAGCCGGGCACGGTGGCGCATGCCTGTAGTCCCAGCTACTTGGGAGGCTGAGGCAGCAGGATTGCTTGAGCCCAGGAGATTGAGGTTGCTGTGAGCTAGGCTGACGCCATGGCACTCACTCTAGCCAGGGCAACAAAGCGAGACTCTGTCTCCAAAAAAAAAAAAAAAATGCCTCTTACCTCCATTATTGCATTCTTTTCTCTCTCTCTTTTCAAGCAGATTATGGGAGTACAAGTATTAAGGTTCCATGTATTGCCCGTGCCCCCCTCCCCCCTGTTGTCTTAGCAGCCTATGGTGGGGGTACCAATGTTAAGGTCAGGTACATTGTCCTCTCCCCGCCTCCCCCCTCTGGTCAGAGCTTCAAGTGCGCCCATCCCCCAGTCGGTGCGCACCCACCCCATTCCTAAAGGGTGTGTATGCCCATCACCTCCCCCCACCCGATGGAGGTGATTCCTCTACGTCCACTTAGGTGTCCATGGGTTCCTACCAATTTGCCGGTGAGCACGCGCACGTGGTGCTCCTGTGTCCACTCTTGGGATACTTGGCTTACTGGAACGGGTTCCAGCTCCGGCCAGGAGAACACGGGAGGTGCCCGCTCACCGCCGTTTCTCATAGCTGAATAGCACTCCGTGGTGTGCACGCGCCACGTTTTATTAATCCACTCGTGGATCGATGGGCACTCGGGTCGCTTCCACATCTTTGCAATGGTGAATTGTGCCGCCACAGACACCCGAGCGCAGGTGTCTTCTGCGTAGGCTGCGGGCCTGGCTCTTCTGAATGCCGCTAGCTCGCGACCCACGGGTGAACCTGGTCAGGGTACTTTCTCTAAGGAGCAGACTCTGATCCGGGCGGGCTACCGGTGTTTCTGTTTGCTTGTTTCTTTCTTCCATTTCGGGAAAGGCTTCCTTGCTGGGTGTGGAAATCTCCTGTGCCTTTCCTCGCCTCTTCTGTCAGCTTTAAAATCCTCTTTCAGTTGCCACCCTCACAAACGTCTCAGGAACGTCTTTACGGTGCCTTCGTTAGTGAAATGACCCTCAATGAAGCTGGAACCAAATCTCTCATCGCCCATTTTTAGCAAGTCCACACCCCAGGGTGGTTGGGGTCCAATCCAGCCCCGGCCAGGCCCAGGCCCCCTGGACTGGGCCACAGGAGGACACAGAGTAGGGTCCCGGCCCCCACGGTAGCGGTGCCGGCAGTTCTGCAAGGGCTTGGGGGGTTTCCAGAGGTAGGAGATGGAGGGGACTGATTTCTCCAGCGCCCCCCAAAACACCCCACCCATGGCACACATCCCGAGAGACGCCCCTACACTCGCTCCCCTCCCCTATGCGCTGTGCCCCGGCCCCGGTCCGGGGCGGATAGGCGGCAGCCCACACGCAGGGCGGGGGCGCAGCTGAAAGGGGTTGTGCTGGAGGGCGGCCCCTGGGGCCAAAGGCGACCGCCCGCGCATGCGCAGGCAGCAGCGGCGCACTGGGTTGGGGGCGGGTAGGTGAGGGAGGCGAGGCCAGGAGAGGAGGGCGGCTGGAGGTCTCCGCCTTGGCGGGTCCAGCCGTGGAGGCTGGAGGCGCATCTGGTGTGTGTCAGTGTGTGAGTGTGTGTGTGTGTGTGTGTGTGTGTGTGAAGACAGCCCCCCACCCCGCCGAGCCCACCACGCCCGGCACCCCAGCCCCGTGGAGACCTCGGGACCCGGCCAGCGAACTCAACCAGCCCGGCCCGGCCCCGAGTGGGTCGGCGCGGGCGCGGGGCCTGGGGCGGGAGGAGGCGCGGGGAAGCGCAGAGACGCTCGGCTTCTTGAGCGGGGCTGGGGCGCCCTCCGCCGTCTACGGCCACACCACCCTGAACGCGCCCGATCTCGTCCGATCTCGGAAGCTAAGCAGGGTCGGGCCTGGTTAGTACTTGGATGGGAGACCGCCTGGGAATACCGGGTGCCGTAGGCCTTTTTTTTTTTTTTTTTTTTTTTGCCTCGTGTTCTGTCCCCATTCGGAGAGCGCGGCGGCAGTGGGGGGTGGGGGGCAACCCCGCCCTCAGCGCCCGCCACGGTGCCTGGCGCCCCAGCCCGCTCCGTGGGGCCTCCTCTTGCCCCAAGCCGCAGCACCGCCGCCACGCGGCAGCAGGCGTGGCATCTGGACTGTCGGGTCTCAGACCGAGGGTCTGGTCGGTGGGAGCCGACACGCTGGAGGAAACCTTGAGAGTCTGAGAGGGGAGGGAGTTGCAGAAGAAGGCCAGGATGTCATTTTGAGGGAGTTGTGACCAGAACTCGTCCCGTTGATTTTGGCGTTCTATGGGCTCCACGTAGGAATCTTTGGTGGTGGCACCGGATGTTGGGGGATGCACAGTCACACCCAGACGTGCTCGACAGGCCCCCTTTTCCTTTTCTTTTCGGAGTCATTTAAAAAAAAAAAAAAATGCCTCTTGGCCGGGCGTGCTGGCTCACGCCTGTAATCCTAGCACTCTGGGAGGCCGAGGTGGGCGGACTGCTCGAGGTCAGGAGTTCGAAACCAGCCTGAGCAAGAGGGAGACCCCCATCTCTACTATAAATAGAAAGAAATTAATTGGCCAACTGATATATAGATATATATATATACAAAAAAAAAAAAATTAGCCGGGCACGGTGGCGCATGCCTGTAGTCCCAGCTACTTGGGAGGCTGAGGCAGCAGGATTGCTTGAGCCCAGGAGATTGAGGTTGCTGTGAGCTAGGCTGACGCCATGGCACTCACTCTAGCCAGGGCAACAAAGCGAGACTCTGTCTCCAAAAAAAAAAAAAAAATGCCTCTTACCTCCATTATTGCATTCTTTTCTCTCTCTCTTTTCAAGCAGATTATGGGAGTACAAGTATTAAGGTTCCATGTATTGCCCGTGCCCCCCTCCCCCCTGTTGTCTTAGCAGCCTATGGTGGGGGTACCAATGTTAAGGTCAGGTACATTGTCCTCTCCCCGCCTCCCCCCTCTGGTCAGAGCTTCAAGTGCGCCCATCCCCCAGTCGGTGCGCACCCACCCCATTCCTAAAGGGTGTGTATGCCCATCACCTCCCCCCACCCGATGGAGGTGATTCCTCTACGTCCACTTAGGTGTCCATGGGTTCCTACCAATTTGCCGGTGAGCACGCGCACGTGGTGCTCCTGTGTCCACTCTTGGGATACTTGGCTTACTGGAACGGGTTCCAGCTCCGGCCAGGAGAACACGGGAGGTGCCCGCTCACCGCCGTTTCTCATAGCTGAATAGCACTCCGTGGTGTGCACGCGCCACGTTTTATTAATCCACTCGTGGATCGATGGGCACTCGGGTCGCTTCCACATCTTTGCAATGGTGAATTGTGCCGCCACAGACACCCGAGCGCAGGTGTCTTCTGCGTAGGCTGCGGGCCTGGCTCTTCTGAATGCCGCTAGCTCGCGACCCACGGGTGAACCTGGTCAGGGTACTTTCTCTAAGGAGCAGACTCTGATCCGGGCGGGCTACCGGTGTTTCTGTTTGCTTGTTTCTTTCTTCCATTTCGGGAAAGGCTTCCTTGCTGGGTGTGGAAATCTCCTGTGCCTTTCCTCGCCTCTTCTGTCAGCTTTAAAATCCTCTTTCAGTTGCCACCCTCACAAACGTCTCAGGAACGTCTTTACGGTGCCTTCGTTAGTGAAATGACCCTCAATGAAGCTGGAACCAAATCTCTCATCGCCCATTTTTAGCAAGTCCACACCCCAGGGTGGTTGGGGTCCAATCCAGCCCCGGCCAGGCCCAGGCCCCCTAGACTGGGCCACAGGAGGACACAGAGTAGGGTCCCGGCCCCCACGGTAGCGGTGCCGGCAGTTCTGCAAGGGCTTGGGGGGTTTCCAGAGGTAGGAGATGGAGGGGACTGATTTCTCCAGCGCCCCCCAAAACACCCCACCCATGGCACACATCCCGAGAGACGCCCCTACACTCGCTCCCCTCCCCTATGCGCTGTGCCCCGGCCCCGGTCCGGGGCGGATAGGCGGCAGCCCACACGCAGGGCGGGGGCGCAGCTGAAAGGGGTTGTGCTGGAGGGCGGCCCCTGGGGCCAAAGGCGACCGCCCGCGCATGCGCAGGCAGCAGCGGCGCACTGGGTTGGGGGCGGGTAGGTGAGGGAGGCGAGGCCAGGAGAGGAGGGCGGCTGGAGGTCTCCGCCTTGGCGGGTCCAGCCGTGGAGGCTGGAGGCGCATCTGGTGTGTGTCAGTGTGTGAGTGTGTGTGTGTGTGTGTGTGTGTGTGTGTGAAGACAGCCCCCCACCCCGCCGAGCCCACCACGCCCGGCACCCCAGCCCCGTGGAGACCTCGGGACCCGGCCAGCGAACTCAACCAGCCCGGCCCGGCCCCGAGTGGGTCGGCGCGGGCGCGGGGCCTGGGGCGGGAGGAGGCGCGGGGAAGCGCAGAGACGCTCGGCTTCTTGAGCGGGGCTGGGGCGCCCTCCGCCGTCTACGGCCACACCACCCTGAACGCGCCCGATCTCGTCCGATCTCGGAAGCTAAGCAGGGTCGGGCCTGGTTAGTACTTGGATGGGAGACCGCCTGGGAATACCGGGTGCCGTAGGCCTTTTTTTTTTTTTTTTTTTTTTTGCCTCGTGTTCTGTCCCCATTCGGAGAGCGCGGCGGCAGTGGGGGGTGGGGGGCAACCCCGCCCTCAGCGCCCGCCACGGTGCCTGGCGCCCCAGCCCGCTCCGTGGGGCCTCCTCTTGCCCCAAGCCGCAGCACCGCCGCCACGCGGCAGCAGGCGTGGCATCTGGACTGTCGGGTCTCAGACCGAGGGTCTGGTCGGTGGGAGCCGACACGCTGGAGGAAACCTTGAGAGTCTGAGAGGGGAGGGAGTTGCAGAAGAAGGCCAGGATGTCATTTTGAGGGAGTTGTGACCAGAACTCGTCCCGTTGATTTTGGCGTTCTATGGGCTCCACGTAGGAATCTTTGGTGGTGGCACCGGATGTTGGGGGATGCACAGTCACACCCAGACGTGCTCGACAGGCCCCCTTTTCCTTTTGTTTTCGGAGTCATTTTTAAAAAAAAAAAAAAATGCCTCTTGGCCGGGCGTGCTGGCTCACGCCTGTAATCCTAGCACTCTGGGAGGCCGAGGTGGGCGGACTGCTCGAGGTCAGGAGTTCGAAACCAGCCTGAGCAAGAGGGAGACCCCCCATCTCTACTATAAATAGAAAGAAATTAATTGGCCAACTGATATATAGATATATATATATATACAAAAAAAAAAATTAGCCGGGCACGGTGGCGCATGCCTGTAGTCCCAGCTACTTGGGAGGCTGAGGCAGCAGGATTGCTTGAGCCCAGGAGATTGAGGTTGCTGTGAGCTAGGCTGACGCCATGGCACTCACTCTAGCCAGGGCAACAAAGCGAGACTCTGTCTCCAAAAAAAAAAAAAAAAATGCCTCTTACCTCCATTATTGCATTCTTTTCTCTCTCTCTTTTCAAGCAGATTATGGGAGTACAAGTATTAAGGTTCCATGTATTGCCCGTGCCCCCCTCCCCCCTGTTGTCTTAGCAGCCTATGGTGGGGGTACCAATGTTAAGGTCAGGTACATTGTCCTCTCCCCGCCTCCCCCCTCTGGTCAGAGCTTCAAGTGCGCCCATCCCCCAGTCGGTGCGCACCCACCCCATTCCTAAAGGGTGTGTATGCCCATCACCTCCCCCCACCCGATGGAGGTGATTCCTCTACGTCCACTTAGGTGTCCATGGGTTCCTACCAATTTGCCGGTGAGCACGCGCACGTGGTGCTCCTGTGTCCACTCTTGGGATACTTGGCTTACTGGAATGGGTTCCAGCTCCGGCCAGGAGAACACGGGAGGTGCCCGCTCACCGCCGTTTCTCATAGCTGAATAGCACTCCGTGGTGTGCACGCGCCACGTTTTATTAATCCACTCGTGGATCGATGGGCACTCGGGTCGCTTCCACATCTTTGCAATGGTGAATTGTGCCGCCACAGACACCCGAGCGCAGGTGTCTTCTGCGTAGGCTGCGGGCCTGGCTCTTCTGAATGCCGCTAGCTCGCGACCCACGGGTGAACCTGGTCAGGGTACTTTCTCTAAGGAGCAGACTCTGATCCGGGCGGGCTACCGGTGTTTCTGTTTGCTTGTTTCTTTCTTCCATTTCGGGAAAGGCTTCCTTGCTGGGTGTGGAAATCTCCTGTGCCTTTCCTCGCCTCTTCTGTCAGCTTTAAAATCCTCTTTCAGTTGCCACCCTCACAAACGTCTCAGGAACGTCTTTACGGTGCCTTCGTTAGTGAAATGACCCTCAATGAAGCTGGAACCAAATCTCTAATCGCCCATTTTTAGCAAGTCCACACCCCAGGGTGGTTGGGGTCCAATCCAGCCCCGGCCAGGCCCAGGCCCCCTGGACTGGGCCACAGGAGGACACAGAGTAGGGTCCCGGCCCCCACGGTAGCGGTGCCGGCAGTTCTGCAAGGGCTTGGGGGGTTTCCAGAGGTAGGAGATGGAGGGGACTGATTTCTCCAGCGCCCCCCAAAACACCCCACCCATGGCACACATCCCGAGAGACGCCCCTACACTCGCTCCCCTCCCCTATGCGCTGTGCCCCGGCCCCGGTCCGGGGCGGATAGGCGGCAGCCCACACGCAGGGCGGGGGCGCAGCTGAAAGGGGTTGTGCTGGAGGGCGGCCCCTGGGGCCAAAGGCGACCGCCCGCGCATGCGCAGGCAGCAGCGGCGCACTGGGTTGGGGGCGGGTAGGTGAGGGAGGCGAGGCCAGGAGAGGAGGGCGGCTGGAGGTCTCCGCCTTGGCGGGTCCAGCCGTGGAGGCTGGAGGCGCATCTGGTGTGTGTCAGTGTGTGAGTGTGTGTGTGTGTGTGTGTGTGTGTGTGTGTGAAGACAGCCCCCCACCCCGCCGAGCCCACCACGCCCGGCACCCCAGCCCCGTGGAGACCTCGGGACCCGGCCAGCGAACTCAACCAGCCCGGCCCGGCCCCGAGTGGGTCGGCGCGGGCGCGGGGCCTGGGGCGGGAGGAGGCGCGGGGAAGCGCAGAGACGCTCGGCTTCTTGAGCGGGGCTGGGGCGCCCTCCGCCGTCTACGGCCACACCACCCTGAACGCGCCCGATCTCGTCCGATCTCGGAAGCTAAGCAGGGTCGGGCCTGGTTAGTACTTGGATGGGAGACCGCCTGGGAATACCGGGTGCCGTAGGCCTTTTTTTTTTTTTTTTTTTTTTGCCTCGTGTTCTGTCCCCATTCGGAGAGCGCGGCGGCAGTGGGGGGTGGGGGGCAACCCCGCCCTCAGCGCCCGCCACGGTGCCTGGCGCCCCAGCCCGCTCCGTGGGGCCTCCTCTTGCCCCAAGCCGCAGCACCGCCGCCACGCCGCAGCAGGCGTGGCATCTGGACTGTCGGGTCTCAGACCGAGGGTCTGGTCGGTGGGAGCCGACACGCTGGAGGAAACCTTGAGAGTCTGAGAGGGGAGGGAGTTGCAGAAGAAGGCCAGGATGTCATTTTGAGGGAGTTGTGACCAGAACTCGTCCCGTTGATTTTGGCGTTCTATGGGCTCCACGTAGGAATCTTTGGTGGTGGCACCGGATGTTGGGGGATGCACAGTCACACCCAGACGTGCTCGACAGGCCCCCTTTTCCTTTTCTTTTCGGAGTCATTTTTAAAAAAAAAAAAAAATGCCTCTTGGCCGGGCGTGCTGGCTCACGCCTGTAATCCTAGCACTCTGGGAGGCCGAGGTGGGCGGACTGCTCGAGGTCAGGAGTTCGAAACCAGCCTGAGCAAGAGGGAGACCCCCCATCTCTACTATAAATAGAAAGAAATTAATTGGCCAACTGATATATAGATATATATATATATACAAAAAAAAAATTAGCCGGGCACGGTGGCGCATGCCTGTAGTCCCAGCTACTTGGGAGGCTGAGGCAGCAGGATTGCTTGAGCCCAGGAGATTGAGGTTGCTGTGAGCTAGGCTGACGCCATGGCACTCACTCTAGCCAGGGCAACAAAGCGAGACTCTGTCTCCAAAAAAAAAAAAAAAAATGCCTCTTACCTCCATTATTGCATTCTTTTCTCTCTCTCTTTTCAAGCAGATTATGGGAGTACAAGTATTAAGGTTCCATGTATTGCCCGTGCCCCCCTCCCCCCTGTTGTCTTAGCAGCCTATGGTGGGGGTACCAATGTTAAGGTCAGGTACATTGTCCTCTCCCCGCCTCCCCCCTCTGGTCAGAGCTTCAAGTGCGCCCATCCCCCAGTCGGTGCGCACCCACCCCATTCCTAAAGGGTGTGTATGCCCATCACCTCCCCCCACCCGATGGAGGTGATTCCTCTACGTCCACTTAGGTGTCCATGGGTTCCTACCAATTTGCCGGTGAGCACGCGCACGTGGTGCTCCTGTGTCCACTCTTGGGATACTTGGCTTACTGGAACGGGTTCCAGCTCCGGCCAGGAGAACACGGGAGGTGCCCGCTCACCGCCGTTTCTCATAGCTGAATAGCACTCCGTGGTGTGCACGCGCCACGTTTTATTAATCCACTCGTGGATCGATGGGCACTCGGGTCGCTTCCACATCTTTGCAATGGTGAATTGTGCCGCCACAGACACCCGAGCGCAGGTGTCTTCTGCGTAGGCTGCGGGCCTGGCTCTTCTGAATGCCGCTAGCTCGCGACCCACGGGTGAACCTGGTCAGGGTACTTTCTCTAAGGAGCAGACTCTGATCCGGGCGGGCTACCGGTGTTTCTGTTTGCTTGTTTCTTTCTTCCATTTCGGGAAAGGCTTCCTTGCTGGGTGTGGAAATCTCCTGTGCCTTTCCTCGCCTCTTCTGTCAGCTTTAAAATCCTCTTTCAGTTGCCACCCTCACAAACGTCTCAGGAACGTCTTTACGGTGCCTTCGTTAGTGAAATGACCCTCAATGAAGCTGGAACCAAATCTCTCATCGCCCATTTTTAGCAAGTCCACACCCCAGGGTGGTTGGGGTCCAATCCAGCCCCGGCCAGGCCCAGGCCCCCTGGACTGGGCCACAGGAGGACACAGAGTAGGGTCCCGGCCCCCACGGTAGCGGTGCCGGCAGTTCTGCAAGGGCTTGGGGGGTTTCCAGAGGTAGGAGATGGAGGGGACTGATTTCTCCAGCGCCCCCCAAAACACCCCACCCATGGCACACATCCCGAGAGACGCCCCTACACTCGCTCCCCTCCCCTATGCGCTGTGCCCCGGCCCCGGTCCGGGGCGGATAGGCGGCAGCCCACACGCAGGGCGGGGGCGCAGCTGAAAGGGGTTGTGCTGGAGGGCGGCCCCTGGGGCCAAAGGCGACCGCCCGCGCATGCGCAGGCAGCAGCGGCGCACTGGGTTGGGGGCGGGTAGGTGAGGGAGGCGAGGCCAGGAGAGGAGGGCGGCTGGAGGTCTCCGCCTTGGCGGGTCCAGCCGTGGAGGCTGGAGGCGCATCTGGTGTGTGTCAGTGTGTGAGTGTGTGTGTGTGTGTGTGTGTGTGTGTGAAGACAGCCCCCCACCCCGCCGAGCCCACCACGCCCGGCACCCCAGCCCCGTGGAGACCTCGGGACCCGGCCAGCGAACTCAACCAGCCCGGCCCGGCCCCGAGTGGGTCGGCGCGGGCGCGGGGCCTGGGGCGGGAGGAGGCGCGGGGAAGCGCAGAGACGCTCGGCTTCTTGAGCGGGGCTGGGGCGCCCTCCGCCGTCTACGGCCACACCACCCTGAACGCGCCCGATCTCGTCCGATCTCGGAAGCTAAGCAGGGTCGGGCCTGGTTAGTACTTGGATGGGAGACCGCCTGGGAATACCGGGTGCCGTAGGCCTTTTTTTTTTTTTTTTTTTTTTTGCCTCGTGTTCTGTCCCCATTCGGAGAGCGCGGCGGCAGTGGGGGGTGGGGGGCAACCCCGCCCTCAGCGCCCGCCACGGTGCCTGGCGCCCCAGCCCGCTCCGTGGGGCCTCCTCTTGCCCCAAGCCGCAGCACCGCCGCCACGCGGCAGCAGGCGTGGCATCTGGACTGTCGGGTCTCAGACCGAGGGTCTGGTCGGTGGGAGCCGACACGCTGGAGGAAACCTTGAGAGTCTGAGAGGGGAGGGAGTTGCAGAAGAAGGCCAGGATGTCATTTTGAGGGAGTTGTGACCAGAACTCGTCCCGTTGATTTTGGCGTTCTATGGGCTCCACGTAGGAATCTTTGGTGGTGGCACCGGATGTTGGGGGATGCACAGTCACACCCAGACGTGCTCGACAGGCCCCCTTTTCCTTTTCTTTTCGGAGTCATTTAAAAAAAAAAAAAAAATGCCTCTTGGCCGGGCGTGCTGGCTCACGCCTGTAATCCTAGCACTCTGGGAGGCCGAGGTGGGCGGACTGCTCGAGGTCAGGAGTTCGAAACCAGCCTGAGCAAGAGGGAGACCCCCATCTCTACTATAAATAGAAAGAAATTAATTGGCCAACTGATATATAGATATATATATATACAAAAAAAAAAAAATTAGCCGGGCACGGTGGCGCATGCCTGTAGTCCCAGCTACTTGGGAGGCTGAGGCAGCAGGATTGCTTGAGCCCAGGAGATTGAGGTTGCTGTGAGCTAGGCTGACGCCATGGCACTCACTCTAGCCAGGGCAACAAAGCGAGACTCTGTCTCCAAAAAAAAAAAAAAAATGCCTCTTACCTCCATTATTGCATTCTTTTCTCTCTCTCTTTTCAAGCAGATTATGGGAGTACAAGTATTAAGGTTCCATGTATTGCCCGTGCCCCCCTCCCCCCTGTTGTCTTAGCAGCCTATGGTGGGGGTACCAATGTTAAGGTCAGGTACATTGTCCTCTCCCCGCCTCCCCCCTCTGGTCAGAGCTTCAAGTGCGCCCATCCCCCAGTCGGTGCGCACCCACCCCATTCCTAAAGGGTGTGTATGCCCATCACCTCCCCCCACCCGATGGAGGTGATTCCTCTACGTCCACTTAGGTGTCCATGGGTTCCTACCAATTTGCCGGTGAGCACGCGCACGTGGTGCTCCTGTGTCCACTCTTGGGATACTTGGCTTACTGGAACGGGTTCCAGCTCCGGCCAGGAGAACACGGGAGGTGCCCGCTCACCGCCGTTTCTCATAGCTGAATAGCACTCCGTGGTGTGCACGCGCCACGTTTTATTAATCCACTCGTGGATCGATGGGCACTCGGGTCGCTTCCACATCTTTGCAATGGTGAATTGTGCCGCCACAGACACCCGAGCGCAGGTGTCTTCTGCGTAGGCTGCGGGCCTGGCTCTTCTGAATGCCGCTAGCTCGCGACCCACGGGTGAACCTGGTCAGGGTACTTTCTCTAAGGAGCAGACTCTGATCCGGGCGGGCTACCGGTGTTTCTGTTTGCTTGTTTCTTTCTTCCATTTCGGGAAAGGCTTCCTTGCTGGGTGTGGAAATCTCCTGTGCCTTTCCTCGCCTCTTCTGTCAGCTTTAAAATCCTCTTTCAGTTGCCACCCTCACAAACGTCTCAGGAACGTCTTTACGGTGCCTTCGTTAGTGAAATGACCCTCAATGAAGCTGGAACCAAATCTCTCATCGCCCATTTTTAGCAAGTCCACACCCCAGGGTGGTTGGGGTCCAATCCAGCCCCGGCCAGGCCCAGGCCCCCTGGACTGGGCCACAGGAGGACACAGAGTAGGGTCCCGGCCCCCACGGTAGCGGTGCCGGCAGTTCTGCAAGGGCTTGGGGGGTTTCCAGAGGTAGGAGATGGAGGGGACTGATTTCTCCAGCGCCCCCCAAAACACCCCACCCATGGCACACATCCCGAGAGACGCCCCTACACTCGCTCCCCTCCCCTATGCGCTGTGCCCCGGCCCCGGTCCGGGGCGGATAGGCGGCAGCCCACACGCAGGGCGGGGGCGCAGCTGAAAGGGGTTGTGCTGGAGGGCGGCCCCTGGGGCCAAAGGCGACCGCCCGCGCATGCGCAGGCAGCAGCGGCGCACTGGGTTGGGGGCGGGTAGGTGAGGGAGGCGAGGCCAGGAGAGGAGGGCGGCTGGAGGTCTCCGCCTTGGCGGGTCCAGCCGTGGAGGCTGGAGGCGCATCTGGTGTGTGTCAGTGTGTGAGTGTGTGTGTGTGTGTGTGTGTGTGTGTGTGAAGACAGCCCCCCACCCCGCCGAGCCCACCACGCCCGGCACCCCAGCCCCGTGGAGACCTCGGGACCCGGCCAGCGAACTCAACCAGCCCGGCCCGGCCCCGAGTGGGTCGGCGCGGGCGCGGGGCCTGGGGCGGGAGGAGGCGCGGGGAAGCGCAGAGACGCTCGGCTTCTTGAGCGGGGCTGGGGCGCCCTCCGCCGTCTACGGCCACACCACCCTGAACGCGCCCGATCTCGTCCGATCTCGGAAGCTAAGCAGGGTCGGGCCTGGTTAGTACTTGGATGGGAGACCGCCTGGGAATACCGGGTGCCGTAGGCCTTTTTTTTTTTTTTTTTTTTTTTGCCTCGTGTTCTGTCCCCATTCGGAGAGCGCGGCGGCAGTGGGGGGTGGGGGGCAACCCCGCCCTCAGCGCCCGCCACGGTGCCTGGCGCCCCAGCCCGCTCCGTGGGGCCTCCTCTTGCCCCAAGCCGCAGCACCGCCGCCACGCGGCAGCAGGCGTGGCATCTGGACTGTCGGGTCTCAGACCGAGGGTCTGGTCGGTGGGAGCCGACACGCTGGAGGAAACCTTGAGAGTCTGAGAGGGGAGGGAGTTGCAGAAGAAGGCCAGGATGTCATTTTGAGGGAGTTGTGACCAGAACTCGTCCCGTTGATTTTGGCGTTCTATGGGCTCCACGTAGGAATCTTTGGTGGTGGCACCGGATGTTGGGGGATGCACAGTCACACCCAGACGTGCTCGACAGGCCCCCTTTTCCTTTTGTTTTCGGAGTCATTTTTAAAAAAAAAAAAAAATGCCTCTTGGCCGGGCGTGCTGGCTCACGCCTGTAATCCTAGCACTCTGGGAGGCCGAGGTGGGCGGACTGCTCGAGGTCAGGAGTTCGAAACCAGCCTGAGCAAGAGGGAGACCCCCCATCTCTACTATAAATAGAAAGAAATTAATTGGCCAACTGATATATAGATATATATATATATACAAAAAAAAAAATTAGCCGGGCACGGTGGCGCATGCCTGTAGTCCCAGCTACTTGGGAGGCTGAGGCAGCAGGATTGCTTGAGCCCAGGAGATTGAGGTTGCTGTGAGCTAGGCTGACGCCATGGCACTCACTCTAGCCAGGGCAACAAAGCGAGACTCTGTCTCCAAAAAAAAAAAAAAAAATGCCTCTTACCTCCATTATTGCATTCTTTTCTCTCTCTCTTTTCAAGCAGATTATGGGAGTACAAGTATTAAGGTTCCATGTATTGCCCGTGCCCCCCTCCCCCCTGTTGTCTTAGCAGCCTATGGTGGGGGTACCAATGTTAAGGTCAGGTACATTGTCCTCTCCCCGCCTCCCCCCTCTGGTCAGAGCTTCAAGTGCGCCCATCCCCCAGTCGGTGCGCACCCACCCCATTCCTAAAGGGTGTGTATGCCCATCACCTCCCCCCACCCGATGGAGGTGATTCCTCTACGTCCACTTAGGTGTCCATGGGTTCCTACCAATTTGCCGGTGAGCACGCGCACGTGGTGCTCCTGTGTCCACTCTTGGGATACTTGGCTTACTGGAACGGGTTCCAGCTCCGGCCAGGAGAACACGGGAGGTGCCCGCTCACCGCCGTTTCTCATAGCTGAATAGCACTCCGTGGTGTGCACGCGCCACGTTTTATTAATCCACTCGTGGATCGATGGGCACTCGGGTCGCTTCCACATCTTTGCAATGGTGAATTGTGCCGCCACAGACACCCGAGCGCAGGTGTCTTCTGCGTAGGCTGCGGGCCTGGCTCTTCTGAATGCCGCTAGCTCGCGACCCACGGGTGAACCTGGTCAGGGTACTTTCTCTAAGGAGCAGACTCTGATCCGGGCGGGCTACCGGTGTTTCTGTTTGCTTGTTTCTTTCTTCCATTTCGGGAAAGGCTTCCTTGCTGGGTGTGGAAATCTCCTGTGCCTTTCCTCGCCTCTTCTGTCAGCTTTAAAATCCTCTTTCAGTTGCCACCCTCACAAACGTCTCAGGAACGTCTTTACGGTGCCTTCGTTAGTGAAATGACCCTCAATGAAGCTGGAACCAAATCTCTAATCGCCCATTTTTAGCAAGTCCACACCCCAGGGTGGTTGGGGTCCAATCCAGCCCCGGCCAGGCCCAGGCCCCCTGGACTGGGCCACAGGAGGACACAGAGTAGGGTCCCGGCCCCCACGGTAGCGGTGCCGGCAGTTCTGCAAGGGCTTGGGGGGTTTCCAGAGGTAGGAGATGGAGGGGACTGATTTCTCCAGCGCCCCCCAAAACACCCCACCCATGGCACACATCCCGAGAGACGCCCCTACACTCGCTCCCCTCCCCTATGCGCTGTGCCCCGGCCCCGGTCCGGGGCGGATAGGCGGCAGCCCACACGCAGGGCGGGGGCGCAGCTGAAAGGGGTTGTGCTGGAGGGCGGCCCCTGGGGCCAAAGGCGACCGCCCGCGCATGCGCAGGCAGCAGCGGCGCACTGGGTTGGGGGCGGGTAGGTGAGGGAGGCGAGGCCAGGAGAGGAGGGCGGCTGGAGGTCTCCGCCTTGGCGGGTCCAGCCGTGGAGGCTGGAGGCGCATCTGGTGTGTGTCAGTGTGTGAGTGTGTGTGTGTGTGTGTGTGTGTGTGTGTGTGAAGACAGCCCCCCACCCCGCCGAGCCCACCACGCCCGGCACCCCAGCCCCGTGGAGACCTCGGGACCCGGCCAGCGAACTCAACCAGCCCGGCCCGGCCCCGAGTGGGTCGGCGCGGGCGCGGGGCCTGGGGCGGGAGGAGGCGCGGGGAAGCGCAGAGACGCTCGGCTTCTTGAGCGGGGCTGGGGCGCCCTCCGCCGTCTACGGCCACACCACCCTGAACGCGCCCGATCTCGTCCGATCTCGGAAGCTAAGCAGGGTCGGGCCTGGTTAGTACTTGGATGGGAGACCGCCTGGGAATACCGGGTGCCGTAGGCCTTTTTTTTTTTTTTTTTTTTTTGCCTCGTGTTCTGTCCCCATTCGGAGAGCGCGGCGGCAGTGGGGGGTGGGGGGCAACCCCGCCCTCAGCGCCCGCCACGGTGCCTGGCGCCCCAGCCCGCTCCGTGGGGCCTCCTCTTGCCCCAAGCCGCAGCACCGCCGCCACGCCGCAGCAGGCGTGGCATCTGGACTGTCGGGTCTCAGACCGAGGGTCTGGTCGGTGGGAGCCGACACGCTGGAGGAAACCTTGAGAGTCTGAGAGGGGAGGGAGTTGCAGAAGAAGGCCAGGATGTCATTTTGAGGGAGTTGTGACCAGAACTCGTCCCGTTGATTTTGGCGTTCTATGGGCTCCACGTAGGAATCTTTGGTGGTGGCACCGGATGTTGGGGGATGCACAGTCACACCCAGACGTGCTCGACAGGCCCCCTTTTCCTTTTCTTTTCGGAGTCATTTTTAAAAAAAAAAAAAAATGCCTCTTGGCCGGGCGTGCTGGCTCACGCCTGTAATCCTAGCACTCTGGGAGGCCGAGGTGGGCGGACTGCTCGAGGTCAGGAGTTCGAAACCAGCCTGAGCAAGAGGGAGACCCCCCATCTCTACTATAAATAGAAAGAAATTAATTGGCCAACTGATATATAGATATATATATATATACAAAAAAAAAATTAGCCGGGCACGGTGGCGCATGCCTGTAGTCCCAGCTACTTGGGAGGCTGAGGCAGCAGGATTGCTTGAGCCCAGGAGATTGAGGTTGCTGTGAGCTAGGCTGACGCCATGGCACTCACTCTAGCCAGGGCAACAAAGCGAGACTCTGTCTCCAAAAAAAAAAAAAAAAATGCCTCTTACCTCCATTATTGCATTCTTTTCTCTCTCTCTTTTCAAGCAGATTATGGGAGTACAAGTATTAAGGTTCCATGTATTGCCCGTGCCCCCCTCCCCCCTGTTGTCTTAGCAGCCTATGGTGGGGGTACCAATGTTAAGGTCAGGTACATTGTCCTCTCCCCGCCTCCCCCCTCTGGTCAGAGCTTCAAGTGCGCCCATCCCCCAGTCGGTGCGCACCCACCCCATTCCTAAAGGGTGTGTATGCCCATCACCTCCCCCCACCCGATGGAGGTGATTCCTCTACGTCCACTTAGGTGTCCATGGGTTCCTACCAATTTGCCGGTGAGCACGCGCACGTGGTGCTCCTGTGTCCACTCTTGGGATACTTGGCTTACTGGAACGGGTTCCAGCTCCGGCCAGGAGAACACGGGAGGTGCCCGCTCACCGCCGTTTCTCATAGCTGAATAGCACTCCGTGGTGTGCACGCGCCACGTTTTATTAATCCACTCGTGGATCGATGGGCACTCGGGTCGCTTCCACATCTTTGCAATGGTGAATTGTGCCGCCACAGACACCCGAGCGCAGGTGTCTTCTGCGTAGGCTGCGGGCCTGGCTCTTCTGAATGCCGCTAGCTCGCGACCCACGGGTGAACCTGGTCAGGGTACTTTCTCTAAGGAGCAGACTCTGATCCGGGCGGGCTACCGGTGTTTCTGTTTGCTTGTTTCTTTCTTCCATTTCGGGAAAGGCTTCCTTGCTGGGTGTGGAAATCTCCTGTGCCTTTCCTCGCCTCTTCTGTCAGCTTTAAAATCCTCTTTCAGTTGCCACCCTCACAAACGTCTCAGGAACGTCTTTACGGTGCCTTCGTTAGTGAAATGACCCTCAATGAAGCTGGAACCAAATCTCTCATCGCCCATTTTTAGCAAGTCCACACCCCAGGGTGGTTGGGGTCCAATCCAGCCCCGGCCAGGCCCAGGCCCCCTGGACTGGGCCACAGGAGGACACAGAGTAGGGTCCCGGCCCCCACGGTAGCGGTGCCGGCAGTTCTGCAAGGGCTTGGGGGGTTTCCAGAGGTAGGAGATGGAGGGGACTGATTTCTCCAGCGCCCCCCAAAACACCCCACCCATGGCACACATCCCGAGAGACGCCCCTACACTCGCTCCCCTCCCCTATGCGCTGTGCCCCGGCCCCGGTCCGGGGCGGATAGGCGGCAGCCCACACGCAGGGCGGGGGCGCAGCTGAAAGGGGTTGTGCTGGAGGGCGGCCCCTGGGGCCAAAGGCGACCGCCCGCGCATGCGCAGGCAGCAGCGGCGCACTGGGTTGGGGGCGGGTAGGTGAGGGAGGCGAGGCCAGGAGAGGAGGGCGGCTGGAGGTCTCCGCCTTGGCGGGTCCAGCCGTGGAGGCTGGAGGCGCATCTGGTGTGTGTCAGTGTGTGAGTGTGTGTGTGTGTGTGTGTGTGTGTGTGAAGACAGCCCCCCACCCCGCCGAGCCCACCACGCCCGGCACCCCAGCCCCGTGGAGACCTCGGGACCCGGCCAGCGAACTCAACCAGCCCGGCCCGGCCCCGAGTGGGTCGGCGCGGGCGCGGGGCCTGGGGCGGGAGGAGGCGCGGGGAAGCGCAGAGACGCTCGGCTTCTTGAGCGGGGCTGGGGCGCCCTCCGCCGTCTACGGCCACACCACCCTGAACGCGCCCGATCTCGTCCGATCTCGGAAGCTAAGCAGGGTCGGGCCTGGTTAGTACTTGGATGGGAGACCGCCTGGGAATACCGGGTGCCGTAGGCCTTTTTTTTTTTTTTTTTTTTTTTGCCTCGTGTTCTGTCCCCATTCGGAGAGCGCGGCGGCAGTGGGGGGTGGGGGGCAACCCCGCCCTCAGCGCCCGCCACGGTGCCTGGCGCCCCAGCCCGCTCCGTGGGGCCTCCTCTTGCCCCAAGCCGCAGCACCGCCGCCACGCGGCAGCAGGCGTGGCATCTGGACTGTCGGGTCTCAGACCGAGGGTCTGGTCGGTGGGAGCCGACACGCTGGAGGAAACCTTGAGAGTCTGAGAGGGGAGGGAGTTGCAGAAGAAGGCCAGGATGTCATTTTGAGGGAGTTGTGACCAGAACTCGTCCCGTTGATTTTGGCGTTCTATGGGCTCCACGTAGGAATCTTTGGTGGTGGCACCGGATGTTGGGGGATGCACAGTCACACCCAGACGTGCTCGACAGGCCCCCTTTTCCTTTTGTTTTCGGAGTCATTTTTAAAAAAAAAAAAAAATGCCTCTTGGCCGGGCGTGCTGGCTCACGCCTGTAATCCTAGCACTCTGGGAGGCCGAGGTGGGCGGACTGCTCGAGGTCAGGAGTTCGAAACCAGCCTGAGCAAGAGGGAGACCCCCCATCTCTACTATAAATAGAAAGAAATTAATTGGCCAACTGATATATAGATATATATATATATACAAAAAAAAAAATTAGCCGGGCACGGTGGCGCATGCCTGTAGTCCCAGCTACTTGGGAGGCTGAGGCAGCAGGATTGCTTGAGCCCAGGAGATTGAGGTTGCTGTGAGCTAGGCTGACGCCATGGCACTCACTCTAGCCAGGGCAACAAAGCGAGACTCTGTCTCCAAAAAAAAAAAAAAAAATGCCTCTTACCTCCATTATTGCATTCTTTTCTCTCTCTCTTTTCAAGCAGATTATGGGAGTACAAGTATTAAGGTTCCATGTATTGCCCGTGCCCCCCTCCCCCCTGTTGTCTTAGCAGCCTATGGTGGGGGTACCAATGTTAAGGTCAGGTACATTGTCCTCTCCCCGCCTCCCCCCTCTGGTCAGAGCTTCAAGTGCGCCCATCCCCCAGTCGGTGCGCACCCACCCCATTCCTAAAGGGTGTGTATGCCCATCACCTCCCCCCACCCGATGGAGGTGATTCCTCTACGTCCACTTAGGTGTCCATGGGTTCCTACCAATTTGCCGGTGAGCACGCGCACGTGGTGCTCCTGTGTCCACTCTTGGGATACTTGGCTTACTGGAACGGGTTCCAGCTCCGGCCAGGAGAACACGGGAGGTGCCCGCTCACCGCCGTTTCTCATAGCTGAATAGCACTCCGTGGTGTGCACGCGCCACGTTTTATTAATCCACTCGTGGATCGATGGGCACTCGGGTCGCTTCCACATCTTTGCAATGGTGAATTGTGCCGCCACAGACACCCGAGCGCAGGTGTCTTCTGCGTAGGCTGCGGGCCTGGCTCTTCTGAATGCCGCTAGCTCGCGACCCACGGGTGAACCTGGTCAGGGTACTTTCTCTAAGGAGCAGACTCTGATCCGGGCGGGCTACCGGTGTTTCTGTTTGCTTGTTTCTTTCTTCCATTTCGGGAAAGGCTTCCTTGCTGGGTGTGGAAATCTCCTGTGCCTTTCCTCGCCTCTTCTGTCAGCTTTAAAATCCTCTTTCAGTTGCCACCCTCACAAACGTCTCAGGAACGTCTTTACGGTGCCTTCGTTAGTGAAATGACCCTCAATGAAGCTGGAACCAAATCTCTAATCGCCCATTTTTAGCAAGTCCACACCCCAGGGTGGTTGGGGTCCAATCCAGCCCCGGCCAGGCCCAGGCCCCCTGGACTGGGCCACAGGAGGACACAGAGTAGGGTCCCGGCCCCCACGGTAGCGGTGCCGGCAGTTCTGCAAGGGCTTGGGGGGTTTCCAGAGGTAGGAGATGGAGGGGACTGATTTCTCCAGCGCCCCCCAAAACACCCCACCCATGGCACACATCCCGAGAGACGCCCCTACACTCGCTCCCCTCCCCTATGCGCTGTGCCCCGGCCCCGGTCCGGGGCGGATAGGCGGCAGCCCACACGCAGGGCGGGGGCGCAGCTGAAAGGGGTTGTGCTGGAGGGCGGCCCCTGGGGCCAAAGGCGACCGCCCGCGCATGCGCAGGCAGCAGCGGCGCACTGGGTTGGGGGCGGGTAGGTGAGGGAGGCGAGGCCAGGAGAGGAGGGCGGCTGGAGGTCTCCGCCTTGGCGGGTCCAGCCGTGGAGGCTGGAGGCGCATCTGGTGTGTGTCAGTGTGTGAGTGTGTGTGTGTGTGTGTGTGTGTGTGTGTGTGAAGACAGCCCCCCACCCCGCCGAGCCCACCACGCCCGGCACCCCAGCCCCGTGGAGACCTCGGGACCCGGCCAGCGAACTCAACCAGCCCGGCCCGGCCCCGAGTGGGTCGGCGCGGGCGCGGGGCCTGGGGCGGGAGGAGGCGCGGGGAAGCGCAGAGACGCTCGGCTTCTTGAGCGGGGCTGGGGCGCCCTCCGCCGTCTACGGCCACACCACCCTGAACGCGCCCGATCTCGTCCGATCTCGGAAGCTAAGCAGGGTCGGGCCTGGTTAGTACTTGGATGGGAGACCGCCTGGGAATACCGGGTGCCGTAGGCCTTTTTTTTTTTTTTTTTTTTTTTGCCTCGTGTTCTGTCCCCATTCGGAGAGCGCGGCGGCAGTGGGGGGTGGGGGGCAACCCCGCCCTCAGCGCCCGCCACGGTGCCTGGCGCCCCAGCCCGCTCCGTGGGGCCTCCTCTTGCCCCAAGCCGCAGCACCGCCGCCACGCGGCAGCAGGCGTGGCATCTGGACTGTCGGGTCTCAGACCGAGGGTCTGGTCGGTGGGAGCCGACACGCTGGAGGAAACCTTGAGAGTCTGAGAGGGGAGGGAGTTGCAGAAGAAGGCCAGGATGTCATTTTGAGGGAGTTGTGACCAGAACTCGTCCCGTTGATTTTGGCGTTCTATGGGCTCCACGTAGGAATCTTTGGTGGTGGCACCGGATGTTGGGGGATGCACAGTCACACCCAGACGTGCTCGACAGGCCCCCTTTTCCTTTTGTTTTCGGAGTCATTTTTAAAAAAAAAAAAAAATGCCTCTTGGCCGGGCGTGCTGGCTCACGCCTGTAATCCTAGCACTCTGGGAGGCCGAGGTGGGCGGACTGCTCGAGGTCAGGAGTTCGAAACCAGCCTGAGCAAGAGGGAGACCCCCCATCTCTACTATAAATAGAAAGAAATTAATTGGCCAACTGATATATAGATATATATATATATACAAAAAAAAAAATTAGCCGGGCACGGTGGCGCATGCCTGTAGTCCCAGCTACTTGGGAGGCTGAGGCAGCAGGATTGCTTGAGCCCAGGAGATTGAGGTTGCTGTGAGCTAGGCTGACGCCATGGCACTCACTCTAGCCAGGGCAACAAAGCGAGACTCTGTCTCCAAAAAAAAAAAAAAAAATGCCTCTTACCTCCATTATTGCATTCTTTTCTCTCTCTCTTTTCAAGCAGATTATGGGAGTACAAGTATTAAGGTTCCATGTATTGCCCGTGCCCCCCTCCCCCCTGTTGTCTTAGCAGCCTATGGTGGGGGTACCAATGTTAAGGTCAGGTACATTGTCCTCTCCCCGCCTCCCCCCTCTGGTCAGAGCTTCAAGTGCGCCCATCCCCCAGTCGGTGCGCACCCACCCCATTCCTAAAGGGTGTGTATGCCCATCACCTCCCCCCACCCGATGGAGGTGATTCCTCTACGTCCACTTAGGTGTCCATGGGTTCCTACCAATTTGCCGGTGAGCACGCGCACGTGGTGCTCCTGTGTCCACTCTTGGGATACTTGGCTTACTGGAACGGGTTCCAGCTCCGGCCAGGAGAACACGGGAGGTGCCCGCTCACCGCCGTTTCTCATAGCTGAATAGCACTCCGTGGTGTGCACGCGCCACGTTTTATTAATCCACTCGTGGATCGATGGGCACTCGGGTCGCTTCCACATCTTTGCAATGGTGAATTGTGCCGCCACAGACACCCGAGCGCAGGTGTCTTCTGCGTAGGCTGCGGGCCTGGCTCTTCTGAATGCCGCTAGCTCGCGACCCACGGGTGAACCTGGTCAGGGTACTTTCTCTAAGGAGCAGACTCTGATCCGGGCGGGCTACCGGTGTTTCTGTTTGCTTGTTTCTTTCTTCCATTTCGGGAAAGGCTTCCTTGCTGGGTGTGGAAATCTCCTGTGCCTTTCCTCGCCTCTTCTGTCAGCTTTAAAATCCTCTTTCAGTTGCCACCCTCACAAACGTCTCAGGAACGTCTTTACGGTGCCTTCGTTAGTGAAATGACCCTCAATGAAGCTGGAACCAAATCTCTAATCGCCCATTTTTAGCAAGTCCACACCCCAGGGTGGTTGGGGTCCAATCCAGCCCCGGCCAGGCCCAGGCCCCCTGGACTGGGCCACAGGAGGACACAGAGTAGGGTCCCGGCCCCCACGGTAGCGGTGCCGGCAGTTCTGCAAGGGCTTGGGGGGTTTCCAGAGGTAGGAGATGGAGGGGACTGATTTCTCCAGCGCCCCCCAAAACACCCCACCCATGGCACACATCCCGAGAGACGCCCCTACACTCGCTCCCCTCCCCTATGCGCTGTGCCCCGGCCCCGGTCCGGGGCGGATAGGCGGCAGCCCACACGCAGGGCGGGGGCGCAGCTGAAAGGGGTTGTGCTGGAGGGCGGCCCCTGGGGCCAAAGGCGACCGCCCGCGCATGCGCAGTCAGCAGCGGCGCACTGGGTTGGGGGCGGGTAGGTGAGGGAGGCGAGGCCAGGAGAGGAGGGCGGCTGGAGGTCTCCGCCTTGGCGGGTCCAGCCGTGGAGGCTGGAGGCGCATCTGGTGTGTGTCAGTGTGTGAGTGTGTGTGTGTGTGTGTGTGTGTGTGTGTGTGAAGACAGCCCCCCACCCCGCCGAGCCCACCACGCCCGGCACCCCAGCCCCGTGGAGACCTCGGGACCCGGCCAGCGAACTCAACCAGCCCGGCCCGGCCCCGAGTGGGTCGGCGCGGGCGCGGGGCCTGGGGCGGGAGGAGGCGCGGGGAAGCGCAGAGACGCTCGGCTTCTTGAGCGGGGCTGGGGCGCCCTCCGCCGTCTACGGCCACACCACCCTGAACGCGCCCGATCTCGTCCGATCTCGGAAGCTAAGCAGGGTCGGGCCTGGTTAGTACTTGGATGGGAGACCGCCTGGGAATACCGGGTGCCGTAGGCCTTTTTTTTTTTTTTTTTTTTTTGCCTCGTGTTCTGTCCCCATTCGGAGAGCGCGGCGGCAGTGGGGGGTGGGGGGCAACCCCGCCCTCAGCGCCCGCCACGGTGCCTGGCGCCCCAGCCCGCTCCGTGGGGCCTCCTCTTGCCCCAAGCCGCAGCACCGCCGCCACGCCGCAGCAGGCGTGGCATCTGGACTGTCGGGTCTCAGACCGAGGGTCTGGTCGGTGGGAGCCGACACGCTGGAGGAAACCTTGAGAGTCTGAGAGGGGAGGGAGTTGCAGAAGAAGGCCAGGATGTCATTTTGAGGGAGTTGTGACCAGAACTCGTCCCGTTGATTTTGGCGTTCTATGGGCTCCACGTAGGAATCTTTGGTGGTGGCACCGGATGTTGGGGGATGCACAGTCACACCCAGACGTGCTCGACAGGCCCCCTTTTCCTTTTCTTTTCGGAGTCATTTTTAAAAAAAAAAAAAAATGCCTCTTGGCCGGGCGTGCTGGCTCACGCCTGTAATCCTAGCACTCTGGGAGGCCGAGGTGGGCGGACTGCTCGAGGTCAGGAGTTCGAAACCAGCCTGAGCAAGAGGGAGACCCCCCATCTCTACTATAAATAGAAAGAAATTAATTGGCCAACTGATATATAGATATATATATATATACAAAAAAAAAATTAGCCGGGCACGGTGGCGCATGCCTGTAGTCCCAGCTACTTGGGAGGCTGAGGCAGCAGGATTGCTTGAGCCCAGGAGATTGAGGTTGCTGTGAGCTAGGCTGACGCCATGGCACTCACTCTAGCCAGGGCAACAAAGCGAGACTCTGTCTCCAAAAAAAAAAAAAAAAATGCCTCTTACCTCCATTATTGCATTCTTTTCTCTCTCTCTTTTCAAGCAGATTATGGGAGTACAAGTATTAAGGTTCCATGTATTGCCCGTGCCCCCCTCCCCCCTGTTGTCTTAGCAGCCTATGGTGGGGGTACCAATGTTAAGGTCAGGTACATTGTCCTCTCCCCGCCTCCCCCCTCTGGTCAGAGCTTCAAGTGCGCCCATCCCCCAGTCGGTGCGCACCCACCCCATTCCTAAAGGGTGTGTATGCCCATCACCTCCCCCCACCCGATGGAGGTGATTCCTCTACGTCCACTTAGGTGTCCATGGGTTCCTACCAATTTGCCGGTGAGCACGCGCACGTGGTGCTCCTGTGTCCACTCTTGGGATACTTGGCTTACTGGAACGGGTTCCAGCTCCGGCCAGGAGAACACGGGAGGTGCCCGCTCACCGCCGTTTCTCATAGCTGAATAGCACTCCGTGGTGTGCACGCGCCACGTTTTATTAATCCACTCGTGGATCGATGGGCACTCGGGTCGCTTCCACATCTTTGCAATGGTGAATTGTGCCGCCACAGACACCCGAGCGCAGGTGTCTTCTGCGTAGGCTGCGGGCCTGGCTCTTCTGAATGCCGCTAGCTCGCGACCCACGGGTGAACCTGGTCAGGGTACTTTCTCTAAGGAGCAGACTCTGATCCGGGCGGGCTACCGGTGTTTCTGTTTGCTTGTTTCTTTCTTCCATTTCGGGAAAGGCTTCCTTGCTGGGTGTGGAAATCTCCTGTGCCTTTCCTCGCCTCTTCTGTCAGCTTTAAAATCCTCTTTCAGTTGCCACCCTCACAAACGTCTCAGGAACGTCTTTACGGTGCCTTCGTTAGTGAAATGACCCTCAATGAAGCTGGAACCAAATCTCTCATCGCCCATTTTTAGCAAGTCCACACCCCAGGGTGGTTGGGGTCCAATCCAGCCCCGGCCAGGCCCAGGCCCCCTGGACTGGGCCACAGGAGGACACAGAGTAGGGTCCCGGCCCCCACGGTAGCGGTGCCGGCAGTTCTGCAAGGGCTTGGGGGGTTTCCAGAGGTAGGAGATGGAGGGGACTGATTTCTCCAGCGCCCCCCAAAACACCCCACCCATGGCACACATCCCGAGAGACGCCCCTACACTCGCTCCCCTCCCCTATGCGCTGTGCCCCGGCCCCGGTCCGGGGCGGATAGGCGGCAGCCCACACGCAGGGCGGGGGCGCAGCTGAAAGGGGTTGTGCTGGAGGGCGGCCCCTGGGGCCAAAGGCGACCGCCCGCGCATGCGCAGGCAGCAGCGGCGCACTGGGTTGGGGGCGGGTAGGTGAGGGAGGCGAGGCCAGGAGAGGAGGGCGGCTGGAGGTCTCCGCCTTGGCGGGTCCAGCCGTGGAGGCTGGAGGCGCATCTGGTGTGTGTCAGTGTGTGAGTGTGTGTGTGTGTGTGTGTGTGTGTGTGAAGACAGCCCCCCACCCCGCCGAGCCCACCACGCCCGGCACCCCAGCCCCGTGGAGACCTCGGGACCCGGCCAGCGAACTCAACCAGCCCGGCCCGGCCCCGAGTGGGTCGGCGCGGGCGCGGGGCCTGGGGCGGGAGGAGGCGCGGGGAAGCGCAGAGACGCTCGGCTTCTTGAGCGGGGCTGGGGCGCCCTCCGCCGTCTACGGCCACACCACCCTGAACGCGCCCGATCTCGTCCGATCTCGGAAGCTAAGCAGGGTCGGGCCTGGTTAGTACTTGGATGGGAGACCGCCTGGGAATACCGGGTGCCGTAGGCCTTTTTTTTTTTTTTTTTTTTTTTGCCTCGTGTTCTGTCCCCATTCGGAGAGCGCGGCGGCAGTGGGGGGTGGGGGGCAACCCCGCCCTCAGCGCCCGCCACGGTGCCTGGCGCCCCAGCCCGCTCCGTGGGGCCTCCTCTTGCCCCAAGCCGCAGCACCGCCGCCACGCGGCAGCAGGCGTGGCATCTGGACTGTCGGGTCTCAGACCGAGGGTCTGGTCGGTGGGAGCCGACACGCTGGAGGAAACCTTGAGAGTCTGAGAGGGGAGGGAGTTGCAGAAGAAGGCCAGGATGTCATTTTGAGGGAGTTGTGACCAGAACTCGTCCCGTTGATTTTGGCGTTCTATGGGCTCCACGTAGGAATCTTTGGTGGTGGCACCGGATGTTGGGGGATGCACAGTCACACCCAGACGTGCTCGACAGGCCCCCTTTTCCTTTTGTTTTCGGAGTCATTTTTAAAAAAAAAAAAAAATGCCTCTTGGCCGGGCGTGCTGGCTCACGCCTGTAATCCTAGCACTCTGGGAGGCCGAGGTGGGCGGACTGCTCGAGGTCAGGAGTTCGAAACCAGCCTGAGCAAGAGGGAGACCCCCCATCTCTACTATAAATAGAAAGAAATTAATTGGCCAACTGATATATAGATATATATATATATACAAAAAAAAAAATTAGCCGGGCACGGTGGCGCATGCCTGTAGTCCCAGCTACTTGGGAGGCTGAGGCAGCAGGATTGCTTGAGCCCAGGAGATTGAGGTTGCTGTGAGCTAGGCTGACGCCATGGCACTCACTCTAGCCAGGGCAACAAAGCGAGACTCTGTCTCCAAAAAAAAAAAAAAAAATGCCTCTTACCTCCATTATTGCATTCTTTTCTCTCTCTCTTTTCAAGCAGATTATGGGAGTACAAGTATTAAGGTTCCATGTATTGCCCGTGCCCCCCTCCCCCCTGTTGTCTTAGCAGCCTATGGTGGGGGTACCAATGTTAAGGTCAGGTACATTGTCCTCTCCCCGCCTCCCCCCTCTGGTCAGAGCTTCAAGTGCGCCCATCCCCCAGTCGGTGCGCACCCACCCCATTCCTAAAGGGTGTGTATGCCCATCACCTCCCCCCACCCGATGGAGGTGATTCCTCTACGTCCACTTAGGTGTCCATGGGTTCCTACCAATTTGCCGGTGAGCACGCGCACGTGGTGCTCCTGTGTCCACTCTTGGGATACTTGGCTTACTGGAACGGGTTCCAGCTCCGGCCAGGAGAACACGGGAGGTGCCCGCTCACCGCCGTTTCTCATAGCTGAATAGCACTCCGTGGTGTGCACGCGCCACGTTTTATTAATCCACTCGTGGATCGATGGGCACTCGGGTCGCTTCCACATCTTTGCAATGGTGAATTGTGCCGCCACAGACACCCGAGCGCAGGTGTCTTCTGCGTAGGCTGCGGGCCTGGCTCTTCTGAATGCCGCTAGCTCGCGACCCACGGGTGAACCTGGTCAGGGTACTTTCTCTAAGGAGCAGACTCTGATCCGGGCGGGCTACCGGTGTTTCTGTTTGCTTGTTTCTTTCTTCCATTTCGGGAAAGGCTTCCTTGCTGGGTGTGGAAATCTCCTGTGCCTTTCCTCGCCTCTTCTGTCAGCTTTAAAATCCTCTTTCAGTTGCCACCCTCACAAACGTCTCAGGAACGTCTTTACGGTGCCTTCGTTAGTGAAATGACCCTCAATGAAGCTGGAACCAAATCTCTAATCGCCCATTTTTAGCAAGTCCACACCCCAGGGTGGTTGGGGTCCAATCCAGCCCCGGCCAGGCCCAGGCCCCCTGGACTGGGCCACAGGAGGACACAGAGTAGGGTCCCGGCCCCCACGGTAGCGGTGCCGGCAGTTCTGCAAGGGCTTGGGGGGTTTCCAGAGGTAGGAGATGGAGGGGACTGATTTCTCCAGCGCCCCCCAAAACACCCCACCCATGGCACACATCCCGAGAGACGCCCCTACACTCGCTCCCCTCCCCTATGCGCTGTGCCCCGGCCCCGGTCCGGGGCGGATAGGCGGCAGCCCACACGCAGGGCGGGGGCGCAGCTGAAAGGGGTTGTGCTGGAGGGCGGCCCCTGGGGCCAAAGGCGACCGCCCGCGCATGCGCAGGCAGCAGCGGCGCACTGGGTTGGGGGCGGGTAGGTGAGGGAGGCGAGGCCAGGAGAGGAGGGCGGCTGGAGGTCTCCGCCTTGGCGGGTCCAGCCGTGGAGGCTGGAGGCGCATCTGGTGTGTGTCAGTGTGTGAGTGTGTGTGTGTGTGTGTGTGTGTGTGTGTGTGAAGACAGCCCCCCACCCCGCCGAGCCCACCACGCCCGGCACCCCAGCCCCGTGGAGACCTCGGGACCCGGCCAGCGAACTCAACCAGCCCGGCCCGGCCCCGAGTGGGTCGGCGCGGGCGCGGGGCCTGGGGCGGGAGGAGGCGCGGGGAAGCGCAGAGACGCTCGGCTTCTTGAGCGGGGCTGGGGCGCCCTCCGCCGTCTACGGCCACACCACCCTGAACGCGCCCGATCTCGTCCGATCTCGGAAGCTAAGCAGGGTCGGGCCTGGTTAGTACTTGGATGGGAGACCGCCTGGGAATACCGGGTGCCGTAGGCCTTTTTTTTTTTTTTTTTTTTTTTGCCTCGTGTTCTGTCCCCATTCGGAGAGCGCGGCGGCAGTGGGGGGTGGGGGGCAACCCCGCCCTCAGCGCCCGCCACGGTGCCTGGCGCCCCAGCCCGCTCCGTGGGGCCTCCTCTTGCCCCAAGCCGCAGCACCGCCGCCACGCGGCAGCAGGCGTGGCATCTGGACTGTCGGGTCTCAGACCGAGGGTCTGGTCGGTGGGAGCCGACACGCTGGAGGAAACCTTGAGAGTCTGAGAGGGGAGGGAGTTGCAGAAGAAGGCCAGGATGTCATTTTGAGGGAGTTGTGACCAGAACTCGTCCCGTTGATTTTGGCGTTCTATGGGCTCCACGTAGGAATCTTTGGTGGTGGCACCGGATGTTGGGGGATGCACAGTCACACCCAGACGTGCTCGACAGGCCCCCTTTTCCTTTTCTTTTCGGAGTCATTTTAAAAAAAAAAAAAAATGCCTCTTGGCCGGGCGTGCTGGCTCACGCCTGTAATCCTAGCACTCTGGGAGGCCGAGGTGGGCGGACTGCTCGAGGTCAGGAGTTCGAAACCAGCCTGAGCAAGAGGGAGACCCCCATCTCTACTATAAATAGAAAGAAATTAATTGGCCAACTGATATATAGATATATATATATACAAAAAAAAAAAAATTAGCCGGGCACGGTGGCGCATGCCTGTAGTCCCAGCTACTTGGGAGGCTGAGGCAGCAGGATTGCTTGAGCCCAGGAGATTGAGGTTGCTGTGAGCTAGGCTGACGCCATGGCACTCACTCTAGCCAGGGCAACAAAGCGAGACTCTGTCTCCAAAAAAAAAAAAAAAATGCCTCTTACCTCCATTATTGCATTCTTTTCTCTCTCTCTTTTCAAGCAGATTATGGGAGTACAAGTATTAAGGTTCCATGTATTGCCCGTGCCCCCCTTCCCCCTGTTGTCTTAGCAGCCTATGGTGGGGGTACCAATGTTAAGGTCAGGTACATTGTCCTCTCCCCGCCTCCCCCCTCTGGTCAGAGCTTCAAGTGCGCCCATCCCCCAGTCGGTGCGCACCCACCCCATTCCTAAAGGGTGTGTATGCCCATCACCTCCCCCCACCCGATGGAGGTGATTCCTCTACGTCCACTTAGGTGTCCATGGGTTCCTACCAATTTGCCGGTGAGCACGCGCACGTGGTGCTCCTGTGTCCACTCTTGGGATACTTGGCTTACTGGAACGGGTTCCAGCTCCGGCCAGGAGAACACGGGAGGTGCCCGCTCACCGCCGTTTCTCATAGCTGAATAGCACTCCGTGGTGTGCACGCGCCACGTTTTATTAATCCACTCGTGGATCGATGGGCACTCGGGTCGCTTCCACATCTTTGCAATGGTGAATTGTGCCGCCACAGACACCCGAGCGCAGGTGTCTTCTGCGTAGGCTGCGGGCCTGGCTCTTCTGAATGCCGCTAGCTCGCGACCCACGGGTGAACCTGGTCAGGGTACTTTCTCTAAGGAGCAGACTCTGATCCGGGCGGGCTACCGGTGTTTCTGTTTGCTTGTTTCTTTCTTCCATTTCGGGAAAGGCTTCCTTGCTGGGTGTGGAAATCTCCTGTGCCTTTCCTCGCCTCTTCTGTCAGCTTTAAAATCCTCTTTCAGTTGCCACCCTCACAAACGTCTCAGGAACGTCTTTACGGTGCCTTCGTTAGTGAAATGACCCTCAATGAAGCTGGAACCAAATCTCTCATCGCCCATTTTTAGCAAGTCCACACCCCAGGGTGGTTGGGGTCCAATCCAGCCCCGGCCAGGCCCAGGCCCCCTGGACTGGGCCACAGGAGGACACAGAGTAGGGTCCCGGCCCCCACGGTAGCGGTGCCGGCAGTTCTGCAAGGGCTTGGGGGGTTTCCAGAGGTAGGAGATGGAGGGGACTGATTTCTCCAGCGCCCCCCAAAACACCCCACCCATGGCACACATCCCGAGAGACGCCCCTACACTCGCTCCCCTCCCCTATGCGCTGTGCCCCGGCCCCGGTCCGGGGCGGATAGGCGGCAGCCCACACGCAGGGCGGGGGCGCAGCTGAAAGGGGTTGTGCTGGAGGGCGGCCCCTGGGGCCAAAGGCGACCGCCCGCGCATGCGCAGTCAGCAGCGGCGCACTGGGTTGGGGGCGGGTAGGTGAGGGAGGCGAGGCGAGGAGAGGAGGGCGGCTGGAGGTCTCCGCCTTGGCGGGTCCAGCCGTGGAGGCTGGAGGCGCATCTGGTGTGTGTCAGTGTGTGAGTGTGTGTGTGTGTGTGTGTGTGTGAAGACAGCCCCCCACCCCGCCGAGCCCACCACGCCCGGCACCCCAGCCCCGTGGAGACCTCGGGACCCGGCCAGCGAACTCAACCAGCCCGGCCCGGCCCCGAGTGGGTCGGCGCGGGCGCGGGGCCTGGGGCGGGAGGAGGCGCTGGGAAGCGCAGAGACGCTCGGCTTCTTGAGCGGGGCTGGGGCGCCCTCCGCCGTCTACGGCCACACCACCCTGAACGCGCCCGATCTCGTCCGATCTCGGAAGCTAAGCAGGGTCGGGCCTGGTTAGTACTTGGATGGGAGACCGCCTGGGAATACCGGGTGCCGTAGGCCTTTTTTTTTTTTTTTTTTTTTTTGCCTCGTGTTCTGTCCCCATTCGGAGAGCGCGGCGGCAGTGGGGGGTGGGGGGCAACCCCGCCCTCAGCGCCCGCCACGGTGCCTGGCGCCCCAGCCCGCTCCGTGGGGCCTCCTCTTGCCCCAAGCCGCAGCACCGCCGCCACGCGGCAGCAGGCGTGGCATCTGGACTGTCGGGTCTCAGACCGAGGGTCTGGTCGGTGGGAGCCGACACGCTGGAGGAAACCTTGAGAGTCTGAGAGGGGAGGGAGTTGCAGAAGAAGGCCAGGATGTCATTTTGAGGGAGTTGTGACCAGAACTCGTCCCGTTGATTTTGGCGTTCTATGGGCTCCACGTAGGAATCTTTGGTGGTGGCACCGGATGTTGGGGGATGCACAGTCACACCCAGACGTGCTCGACAGGCCCCCTTTTCCTTTTCTTTTCGGAGTCATTTAAAAAAAAAAAAAATGCCTCTTGGCCGGGCGTGCTGGCTCACGCCTGTAATCCTAGCACTCTGGGAGGCCGAGGTGGGCGGACTGCTCGAGGTCAGGAGTTCGAAACCAGCCTGAGCAAGAGGGAGACCCCCATCTCTACTATAAATAGAAAGAAATTAATTGGCCAACTGATATATAGATATATATATATACAAAAAAAAAAAATTAGCCGGGCACGGTGGCGCATGCCTGTAGTCCCAGCTACTTGGGAGGCTGAGGCAGCAGGATTGCTTGAGCCCAGGAGATTGAGGTTGCTGTGAGCTAGGCTGACGCCATGGCACTCACTCTAGCCAGGGCAACAAAGCGAGACTCTGTCTCCAAAAAAAAAAAAAAAAAATGCCTCTTACCTCCATTATTGCATTCTTTTCTCTCTCTCTTTTCAAGCAGATTATGGGAGTACAAGTATTAAGGTTCCATGTATTGCCCGTGCCCCCCTCCCCCCTGTTGTCTTAGCAGCCTATGGTGGGGGTACCAATGTTAAGGTCAGGTACATTGTCCTCTCCCCGCCTCCCCCCTCTGGTCAGAGCTTCAAGTGCGCCCATCCCCCAGTCGGTGCGCACCCACCCCATTCCTAAAGGGTGTGTATGCCCATCACCTCCCCCCACCCGATGGAGGTGATTCCTCTACGTCCACTTAGGTGTCCATGGGTTCCTACCAATTTGCCGGTGAGCACGCGCACGTGGTGCTCCTGTGTCCACTCTTGGGATACTTGGCTTACTGGAACGGGTTCCAGCTCCGGCCAGGAGAACACGGGAGGTGCCCGCTCACCGCCGTTTCTCATAGCTGAATAGCACTCCGTGGTGTGCACGCGCCACGTTTTATTAATCCACTCGTGGATCGATGGGCACTCGGGTCGCTTCCACATCTTTGCAATGGTGAATTGTGCCGCCACAGACACCCGAGCGCAGGTGTCTTCTGCGTAGGCTGCGGGCCTGGCTCTTCTGAATGCCGCTAGCTCGCGACCCACGGGTGAACCTGGTCAGGGTACTTTCTCTAAGGAGCAGACTCTGATCCGGGCGGGCTACCGGTGTTTCTGTTTGCTTGTTTCTTTCTTCCATTTCGGGAAAGGCTTCCTTGCTGGGTGTGGAAATCTCCTGTGCCTTTCCTCGCCTCTTCTGTCAGCTTTAAAATCCTCTTTCAGTTGCCACCCTCACAAACGTCTCAGGAACGTCTTTACGGTGCCTTCGTTAGTGAAATGACCCTCAATGAAGCTGGAACCAAATCTCTCATCGCCCATTTTTAGCAAGTCCACACCCCAGGGTGGTTGGGGTCCAATCCAGCCCCGGCCAGGCCCAGGCCCCCTGGACTGGGCCACAGGAGGACACAGAGTAGGGTCCCGGCCCCCACGGTAGCGGTGCCGGCAGTTCTGCAAGGGCTTGGGGGGTTTCCAGAGGTAGGAGATGGAGGGGACTGATTTCTCCAGCGCCCCCCAAAACACCCCACCCATGGCACACATCCCGAGAGACGCCCCTACACTCGCTCCCCTCCCCTATGCGCTGTGCCCCGGCCCCGGTCCGGGGCGGATAGGCGGCAGCCCACACGCAGGGCGGGGGCGCAGCTGAAAGGGGTTGTGCTGGAGGGCGGCCCCTGGGGCCAAAGGCGACCGCCCGCGCATGCGCAGTCAGCAGCGGCGCACTGGGTTGGGGGCGGGTAGGTGAGGGAGGCGAGGCCAGGAGAGGAGGGCGGCTGGAGGTCTCCGCCTTGGCGGGTCCAGCCGTGGAGGCTGGAGGCGCATCTGGTGTGTGTCAGTGTGTGAGTGTGTGTGTGTGTGTGTGTGTGTGTGTGAAGACAGCCCCCCACCCCGCCGAGCCCACCACGCCCGGCACCCCAGCCCCGTGGAGACCTCGGGACCCGGCCAGCGAACTCAACCAGCCCGGCCCGGCCCCGAGTGGGTCGGCGCGGGCGCGGGGCCTGGGGCGGGAGGAGGCGCGGGGAAGCGCAGAGACGCTCGGCTTCTTGAGCGGGGCTGGGGCGCCCTCCGCCGTCTACGGCCACACCACCCTGAACGCGCCCGATCTCGTCCGATCTCGGAAGCTAAGCAGGGTCGGGCCTGGTTAGTACTTGGATGGGAGACCGCCTGGGAATACCGGGTGCCGTAGGCCTTTTTTTTTTTTTTTTTTTTTTTGCCTCGTGTTCTGTCCCCATTCGGAGAGCGCGGCGGCAGTGGGGGGTGGGGGGCAACCCCGCCCTCAGCGCCCGCCACGGTGCCTGGCGCCCCAGCCCGCTCCGTGGGGCCTCCTCTTGCCCCAAGCCGCAGCACCGCCGCCACGCGGCAGCAGGCGTGGCATCTGGACTGTCGGGTCTCAGACCGAGGGTCTGGTCGGTGGGAGCCGACACGCTGGAGGAAACCTTGAGAGTCTGAGAGGGGAGGGAGTTGCAGAAGAAGGCCAGGATGTCATTTTGAGGGAGTTGTGACCAGAACTCGTCCCGTTGATTTTGGCGTTCTATGGGCTCCACGTAGGAATCTTTGGTGGTGGCACCGGATGTTGGGGGATGCACAGTCACACCCAGACGTGCTCGACAGGCCCCCTTTTCCTTTTCTTTTCGGAGTCATTTTAAAAAAAAAAAAAAAATGCCTCTTGGCCGGGCGTGCTGGCTCACGCCTGTAATCCTAGCACTCTGGGAGGCCGAGGTGGGCGGACTGCTCGAGGTCAGGAGTTCGAAACCAGCCTGAGCAAGAGGGAGACCCCCATCTCTACTATAAATAGAAAGAAATTAATTGGCCAACTGATATATAGATATATATATATACAAAAAAAAAAAAATTAGCCGGGCACGGTGGCGCATGCCTGTAGTCCCAGCTACTTGGGAGGCTGAGGCAGCAGGATTGCTTGAGCCCAGGAGATTGAGGTTGCTGTGAGCTAGGCTGACGCCATGGCACTCACTCTAGCCAGGGCAACAAAGCGAGACTCTGTCTCCAAAAAAAAAAAAAAAATGCCTCTTACCTCCATTATTGCATTCTTTTCTCTCTCTCTTTTCAAGCAGATTATGGGAGTACAAGTATTAAGGTTCCATGTATTGCCCGTGCCCCCCTCCCCCCTGTTGTCTTAGCAGCCTATGGTGGGGGTACCAATGTTAAGGTCAGGTACATTGTCCTCTCCCCGCCTCCCCCCTCTGGTCAGAGCTTCAAGTGCGCCCATCCCCCAGTCGGTGCGCACCCACCCCATTCCTAAAGGGTGTGTATGCCCATCACCTCCCCCCACCCGATGGAGGTGATTCCTCTACGTCCACTTAGGTGTCCATGGGTTCCTACCAATTTGCCGGTGAGCACGCGCACGTGGTGCTCCTGTGTCCACTCTTGGGATACTTGGCTTACTGGAACGGGTTCCAGCTCCGGCCAGGAGAACACGGGAGGTGCCCGCTCACCGCCGTTTCTCATAGCTGAATAGCACTCCGTGGTGTGCACGCGCCACGTTTTATTAATCCACTCGTGGATCGATGGGCACTCGGGTCGCTTCCACATCTTTGCAATGGTGAATTGTGCCGCCACAGACACCCGAGCGCAGGTGTCTTCTGCGTAGGCTGCGGGCCTGGCTCTTCTGAATGCCGCTAGCTCGCGACCCACGGGTGAACCTGGTCAGGGTACTTTCTCTAAGGAGCAGACTCTGATCCGGGCGGGCTACCGGTGTTTCTGTTTGCTTGTTTCTTTCTTCCATTTCGGGAAAGGCTTCCTTGCTGGGTGTGGAAATCTCCTGTGCCTTTCCTCGCCTCTTCTGTCAGCTTTAAAATCCTCTTTCAGTTGCCACCCTCACAAACGTCTCAGGAACGTCTTTACGGTGCCTTCGTTAGTGAAATGACCCTCAATGAAGCTGGAACCAAATCTCTCATCGCCCATTTTTAGCAAGTCCACACCCCAGGGTGGTTGGGGTCCAATCCAGCCCCGGCCAGGCCCAGGCCCCCTGGACTGGGCCACAGGAGGACACAGAGTAGGGTCCCGGCCCCCACGGTAGCGGTGCCGGCAGTTCTGCAAGGGCTTGGGGGGTTTCCAGAGGTAGGAGATGGAGGGGACTGATTTCTCCAGCGCCCCCCAAAACACCCCACCCATGGCACACATCCCGAGAGACGCCCCTACACTCGCTCCCCTCCCCTATGCGCTGTGCCCCGGCCCCGGTCCGGGGCGGATAGGCGGCAGCCCACACGCAGGGCGGGGGCGCAGCTGAAAGGGGTTGTGCTGGAGGGCGGCCCCTGGGGCCAAAGGCGACCGCCCGCGCATGCGCAGGCAGCAGCGGCGCACTGGGTTGGGGGCGGGTAGGTGAGGGAGGCGAGGCCAGGAGAGGAGGGCGGCTGGAGGTCTCCGCCTTGGCGGGTCCAGCCGTGGAGGCTGGAGGCGCATCTGGTGTGTGTCAGTGTGTGAGTGTGTGTGTGTGTGTGTGTGTGTGTGTGAAGAAAGCCCCCCACCCCGCCGAGCCCACCACGCCCGGCACCCCAGCCCCGTGGAGACCTCGGGACCCGGCCAGCGAACTCAACCAGCCCGGCCCGGCCCCGAGTGGGTCGGCGCGGGCGCGGGGCCTGGGGCGGGAGGAGGCGCGGGGAAGCGCAGAGACGCTCGGCTTCTTGAGCGGGGCTGGGGCGCCCTCCGCCGTCTACGGCCACACCACCCTGAACGCGCCCGATCTCGTCCGATCTCGGAAGCTAAGCAGGGTCGGGCCTGGTTAGTACTTGGATGGGAGACCGCCTGGGAATACCGGGTGCCGTAGGCCTTTTTTTTTTTTTTTTTTTTTTTGCCTCGTGTTCTGTCCCCATTCGGAGAGCGCGGCGGCAGTGGGGGGTGGGGGGCAACCCCGCCCTCAGCGCCCGCCACGGTGCCTGGCGCCCCAGCCCGCTCCGTGGGGCCTCCTCTTGCCCCAAGCCGCAGCACCGCCGCCACGCGGCAGCAGGCGTGGCATCTGGACTGTCGGGTCTCAGACCGAGGGTCTGGTCGGTGGGAGCCGACACGCTGGAGGAAACCTTGAGAGTCTGAGAGGGGAGGGAGTTGCAGAAGAAGGCCAGGATGTCATTTTGAGGGAGTTGTGACCAGAACTCGTCCCGTTGATTTTGGCGTTCTATGGGCTCCACGTAGGAATCTTTGGTGGTGGCACCGGATGTTGGGGGATGCACAGTCACACCCAGACGTGCTCGACAGGCCCCCTTTTCCTTTTCTTTTCGGAGTCATTTTAAAAAAAAAAAAAAAATGCCTCTTGGCCGGGCGTGCTGGCTCACGCCTGTAATCCTAGCACTCTGGGAGGCCGAGGTGGGCGGACTGCTCGAGGTCAGGAGTTCGAAACCAGCCTGAGCAAGAGGGAGACCCCCATCTCTACTATAAATAGAAAGAAATTAATTGGCCAACTGATATATAGATATATATATATACAAAAAAAAAAAAATTAGCCGGGCACGGTGGCGCATGCCTGTAGTCCCAGCTACTTGGGAGGCTGAGGCAGCAGGATTGCTTGAGCCCAGGAGATTGAGGTTGCTGTGAGCTAGGCTGACGCCATGGCACTCACTCTAGCCAGGGCAACAAAGCGAGACTCTGTCTCCAAAAAAAAAAAAAAAATGCCTCTTACCTCCATTATTGCATTCTTTTCTCTCTCTCTTTTCAAGCAGATTATGGGAGTACAAGTATTAAGGTTCCATGTATTGCCCGTGCCCCCCTCCCCCCTGTTGTCTTAGCAGCCTATGGTGGGGGTACCAATGTTAAGGTCAGGTACATTGTCCTCTCCCCGCCTCCCCCCTCTGGTCAGAGCTTCAAGTGCGCCCATCCCCCAGTCGGTGCGCACCCACCCCATTCCTAAAGGGTGTGTATGCCCATCACCTCCCCCCACCCGATGGAGGTGATTCCTCTACGTCCACTTAGGTGTCCATGGGTTCCTACCAATTTGCCGGTGAGCACGCGCACGTGGTGCTCCTGTGTCCACTCTTGGGATACTTGGCTTACTGGAACGGGTTCCAGCTCCGGCCAGGAGAACACGGGAGGTGCCCGCTCACCGCCGTTTCTCATAGCTGAATAGCACTCCGTGGTGTGCACGCGCCACGTTTTATTAATCCACTCGTGGATCGATGGGCACTCGGGTCGCTTCCACATCTTTGCAATGGTGAATTGTGCCGCCACAGACACCCGAGCGCAGGTGTCTTCTGCGTAGGCTGCGGGCCTGGCTCTTCTGAATGCCGCTAGCTCGCGACCCACGGGTGAACCTGGTCAGGGTACTTTCTCTAAGGAGCAGACTCTGATCCGGGCGGGCTACCGGTGTTTCTGTTTGCTTGTTTCTTTCTTCCATTTCGGGAAAGGCTTCCTTGCTGGGTGTGGAAATCTCCTGTGCCTTTCCTCGCCTCTTCTGTCAGCTTTAAAATCCTCTTTCAGTTGCCACCCTCACAAACGTCTCAGGAACGTCTTTACGGTGCCTTCGTTAGTGAAATGACCCTCAATGAAGCTGGAACCAAATCTCTAATCGCCCATTTTTAGCAAGTCCACACCCCAGGGTGGTTGGGGTCCAATCCAGCCCCGGCCAGGCCCAGGCCCCCTGGACTGGGCCACAGGAGGACACAGAGTAGGGTCCCGGCCCCCACGGTAGCGGTGCCGGCAGTTCTGCAAGGGCTTGGGGGGTTTCCAGAGGTAGGAGATGGAGGGGACTGATTTCTCCAGCGCCCCCCAAAACACCCCACCCATGGCACACATCCCGAGAGACGCCCCTACACTCGCTCCCCTCCCCTATGCGCTGTGCCCCGGCCCCGGTCCGGGGCGGATAGGCGGCAGCCCACACGCAGGGCGGGGGCGCAGCTGAAAGGGGTTGTGCTGGAGGGCGGCCCCTGGGGCCAAAGGCGACCGCCCGCGCATGCGCAGTCAGCAGCGGCGCACTGGGTTGGGGGCGGGTAGGTGAGGGAGGCGAGGCCAGGAGAGGAGGGCGGCTGGAGGTCTCCGCCTTGGCGGGTCCAGCCGTGGAGGCTGGAGGCGCATCTGGTGTGTGTCAGTGTGTGAGTGTGTGTGTGTGTGTGTGTGTGTGTGTGAAGACAGCCCCCCACCCCGCCGAGCCCACCACGCCCGGCACCCCAGCCCCGTGGAGACCTCGGGACCCGGCCAGCGAACTCAACCAGCCCGGCCCGGCCCCGAGTGGGTCGGCGCGGGCGCGGGGCCTGGGGCGGGAGGAGGCGCGGGGAAGCGCAGAGACGCTCGGCTTCTTGAGCGGGGCTGGGGCGCCCTCCGCCGTCTACGGCCACACCACCCTGAACGCGCCCGATCTCGTCCGATCTCGGAAGCTAAGCAGGGTCGGGCCTGGTTAGTACTTGGATGGGAGACCGCCTGGGAATACCGGGTGCCGTAGGCCTTTTTTTTTTTTTTTTTTTTTTTGCCTCGTGTTCTGTCCCCATTCGGAGAGCGCGGCGGCAGTGGGGGGTGGGGGGCAACCCCGCCCTCAGCGCCCGCCACGGTGCCTGGCGCCCCAGCCCGCTCCGTGGGGCCTCCTCTTGCCCCAAGCCGCAGCACCGCCGCCACGCGGCAGCAGGCGTGGCATCTGGACTGTCGGGTCTCAGACCGAGGGTCTGGTCGGTGGGAGCCGACACGCTGGAGGAAACCTTGAGAGTCTGAGAGGGGAGGGAGTTGCAGAAGAAGGCCAGGATGTCATTTTGAGGGAGTTGTGACCAGAACTCGTCCCGTTGATTTTGGCGTTCTATGGGCTCCACGTAGGAATCTTTGGTGGTGGCACCGGATGTTGGGGGATGCACAGTCACACCCAGACGTGCTCGACAGGCCCCCTTTTCCTTTTCTTTTCGGAGTCATTTTTTAAAAAAAAAAAAAATGCCTCTTGGCCGGGCGTGCTGGCTCACGCCTGTAATCCTAGCACTCTGGGAGGCCAGGTGGGCGGACTGCTCGAGGTCAGGAGTTCGAAACCAGCCTGAGCAAGAGGGAGACCCCCCATCTCTACTATAAATAGAAAGAAATTAATTGGCCAACTGATATATAGATATATATATATACAAAAAAAAAAAAATTAGCCGGGCACGGTGGCGCATGCCTGTAGTCCCAGCTACTTGGGAGGCTGAGGCAGCAGGATTGCTTGAGCCCAGGAGATTGAGGTTGCTGTGAGCTAGGCTGACGCCATGGCACTCACTCTAGCCAGGGCAACAAAGCGAGACTCTGTCTCCAAAAAAAAAAAAAAAAAATGCCTCTTACCTCCATTATTGCATTCTTTTCTCTCTCTCTTTTCAAGCAGATTATGGGAGTACAAGTATTAAGGTTCCATGTATTGCCCGTGCCCCCCTCCCCCCTGTTGTCTTAGCAGCCTATGGTGGGGGTACCAATGTTAAGGTCAGGTACATTGTCCTCTCCCCGCCTCCCCCCTCTGGTCAGAGCTTCAAGTGCGCCCATCCCCCAGTCGGTGCGCACCCACCCCATTCCTAAAGGGTGTGTATGCCCATCACCTCCCCCCACCCGATGGAGGTGATTCCTCTACGTCCACTTAGGTGTCCATGGGTTCCTACCAATTTGCCGGTGAGCACGCGCACGTGGTGCTCCTGTGTCCACTCTTGGGATACTTGGCTTACTGGAACGGGTTCCAGCTCCGGCCAGGAGAACACGGGAGGTGCCCGCTCACCGCCGTTTCTCATAGCTGAATAGCACTCCGTGGTGTGCACGCGCCACGTTTTATTAATCCACTCGTGGATCGATGGGCACTCGGGTCGCTTCCACATCTTTGCAATGGTGAATTGTGCCGCCACAGACACCCGAGCGCAGGTGTCTTCTGCGTAGGCTGCGGGCCTGGCTCTTCTGAATGCCGCTAGCTCGCGACCCACGGGTGAACCTGGTCAGGGTACTTTCTCTAAGGAGCAGACTCTGATCCGGGCGGGCTACCGGTGTTTCTGTTTGCTTGTTTCTTTCTTCCATTTCGGGAAAGGCTTCCTTGCTGGGTGTGGAAATCTCCTGTGCCTTTCCTCGCCTCTTCTGTCAGCTTTAAAATCCTCTTTCAGTTGCCACCCTCACAAACGTCTCAGGAACGTCTTTACGGTGCCTTCGTTAGTGAAATGACCCTCAATGAAGCTGGAACCAAATCTCTCATCGCCCATTTTTAGCAAGTCCACACCCCAGGGTGGTTGGGGTCCAATCCAGCCCCGGCCAGGCCCAGGCCCCCTGGACTGGGCCACAGGAGGACACAGAGTAGGGTCCCGGCCCCCACGGTAGCGGTGCCGGCAGTTCTGCAAGGGCTTGGGGGGTTTCCAGAGGTAGGAGATGGAGGGGACTGATTTCTCCAGCGCCCCCCAAAACACCCCACCCATGGCACACATCCCGAGAGACGCCCCTACACTCGCTCCCCTCCCCTATGCGCTGTGCCCCGGCCCCGGTCCGGGGCGGATAGGCGGCAGCCCACACGCAGGGCGGGGGCGCAGCTGAAAGGGGTTGTGCTGGAGGGCGGCCCCTGGGGCCAAAGGCGACCGCCCGCGCATGCGCAGGCAGCAGCGGCGCACTGGGTTGGGGGCGGGTAGGTGAGGGAGGCGAGGCCAGGAGAGGAGGGCGGCTGGAGGTCTCCGCCTTGGCGGGTCCAGCCGTGGAGGCTGGAGGCGCATCTGGTGTGTGTCAGTGTGTGAGTGTGTGTGTGTGTGTGTGTGTGTGTGTGAAGACAGCCCCCCACCCCGCCGAGCCCACCACGCCCGGCACCCCAGCCCCGTGGAGACCTCGGGACCCGGCCAGCGAACTCAACCAGCCCGGCCCGGCCCCGAGTGGGTCGGCGCGGGCGCGGGGCCTGGGGCGGGAGGAGGCGCGGGGAAGCGCAGAGACGCTCGGCTTCTTGAGCGGGGCTGGGGCGCCCTCCGCCGTCTACGGCCACACCACCCTGAACGCGCCCGATCTCGTCCGATCTCGGAAGCTAAGCAGGGTCGGGCCTGGTTAGTACTTGGATGGGAGACCGCCTGGGAATACCGGGTGCCGTAGGCCTTTTTTTTTTTTTTTTTTTTTTTGCCTCGTGTTCTGTCCCCATTCGGAGAGCGCGGCGGCAGTGGGGGGTGGGGGGCAACCCCGCCCTCAGCGCCCGCCACGGTGCCTGGCGCCCCAGCCCGCTCCGTGGGGCCTCCTCTTGCCCCAAGCCGCAGCACCGCCGCCACGCGGCAGCAGGCGTGGCATCTGGACTGTCGGGTCTCAGACCGAGGGTCTGGTCGGTGGGAGCCGACACGCTGGAGGAAACCTTGAGAGTCTGAGAGGGGAGGGAGTTGCAGAAGAAGGCCAGGATGTCATTTTGAGGGAGTTGTGACCAGAACTCGTCCCGTTGATTTTGGCGTTCTATGGGCTCCACGTAGGAATCTTTGGTGGTGGCACCGGATGTTGGGGGATGCACAGTCACACCCAGACGTGCTCGACAGGCCCCCTTTTCCTTTTCTTTTCGGAGTCATTTTAAAAAAAAAAAAAAAATGCCTCTTGGCCGGGCGTGCTGGCTCACGCCTGTAATCCTAGCACTCTGGGAGGCCGAGGTGGGCGGACTGCTCGAGGTCAGGAGTTCGAAACCAGCCTGAGCAAGAGGGAGACCCCCATCTCTACTATAAATAGAAAGAAATTAATTGGCCAACTGATATATAGATATATATATATACAAAAAAAAAAAAATTAGCCGGGCACGGTGGCGCATGCCTGTAGTCCCAGCTACTTGGGAGGCTGAGGCAGCAGGATTGCTTGAGCCCAGGAGATTGAGGTTGCTGTGAGCTAGGCTGACGCCATGGCACTCACTCTAGCCAGGGCAACAAAGCGAGACTCTGTCTCCAAAAAAAAAAAAAAAATGCCTCTTACCTCCATTATTGCATTCTTTTCTCTCTCTCTTTTCAAGCAGATTATGGGAGTACAAGTATTAAGGTTCCATGTATTGCCCGTGCCCCCCTCCCCCCTGTTGTCTTAGCAGCCTATGGTGGGGGTACCAATGTTAAGGTCAGGTACATTGTCCTCTCCCCGCCTCCCCCCTCTGGTCAGAGCTTCAAGTGCGCCCATCCCCCAGTCGGTGCGCACCCACCCCATTCCTAAAGGGTGTGTATGCCCATCACCTCCCCCCACCCGATGGAGGTGATTCCTCTACGTCCACTTAGGTGTCCATGGGTTCCTACCAATTTGCCGGTGAGCACGCGCACGTGGTGCTCCTGTGTCCACTCTTGGGATACTTGGCTTACTGGAACGGGTTCCAGCTCCGGCCAGGAGAACACGGGAGGTGCCCGCTCACCGCCGTTTCTCATAGCTGAATAGCACTCCGTGGTGTGCACGCGCCACGTTTTATTAATCCACTCGTGGATCGATGGGCACTCGGGTCGCTTCCACATCTTTGCAATGGTGAATTGTGCCGCCACAGACACCCGAGCGCAGGTGTCTTCTGCGTAGGCTGCGGGCCTGGCTCTTCTGAATGCCGCTAGCTCGCGACCCACGGGTGAACCTGGTCAGGGTACTTTCTCTAAGGAGCAGACTCTGATCCGGGCGGGCTACCGGTGTTTCTGTTTGCTTGTTTCTTTCTTCCATTTCGGGAAAGGCTTCCTTGCTGGGTGTGGAAATCTCCTGTGCCTTTCCTCGCCTCTTCTGTCAGCTTTAAAATCCTCTTTCAGTTGCCACCCTCACAAACGTCTCAGGAACGTCTTTACGGTGCCTTCGTTAGTGAAATGACCCTCAATGAAGCTGGAACCAAATCTCTCATCGCCCATTTTTAGCAAGTCCACACCCCAGGGTGGTTGGGGTCCAATCCAGCCCCGGCCAGGCCCAGGCCCCCTGGACTGGGCCACAGGAGGACACAGAGTAGGGTCCCGGCCCCCACGGTAGCGGTGCCGGCAGTTCTGCAAGGGCTTGGGGGGTTTCCAGAGGTAGGAGATGGAGGGGACTGATTTCTCCAGCGCCCCCCAAAACACCCCACCCATGGCACACATCCCGAGAGACGCCCCTACACTCGCTCCCCTCCCCTATGCGCTGTGCCCCGGCCCCGGTCCGGGGCGGATAGGCGGCAGCCCACACGCAGGGCGGGGGCGCAGCTGAAAGGGGTTGTGCTGGAGGGCGGCCCCTGGGGCCAAAGGCGACCGCCCGCGCATGCGCAGGCAGCAGCGGCGCACTGGGTTGGGGGCGGGTAGGTGAGGGAGGCGAGGCCAGGAGAGGAGGGCGGCTGGAGGTCTCCGCCTTGGCGGGTCCAGCCGTGGAGGCTGGAGGCGCATCTGGTGTGTGTCAGTGTGTGAGTGTGTGTGTGTGTGTGTGTGTGTGTGTGAAGACAGCCCCCCACCCCGCCGAGCCCACCACGCCCGGCACCCCAGCCCCGTGGAGACCTCGGGACCCGGCCAGCGAACTCAACCAGCCCGGCCCGGCCCCGAGTGGGTCGGCGCGGGCGCGGGGCCTGGGGCGGGAGGAGGCGCGGGGAAGCGCAGAGACGCTCGGCTTCTTGAGCGGGGCTGGGGCGCCCTCCGCCGTCTACGGCCACACCACCCTGAACGCGCCCGATCTCGTCCGATCTCGGAAGCTAAGCAGGGTCGGGCCTGGTTAGTACTTGGATGGGAGACCGCCTGGGAATACCGGGTGCCGTAGGCCTTTTTTTTTTTTTTTTTTTTTTTTGCCTCGTGTTCTGTCCCCATTCGGAGAGCGCGGCGGCAGTGGGGGGTGGGGGGCAACCCCGCCCTCAGCGCCCGCCACGGTGCCTGGCGCCCCAGCCCGCTCCGTGGGGCCTCCTCTTGCCCCAAGCCGCAGCACCGCCGCCACGCGGCAGCAGGCGTGGCATCTGGACTGTCGGGTCTCAGACCGAGGGTCTGGTCGGTGGGAGCCGACACGCTGGAGGAAACCTTGAGAGTCTGAGAGGGGAGGGAGTTGCAGAAGAAGGCCAGGATGTCATTTTGAGGGAGTTGTGACCAGAACTCGTCCCGTTGATTTTGGCGTTCTATGGGCTCCACGTAGGAATCTTTGGTGGTGGCACCGGATGTTGGGGGATGCACAGTCACACCCAGACGTGCTCGACAGGCCCCCTTTTCCTTTTCTTTTCGGAGTCATTTTAAAAAAAAAAAAAAATGCCTCTTGGCCGGGCGTGCTGGCTCACGCCTGTAATCCTAGCACTCTGGGAGGCCGAGGTGGGCGGACTGCTCGAGGTCAGGAGTTCGAAACCAGCCTGAGCAAGAGGGAGACCCCCATCTCTACTATAAATAGAAAGAAATTAATTGGCCAACTGATATATAGATATATATATATACAAAAAAAAAAAAATTAGCCGGGCACGGTGGCGCATGCCTGTAGTCCCAGCTACTTGGGAGGCTGAGGCAGCAGGATTGCTTGAGCCCAGGAGATTGAGGTTGCTGTGAGCTAGGCTGACGCCATGGCACTCACTCTAGCCAGGGCAACAAAGCGAGACTCTGTCTCCAAAAAAAAAAAAAAAATGCCTCTTACCTCCATTATTGCATTCTTTTCTCTCTCTCTTTTCAAGCAGATTATGGGAGTACAAGTATTAAGGTTCCATGTATTGCCCGTGCCCCCCTCCCCCCTGTTGTCTTAGCAGCCTATGGTGGGGGTACCAATGTTAAGGTCAGGTACATTGTCCTCTCCCCGCCTCCCCCCTCTGGTCAGAGCTTCAAGTGCGCCCATCCCCCAGTCGGTGCGCACCCACCCCATTCCTAAAGGGTGTGTATGCCCATCACCTCCCCCCACCCGATGGAGGTGATTCCTCTACGTCCACTTAGGTGTCCATGGGTTCCTACCAATTTGCCGGTGAGCACGCGCACGTGGTGCTCCTGTGTCCACTCTTGGGATACTTGGCTTACTGGAACGGGTTCCAGCTCCGGCCAGGAGAACACGGGAGGTGCCCGCTCACCGCCGTTTCTCATAGCTGAATAGCACTCCGTGGTGTGCACGCGCCACGTTTTATTAATCCACTCGTGGATCGATGGGCACTCGGGTCGCTTCCACATCTTTGCAATGGTGAATTGTGCCGCCACAGACACCCGAGCGCAGGTGTCTTCTGCGTAGGCTGCGGGCCTGGCTCTTCTGAATGCCGCTAGCTCGCGACCCACGGGTGAACCTGGTCAGGGTACTTTCTCTAAGGAGCAGACTCTGATCCGGGCGGGCTACCGGTGTTTCTGTTTGCTTGTTTCTTTCTTCCATTTCGGGAAAGGCTTCCTTGCTGGGTGTGGAAATCTCCTGTGCCTTTCCTCGCCTCTTCTGTCAGCTTTAAAATCCTCTTTCAGTTGCCACCCTCACAAACGTCTCAGGAACGTCTTTACGGTGCCTTCGTTAGTGAAATGACCCTCAATGAAGCTGGAACCAAATCTCTCATCGCCCATTTTTAGCAAGTCCACACCCCAGGGTGGTTGGGGTCCAATCCAGCCCCGGCCAGGCCCAGGCCCCCTGGACTGGGCCACAGGAGGACACAGAGTAGGGTCCCGGCCCCCACGGTAGCGGTGCCGGCAGTTCTGCAAGGGCTTGGGGGGTTTCCAGAGGTAGGAGATGGAGGGGACTGATTTCTCCAGCGCCCCCCAAAACACCCCACCCATGGCACACATCCCGAGAGACGCCCCTACACTCGCTCCCCTCCCCTATGCGCTGTGCCCCGGCCCCGGTCCGGGGCGGATAGGCGGCAGCCCACACGCAGGGCGGGGGCGCAGCTGAAAGGGGTTGTGCTGGAGGGCGGCCCCTGGGGCCAAAGGCGACCGCCCGCGCATGCGCAGGCAGCAGCGGCGCACTGGGTTGGGGGCGGGTAGGTGAGGGAGGCGAGGCCAGGAGAGGAGGGCGGCTGGAGGTCTCCGCCTTGGCGGGTCCAGCCGTGGAGGCTGGAGGCGCATCTGGTGTGTGTCAGTGTGTGAGTGTGTGTGTGTGTGTGTGTGTGTGTGTGAAGACAGCCCCCCACCCCGCCGAGCCCACCACGCCCGGCACCCCAGCCCCGTGGAGACCTCGGGACCCGGCCAGCGAACTCAACCAGCCCGGCCCGGCCCCGAGTGGGTCGGCGCGGGCGCGGGGCCTGGGGCGGGAGGAGGCGCGGGGAAGCGCAGAGACGCTCGGCTTCTTGAGCGGGGCTGGGGCGCCCTCCGCCGTCTACGGCCACACCACCCTGAACGCGCCCGATCTCGTCCGATCTCGGAAGCTAAGCAGGGTCGGGCCTGGTTAGTACTTGGATGGGAGACCGCCTGGGAATACCGGGTGCCGTAGGCCTTTTTTTTTTTTTTTTTTTTTTTGCCTCGTGTTCTGTCCCCATTCGGAGAGCGCGGCGGCAGTGGGGGGTGGGGGGCAACCCCGCCCTCAGCGCCCGCCACGGTGCCTGGCGCCCCAGCCCGCTCCGTGGGGCCTCCTCTTGCCCCAAGCCGCAGCACCGCCGCCACGCGGCAGCAGGCGTGGCATCTGGACTGTCGGGTCTCAGACCGAGGGTCTGGTCGGTGGGAGCCGACACGCTGGAGGAAACCTTGAGAGTCTGAGAGGGGAGGGAGTTGCAGAAGAAGGCCAGGATGTCATTTTGAGGGAGTTGTGACCAGAACTCGTCCCGTTGATTTTGGCGTTCTATGGGCTCCACGTAGGAATCTTTGGTGGTGGCACCGGATGTTGGGGGATGCACAGTCACACCCAGACGTGCTCGACAGGCCCCCTTTTCCTTTTCTTTTCGGAGTCATTTTTTAAAAAAAAAAAAAATGCCTCTTGGCCGGGCGTGCTGGCTCACGCCTGTAATCCTAGCACTCTGGGAGGCCAGGTGGGCGGACTGCTCGAGGTCAGGAGTTCGAAACCAGCCTGAGCAAGAGGGAGACCCCCCATCTCTACTATAAATAGAAAGAAATTAATTGGCCAACTGATATATAGATATATATATATACAAAAAAAAAAAAATTAGCCGGGCACGGTGGCGCATGCCTGTAGTCCCAGCTACTTGGGAGGCTGAGGCAGCAGGATTGCTTGAGCCCAGGAGATTGAGGTTGCTGTGAGCTAGGCTGACGCCATGGCACTCACTCTAGCCAGGGCAACAAAGCGAGACTCTGTCTCCAAAAAAAAAAAAAAAAAATGCCTCTTACCTCCATTATTGCATTCTTTTCTCTCTCTCTTTTCAAGCAGATTATGGGAGTACAAGTATTAAGGTTCCATGTATTGCCCGTGCCCCCCTCCCCCCTGTTGTCTTAGCAGCCTATGGTGGGGGTACCAATGTTAAGGTCAGGTACATTGTCCTCTCCCCGCCTCCCCCCTCTGGTCAGAGCTTCAAGTGCGCCCATCCCCCAGTCGGTGCGCACCCACCCCATTCCTAAAGGGTGTGTATGCCCATCACCTCCCCCCACCCGATGGAGGTGATTCCTCTACGTCCACTTAGGTGTCCATGGGTTCCTACCAATTTGCCGGTGAGCACGCGCACGTGGTGCTCCTGTGTCCACTCTTGGGATACTTGGCTTACTGGAACGGGTTCCAGCTCCGGCCAGGAGAACACGGGAGGTGCCCGCTCACCGCCGTTTCTCATAGCTGAATAGCACTCCGTGGTGTGCACGCGCCACGTTTTATTAATCCACTCGTGGATCGATGGGCACTCGGGTCGCTTCCACATCTTTGCAATGGTGAATTGTGCCGCCACAGACACCCGAGCGCAGGTGTCTTCTGCGTAGGCTGCGGGCCTGGCTCTTCTGAATGCCGCTAGCTCGCGACCCACGGGTGAACCTGGTCAGGGTACTTTCTCTAAGGAGCAGACTCTGATCCGGGCGGGCTACCGGTGTTTCTGTTTGCTTGTTTCTTTCTTCCATTTCGGGAAAGGCTTCCTTGCTGGGTGTGGAAATCTCCTGTGCCTTTCCTCGCCTCTTCTGTCAGCTTTAAAATCCTCTTTCAGTTGCCACCCTCACAAACGTCTCAGGAACGTCTTTACGGTGCCTTCGTTAGTGAAATGACCCTCAATGAAGCTGGAACCAAATCTCTCATCGCCCATTTTTAGCAAGTCCACACCCCAGGGTGGTTGGGGTCCAATCCAGCCCCGGCCAGGCCCAGGCCCCCTGGACTGGGCCACAGGAGGACACAGAGTAGGGTCCCGGCCCCCACGGTAGCGGTGCCGGCAGTTCTGCAAGGGCTTGGGGGGTTTCCAGAGGTAGGAGATGGAGGGGACTGATTTCTCCAGCGCCCCCCAAAACACCCCACCCATGGCACACATCCCGAGAGACGCCCCTACACTCGCTCCCCTCCCCTATGCGCTGTGCCCCGGCCCCGGTCCGGGGCGGATAGGCGGCAGCCCACACGCAGGGCGGGGGCGCAGCTGAAAGGGGTTGTGCTGGAGGGCGGCCCCTGGGGCCAAAGGCGACCGCCCGCGCATGCGCAGGCAGCAGCGGCGCACTGGGTTGGGGGCGGGTAGGTGAGGGAGGCGAGGCCAGGAGAGGAGGGCGGCTGGAGGTCTCCGCCTTGGCGGGTCCAGCCGTGGAGGCTGGAGGCGCATCTGGTGTGTGTCAGTGTGTGAGTGTGTGTGTGTGTGTGTGTGTGTGTGTGAAGACAGCCCCCCACCCCGCCGAGCCCACCACGCCCGGCACCCCAGCCCCGTGGAGACCTCGGGACCCGGCCAGCGAACTCAACCAGCCCGGCCCGGCCCCGAGTGGGTCGGCGCGGGCGCGGGGCCTGGGGCGGGAGGAGGCGCGGGGAAGCGCAGAGACGCTCGGCTTCTTGAGCGGGGCTGGGGCGCCCTCCGCCGTCTACGGCCACACCACCCTGAACGCGCCCGATCTCGTCCGATCTCGGAAGCTAAGCAGGGTCGGGCCTGGTTAGTACTTGGATGGGAGACCGCCTGGGAATACCGGGTGCCGTAGGCCTTTTTTTTTTTTTTTTTTTTTTTTGCCTCGTGTTCTGTCCCCATTCGGAGAGCGCGGCGGCAGTGGGGGGTGGGGGGCAACCCCGCCCTCAGCGCCCGCCACGGTGCCTGGCGCCCCAGCCCGCTCCGTGGGGCCTCCTCTTGCCCCAAGCCGCAGCACCGCCGCCACGCGGCAGCAGGCGTGGCATCTGGACTGTCGGGTCTCAGACCGAGGGTCTGGTCGGTGGGAGCCGACACGCTGGAGGAAACCTTGAGAGTCTGAGAGGGGAGGGAGTTGCAGAAGAAGGCCAGGATGTCATTTTGAGGGAGTTGTGACCAGAACTCGTCCCGTTGATTTTGGCGTTCTATGGGCTCCACGTAGGAATCTTTGGTGGTGGCACCGGATGTTGGGGGATGCACAGTCACACCCAGACGTGCTCGACAGGCCCCCTTTTCCTTTTCTTTTCGGAGTCATTTTTTAAAAAAAAAAAAAATGCCTCTTGGCCGGGCGTGCTGGCTCACGCCTGTAATCCTAGCACTCTGGGAGGCCAGGTGGGCGGACTGCTCGAGGTCAGGAGTTCGAAACCAGCCTGAGCAAGAGGGAGACCCCCCATCTCTACTATAAATAGAAAGAAATTAATTGGCCAACTGATATATAGATATATATATATACAAAAAAAAAAAAATTAGCCGGGCACGGTGGCGCATGCCTGTAGTCCCAGCTACTTGGGAGGCTGAGGCAGCAGGATTGCTTGAGCCCAGGAGATTGAGGTTGCTGTGAGCTAGGCTGACGCCATGGCACTCACTCTAGCCAGGGCAACAAAGCGAGACTCTGTCTCCAAAAAAAAAAAAAAAAAATGCCTCTTACCTCCATTATTGCATTCTTTTCTCTCTCTCTTTTCAAGCAGATTATGGGAGTACAAGTATTAAGGTTCCATGTATTGCCCGTGCCCCCCTCCCCCCTGTTGTCTTAGCAGCCTATGGTGGGGGTACCAATGTTAAGGTCAGGTACATTGTCCTCTCCCCGCCTCCCCCCTCTGGTCAGAGCTTCAAGTGCGCCCATCCCCCAGTCGGTGCGCACCCACCCCATTCCTAAAGGGTGTGTATGCCCATCACCTCCCCCCACCCGATGGAGGTGATTCCTCTACGTCCACTTAGGTGTCCATGGGTTCCTACCAATTTGCCGGTGAGCACGCGCACGTGGTGCTCCTGTGTCCACTCTTGGGATACTTGGCTTACTGGAACGGGTTCCAGCTCCGGCCAGGAGAACACGGGAGGTGCCCGCTCACCGCCGTTTCTCATAGCTGAATAGCACTCCGTGGTGTGCACGCGCCACGTTTTATTAATCCACTCGTGGATCGATGGGCACTCGGGTCGCTTCCACATCTTTGCAATGGTGAATTGTGCCGCCACAGACACCCGAGCGCAGGTGTCTTCTGCGTAGGCTGCGGGCCTGGCTCTTCTGAATGCCGCTAGCTCGCGACCCACGGGTGAACCTGGTCAGGGTACTTTCTCTAAGGAGCAGACTCTGATCCGGGCGGGCTACCGGTGTTTCTGTTTGCTTGTTTCTTTCTTCCATTTCGGGAAAGGCTTCCTTGCTGGGTGTGGAAATCTCCTGTGCCTTTCCTCGCCTCTTCTGTCAGCTTTAAAATCCTCTTTCAGTTGCCACCCTCACAAACGTCTCAGGAACGTCTTTACGGTGCCTTCGTTAGTGAAATGACCCTCAATGAAGCTGGAACCAAATCTCTCATCGCCCATTTTTAGCAAGTCCACACCCCAGGGTGGTTGGGGTCCAATCCAGCCCCGGCCAGGCCCAGGCCCCCTGGACTGGGCCACAGGAGGACACAGAGTAGGGTCCCGGCCCCCACGGTAGCGGTGCCGGCAGTTCTGCAAGGGCTTGGGGGGTTTCCAGAGGTAGGAGATGGAGGGGACTGATTTCTCCAGCGCCCCCCAAAACACCCCACCCATGGCACACATCCCGAGAGACGCCCCTACACTCGCTCCCCTCCCCTATGCGCTGTGCCCCGGCCCCGGTCCGGGGCGGATAGGCGGCAGCCCACACGCAGGGCGGGGGCGCAGCTGAAAGGGGTTGTGCTGGAGGGCGGCCCCTGGGGCCAAAGGCGACCGCCCGCGCATGCGCAGTCAGCAGCGGCGCACTGGGTTGGGGGCGGGTAGGTGAGGGAGGCGAGGCCAGGAGAGGAGGGCGGCTGGAGGTCTCCGCCTTGGCGGGTCCAGCCGTGGAGGCTGGAGGCGCATCTGGTGTGTGTCAGTGTGTGAGTGTGTGTGTGTGTGTGTGTGTGTGTGTGAAGACAGCCCCCCACCCCGCCGAGCCCACCACGCCCGGCACCCCAGCCCCGTGGAGACCTCGGGACCCGGCCAGCGAACTCAACCAGCCCGGCCCGGCCCCGAGTGGGTCGGCGCGGGCGCGGGGCCTGGGGCGGGAGGAGGCGCGGGGAAGCGCAGAGACGCTCGGCTTCTTGAGCGGGGCTGGGGCGCCCTCCGCCGTCTACGGCCACACCACCCTGAACGCGCCCGATCTCGTCCGATCTCGGAAGCTAAGCAGGGTCGGGCCTGGTTAGTACTTGGATGGGAGACCGCCTGGGAATACCGGGTGCCGTAGGCCTTTTTTTTTTTTTTTTTTTTTTTTGCCTCGTGTTCTGTCCCCATTCGGAGAGCGCGGCGGCAGTGGGGGGTGGGGGGCAACCCCGCCCTCAGCGCCCGCCACGGTGCCTGGCGCCCCAGCCCGCTCCGTGGGGCCTCCTCTTGCCCCAAGCCGCAGCACCGCCGCCACGCGGCAGCAGGCGTGGCATCTGGACTGTCGGGTCTCAGACCGAGGGTCTGGTCGGTGGGAGCCGACACGCTGGAGGAAACCTTGAGAGTCTGAGAGGGGAGGGAGTTGCAGAAGAAGGCCAGGATGTCATTTTGAGGGAGTTGTGACCAGAACTCGTCCCGTTGATTTTGGCGTTCTATGGGCTCCACGTAGGAATCTTTGGTGGTGGCACCGGATGTTGGGGGATGCACAGTCACACCCAGACGTGCTCGACAGGCCCCCTTTTCCTTTTCTTTTCGGAGTCATTTTAAAAAAAAAAAAAAAATGCCTCTTGGCCGGGCGTGCTGGCTCACGCCTGTAATCCTAGCACTCTGGGAGGCCGAGGTGGGCGGACTGCTCGAGGTCAGGAGTTCGAAACCAGCCTGAGCAAGAGGGAGACCCCCATCTCTACTATAAATAGAAAGAAATTAATTGGCCAACTGATATATAGATATATATATATACAAAAAAAAAAAAATTAGCCGGGCACGGTGGCGCATGCCTGTAGTCCCAGCTACTTGGGAGGCTGAGGCAGCAGGATTGCTTGAGCCCAGGAGATTGAGGTTGCTGTGAGCTAGGCTGACGCCATGGCACTCACTCTAGCCAGGGCAACAAAGCGAGACTCTGTCTCCAAAAAAAAAAAAAAAATGCCTCTTACCTCCATTATTGCATTCTTTTCTCTCTCTCTTTTCAAGCAGATTATGGGAGTACAAGTATTAAGGTTCCATGTATTGCCCGTGCCCCCCTCCCCCCTGTTGTCTTAGCAGCCTATGGTGGGGGTACCAATGTTAAGGTCAGGTACATTGTCCTCTCCCCGCCTCCCCCCTCTGGTCAGAGCTTCAAGTGCGCCCATCCCCCAGTCGGTGCGCACCCACCCCATTCCTAAAGGGTGTGTATGCCCATCACCTCCCCCCACCCGATGGAGGTGATTCCTCTACGTCCACTTAGGTGTCCATGGGTTCCTACCAATTTGCCGGTGAGCACGCGCACGTGGTGCTCCTGTGTCCACTCTTGGGATACTTGGCTTACTGGAACGGGTTCCAGCTCCGGCCAGGAGAACACGGGAGGTGCCCGCTCACCGCCGTTTCTCATAGCTGAATAGCACTCCGTGGTGTGCACGCGCCACGTTTTATTAATCCACTCGTGGATCGATGGGCACTCGGGTCGCTTCCACATCTTTGCAATGGTGAATTGTGCCGCCACAGACACCCGAGCGCAGGTGTCTTCTGCGTAGGCTGCGGGCCTGGCTCTTCTGAATGCCGCTAGCTCGCGACCCACGGGTGAACCTGGTCAGGGTACTTTCTCTAAGGAGCAGACTCTGATCCGGGCGGGCTACCGGTGTTTCTGTTTGCTTGTTTCTTTCTTCCATTTCGGGAAAGGCTTCCTTGCTGGGTGTGGAAATCTCCTGTGCCTTTCCTCGCCTCTTCTGTCAGCTTTAAAATCCTCTTTCAGTTGCCACCCTCACAAACGTCTCAGGAACGTCTTTACGGTGCCTTCGTTAGTGAAATGACCCTCAATGAAGCTGGAACCAAATCTCTCATCGCCCATTTTTAGCAAGTCCACACCCCAGGGTGGTTGGGGTCCAATCCAGCCCCGGCCAGGCCCAGGCCCCCTGGACTGGGCCACAGGAGGACACAGAGTAGGGTCCCGGCCCCCACGGTAGCGGTGCCGGCAGTTCTGCAAGGGCTTGGGGGGTTTCCAGAGGTAGGAGATGGAGGGGACTGATTTCTCCAGCGCCCCCCAAAACACCCCACCCATGGCACACATCCCGAGAGACGCCCCTACACTCGCTCCCCTCCCCTATGCGCTGTGCCCCGGCCCCGGTCCGGGGCGGATAGGCGGCAGCCCACACGCAGGGCGGGGGCGCAGCTGAAAGGGGTTGTGCTGGAGGGCGGCCCCTGGGGCCAAAGGCGACCGCCCGCGCATGCGCAGGCAGCAGCGGCGCACTGGGTTGGGGGCGGGTAGGTGAGGGAGGCGAGGCCAGGAGAGGAGGGCGGCTGGAGGTCTCCGCCTTGGCGGGTCCAGCCGTGGAGGCTGGAGGCGCATCTGGTGTGTGTCAGTGTGTGAGTGTGTGTGTGTGTGTGTGTGTGTGTGTGAAGACAGCCCCCCACCCCGCCGAGCCCACCACGCCCGGCACCCCAGCCCCGTGGAGACCTCGGGACCCGGCCAGCGAACTCAACCAGCCCGGCCCGGCCCCGAGTGGGTCGGCGCGGGCGCGGGGCCTGGGGCGGGAGGAGGCGCGGGGAAGCGCAGAGACGCTCGGCTTCTTGAGCGGGGCTGGGGCGCCCTCCGCCGTCTACGGCCACACCACCCTGAACGCGCCCGATCTCGTCCGATCTCGGAAGCTAAGCAGGGTCGGGCCTGGTTAGTACTTGGATGGGAGACCGCCTGGGAATACCGGGTGCCGTAGGCCTTTTTTTTTTTTTTTTTTTTTTTGCCTCGTGTTCTGTCCCCATTCGGAGAGCGCGGCGGCAGTGGGGGGTGGGGGGCAACCCCGCCCTCAGCGCCCGCCACGGTGCCTGGCGCCCCAGCCCGCTCCGTGGGGCCTCCTCTTGCCCCAAGCCGCAGCACCGCCGCCACGCGGCAGCAGGCGTGGCATCTGGACTGTCGGGTCTCAGACCGAGGGTCTGGTCGGTGGGAGCCGACACGCTGGAGGAAACCTTGAGAGTCTGAGAGGGGAGGGAGTTGCAGAAGAAGGCCAGGATGTCATTTTGAGGGAGTTGTGACCAGAACTCGTCCCGTTGATTTTGGCGTTCTATGGGCTCCACGTAGGAATCTTTGGTGGTGGCACCGGATGTTGGGGGATGCACAGTCACACCCAGACGTGCTCGACAGGCCCCCTTTTCCTTTTCTTTTCGGAGTCATTTTAAAAAAAAAAAAAAAATGCCTCTTGGCCGGGCGTGCTGGCTCACGCCTGTAATCCTAGCACTCTGGGAGGCCGAGGTGGGCGGACTGCTCGAGGTCAGGAGTTCGAAACCAGCCTGAGCAAGAGGGAGACCCCCATCTCTACTATAAATAGAAAGAAATTAATTGGCCAACTGATATATAGATATATATATATACAAAAAAAAAAAATTAGCCGGGCACGGTGGCGCATGCCTGTAGTCCCAGCTACTTGGGAGGCTGAGGCAGCAGGATTGCTTGAGCCCAGGAGATTGAGGTTGCTGTGAGCTAGGCTGACGCCATGGCACTCACTCTAGCCAGGGCAACAAAGCGAGACTCTGTCTCCAAAAAAAAAAAAAAAAATGCCTCTTACCTCCATTATTGCATTCTTTTCTCTCTCTCTTTTCAAGCAGATTATGGGAGTACAAGTATTAAGGTTCCATGTATTGCCCGTGCCCCCCTCCCCCCTGTTGTCTTAGCAGCCTATGGTGGGGGTACCAATGTTAAGGTCAGGTACATTGTCCTCTCCCCGCCTCCCCCCTCTGGTCAGAGCTTCAAGTGCGCCCATCCCCCAGTCGGTGCGCACCCACCCCATTCCTAAAGGGTGTGTATGCCCATCACCTCCCCCCACCCGATGGAGGTGATTCCTCTACGTCCACTTAGGTGTCCATGGGTTCCTACCAATTTGCCGGTGAGCACGCGCACGTGGTGCTCCTGTGTCCACTCTTGGGATACTTGGCTTACTGGAACGGGTTCCAGCTCCGGCCAGGAGAACACGGGAGGTGCCCGCTCACCGCCGTTTCTCATAGCTGAATAGCACTCCGTGGTGTGCACGCGCCACGTTTTATTAATCCACTCGTGGATCGATGGGCACTCGGGTCGCTTCCACATCTTTGCAATGGTGAATTGTGCCGCCACAGACACCCGAGCGCAGGTGTCTTCTGCGTAGGCTGCGGGCCTGGCTCTTCTGAATGCCGCTAGCTCGCGACCCACGGGTGAACCTGGTCAGGGTACTTTCTCTAAGGAGCAGACTCTGATCCGGGCGGGCTACCGGTGTTTCTGTTTGCTTGTTTCTTTCTTCCATTTCGGGAAAGGCTTCCTTGCTGGGTGTGGAAATCTCCTGTGCCTTTCCTCGCCTCTTCTGTCAGCTTTAAAATCCTCTTTCAGTTGCCACCCTCACAAACGTCTCAGGAACGTCTTTACGGTGCCTTCGTTAGTGAAA